>NC_083709.1:42556730-43176153 GCF_033118175.1 Dama dama | reverse complement strand
TTTAAAAACAGTAAAGTACAACTGAGGAAAAGAATCAGAAATGCTATGCTGGTTAATTTTGATCTTCTAACGTGGGTTTGATCTCTGCATCAGGAATATCCTTCAGAAGAGGGCACAGGAATCCACTACATTATTCTTGCCTGCAGAATCCCATGCACAGAGGAGCCTGGCAGGCTACAGTCCCTAATCTCAAAGAGTTGGACACCACTGAAACAACTTAGCATGTGCATGTGCAAGGCAACTCCTTATATAGTTGCGGAATGTTCACTATCCCTCTCTGCAACCATACTTCAATATAAAATTCTCAGGGTTATGATGAATATAGATCTTCTTCAAGATGACTTGGGGTTCAGGCTTATTTTTAAATCTCTGCTCAGACTTGGAGAACTGAAGGGTAAGTTCTGACAAATGCATCTCTGAACCCTTGATGTTGGCTAGTGTTACTGAATCCTCTATATCACTAAAGGTACCAGAAAGTTTATGCTCAGTATTCTTAGTCCTGGGACATTGATACAGCCTGTTTCTTTGTGAGTTCTACAATTACTAGCTAAATAATGAATAATATCATAAATGTTGATGTGAATCCCAGATCTACCATTGACTAGCTTTATGACCTTAGAAAAATCAATTCCACAGTGTAACCTTAGATAACCCATCTATTAAATGGGAATACCATCTACCTCTAATGAGCTAAATTAAATTGAAGCATTAACTGCCAGCATCTCAGATTGTAACTATTATAGGATCTTTCATAGAAATAATCAAGGCAAAATGAAATCATATTGAATTAGGGCACTAATCATACTTGACTCATTTCCCTATAGAAAGAATACCATAACAGACATGACATAACAAAAGAATAAAAAGACAGACACCCAGAAAGAAAGCCATGTCAGGATGACGGCAGAGATTGGAATAACAAATCTACAAGTCAAGGAGTGTCAAAATTGCCAAACAAATAAATTATAAAAGAACAAATAAATGAAAAATCTTAAGCTAAGAAAAAAGTATGAAATAAATTCTCTACCACAGCTCTTAGAAGGAACTATCCCTGTTGACATCTTGATTTCAGATTTCTAGCCTCCAGAGCTGTAAGACAATAAATTTCTATTGTTTAAACCACTCAATTTGTGGTACTTGGTTATGGCAGCCCTAGGAAACCAAAACACTAGCCAACAAAGGGGTCATGAGATTTAAATGATTTGTAAAGCAACTGACATAAGATAAACTATTAATAAATTATTATGAGTAACAACAGTGTTGGAGTAGTTTTGCAACATAACCCACTGGAAGACTATGCCACAGCTATTCTTGATTTGTTCATTTCTATTTTTGGAAATCCAGATATTAAAATATTCTGGTAGGAAGGCAGTGAGGAAGGCAGGAATTACAAAGAAGATAAATCTCATGCCAGTGTGTGCTAATTGTTTGAATCCCCTGTAAATGGTTTGGCAGAAGAGAAGGTTGAAACACTTAGCTAAATTGAAGTTTGGGGATTATCTGTGAATTTAAAGTATCCATGCCATTTTGGCCCCTATTAGTACAAGTAATTGAGAGGAAAATCTTGCCAGTTATGCTTTTCCATAAGGCTTAATGTGGACTTCAATATTTAAGTAATTCATTAGCAGGCTTAAATGGTGCCGTGGAACAACATTAAAGGACATAGAGACAGTCTGTGACCTTCATTTGAGAGACGAGCAGATCAGGGCCCATAGAGGTTATAATGAACTCAAGATTATATGGTTTACATTGGAAAAGCTGACACAACAATCTTTGTTTCCTGATTTTCTGTTGAAAATTGTGCCTTTTGGAATTCTTTTCCAAATTTTATGGAGCTTTTCTAATTGTCAGAACTCCAACTCTGCACTTGGAAACTTCAAATCACAATTGGGAATATTCAGATTCAGAGAGAAGAAAGTGACGCTGTAACATGTTCAGTAAAGAAGCCTCAAAAATTGCATCTGGTAAAGTGCGAAGTAGTAGGGACAGAGGACAATGATTTTTACAATAAAATTACAAACTGTAGAACACATTTACAGAAATCTGTTTTACATTGTTTAGAATACCCATTAAATATGGCTTGACAGGACCTTTCTAGGACAAGTCATTAAAGCTCTAAATGATATTTGGAAATGTGGCTACCTATGATTGAAGTCATTTGCATTTCATTAGAAAACACACAGGACACTTTGGTCATCAAGATCACTGAGGTGGTTGAACTTTGCCCCACCACATGATTTTGAAAATACAGAGTGTACTTATAACCTGCTTAACAATTAACCCCACTTAAATGAAAGTAGCTGCCCTCTTTTACCTCTGGTGTACTCAGCTTTTAAGTAGACCTTGTCTGAAGAAACATCAGACCTTTCATAATAAACTTTGTTTCATTGTTTGCTGTTTTCACTTTGGATTATTATATTTCTCCATCTTTAGAGGACATTTCCATTTTGCCTGCCCTAAGGATATCGGTACTGTAATTGAGGGGCCCAGTTCAGAATCTATTCCAGAGAGAAACATCCAGTTTTATTTTGTAGCTTCATAGCCCAGAACCAGAGCTTTTCAAAAGACACTCAATAACACCAATGCAGGGACCCCTCAAGACAACATATCAATTTGTATTATGAAGTGAATTATGGCTGTACCCACCAGAGCTGATATAGTTAAGTATCTGTCAGTGTTTCCATTATGTTTTGTGGGCTCCTTGCTTGGCTGCAAAAATGCCCTTCAGGCTGAAGCATACAAGGCCAGCCTAGCAAGTAAGTACTCCTTTTGTTTAGTATGTTTTTTAAAAAACACCAGCTCTCTTTTGTGCTTGCTTGCATACATCTTATAATGAGAAGAGGTTTGATTTTCTAAATCAAAAAAGCTGCCAGAACAGTGATTTTTTTATGAGAGTTTTAATGGGATGAGATCACTAAAGGTCTCATTTTTGGGTATGATCCAGCTCTCCACGAAGGATGCCAAGGCTCCAAATCTGAGGATTCCAATGTGGTGAAACTACCCTTCACAAAGTACACTTATTAAGCCTCTAAATTTTAAATCCAGATACTGCTGTTCATATATTGGATGAAATAGGACTATATAATATGCTTAGGGTTTTCCTCTATCCTCCCCTTTCCATGTTCTTGTCCTTACCTCAAATCCTTGTGAATTCTTGGCCTTCCTTCAAAATCTAGCTCAAATTTTCTAATTTCTGAGAAGACTCCCCCAACTCTCTCAAACAACTCAGAGATTCTTCCTACAAGCTACTTTGTACAGAACACATCTCTAAAATATTTATTATCATATGATACCATTTCTGTTTTATCAGACTGTACAAACTGAAAACAAAGTTTATGTCCTATTTATTTGCAGAGTACTAGACATATTATACAAGCTCAGTAAAATTTGATTACATACTGAATGAAGGAAAGAATGGAGTAAATTTTCTATGAAATGCAGACAGTGACAGGAAATTTGAATGATAAAGCCATTTTTGAAAAGAATTGTCTTTAATATGGTTTCTCATGCTGGGAGAAATATCAATAACTTGAGACATGCAGATGATACCACTCTTATTGCAGAAAGCAAAGAACTAAAGAGCCTCATGTTGAAAGTGAAAGAGAGTGAAAAAGTTGGCTTAAAATTCAACATTCAGAAAACTAAGATCATGGCATCTGGTCTGATCACTTCATAGCAAATAGATGGGGAAAAAATGGTAACAGTGACAGATTTTATTTTTGGGGGGCTCCAAAATCACTGCAGATGGTGACTGCAGCCATGAAATTAAAAGATGCTTGCTCCTTGGAAGGAAAGCTATGACCAAACTAGCCAGTATATTATAAAAGCAGAGACATTACTTTGCCAATAAAGGTCCATCTAGTCAAAGCTATGGTTTTTCCAGCAGTCACGTATGGATGTGAGAGTTGGACTATAAAGAAAGCTGAGTGCTGAAGAACTGATGCTTTTGAACTGTGGTTTTGGAGAAGACTCTTGAGAGTCCCTTGGACTGCAAGGAGACCAAACCAGTCCATCATAAAGGAAATCAGTCCTGAATATTCACTGGAAGGACTGATGCTGAAGCTCTAATACTTTGGCCACCTGATGCGAAGAACTGACTCATTTGAAAAGACCCTGATGCTGGGAAAGATTGAAGCAGGGAGGAGAAGGGGATGACAGAGGATGAGATGGTTGCATGGCATCACCAACACAATGGACATGAGTTTGAGGAAGCTCCAGGATTTGGTGATGGACAGGGAAGTCCATCATGGACTTCCATGGACTGCGTGCTGCAGTCCATGGGGTCACAAAGAGTCAGATATGACTGAGCAACTGAACTAAACTGAACTGAACTGATGGTTTCTCCCTTCCAGTTTTCAACATTCCAAATGGTACAAGTTCTCACATTCCCCGTAATGAATAATCCCCCAGAAAACTGAATGTTTGTAAATTCTTACAGGAACAATTATAAGAAACAGAATTTGTTCAGAAAATTTCTGATCAAGGAATTAGGACATGATCTGTTTGTTCTGACAGTCACTGACTCTGTGACCATCTTCAAGTTACTTAATAGCTCAGTGATTCAATCCATCTGCAAATGGTGATAAATAGCAGTTCTTGTCTGCTCCTCAGGTATGTCTGGGGGCAAATATGTTAGCACATATGAGATACTTTAAAGAAAAAACTTCAACTATATATATTTATTATATAAATTAAATTTTAATATTGCTGCATTGGTATTACATGCTATTTACTAAATATTAATTTATTGCAAACAAAACTCTCTGGTGAATTCACATTAAAAAATTCACAAAATCTAACTGAAAGATTTTATTCTTTCACATGTCATGAATGATTGGATTGTATCCATTCTATAAAGAAGTAGAATGTAAAGTATATTGTCCAGTTGTTTCTGCAGTTGGCATTTAGGAATGGCCCATGAGATTAATGATGCCTAAATTGTCATGTTCTACCGGAATTAATAGACATGTTTTCAATGAGAAGAGCTAAATAGAATGACAGATAATTTTATAAGTAAAATGACTGTAAGAAATTATTGTTTTTTAAATCACATGTTTGCAAACAGATTAAACATTGAGGGCTATAAACCTTCCAGTGTTTCTCAATGAATTATATGCCTCAGTATAATCTGGAAATGCCCAAACCTCATTATATATGTAAAGAATAATAAACTTTGGGGTGGAATCAAAGAACCTGCATTTTAAACAAGGTCACCAGATGGTTTCTCCAAAGATACTCAGGTTTGAGAATTACTGGAAGAGCTTGCAGTAGTAGACTAGAGCTTCCTCTGGTCCAGGAAGCAAATGAAGAAAGCACAGACTGCCAAAGATCAGAAGCCAGATACTGAACTCTCCTATGTAACAAAAAGTGATACACTCTTCCCCTTTAAAACTCACTGAGTACATTTAATTTGTGTAAACTGTAGACAAATTAGAAATTAATCATAAATCCTATTTTTGGGGGGTGGAGGGATATTTTGGGAAAACTTGGGTAGACTGAACTAATAAAAGGGAAAGAAAGAATTGAATCTCCCGTGTGTTGTATTTTAACAGGATCCACAGGTACTTGATTTATGGAGAAAAGGAGGGCTCCATAATTTTTTTCATTCTCTTTCTTCTTTAAGGTCATGAAAGCAAGCCAAACTGCTTCAAGCTCTCAAACATTTTGATACATTTATTAAGGGTTTGTTCTTCCAGCAACTATCAAGACAAATTGGGTAAAAATATCAAAACAAAGTATGGTTGTAATGTGATGACTATTAAGTGGACATAGATTTATTATTTTGCTTCCATTTATAAGGTCATGGCCATGTGGAAAATTTCAATAATTAGAGAAAAGAATACAGAGGCAAATGAAAAATGCTTGAAGATGTGACACCGAATGGCAACTACTGCACTCACGATGGTAAAAATTTTCCCACACCAGCTCAGTTCAGTTCAGTAGCTCAGGTCATGGCCGACTCTTTGCGACCCTATGAACCTCAACACACCAGGCCTCCCTGTCCATCAACAACTCCCGGAGTCTACTCAAACCCATGTCCGTCGAGTCGATGATGCCATCCAACCATTGCATCCTCTGTCGTCCCCTTCTCCTCCTGCCCTCAATCCCTCCCAGCATCAGGGTCTTTTCCAATAAGTCAACACTTGACATGAGGTGGCCTAAGTATTGGAGTTTCCATTTCAACATCAGTCCCTCCATTGAACATCCAAGACTGATCTCCTTTAGGATGGACTGGTTGGATCTCCTTGCAGTCCAAGGGACTCTCAACAGTCTTCTCCAACACCACAGTTTAAAAACATCAATTCTTCGGCACTCAGCTTTTTGAGTTTCTTTTTTCACTTTCACTTTCTTCACTTTCACTTTCTTCACAGCCCAACTCTCACATCCATACATGACCACTGGAAAAACCATAGCCTTAACTAGATGACCTTTCCTGACAAAGTAATGTCTCCACTTTTTAATATGCTATCTAGATTGGTCATAACTTTCCTTCCAAGGAGCAAGTGTCTTTTAATTTCATGGCTGGGATCACCATCTGCAGTGATTTTGGAGCCTAGAAAAATAAAGTCAGCCACTATTTCCACTGTTTGCCCATCTATCTGCCCTGAAGTGATGGGACCAGATGCCATGATCTTACTTTTCTGAATGTTGAGCTTTAAGCCAACTTTTCCACTCTGCTCTTTCACTTTCATCAAGAAGCTCTTTAGTTCTTCTTCACTTTCTGCCACAAGGGTGGTGTCATATGCATATCTGAGGTTATTGATATTTCTCCCAGCAATCTTGATTCCAGCTTGTGCTTCCTCCAGCCCAGCATTTCTCATGATGTACTCTTCATATAAGTTAAATGAGCAGGGTGACAATATACAGCCTTGACGTACTCCTTTTCCTATTTGGAACCAGTATGTTATTCCACGTCCAGTTCTAACTTGCTTCCTGACCTGCATACAGGTTTCTCAAGAGGCAGGTCAGGTGGTCTGGTATTCCCATCTCTTGAAGAATTTTCCACAGTTTATTGTGATCCACACAATCAAAGGCTTTGGCATAGTCAATAAAGCAGAAATAGATGTTTTTCTGGAACTCTCTTGTTTTTTTGGTGATCCAGTGGGTGTTGGCAATTTGATCTTTGGTTCCTCTGCCTTTGCTATACCAACTATACAAAAAATCCAGGCCTGGTGCATGGATTTTAAAGTTTTTCTAACAACTGTGGAGATTTCAGGGAATGTGTGCTGAATGTAAAACATCTAGTTTATTTGGCAGTCTCTTGTGTAAATTACAGTAAAACAAGCAGAGGAAATTTAAAGAAAAAAATAAGTTGATCACAAAATGCCAAAAAAATCCACTACCAAGTGTAGAATATTATTACATTATTATACAATTTTAACTATAGTTAAATTTATATATATTTACGTATATAAACACAGACATATGCATATATGTACTTTTATATTTTTATATGTTACTTTTTCATGCCATTGACTTTTTAGAAACATCTCATCATCATGAGTACTAATATTAACTGGAAAGTAATTAGACCTTTAGAGTTGTTGCTTGCTGTTTCATCATCTTCATTTATTTCTAAGAAAAGGATTCTCTCTTAAAAAAAAAAGACTTCTCTATAGTCCTCTTATTTTTGGATTGATATTTCCTAGGAAATTCCCTCTTGCCCTCAACATCTCTCAGCCCTAGATTCTACCTCTAAACCATTATATGTAAAGAGGGAGAACATGGATGTTAACTTTCCCTTTTCTAGAGCAAGAGGGTATCAGTGATTCATTAGCCTCTAAGTAAACCAAGGTCTACAACTTCTCGCAGTATTTCTCTGTTCTGATGACTTACAGGAACACTTCTTAGTGTTATTTACTACATTTTTCCTTGGATGCCAAATAGGACCAGATAAGCTTAACATTTCATTTAACAGGTATTTAAGACATGCAATGTTCTAAATGCACTGTATGGATTATTTTACTGACTTCTTCGAACCATCATATAAGGTAAAAGTCAGTCCTGTCTTTATAGGAATAGAGGAATACTGATTCTCAAGGAGAGTAAGATGAATGTCTACACAATTTGCCATTGTGGAACAGGTGGGTGAAGCAGGAATGGGGAACAACTACTTAATGGGTAATGAATTTTATTAGGGTGGTAGAATATTCTGGAACTATACTGATATTGTGAATGTATCACTAATGTACTAAATTTCACTTTATTGCTTATGTTAAGTTAAAGAAGGCTGAGCATTGAATAATCAAGGCTTTTGAACTGTGGTGCTGAAGAAGACGCTTGAGAGTCCCTTGGACAGCAAGGAGATCAAATCAGTCAACCCTAAAGGAAATCAGTCCTGAATATTCACTGGAAGGACTGATGCTGAAGCTGAAGCTCCAATACTTTGGCTACCTGATGCAAGGAGCTGTCTGATTGGAAACAAACTCGATGCTGGGAGAGGTTGAAGGCAGGAGGAAAACGGGGCAACAGAGGATGAGATGGTTGGAAGGCATCACTGACTCAATGGACATGAATTTGAGCAAACTCTGGGAGAGTTCCCTGAAGGACTGGGAAGCCAGGTGTGCCACAGCCCATGAAGTCACAAAGAGTCAGACAACTCAGTGACTGAACAACAACAAAAAACTTTATATTTTGTGAATTTTCACTCAATTAAAGAAAATATAGCAGAGATCAAACCCAGGCTGACTCCAGAGACCACATTCTTTAGCACTATATAATACTGCCTCTTACATGGCTAAATTGGTCTTCCCTGGTAGCTCAACAGTAAAGAATCTGCCTGCCAATGAAGTTCAGTTCAGTTCAGTTCAGTTGCTCAGTCGTGCCTGACTCTTTGCGACCCTATAAACCGCAGCATGCCAGGCCCCCTATCCATCACCAACTCCCAAAGTCCACCCAAACCCATGTCCATCAAGTTGATGATGCCATCCAACCATCTCATCCTCTGTCGTCCCCTTCTCTTCCTGCCCTCAATCTTTCCCAGCATTAGGGTCTTACAGAATGAGTCAGCTCTTCTCATCAGGTAGCCTAAGTATTAGAGTTTCAGCTTCAACAGCAGTCCTTCCAATGAAAACCCAGGACTGAACTCCTTTAGGATAGACTGGTTGGATCTCCTTGTAGTCAAAGTCAAGATCTTCTCCAACACCACAATTCAAAAGCATCAATTCTTTGGCACTCAGCTTTCTTCACAGTCCAACTATCACATCCATACATGACCACTGGAAAAACTATAGCCTTGACTAGACGGGCCTTTGCTGACAAAGCAATGTCTCTGCTTTTTAATATGCTGTCTAGGTTGGTCATAATGTTCCTTCCAAGGAGCAAGCATCTTTTAATTTCATGGCTGGGATCACCATCTGCAGTGATTTTGGAGCCCAGAAAAATAAAGTCAGCCATTTTTTCCACTGTTTGCCCATCTATCTGCCCTGAAGTGATGGGACCAGATGCCATGATCTTACTTTTCTGAATGTTGAGCTTTAAGCTAACTCTTTCACTCTCCTCTTTCACTTTCATCAAAAGGCTCTTTAGTTCTTCTTCACTTTCTGCCATAAGGGTGGTGCCATCTGCATATCTGAGGTTATTGATATTTCTCCCGGCAATCTTGGTTCCAGTTTGTGCTTCCTCCAGCCCAGCATTTCTCATGATGTACTCTGCATATAAGTTAAATAAGCAGGGTGACAATATACAGCCTTGATGTACTCCTTTTCCTATTTGGAACCAGTCTGTTGTTCCATGTCCAGTTCTAACAGCTGCTTCCTGATCTGCATACAGGTTTCTCAAGAGGCAGGTCAGGTGGCTTGGTATTCCCATCTCTTGAAGAATTTTCCACAGTTTATTGTGATCCACACAGTCAAAGGCTTTGGCATAGTTAATAAAGCAGAAATAGATGTTTTTCTGGAACTCTCATGCTTTTTTGATGATCCAGCAGATGTTGGCAATTTGATCTCTGGCTCCTCTGTCTTTTATAAAACCAGCTTGAACATCTGGAAGTTCATGGTTAATGTATTGCTGAAGCTTGGCTTGGAGAATTTCAAGTATTACTTTACTAGTGTGTGAGATGAGTGCAATTGTGCAGTAGTTTGAGCATTCTTTGGCATTGCCTTTCTTTGGGATTGGAATGAAAACAGCTTTTCAAGTCCTGTGGCCACTGCTGAGTTTTCCAAATTTGCTGGCATATTGAGTGCGCACTTTCACAGCATCATCTTTCAGGATTTGAAATAGCTCAACTGGAATTCCATCACTTCCACTAGCTTTGTTTCTAGTGATGCTTTCTAAGGCCCATTTGACTTCACATTCCAGGATGTCTGGCTCTAGGTGCGTGATCACATTATCATGATTATTGGGTCATGAAGATCTTTTTTGTACAGTTCTGTGTATTCTTGACACCTCTTCTTAATATCTTCTGTTTCTCTTAGGTCCCTACCATTTCTGTCCTTTATTGAGCTCATCTTTGCATGAAATGTTCCCTTGGTATTTCTAATTTTCTTGAAGAGATCTCTAGTCTTTTCCATTCTATTGTTTTCCTCTATATCTTTGCATTGATCGCTGAGGAAGGCTTTTTTAATCTCTCCTTGCTATTCTTTCAAACTCTGCATTCAAATGGGTATATCTTTCCTTTTCTTCTTTGCTTTTTGCTTCCCAAAACACGAGTTCAATTCCTTAGTTGGGAAGATCCTCTGGAGAATGAAATGGCAACCCACTCCAGTATTCTTGCTTGGGAAATTCCATTGACAGAGGCATCTGGTGGGCCACATTCCACAGGCTCACAAAAGAGTCAGACACATTGTTTAGCAACTAAACAACAACAATTTAAAAGCATAGCAATGTGAAGTCTTGATTGTGTGGACAAATAACTGACAGCGTATATATGTTTACCTGTTGCTCTTAATAAGACAAGAACTGCCTTAAACATTAATAAAAATACAAAGAAGCTAATTCTGTGGGAGTAAAAGGCCTTACATTGAATAATGTCTCTTTTCTTATAATAAAATAAATGGTGTTATTTTCTTTTAATAAGAAAAATTAAGCCTGGTAAGGGAGAGTATCTTATGTTTCGGAAACCCAAGAGTTTGAAGGGATCATCCTGCAAGATTTGCTCCAATAGCCTTGACTATCTCATCCTCATGAAAGTGAAAGAGACAGTCATTCAGTTGTGTCCGACTCTTTGTGACCCCATGGACTATACAGTCCATCGAATTCCCCAGGCCAGAATACTGAGTGGGTAGTGGTTCCCTTCTCCAGGGGATCTTCCCAAACCAGGGATCAAACCCAGGTTTCCTGCATTGCAGGTGAATTCTTTACCATCTGAGTTATCAGGGAAGCCCTGGTATCTCTGGTATAAGGAAGGTATCTCATCCTTATAATAGACTTCTGTTCTTGATATTTCCCCAAGGCTTCCAACTTGTATGTAAAACAACCTTCTTACTGTTTGCTTATCTGGACTTCTAGATAATACATTTTTATTGTCTTCACCATCTGCAATCAGCCATCATATATTATGTTTTACATATATACGTACATATATAAAACTCAACATACTAACCATAAGAACTCTTAAATCTTAGCAGTTAAACAGCAGCATCACTTCCATGAAAAAATACATGAAGAGGTATTTCATTGAAAGGATAAACAGAAGCCATGTAAACACATAAAAATGTGTTCAAACTCACTAGCCATTAGATTAATGAAAATTAATACTACAGTGAGATATCACTGTGCATCTATCAGAATGGCTAGAATACAAAGGTTGATGACACCATATGTTGCCAGGGATGCAGAGAGGAAAGCTAGGTGTCACTCAGTTTTCTTCTGTTGTCTTGTAGGCAGCCACCATCTAACTTTGTGCTCACATGACTCCTTTTTTTGTGCATACAAAGGATGGTGGAGTAGTGGGACCGATTCTTCTAAAACCACGAATACTATTAGGTCAAGAACCCACCTGTAGGTCATGTACTTTAATTACCTCCTAAAAGACCAAGCTCTGAATACAGTCACATTGGGGTGAGATCTTCAACACATGAATTTGAGGAAGACGCAAGTCTGCAGCAATTACTTTTCTCTGCTGTATAACAAATTACCACAAATTTAGCAGCTCACAACACACATTTATTATCTTGAAGTTTATGAGCATAGACCCAAGCATGACTTGGGTTAGTCCTTTGCATGGCTGCAACTAAACTATCAGGTTCCTATCTGAAAGCTCCACTATCAATATATCCACTTTCAAGTTGTATGGGAAAAGCGAAGTGCTCTCCTTTACTCTCACTCACAATGCTTCTGACACCAGATGTGTGGAATTTCACTACATCAAGCATTTCTTAGATACCAAGTGGGGATCCTAGAATAAAATCCACTTCTGACACCAGCCAGAGTCACCTTAGCAAAGATCTTACAGGTTAAGGGCTCAGTCTCATAAGATTGCCCCACTTTCCCACATACACTGAGATGCCAATTTCAAGTCCAAGTTGTTAACTGTGCTTCTAACCAACTAGCTATAAATCAGAAGTTCCCATGACCTTAGTCCTTGGATTTGATTTAATTGCTAGAGTGACTCACAGAACTCAGGAAAGCTGTTTACTCACTACATTCCAGGGGTTCTTCCCAACCCAGGGATTGAACCCAGGTCTCCCGCATTGCAGGCAGATTCTTTACCAGTTGAGCCACAAGGAAAGTGTTTATTACAAATATTGATTTATTAAAGTGTATGAATGAACAACAAGATGAAGAGACATAGAATGAGGTAAGAAGAGCCTTGAGGGCAGGAGCTTCTGTCCCCATGGGGTCTGGGTGTGTCATCATCCTAGCATGTGGATTTACTCACCATAAGCCCTCCAAGCCCTTTATTTGGGTGATTTTTTTTAAAGTCTTCATCATGGAGATATGATCAATCATAACTCAATCTCTAGCCTTTCTCCCCCTTCTTGAAAAAAACAGGAGGGGATACTGAAAATTCTAATCTTCTAATCATGCCTTGGTTTTTTTTTTTTTTTTCTTTTCTTTTTAGTGACCAGCCCCATCATGAAGCTATCTTAGGAGTCACATCACTAGAATGAAAAAAGACTCCTGTCTCCCAGAAAATTCCAAATGATTTTAAGAATTCTGCATCAGGAACAAGGGTCAAAGAACAAATACTACAACAAAAGATACTTCTAGTACTCTCAGGAAACTACAGTGGTTTTAAGGTTCTGTGCCAGGAACTGGGGGCATATATATACATGTGTGTGTGTGTGTGTGTGTGTGTGTGTGTGTGTGTGCGCGCGCGCATGCATATACACACATGCATATGTGTATATATATTTATATTTATTTATTATTTCACACACGTTTACTCAGGGTGCATGCACAATATATCTTATGACTATAGGAATTACATCCTTGACTTCTTGCTGGCTGTCATTCAGAAGCCACCATCAGCTATAGAGGCTTTTTGTTTCTTGCCATGTTGCCCTCTCTATAGACGCTCTCCCGCCATGGCAGCTTATTTCAGGCCAGCAAGAGATCAGGAGCCAATCTTCTAAAGAAAACATAGTCTTATATAATGCAATGTACATGTAGGACTGTAAACTCATCAGTGCAATCACAGGAGTGGTATCCTGTCACCCTCTCCATACTCCATAGGCTAGAAGAAAGTCAGAGGTTCTGCCCACATCTATGGGAAGGGATTACCAAAAGGTATGGACATCAGCAGGTAGGACTCAGGAGTGTCACACAGAATGTGTTCAAAGTGATTATATAAATATAAAAGACATCAAAGTTTAAAAAAAAGTCACACATATATCTACCACATAAACATAATCACCGTTAATGATGCTGAATGCATTTTTTTCCAGTCTTTTTCTGTGTGCTCTCCTTGATCCCTGTCCCCTAACAAAAGCATATCATATGTATAATTGTTTGAGTATTTCTGTGTTTTCTTGTTTTATATAAATATATGTATAAAAGCATATGCATAAAAGAGACATGGTTCAGTTCAGTTGCTCAGTCATGTCTGACTCTTTGCGACACCATGAATCACAGCACGCCAGGCCTCCCTGTCCATCACCAACTGCTGGAGTCTACCCAAACCCATGTCCATCGAGTCGATGATGCCATCCAACCATCTCATCCTCTGTCATCCCCTTCTCCTCCTGCCCTCAATCTTTCCCAGCATCAAGATCTTTTCAAATGAGTCAGTTCTTCACATCAGGAATCCAAAGTATTGGAGTTTCAGCTTCAATATCAGTCCTTCCAATGAACACCCAGGACTGATCTCCTTTAGGATGGATTGGTAGGATCTCCTTGCAGTCCAAGGGACTCTCAACAGTCTTCTCCAACACCACAGTTCAAAAGCATCAATTCTTTGGCACTCAGCTTTCTTTATAGTCCAACTCTCACATCCATACATGACCACTGGAAAAACCATAGCCTTGACTAGACGGATGTTTGCTGACAAAGTAATATCTCTGCTTTTTAATATGCTGTCTAGGTTGGTCATAACTTTCCTTCCAAGGAGCAAGTGTCTTTTAATTTCATGGCTGCAGTCACCATCTTCAGTGATTTTGGAGCCACAAAAAAAAAAAAAAAATAACGTCAGCCACTGTTTCCCCATCTATTTGCCATGAAGAGATGGGATCAGATGCCATGATCTTAGTTTTCTGAATGTTGAGCTTTAAGCCAACTTTTGCACTTTCTTCTTTCTGTTTCATCAAGAGGCTCTTTGATTCTTCTTCACTTTCTATTCTATTCACTTCACTAGACCATTCAGGTATGACCTAAATCAAATCCCTTATGACTATACAATGGAAGTGAGAAACAGATTTAAGGGACTAGATCTGAGAGACAGAGTACCTGATGAACTACGGATGGTGGTTCATGTCATTGTACAGGAGACAGGAATCAAGACCATCCCCAAGAAAAAGAAACGCAAAAAAGCAAAATGGCTGTCTGAGGAGGCCTTATAAATAGCTGTGAAAAGAAGGGAAGTGAAAAGCAGAGGAGAAAAGGAAAGATGTGCCCATTTGAATGCAGAGTTCCAAAGAATAGCAAGGAGAGATAAGAAAGCCTTCCTCAGCAATCAATGAAAAGATATAGAGGAAAACAATAGAATGGAAAAGACTAGAGGTCTCTTCAAGAGAATTAGAGATACCAAGGGAACATTTCATGCAAAGATGGGCTCAATAAAGGACAGAAATGGTAGGGACCTAATAGAAGCAGAAGATATTAAGAAGAGGTGGCAAGAATACACAGAAGAACTGTACAAAAAAGATCCTCACGACCCAGATAATCACGATGGTGTCCTCACTCACCTAGAGCCAGACATCCTGGAATGTGAAGTCAAGTGGGCTTTAGGAAGCATCACTATGAACAAAACTAGTGGAGGTGATGGAATTTCAGTCAAGCTATTTCAAATCCTGAAAGATGACGCTGTGAAAGTGCTGCACTCAATATGCCAGCAAATTTGGAAAACTCAGCAGTGGCCACAGGACTGGAAAAGCTGTTTTCATTCCAATCCCAAAGAAAGGCAATGCCAAAGAATGCTCAAACTACCACAACACCATTTCAGAGTTTGACCTAATTTTTTAGAAGATAGCCTCCTTTAATGATCTTCAAAATAGTGAATTTTACTATTATGTAGTAGTAAAATTTTTACAATTATGTATTTATTTATAACACATTTATTAAATGTCTTAAATATAATTTTACAGTTTCGCTATAATTTGACAGCTAATTTTTGTTCCTATTATCATGTTATAAGTAACACTATGATAAACATCTTACTCCTACAAAAATAACCTTCAAAAATAACTTAAATCTTACCTTCAAGAACGGGTGGGAGGATTTCATTTTCCAATTCCAAATCCATACCACCATCTCTCTTTTAGTTCAGACAACAGATTCCTAACTGATTTTCCTGCCTTTTTTGACACCTTCCCACCATTGTGCTTCCATATTTGACTGATTCCAACCAGTTGATCATCACCTTTTAAGACACCTGAGAGTCAAGCCCTCCAGTGAGCCAGACTGATTAGAATGACTTGTTCGTAAGGCCCTCTCATTGGCACCTCAACCCTGTATTATGTTACCACATCATTTTAAAATGACGTGTTTCCTAGTCTCCTTCCTTCTAAGATTTTCATTTCCCTGAAGGCAGAGAACCTCTATTTATTTTCTTCTCTGCACTCTTAGCACCTAACACTGTATATGAGATACAGTAATTTCTCAATAAGTGAGCTGAAGTAAGCTATTAACACTAAGACAATTTGGGTGTGTAAGAGAGAGGTATAATTTTTCTAAGCCATCTACATTTTACAATATATTTTTTCATCCTTGAGCACACTAACAAGGGCTAAAATTAAATCAAATACATGCAATACACTCTTGTGCAACATAAAGACCCTTTATATCAAGTGCAATTTTTTTGGCCATTCCACACAACTTGTGGGATCTTAGTTCCCTGACCAACAATTTCACCCAGGCCCCAGCAATGAAAGATGGTCCTAACTACTAGACTGCCAGGGAACTCCCTCAAATGTAATATTTAAAAAAAAGGAACCAATATAAAAATGGCTAAGAAGTTCACAACACTTCTTTTATCAAAAAGATTGTGCAAAGATAAAGATATTATACAGGCTTACATAACCTCAAATTTACAAATGCAGAGTCATTTCTATTCACAGAATGATAGAGATAATTATTTACAAGTTTAACACAAAACAACTCATTACAGAAATGGGAAGTGGTAAAAGAACGTTTATTAAATGTTTATTATGTAGTATGTATAAAGATGTGCTTTATGACAAATCCATTATTTTAATAGTCACAAAATCTCTGTGAAAATTATTGCTAAATCCATTTTATATCTGAAATAAATTGGCCAGGACAGCTAGTGAGTGACAGAGTGACTCTTAAAACTCAGGAAGGTCCAGTTTCAAAGCCATAATCCTCCCACTTCCTCACACTGTGAGAACACCTAGGAAATGCCCTAGTTTTCAGTTCATTATCAAAAATACTGCTCCACGGAATATCAGGGGGAAAAGTAGTAATGCCTAACAGCAGGCTTGAGGTTGAGGCTGCACATCTATTGGAAACTGAGATTATTTGCATTGTGCTGTTTCATTTAGTTCCCTGCCAAGTGTCATGCCAGAGCCCTGATACAACAGAGGTTTGTGCCTGGAGCCATTCATTCCCTGTCTGGCAGAACACACTGGCTGGCATACTTTCCTTGGATATTCTAAAGTCACACTAGTCTCTGAATAGAGACTGAAAATGACTAAGAGGAAAAGCTTATGAAAAGAGGGAAAAAAAATCTAAGTGTATTTCAATTTTAAAATCTCAGAAAATTATCCAGATATGCAGATGAATAGTTTATTCTTTCATGGAAGGGTAACATGTGGAACACATAACATAATTTAGAGCCAAATTTAAAATATAAATGTGTATATAAGCATATTTTAAAAAAAGAACTATGCATGAAATAGAACAGACATCAATTATTATTCATGATGGCATATATAGCCACCATTTTTCTTATAACCACAAAACAACATCCAACTTTTCTTTCAATATAAAGTTACTTTATCATGCAGAAAAATAAAAAGAACTGCCTTGCCAAATTCTGTGTGGGGTTGGAAGGACCCCAAAGAGAGTAAATGATCTAGAGAAGATTTAGAGAAATTATAATCAGACATTTGTGAATCCATTTGATATTTAAATATCTCTAAATGAACAGCATCAAACCTTCTATCAGTACTTTATCACTTAAGTTCCTCATGTGTTAGATCAAGCTCATCTTTTTCATCCTACTTTCTCCATAGTGAAGAACTGGGTTTAATTGCTCCTATCTGTGAGTTTCAGTTTACTTTAAATAGTCTTCACCCTGTCCCCTCTGTCCCTGAGGATCTCAGTCTGTACAGTCTTAACTCAGATTTCCCACCAAGTACTTTTTTTTTTTTTTTTTTTTAATTAGTTGGAGGTCAATCACTTCACAACATTTCAGTGGGTTTTGTCATACATTGATATGAATCAGCCATGGATTTACACGTATTCCCCATCCCGATCCCCGCTCCCACCTCCCTCTCCACCCGATTCCTCTGGGTCTTCCCAGTGCACCAGGCCCGAGCACTTGTCTCATGCATCCCACCTGGGCTGGTGATCTGTTTCACCATAGATAGTACACATGCTGTTCTTTTCAACACTTATTTATGATTAAAACTCTCCAAAAAGCAGGAATAGAAGGAACATACCTCAACATAATAAAAGCTATATATGACAAACCCACAGCAAGCATCACCCTCAATGGTGAAAAATTGAAAGCATTTCCCCTGAAATCAGGAACAAGACAAGGGTGCCCACTCTCACCACTACTATTCAACATAGTGTTGGAAGTTCTGGCCACAGCAATCAGAGCAGAAAAAGAAGTAAAAGGAATCCAGATAGGAAAAGAAGAAGTGAAACTCTCACTGTTTGCAGATGACATGATCCTCTACATAGAAAACCCTAAAGACTCTACCAGAAAATTACTAGAGCTAATCAATGAATATAGTAAAGTTGTAGGATATAAAATTAACACACAGAAATCCCTTGCATTCCTATATACTAACAATGAAAAAACAGAAAGAGAAATTAAGGAAACAATACCATTCACCATTGCAACAAAAAGAATAAAATACTTAGGAGTATATCTACCTAAAGAAACAAAAGACCTATACATAGAAAACTATAAAACACTGATGAAAGAAATCAAAGAGGACACAAACAGATGGAGAAACATACCGTGTTCATGGATTGGAAGAATCAATATTGTCAAAATGGCTATTCTACCCAAAGCAGTCTGTAGATTCAATGCAATCCCTATCAAGCTACCAACGGTATTTTTCACAGAACTAGACCAAAGAATTTCACAATTTGTATGGAAATACAAAAAACCTCGAATAGCCAAAGTAATCTTGAGAAAGAAGAATGGAACTGGAGGAATCAACCTGCCTGACTTCAGACTCTACTACAAAGCCACAGTCATCAAGACAGTATGGTACTGGCACAAAGACAGAAATATAGATCAATGGAACAGAATAGAAAGCCCAGAGATAAATCCACGAACCTATGGACACCTTATCTTTGACAAAGGAGGCAAGGATATACAATGGAAAAAAGACAACCTCTTCAACAAGTGGTGCTGGGAAAACTGGTCAACCACTTGTAAAAGAATGAAACTAGAACACTTTCTAACACCATACACAAAAATAAACTCAAAATGGATTAAAGATCTAAATGTAAGACCAGAAACTATAAAACTCCTAGAGGAGAACATAGGCAAAACACTCTCCGACATAAATCAAAGCAAGATCCTCTATGACCCACCTCCCAGAATATTGGAAATAAAAGCAAAACTAAACAAATGGGACCTAATGAAACTTGAAAGCTTTTGCACAACAAAGGAAACTATAAGTAAGGTGAAAAGACAGCCCTCAGATTGGGAGAAAATAATAGCAAATGAAGAAACAGACAAAGGATTAATCTCAAAAATATACAAGCAACTCCTGAAGCTCAATTCCAGAAAAATAAATGACCCAATCAAAAAATGGGCCAAAGAACTAAACAGACATTTCTCCAAAGAAGACATACAGATGGCTAACAAACACATGAAAAGATGCTCAACATCACTCATTATTAGAGAAATGCAAATCAAAACCACAATGAGGTACCATTACACTCCAGTCAGGATGGCTGCTATCCAAAAGTCTACAAGCAATAAATGCTGGAGAGGGTGTGGAGAAAAGGGAACCCTCTTACACTGTTGGTGGGAATGCAAACTAGCACAGCCGCTATGGAAAACAGTGTGGAGACTTCTTAAAAAACTGGAAATAGAACTGCCATATGACCCAGCAATCCCACTTCTGGGCATACACACTGAGGAAACCAGATCTGAAAGAGACACGTGCACCCCAATGTTCATCGCAGCACTGTTTATAATAGCCAGGACATGGAAGCAACCTAGATGCCCATCAGCAGATGAATGGATAAGGAAGCTGTGGTACATATACACCATGGAATATTACTCAGCCATTAAAAAGAATTCATTTGAACCAGTCCTAATGAGATGGATGAAGCTGGAGCCCCTTATACAGAGTGAAGTAAGCCACCAAGTACTTTTAATTCATGGTATACATTTTCTTTTCAGCTCCCTCCTAGGATTCAAGATTACTACACTTTTTGATATTTGCAATGTTCTTTGCTCCATTTTTTAAAAAATAACAGAATTCAATTTTGAAATCATAGGCATCCTTTATCAGCCTTGTACTGACCCCTTATTTTTAGGGTACCATATTAACATCTTATTTAGCTATATGTGTACTTATTTTCCTGCATGCTTCCTATTTTCATGCTGATTTGTAATTTTTAACTGATTTCAACATTTGATTTGTCAAAACTAGACATGTAGGTAGTTTTTGACAGGCAATTTAACTGACCCATATCCTATTTCAATAATTTACTCATTAGCATCATTAATGACTATGTTAAATATCTTCCATCAGCCTTAGAATAGTTCCACTCCTTTATTAACAGGCACATTAGCAACAATAGTTCTTTGAATATAGGTTGTGTGGATTAAGGCATCCTGTGGCAAGGCAATACTATGCATTTAACAATTCAACTTTTTAATTCTGTTACTTTATCACTAGAGTCATATTTTGCCAGATCAAAGAGTATATATCATATACATAAATGCATATTACAATTCCACACAGCTAAGCCTGAGACAATAATGCAATTATTATCATAACATTTGTATACATTACTCATGAACAAAGTTTGAAATATATTTTAAATGTGCATACCTTTTACCAAGGCACATCCTGCTGTGGTCTCAGGACAGGAACCTGTTGTGAAAAACACATATGCATACTTATTAATATACTTAGTATTAAAAACAAATTGAGAAATACCAACATATAAAACAGGAACATGCTTTAAAACTCAAACATTGCTCAAAATGGGAATCTACCCATTAACTTCAAAAAGATGGTCTTTTTGTCTTTTATAGATGAAGTTCATTAAGAAAAAATGGCTATAAATACTCTGATATAACTCTCAATCTGAATCTCCAAATGAACTCTGTTCCTTTATATCTTAAAATAAATGTTTTTCCCAGAAAGAAGTAAACCCTGATACACAAATTTTAGACAAAAATTGAGACATTACTTTTCAAATATACTAAATGAATTATTTATTATTCAAAATAGGAAAATTAAGAGACAAGTTTCATATGTTTTATGGTAACAAAAGTCTTAGAATATTTGTTGATAAAAAATGGCATCAGAGCATCAATTAAAGTTAACAAAGAATCATTTTCACAGTAATAATGTTTCAAACTTTCACGCAGTGAAACTAAAATGTGTGCAGATAATAGATTTAAATACATTCAAATCAACTTGAGTACTTTAGAAATCAAAAGAGGAAACAGAATCACATATTGCTGCACTAAAGTCCAATATTTTCATCACTTCTATTTCATTATTCAATTAGATGCAGTGACACGCTTCCAAATATGTTCAAAGAACCATCCACTCACATAAATGTACAGATGTAAGTCTAAGAACTTTTTTTTTTTTGCGCAGGGAATGAGGCATTTTAAGTAGCATTTAATAGCTGTAATTCTAGGTTCTGTGTTTTGCTTATGCTCTGGCATGACTAGAGGAACAGAAAATCTCAGTAAATGACAGGGAGGCACTTAAAGTTTTCCACTAGTCAAGCAAGAATCCACTGCCTAACATTCATGGGAGCAGAATTATAGGGTGAAAAGAAAGTACAAAACTCTAGATAGTCCGCATTACAGCCAGGATAATGAATTTATCACAGAAAAGCATAGTGTCAACAGTCAGGGCTGAATTCACAAAAAACACAATCTTCATATCCTAAAATATCTATTTCTCTGGCCAGATAGGAATAATTGGGGTTTTAAAGATAGGATTAAGGGTACTTGTTTTGATTTTTCTGAGAGGAACATATACTCCTTTAAGTGGAAATAAGTTGCAAGAGGAAAGGAAGGAGACATATCTCAAAATAGTGGTTTAATTGAACTTAGCATAGGTTAGAATTAAGAGGGGGAAAAAGACTTCAGATGAGAAAATGGGGGAAAAGGGAAGAATAAAACGACAAGAATAAAACACCTATAGACTCAATAAGAAAAAATTTAAATATCAAACCTGATAGACAATATATTTGGAAAGCTATGTTTCAATCGGTTGTTATTTTTTATATATCATGATGGTAATGAAGTGTTTTCCCTCATAGCTCAGTTGGTAAAGAATCTACCTGCAATGCAGGAGACCTGGGTTTGATCTCTGGGTTGGGAAGATCCCCTGGAGGAGGGCATGGCAACCCATTCCAGTATTCTTGCCTGGAGAATCTCATGGACAGAGGAGCCTGGCGGGCTACAGTCCATGGGGTCACAAGAGTCGGACACAACTTAGCAACTAAACCACTACCATGGTAGTGAAGGGGAGGTGGTGACCCATCATTTCATTGACATTGCTTAATTGTCTTTTTGTGTGTGTGGGTTTTTTTTTTTTGTATTTTTAAAATTGTGTTGGTTTCTGTGGTACAACAACATGAATCAGTCATAACCATACATATATCCTATCCCTCCTGAGATGCAGATGGAGAGAACAGACTTGTAGACACAGTGGGAGAAGGAGTGAATGGGACAGAGGGAGAAGGTAGTATCAACATACACACTATTGTGTGTGAGTGGATAGTGGTGAGATGTTGCTGGATAACACAGCGAGCCCAGTCTGGTGTTCTGTGATGACCTAGAGGGGTAAGGTGGGGCGTGGGGGTGGGGAAGGCTCAAGAGGAACGGGACGTATGTACATTTAATTGTTTTAACACAGGCATCTTCTACCAGGTGTAATTTCCTCCTTCTACTCTCATGGCCAGGGACATTTACCAAACCCTGAAGACATTTTTGGTGTCCTAACTGAGGAGGTGGGCGGGGGCGGGGGGAGCTATAGGCATAACTAGTGGGTAGAGGCCAGGGATGCTGCTAAACATCCTACAATTCACATGACAAGCTTCCATAATAAAGTTTTTTCAGCTTAAAATATCAATCATGTTCTTAGGTTGAGAAACCCTGTCTGAATTAACAGGGGATATGGGAGCCTCCTGCTACATCAACTCTTCAAAAACCCTTCCAAATGATGAGATTATATCATTTACGTAGAGTGAGTCTTCAGCAAAAAGAGTACTAACCCTAGTCAACAGTCCTACTTAAATACTGTACACCTAGTACTTAATGAAGCCATGCACTGAATTCAGGTTGATCAGATAAGAGTCACAAAGTTTTGTGTCAATCTGAACCCTATAGGGAACTATATCCTCATTCCTTTTCTCAAATGTTTTTTAAGGTTATAAAATATTTTAGTGGATTATCATTTTTGTTAGTCTTACTCTCAAAGAACACTAAAGTCAAGGTCATATATCATGATGCTTGAAATAATTCAGTTTAAGAGATAGGATATTTGTATAATTTTATAAATCTAATAATACATCAAATATTAATTCAATAGTTAACAATCAAAATAAAAGGTTTTTGAATATTACTGTTCTATTTTTTAATTTACATAAAATAACAAGTAAGTTTCATTAAGCAAATCTAAGATATATGGCTATTGAATACTTTCATAAAAAATAATATGTGTATGTAGTGACTTTGACTAAAACTAAACTTTGAAAACAGTTGTTACTATTTAAGATAAACTAAAGTATAATTCTGCACCATTCTCATTTTGTTCGAGAGTTTCTTTATTCCATTGCTAAGGGTATTTAACCTGTAAACTACAGTGTTTCCTTGATATTGACTTAGTGATATTTACAAACTATAAAACATACCATGTTTTAATTTGTTGACTGCCTTCAAGGAACTTCTCTGCAAAAGCCAAAAATCTCAGGAGGAAATTCCCTAAAACCATTCATTAATTACAGATGAATTTGTACAGCTAAAAGTGATGCACTGGGGAAAGAAAAAGGAATGGTTTTATTTTTGTAATTCAGAAGAGAAGCCTTTACTTAGAGAAAGCTTAGAAATGGTCAAATATGCATAGCAGTGCCATGCCACAGGACCTATATGTCCTTACTATGTTTTGAGCCCAAGAAGTGTTCTTATCAAAGTATATCGAAGCCAACAGTTACTTCACCCGAGCAGAAACACTGTTTTACTCCAAAATAAATGAACACAGTGATTTATGCCCTTTATACAAAAAATGAGTGCTTTAGGACTTTGTTATTACACCCACCTTTACTAATGATTAGTATCCAGTAAATTTGACTATACAATTATATTTCAGTAATTTTCAGATACAAAGTATTTTATACTACTTCTTATCCCTGTCTTTTTCTTTAGTCATACCAAGTAAATAGTTGTTAATGTATGTATGAGTCAGTGTAGGTATTTAAAAGCTACATTTAATTTTTCCATGTCTTATTCATACTGTGATGTGTGGAATAACTTTATGTCATTTATGGTTACAACTGGATGTATTCATTTCCATGTTACATACAACGGGTGTGTAAGCATAAGCCATAGAGCTTATCATGGAAGACTTTCTCCAGACTATATCATTTTTCACTGTCAAATTTGTCAGAATATCATAAAGATAGGGGCAGAGTTACTCCACACTACCTTATTTAAATGTTAGTTGCTTAAAAACGACAATGTTTCAACCTATCTCAGAGAAAATTTTCACTCCATTTTCATTTCCCTACTGATGTATGACCCAATTTCAGGAGCAAGTTCAATAGATATGCTCTCTAATGCCAGACCTAGAAAACTAACACAATTGGTAATTTCTAAATTAGATTGGAGCTGTATCAAATGTGTAATGGAGATAAATGTTATCTTAGACGTTCTTCCGTTTTTCCTACTAATACTTATCTTTCTCTATAATGGGCTTATTGCATTATCAATGTTCTCCTCATGTTCCCAGGTTTCAAGGGCTTATCTATCAGTGGACACAGCTTCTCTTTCTTGCCTTCTCAAATGTACTCTCAAAGTGATTCTCTCTTGACCTAAAGAAAGAATCTAACACAAATATTCTAATTACTGAAAATAGGTTGGCCTGTATCTATCTTCGAGGGTATTTGTTTGCAAAAAGTAAATAATACTGCTTTTATAGAGCAGCCTTGTGTGGTATTTCATTTTGTTTTGATAGTAATGAACAAGTGTGGTAAAATTGCCATCTTCTCTCATTGACAGTGGTAGTATAAATTGGAAAGCAATTTTCCAGCATGTATCAAAGACTACACAATATGTGCCCCCTTTCACCCAGTTATTTCACTTCTGGGACTCTCTCAAAAGGACATATCAACAGATGATGACAAGCATTTATGTATTCTGATAATTCACTTCACTACTATTTATACCAGCTCCTCTCCCTGCAAAATGGTAATGCTTTAAATATCTCCTAATAGAGAAACTGAATTACTCTCATGGGTGAGGAAATATTGTACTTTAATTTGCAACCATACTCAAAAAAATTTAACAGCATGGGAATATAAAGTGAGCTTCACAATTTTAGGTGAACATCAGGATACAATAGAGTTCAGTTATATAAAACTAAATCCACAATTTCAGGAATTCCCTTTAGTCTTGCTCCCCTTAAAACAAAGAGCTTCCTTTTATAAATTAATAAAAACTCAGTTCCAACAAGTAGACGTAAGCTTTTCAGCAGAATCCTCCACTACCTTGGAAGGAATAGGGAGAAAGAGATTTTGCACAGTTACAATCTGTGACTACAAACTGGCAACTGCTTCACTCTTCAAATGACCTATCTCTGTCTTGTTTCACCCAAAGTAATTGGCAAAGATGACATCCAATTGCAACTTTCCTTTCTCATTTGGAGGATCAAGATGAGATCTTTTTTTCTTCCCTAACTGAGGTATCACAAAGCATCCCATGGCATAAGCCATGAAGACTAAAGAATATTCCATACTTTGACCTATACTCTTTGTCATCAGGTACATGCATTGTTTTATTGAAATGGAACTGTCTAAACCTTGCTGTACCATGATCATCAAACGAAAGTTTAGCAAATCTATATTTTCAGAAATAAAACATTGTTTTTATTATTTTGTAACCTATGCTCTTGGGCAAATCATTGGTCCTCACTAGGGATGATGGTTGTCTGAATAATCTCATAGTGAACATTATCAAGTATAACAGCCCACTATAATCATCCACCTGAATAAATGTATATACCTATAAAGTGATCTTCTCTATATGAACAACCAGTTCTATTTATCAGACACTGAAATTTTTAGTCTGAGAGAGCCAGTAGCAATGTGGTTACCAAATTATATGTATCAATGTGATTTAGGCACCAACAGAAGCATCAAGCTGGTTATTAAAAAAAAAAAAAGATTCTATGTAAATGCTAAGCACTACAGTAGGTTATACTCCATAATTTTGTTGTTGTTGTTTGAATTTTGTGAACATCCTGCAAATCTGGTAACTCTTAAGAAGGGTTGCTTATAATACTCTCTCCCCATCATATTCATGATTGCACTTCATAAATGTCCAAATTTCAAAAAAATCAGAACCTACAACAGAAAACAAAACAATGGATTTAATGTGGAACAACAGTAGCACTGCCCTTATGCTGGGTTTGCACATCATTTTTCAGAATGTAGTAGCAGCACCTTTCAAGGAGGCAGGATGGGGGGAGCAGGTCCCTCATTATTTCTGAGAGCAGGACTTGAGTACCAGTTTCAAGATTTGAATGTTCCATTATCATCAGTCAATAACTGGCGTTTATAGATCTGACACCCCACTGGATCATCAACTAATCACATTAATAATCAGATCTCATTTTCCTTTGTCTTTTTAATTTTAACCACAGAGAGTTTTGTCCATGAAGGTCACTTGTTTTATGGTACTGCTAACACAGACATATCATCATTAGTACTTTAGTTAAAATATTTCTATGAAGCTGAAGGGTTGGCTCCTTGTGAATTTTAATCTGTGTTTTTCCAGAAAGAAGAAATCAAGTTCCTAAGTTGTAGCTCTGTCAGAAATTCTGTGTCTTTGGGCAAGTCATTTAAACTGTCTGACCTCATTTTCTGCATTGTAGAATGAAATAATTAGAATTTCAATCTTAGGATTCACTCAGTCTTGAGTAGTTGTAGTTGTACCCCTAAACTTTCTTTGGTGAAGACAAGTGGAGTTTCATACAACACCCAGAAGCCAGAATCTCCTAATTAACCTGTCTTTAATTCTTCACTTATGCAGTCTTTTATTTTGTAATAGGCATATTATCCCAAGAATGAATTCAGTTTGTGTCCTTCTTCCACTAATGTCCTAAAAGAGCTTTTCATCACCTAAGACAATATATAAACTCAGTTTTGGCATTTTATGAAAAAATAGTTCCTTTCTTGCTTATCTCCCACAATTCACTTATGTCACCCTTCTGCTCCTGAAAAAAATCAATAAATAAAAACACTTGCTGTTCCCTGAATATGCTATTTTCTTTCACTTCTGTGTCTTTCATATTTGTTTCTTGTTTTCTGAATAATATTTTCCTGTTTTCTCTTCTGGCTAAGTTCCTACTCAGGCTGAGTCCTTCATAGGTCATCTCATACCATGCCCCTTTCCATCCTTTTTTTGAGTTTATTTATATGATCCTAAAATGTGTATTTCTGAGATGCCTTGCAATTCTGTATCATAACCCTGTACTCCAAGTTTTTCTTTAAAGGTGAGTCTCTTCCAAATATGTCTCAGTTTCTAAACAGGAGGGACTTTGCTGTTGGAATTCTCTTATTTAGCACCTAGCATGATGTCTGGCACATAATAGACACTAAGAAAACATTTACTGAATGAATGGATTAAAAATTAATCATGTTTCATAGAACAATTTATTACTTACTCTTTTTTAATGTGTAAAAAAAATACCCCCAAACAGTCTAATCCTTTTATTTCTTTTATTTTATAGTAAAGAACATACTAGTTTAAGAACTAATCAGCCATTACATGTTAGAATAGAGATGGTGACTTTCACTGGACTTTCCCTTATATTTAAAATTGTTTTTTTGAAAATGTTAAGTTGGAAACAAAAAAGAAAGATCAATATAGTTTGGTAAAGCACCATTATCCTCTTTCCAACAGCTGTTCACTTCCACTTCACAGCACATCAGACAGCAGACCTTACCTGTAAACTAGATAATAGCCCGCTAATTTTATGCACACATTTTCCAAATAGTCAGTATATACTTCCTCACATCTTCTTGGTTGAAAGGCATAAATTCAGAGAATCAATTGTCTAGTCATCCTCTAAAAATACTTTTTAATGTAAGCATCTACGTGAGGATATTCTGGGCAACACTAAAAAGTAGTTTTATAAATATGTACCTTGTCATATAAAAATTCACATCTTAAAACAGATAGGATATCATGTCTAACCTGTATTATGTATACTAAGAGTACTGGAACTTATAGTAAGAAAAGTAGATACAGCCTTATCTCTGGGTTTCAGATTTTATTCTATAAAATGAGATGACCAAAAAAAAATTTTTAATGAAATTTAGAATTCTTATTTGAGCAGAGAAAAAAAAAAGCCCTGAGTATCTGTTTCCACTTTCACCTAACATATCTCTGAAACACATATAAATAAACATGTGTGTGTCCAATCACACAGGTAAAGGAACTGTTGTCAAAAATTAAATATACCTCTTAAATATGTAATTTTAGAAACATCAATATTTTACACTGATTCAATGTATGACAAAACCCACTGGGGAAAAAAAAATAATAATAATAATAAAAAAAAAAAATCAAAAAAAAAAAACAAAAAAAAACAAAGAAAGATCTTACTGTTCTTTATAAAGTATGTTATAATAAGTGAAAAGCAAAAATTGCAAGTGTCTACAAAGAGAATTAGAGTAACATTCAGTTCAGTTCAGTCGCTCAGTCGTGTCTGACTGTCACCCCATTGACTGCAGCACACCGGGCCTCCTTGTCCATCACCAACTCCCGGAGTCCACCCAAACTCATGTCCACTGAGTTGGTGATACAATCCAACCATCTCATCCTCTGTCTTCCGGTCTTCTCCCACCTTCAATCTTCCCCAGCATCAGGGTCTTTTCAAAAGAGTGAGCTCTTAGCATCAGGTGGTCAAAGTATTGGAGTTTCAGCTTCAACATCGGTCCTTCCAATGAACACCCAAGACTGATCTCCTTTAGGGTAGACTGGTTGGATCTCCTTGCAGTCCAAGGGACCCTCAACAGTCTTCAACACCACAGTTAAAAAGCATCTATTCTTCAGTGTTCAGCTTTCTTTATAGTCCAACTCTCACATCCATACGTGACTACTAGAAAAACCATAGCATTGACTAGATGGACTTTTGTTGGCAAAGTAATGTCTCTGCTTTTTAATATACTGTCTAAGCTGGTCATAACATATCTTCCAAGGAGCAGCGTCTTTTAATCTCATGGCTGTAATCACCATCTGCAGTGATTCTGGAGCCGAGAAAAATAAAGTCAGCCACTGTTTCCACCGTTTCCCCATCTATTTGCCATGAAGTGATGGGACCGGATGCTGTGATCTTAGGTTTCTGAATGTTGAGCCTTAAGCCATCTTTTTCACTCTCCTCTTTCACTTTCATCAAGAGTCCTTTAGTTCTTCTTCACTTTCTGCCATAAGGGTGGTGTCATCTGTATATCTGAGGTTATTGATATTTCTTCCGGCAATCTTGATTCTAGCGTGTGCTTCATCCAGCCCAGCGTTTCTCATGATGTACTCTGCATACAAATTAAATAAGCAGGGTGACAATATACAGCCTTGATGTACTCCTTCTCCTATTTGGAACCAGTCTGTTGGTCCATGTTCAGTTCTAACTGTTGTTTCCTGACCTGCATACAGGTTTCTCAAGAGGCAGGTCAGGTGGTCTGGTATTCCCATCTGTTTCAGAATTTTTCACAGTTTATTGTGATCCACACCATCAAAGGCTTTGGCATAGTCAATAAAGCAGAAATAGATGTTTTCCTGGAACTCTCTTGCTTTTTTGATGATCCAGCGGATGTTGGCAATTTGAGCTCTGGTTCCTCTGCCTTTTCTAAAACCAGTTTGAACATCTGGAAGTTCACGGTTCACGTATTGTGGAAGCCTGGCTTGGAGAATTTTGAGTATTACTTTACTAGTGTGTGATATGAGTGCAGTTGTTTGGTAGTTTGAGCATTCTTTGGCATTGTCTTTCTTAGGGATAACACACTTTTCAACAGAATTAGCCCAAAGGAGTTTGCTTGTGAACCACTGTATAAAATACTCTCTGAATATAAGAAGTGAGAAAGCCTGAATACAGAGGATACTCCAAGGGGAGGAATAAGGTCTGACTGTCATTCTCTAATTAATACCAATGGTGAGACCAGAGAAAGAAAACTAAATGGGATCACTCTAAACAATGATACATAGTTGCCTAATTGAAGTGTTACCTGTGAGATCTTTTGAAGAGCTACATGGAGATATGTAACATGTCAAGTAACAGAACAAGTGTAACTCACCAAATACTGCCTATAACCAAGAGATTCTCAACAAATATTAGTTTCCTTTCCCCAAACTAGGCTAAAATTTTTGATATTGAAGTTTATCCTTAATGAGCTTTCAGAACTTCTCAAAAGGGCCTTTCTCTCAGTCCAAAAGGTTTTTACATCCTTCTTTTTCCTAAAAATATTATTTCTGGTCTCTATCATCTATTTGCTAACTTTTATTTTTTGCAAAATCTCAATTTAGCTCATCTTTCTCCAGAAATAAACCTTGGGGTGTGAGTGTATATATTCATATATATGTGTATGAATGTGTGCAAATGAACATGGTTTTTCTCAGTAAACACATGCTAAACATCATAAGATATATTCTCTATTGCCATATGGATAGATATAGGTAAACCATTACAATGTATTTTGATACCATTTTATTAAGGTTATAATTGAAAAGCAGATAAAATTAAGATTTTTCTGAAAATCCCCAACTCCTTCAGACCCACTGAATTAAGGAACACACTTGTCTTACTGAAAACAAATACCTTTCAAAATTGAAGTAAGTTACTAATTTATTAATTGAGGGAAATTTAAAGTATCTTTTCAAAAACTCATTTGACAGAACATGATGCGTAGGCTGAGAAGTCACGAAATTTATCTGGCCTTACACAGGTAATTTTGGCAGACCTAAAACTGGACCCTTAAACACTGAACTTTCTGTGCAGTATATGCTATTTTGTCGGAAGAACTTCTACAATGAGCTTAAGTAGCTGTGAGTTATTCTCATGGAAAATAAAATGAGGTCAGTCAACAGAGGCTGACTCAGTAGTTTTACCTGCTTACCTGTACTAGTCTATCAATCCCTCAAACCTGTTATAAAACTCCATTGTTTAACAGTTAATTCTCAATTTGAAGTCCAAATACTATATTTGAATACTCAGGAAATCCTCAAAATGAAAGGAAATTTTATTATTTTGTGGCTGTTATAGCTTTTCATAGAATTTGTCTAGTTTAATGTAATACAAGTACCTGTTAACTGATTTATTTTAAGGTATAAGCAGACAAGCCCCAAATATAACTAATGTAATTTAAATACATTATGGTAAATAACCAAATTACTATGGAATTTGCTATTCTCTCTTTATATTTAATCATTTTATCTAAATGCTTCCCAGATTACCAGGGATGGTTTCTATTTTTAAAAATTAAAAAATAAAAACATGTATATCAAAAGCTTTCTCCCATGCAATGTTAAGTATTAGCTGTTTTAAAAGTACAGTTGCTTTAGATCCTGTGTATTATATTCTCAAATGATATTTTCTTGCTCATTATTGGAGATATGCATTTCATATATCTTTAGTAAGTGAATTGTACAGTGCAATGAGAAAAATTAATTTTCAATTTCTCTCTTGCATGAAATATCTGAGCTAATAATTTGACCTAGAAGTAGAATCTTTCTTTCTTTTCATTAGACTTCCCCTTCAAGAAAAGCTTTGTTCGCCTACTGAGTCATGACAAGTAATCCCTTACATGCTAGGGTACACTGTTCTTCCTGATGAACTAACAAATTAAAATGTAATGTGAAATGATGACATTGGGAATACTGAGAAATAGCCATTGATATGGGAAGGAATCCATGATTAAACCACAATATGTATTTTAATTATAATTGCATCAAACTGATAACAGAATAAAATACAATTTGAAAGAAGCCAAAGACACCATAATGGGCATAAGAAAAATATCTCATAGCTTTTGCTGTTTCCCATCCCTTCTGCTGTGGGGGCCTCCTATTACCCTCCACCTCTCCAAAGTCTTGTTTCAATATATCTTGTCAAGAACTATGAAGAAATAAAGTGGCTTTCATCACCTCATTTCAAGCTAAGGTAATTATTGGTCTGGAGTTTTGATTATTTTTTTCCTGTTTTTTTTTTTTCTCCTTAAACTTGGTTCGCTCAAGAATAAAATGAACCACAGCACTTATCAGCTCAGTGCATACACAAGGGATACTGAAGGCGACTGACTGAAAGTGAAGCCAGAAGTTAGCTGCAAATCCATTAGTGAATTTAAATAGTGTGTGTGTTGGGAGGGGGAGGGTGGTGCCTGAGTTTTTTGGTGAGTCTATGATAAAGCTGAATAATTGCAGAAGTCACAAAATAAGGCAATATAATTTGCATTAATATGTCATCAGATTTATTCATAGAAAGCTTAAAAGAGTATAAAGTTTTCCTGTAAGATGACCAAAGCCATATTTGTTGTTCATGTAACTAAAAGTAAAATTTCTTATGTTTTGACACAGGTTACATGTAGTACCTGTATAGAGCAAGAAGCTAACATATCTGGAAAAAATTTTATCATCTCTGAAACCCTTACATATCATATAAATATCTAGAATGTGTAGGATATACTGAAGAAAATTATGAAGTATATACTGGGGAATATTTAGTGACATAATATTCAACCAAGTTTGCATGCTTTTTGTGATGTATTTGATGCAAATAAGCTTCCAACAATGGTATCTACATATATTTAAGGAAAAATGTATCCTTAAGACCTAACCTCACCTTTTAGAATTACAAATCACTGTACTGCTTGCTTTATTCCTGTTATTTTTTTTTTTTTTCAAAGCTATGGTAAACTTCAATAAGGTAACTCTCAGGTCAAATACTTTATCATCATTAAGTCATCACAACACTTATTATTTTAAGAATTTTTAATTAGCAGATTAATGACATAAAAGATCATATTGACTCATCAAGGCAACTACAAAGCATTGGTTCTTTAACTGGAGCAGTGCTAGCTTAAAACTTGAAGAAAATTGCAATGTCAAAACATATTTGCTGACATATACTACTAGTGTAAATATGTTGTTGTTCAGTCACTAAGTCATGTCGAGCTCTACGACCCTATGAACTGCAGAATATCAGGCTTCATGAGTTTGAGCAAACTCAAGGAGATAGTGAAGGACTATATCCTGACTTTGCTCAAACTCATGTCCACTGAGTTGCTGATGCCATCCAGCCATTTCATCCACTGTCGTCCCCTTCTCTTCCTGCCTTTAATCTTTCCCAGCATAAGGGTCTTTTCAAATGAGTTAGCTCTTCCCATCAGGTGGCCAAAGTATTGGAGCTTCAGCTTTAGCACCTGTCCTTTCAATGAGGGTTGATTTTCTTTAGGATGGACTGGTTTGATCTCCTTGCTGTCCAAGGGATTCTCAAGAGTCTTCTCCAACACCACACTTCGAAAGCATCAATTCTTCAGGGCTCAGCCTTCTTTATGGTCCAACTCTCACATCCATACATGACTACTGGAAAAACCTTAGCTTTGACTAGATGGACCTTTGTTGGCAAAGTGATGTCTCTGCTTTTTAATATACTGTCTAGACTTGTCAGAGCTTTTTCACTATTCACAGTGATTTTGGAGCCCAAGAAAATGAAATCCAACACTGTTTCCAATTTTTCCCCATCTATTTGCCATAAAGTGACATGACATGATATCATGATTTTGTTTTTTTGAATGTTGAGCTTTACGTTAGCTTTTCATGCTCTACTTTCACCCTCATCAAGGGGTTCTTTAGTTCCTCTTTCTTTTCTGCCATTAAAGTGGTATCATCTGCATATCTGAGATTATTGACATTTCTCTCATCAATCTTGATTCCAACTTGTGAGTCATCCAGTCCAGCATTTTGTATGATGTACTCTGCATATAAGTTAAAAATAAGCAGGGAGACAATATACAGCTTTGACATACTCCTTTCCCAATTTTGAACCAGTCTATTTTTTCATATCCAGTTCTAACTGTTGCTTCTTGCCCTGCATACAGGTTTCTTGGGAAGCAGTTAAGACAGTCTGGTATTCCCATGTCTTTAAGAATATTCCAATTTTTTGTGATTCACACAGTTAAAGGCTTTAGTGTGTGTGTATATATACACACACCCACGATTTATGGACAGGGTTTGGTGTGCAGAAGGTTTGAGTGAATGCAACGCACTGTACCAGCAAAATTTAGCTGAAAACATATGTTGAAAAAGAACTTAACTTAGATAAAGTCTTTGGGAGGGAAGCTAGTCCTAAATAATGAACAGGAACAAAAAAAAAAGCAATATATTCTTGTCATTTCATAATATTAATAGCAATCAATAAGGGACATAAAGCCTATAATAATAATAAGTAGGAAAAATAATTGAAATACAAAATTACCATCATGTAAACATCACAGTAACACTTACTGTGGGCAAAATTTACCTATGAAGGCTAAAATAATTGTATGAAGCAGGATATTTTCATAGCCTTGAAGTATCTGTCCCAGCATATATTTTAGATAAAAGGGAAGAATAGTAAATATAAAGTAGAAAGACCTGGCACATGTTACCTTAATTGCGAACATCCTGAGAGAGATAAAATATACCATATACCTCCTTATATGATGCGCTGAGAAGGATACAGTGCTACTCCTCCGGCATTGCCAAAAGTACTTCTTGATCTAATCATGAAAAGTATCACACAAACTCAAAGCAAAAGACGTTCTAATACAAAGAAACTGACCAGTATTCAAGAGCTGCAAGGTCATGAGAGTCAAAGGAAAATTTAACAACTCTCATAGATTAGCAGAAACTAAGAAAACAGTGACTAAATATTTATAATCTGGATCTTATTTTGGATTCTGAAACAGAAAAGAATGATACTTGTGGGAAAAACTGATGAAATTCTAATAAGGACTTTAGATAAATTAATACTGCTGTTCCAATGTTAACTGTACAATTGTACAAAGAAATTATTATGCTACATCAAGTATTAACATTATGGGAGTCTGGATGATGGATACATGTATAACTACTTTTGGAAATTTTTGTTGATCTAAAATGTTTTAAAAAACTTGTATAGCTATTATAACAGAGATTCAGGCAGATAATTACATAAATCAAGCCAACACATATCAACATTTTCTTTGTAGCTACTATCTTATTCCAATGTCACCATTTCACTGAATTTTATAATTATTCACTTTTCTAGTTCTTTTTTCCTCCAAAGAAATGGATGAGAATATATAACATATTCATATCTCATAATCAATAACATGAACCAAACCAATTGCTTATGCCTGTGCTTTTTATTTTCATAACTATATTTGCCTTTATTTGCCTGTTTCAAAATATTACCTTATATTATTTCTTCAAACTCAAGACAAGAATTTATCAGCTGCCAGTACATGCCATATACTGAAGATGTGTGATGATTACACTATATCTATCTATCTAGATCAATAAGATCTAAAAAAAACAGTTAATGTAATTTGCATCTTGCACATCTACTCTAAACCCTTATTATATAACTGAAAATTTTTTGGGAGATCATTGATACATTTGCATTCATTTAATGGTTATACTCTTGGTAGAAAACTACATTGCATCATTGAGGAAAGATTGAGAACCTAAAGAGTTTTGTCATCATCATTTTGGAAAATAATGGTATAAAATCATACAGGCAGAAAGGAGGAAGTAAATAACAAAGTAATGGAAATTTTGTAACGTAATCTTTATACTTCTGGAAGAAAAGGTGAAAATAAGGATAGAATGTCAGAAGCACAGTGGAAAACCCCCAGGTGGGATTAGCAATAAGTGTATTTAAAATCTCTTCTAGGTGAGCAGTTTTAGATTCTCACTTTATTTTTTTTTAATTTTTATTTTTTATTTTTTTCCAGTGGGTTTTGTCATACATTGATATGAATCAGCCATGGATTTACATGTATTCCCAATCCCGATCCCCCCTCCTACCTCCCTCTCCACCCGATTCCTCTGGGTCTTCCCAGTGCACCAGGCCGGAGCACTTGTCTCGTGCATCCCACCTGGGCTGGTGATCTGTTTCACCATAGATAGTATACATGCTGTTCTTTTGAAATATCCCACCCTCACATTCTCCCACAAAGTTCAAAAGTCTGTTCTGTATTTCTGTGTCTCTTTTTCTGTTCTGCATATAGGGTTATCGTTATCACCTTTCTAAATTCCATATACATGTGTTAGTATGCTGTAATGTTCTTTATCTTTCTGGCTTACTTCACTCTGTATAATGGGCTCCAGCTTCATCCATCTCATTAGGACTGGTTCAAATGAATTCTTTTTCATGGCTGAGTAATATTCCATGGTGTATATGTACCACAGCTTCCTTATCCATTCATCTGCTGATGGGCATCTAGGTTGCTTCCATGTCCTGGCTATTATAAACAGTGCTGCGATGAACATTAAAAAACTGGAAATAGAACTGCCATATGACCCAGCAATCCCACTTCTGGGCCTACACACTGAGGAAACCAGATCTGAAAGAGACACGTGCACCCCAAAGATTCTCACTTTAATACTGATTTTATTATCTGTGTGTTTTTAATCACAAATACTACATTTTCCCCCATAGTTTACTGAAAAAAACTTATACAATCTATTATTTCTTAAAAGTACAAACAGTACAATATGATGTAAACAATGTCGGTAGAAAATGAGTAGGTGGTAAAGAGTACCATATTTCACCAAACATAAAATGTTTCTTAGCTGCCAGTTGAAAGTTCATATTTGTTTATGAGATTTGGAATTGGAACACTGATTTAAAAAAAAGAACACTTTATGCAATACACAAATTGAAAGTGGTATGTTGTGACTTTCCCATGTTGTGGGTAAGGAACTGAAGATGATGACAAATAAGCATTTATAAGTAAATATAAACATATACAAATCATTTCAATAATAATATTCAAATCTCTCATTATCTAAAATTAATTTACTTGTTAAATTTACTTTTCTCTGTTAAATTTTTTGTCAGTTTTCTTTACTGTCTATGCCCTAAATACATAAATTTGTGAAAGAGAGAGTTAAATTAGAATCCAGGAAAGAAAGTAAGGGAAAGAAGACTGGAAAAATAACAGGTATAAGGGATTTGGGACACCTAACATAATAGATATGCCAAAATTTGGAAAACTCAGCAGTGGCCACAGGACTGGAAAAGGTCAGTTTTCATTCCAATCCCAAGGAAAGGCAATGCCAAAGAATGCTCAAACTACTGCACAATTGCACTCATCTCACACGCTAGTGAAATAATGCTTAAAATTCTCCAAGACAGGCAATACATGAACCATGAACTTCCAGATGTTTCAAGCTGAATTTTGAAAAGGCAGAGGAACCAGAGATCAAATTGCCAACATCTGCTGGATTATTGAAAAAGCAAGAGAGTTCCAGAAAAACATCTATTTCTGCTTTATTGACTATGCCAAAGCCTTTGGCTATGTGGATCCCAATAAACTGTGGAAAATTCTGAAAGAGATGGGAATCTACCAGACCACCTGACCTGTCTCTTGAGAAGCCTGTATGCAGGTCAGGAGGAAACAGTTAGAACTGGACATGGAACAACAGACTGGTTCCAAATAGGAAAAGGAGTACATCAAGGCTGTATATTGTCACCCTGCTTATTTAACTTATATGCAGAGTACATCATGAGAAACGCTGGGCTGGAAGTAGCACAAGCTGGAATCAAGATTTCCGTGAGAAATATCAATAACCTCAGATATGCAGTTGACACCACCGTTATGGCAGATAGTGAAGAGGAACTAAAAAGCCTCTTGATGAAAGTGAAAGAGGAGAGTGAAAAAGTTGGCTTAAAGCTTAACACTCAGAAAACTAAGATCATGGCATCTGGTCCATCACCTCATGGGAAACAGATGGGGAGACAGTGGAGACAGTGTCAGACTTTATTTTGGGGGGCTCCAAAATCACTGCAGATTGTGATTGCAGCCATGAAATTAAAAGACACTTACTCCTTGGAAGGAAAGTTATGACCAACCTAGATAGCATATTAAAAAGCAGAAACATTACTTTGCCAACAAAGGTCTATCTGGTCAAGGCTCTGGTTTTTCCAGTGGTCATGTATGGATGTGAGAGTTGGACTGTGAAGAAAGCTGAGCACCGAAGAATTGATGCTTTTGAACTTGGTGCTGGAGAAGACTCGAGAGTCCCTTGGACTGCAAGGAGATCCAACCAGTCCATCCTGAAGGAGATCAGTCCTGGGTGTTCATTTTTAAGGACTGATGCTGAAGCTGAAACTCCAGTACTCTGGCCACCTCATGCGAAGAGTTGACTCATTGGAAAAGACCCTGATGCTGGGAGGGATTGGGGGCAGGAGGAGAAGGGGACGACAGGGGATGAGATGGCTGGATGGCATCACCGACTCGATGGGCATGAGTTTGAGTAAACTCCGGGAGTTGGTAATGGACATGGAGGCCTGGCATGTCGTGATTCATGCGGTCACAAAGAGTAGACACGACTGAGTGACTGAACTGAACTGAACATTTTTCTAACTCCACAGACCAAAATAACATACTAGTCTGATACAGGAACAAAAACATTTAGCTAAAGGAAGAAAGATAATAAGCAAAGACCAACCAGCTACCAGATAGGCTCCATGCTTACAACATTTTAATATTTGGCCACATTTGATCAATTTTTAAAGATGTATTATTTTGTCCACCTAAAGTTGATATATAAGGAGTAAACTGTGTGGGGGGGAAACACTTAAATCTTTCATATTCTTCACCTGGAGTGAAAATTATATCTAAAATGGAAACAACTAGAAGCAACCAACATTTAAGTCGTGGATTTACTCAAAAGTCTTCAGTGTTTTTCTAATGCTTTCAGACATTGATTTGAATTCCCTTACTGAGTGTATTGCTATACTCCATTACCTAGGACAACTCCTAGTGCATTGTTGTTGCTGGTGTTGTCTTTTTCAGTTGCTCAGTTGTGTCTGACTCTTTGCAACCCTGTGGCCTGCAGCACTCCAGTCTTCCCTGTCCTTCACTATCTCCAAGAGTTTGCTCAGACTCCTGTCCATTGACTCAGGGATGCCATTCAATCATCTCATCCTCTGCCATCTCCTTCTGCCTTTTTCTTCAATCTTTCCCAGCATCAGGGTCTTCTCCAATGAGTTGGCTCTCTGCATCAGGTGGCTAAAGTATTGGAGCTTCATCTTAGCATCAGTCCTCCCAATGAATATTCAGTGTTGATTTCCTTTAGGATTGACTGGTTTGATCTCCTTGCTGTCCAAGGGACTCTCAAGAGTCTTCTCCAGCACCACACTTCGAAAGCATCAGTTCTTTGGCATTTAGTCTTCTGTACAGTCTAACTTTCACATCTATACATGAGTACTGGGAAAACCATAGCTTTGACTAGATGGACCTTTGTCAGCAAAGTTATGTCTCTGCTTTTTAATATGCTGTCTAGGTTTGTCACCTAGCACATAATAGGTGTTTGATAAATATTTAGGGGGGCAGAGTGTGCTGGCTGGCTGTTTTCTATAACATCCTTGCATTTATACATATTTAGAATTTAATGTAGGCTACTTTGTATCATTAATTATTTTTTATGGTTCTTTATAGTTCTTTGTTAAAAGGAATTGCTAATTAGAACATGTCAGGAAACAAGCCTCTATCCTTGGTGGAAAAAAACCAGGTAAGACTCAAATTAGAATGACTAGCCTGTACTTAAGATTTTTTTTTTTTTTAATAGCCTCTCAGTGAATTTCTCAGTACAAAAGTATCTAAACATGGAGGTTTCACTGGATGTCATTCAAGGTGTAGTTCATAGGGTGTAAAAAGATCCAAACAATGAATTCTTTGCTTCAAAAAATTTCATTCTGAATTGTTATCTCTGCCCACAAGGCCATGATCTTCCACTGAGGGGGAAAAAAAAAATCAGCATCTTACCTTGGAATTTTTTCCCAAGAGAAATGAGAATCAAAGTTAATGTGAACTAATCATCCTCACTACTGAAATCACTTTTTTAGTATAAATAGCCTGGAAAAGCTTTGATTCTATTTTTGTCTTCAAACACGGAGCCTAAGCACTCAAGTAAATATTTTGTTTATATTTCTAGGATAACTAAAAGAATCCAAATAGTCTCTCAACTTCAAAGGATCAAAGATTGTTTTTGTAGTGTGGAACTTCTGATTCTTTCCCAAATCTCCTCTATTCCTAATGCAGAGGCAGGGACATCTGGCTCAGCATCCTGACTTTACTTTTCATTAGCTCTCCATTCTGAGGTTGACCTTACCTGGATCTCAACTCATTCAACTGTAAAAAGTGACCATTTTTATATATACTTTTTTAATGAAGAGGAAAAAGGTAAAACACTTGATAAAATATAGTCAAAATTATCATCACCATCGTCATTTAATTTTTAATTTGTTTTCCTGTCCCTAAGGCCTACAGCCCTGAGAACAACACCTGTATACTGATTGAACAGTTGTTTTGCTCTGTTGTTTGTGTTTTCCTTTTCTCTCAGAAATCTAAAAACCTGAGACTCTGCTGCCCACTGCAGGATGAACAAGAAGAAATCATCTCCCTTCTGCCTGCATCTTCAGGTGGCTTTATTGTTAAGTGCTTTGTATTTTATTCTGCGATTCATCACTTGAAGAATCTAGCTTATTATTTTCATACTATGAACTCAATACTAATTTACTATGTGTAAGGTTAAGTTTGATTAACTATTGTTTTCATTATACAAAACTAAGAAAAATATCACATATTCAAAGAGCACATAGTAACAAACATTTTTTGTTGTTACTTATAATGACTATATAGACATTTCTACAAAATGTTGGGCATTCCGATTCAGTTTCTATATCTTCTATTTTCCTGATATAATTAGTTGATGGATCTATTGAAACCTTGCAGTGCATTTCAGTGATTGCCTAGAAATGAGGCAACTATTATAGTAGGTAATAAATCAACTTTGGATAAATAAGTGGATCTACAAAAATATACTAACACGTGTGAAAAACCTAAACTAGTCTCATAATATACATAATAACCAGTTCATTTTGAACAGGCTCTAGTGTGTTTTATGAGGATTCAGTACATATTACAAATTCATAAAATGAGCAGGAAAACATAATAGGTAATATACTGAGTTTTATTTTTAATAGCTCATAATGGAATATATTGAGGAACTCTCCTCAAAATTTCTAGTATAGTAAAATCTTATTATGTATTTTTCAGGGACTACAGAAAATATGTTTTCTTATTATGCTGCATATTCCTATAAATATGTGAACTTCTACCTGATGCTAAAAGACATTTTTTTTTTAGAGCTAAACAAAAGTCCTCAGTTAATTTTGTTAGTTATAATGTGATTATACCTTTAAAAATAAAAAAAAGAGTGTATTGGAGTTCTTTGCAAACTGTTTACATATTTGGGCTATAAAAGATCTATAAGATCATAAAATCACAGGTGTATTTTTAAAAGCTGAAATAGACTTTAAAGATGATAAATTTAAGGAGTTTGGTTTGAACCAATTACGATAATGACCTTTAATTCTTCCCTAATGGCCTAGATGGAATTAATTGGTTATTTCAATACCAGGGGCTCATCTTGTTTGGAATTTTAGAGAGTATCTTCTTTCCCATAATGGGTTCTATCAAGCTTATTTAAAATGTTCTGAAAGCGTATTTATTTTTATTTTTTTGAAAGCATATTTTTAAGAGCTGTGACATTCTCCTTTTACTATCTCTCTTTCATCTTTCTTCGTTATTTGCAGTAAGAAGAACCCATCTTTGTTCCTTTGTAATTCTGCTTTGGCCAAGCTATCATTTAGATCTTACTAACAGTCTTTTCTTAATTATGTTTCCTATGCAGAGAAAATTTTGTGACTGGAAAGTGGATACTATTTACAAAAATCTTGAAACTGTTTCTGCTTAATGGATGGCATGAACTACCAAATTTCTAAACAGCTGCCATGCTGCCATCTTCTGGTTAGTCTGTAACAATTTTTTTAAAGCTTATACATTCTATTTTAAAAACACCTCGATGTAGTTTGAAATATTAGAAAAATAAATTTATATTAAACACAACAATTTGAAAGATTAGACTATATCTAACGTTCAATTGCCCTGAAATCCTAAAGATAATACATTCTATGTTTAGGTATGCTTCCCAGGTGGCAAAGGGGTAAAGAATCCACCTGCCAATGCAGGAGTTGCAAGAGATGTGGGTTCAATCCCTGGGTTGGAAAGATCCCCTAGAATAGGAAATGGCAACCTACTCCAGTATTCTTGCCTGGAAAATCCTATAGACAGAGGAGGCTGGTGGGTCGCAAAGAGTCAGACATGACTGAGCACACACACACATATTTAAGTATAATAATTGAATGGATCCAAGATAGGAAAGTGTTTTATACTATGATTATTTACCTTGGACATTAATGAGAAGGTTTCATGACATTTTTTTCGTAATCAGACTACTTTTTATATAATTTCATGCACACTCTTTCAATGTGGTTTCACTGAGTATGAAATTTTCCAAAAGTTCCTGTTATTATTAATAAGTGAGGCTATTTAATGGCATTGTGGGTAGCACTGAACATTTTTTACAATTTAATTGTCTTGTTTCTGCTTTAAAACTTTTCTAGTATCTCTAGCAGCACAGGCCAAAGGCCCAGAAGATGGCTAGAGAAACCAGGGTTTCACATCTTTAAGAAGTTTTGTGTTTTAAGGGACCATTAAAACCTGTAGAATTCTTTTTGTGTGTGTTTATTCTAATGATTTTTTCTTTTTGTGTGTGTGTGTGAAAATACCTATTTACTAGTTTTATCATTTTAGTAGCTTTTAAAACAAAGAATGGTTTTATATATGATAAATTGATGGCTCACACAGAAAAATTATTTCAGAATGTGAAGTATTACAAACATGATTTTATTATTTTTTAATTTATTTATTTTAATTGGAGGCTAATTACTTCACAAAACATGATTTTCAGTTCAAATAAGAAACAATGTCTTTAGGTCCTATGCCTTTTCAGATGACTATATGAGTATAAGTCATAATAGCACATTGAAAATCAGAATGCAAATAGCCCAAGTGAATGTTTAGCAACAGAGGATTCTCTCAGTTGTTTATTAAGTGCAATCCAAAATCTAAAGCAGCTGAGACAGGTGCTAATTTCATTCCTGTTATTAGTAATTAGTGATGAAATTTAATGGTGTTTGTAAGTAGCTCTCGAGCATTTGCCATATTAAATAGGGTTTAAATACAAGGGGCCATTAAAATGTAGTTTTTAAGCCTAATAGACTTGGACAAACAGGTATTTTGAATAATCAACACCTCTGGAGCATATGCCAAGTCTAAATGGCAAAATTGGTCCATTTATTGTGGGCACAGAGGTGACCTTGTAACTGCTGAATACACTGCATTTATGGAGATTGAACGGTATCCAGATGGTAGATAACTATTCTGTTTACTAAACTGTGGATACCTGATACTCCTGTCATTGTTTTGCCATGACAGAACTATGTTTTTAGTCTCCTATATTCACAAAAATTGCCATTATCATAGCAATCGTCTGCTGACAGACAGCTATCAAGTGAATGAATATTTCATCATCTCACACCTTTCCTATGAATTAAACAGACATTTATAAAATATGGTGTTTGATTCATTTGAGTTTTCTGTTTGTTTTCAGTGTTGAGAGGGGAAAGAGTCTTTAACATCTGCAAATAAAAAGAAACACTCCTACCTGGGTCAAACCCATGCCTTTGTATTCATTAGCAGCACAAAAGCTGAACTAAATTTATTAAAACACCGGTAAGTCTGTATACGTTAACACTGTTTGATTGAAAGTTTGGGATTACTTAGAATAACCAACAAAGGCCTCCTGTAAAAAACTGCTAGCTAGCTAGATGGATGTAATTGTCAGTAAGCTGTACTATACCTCTTTTATATTGTTAAGACAGATTATCTCAGGTTGGGAATCAACATGATGGAGTAGTAGGAAGTGGAGCTCACCCTGACTCACAAAGACATCTAAAATACATCTACATGCAAAATAATTCTCAAGGAAAACTAGCTGAAAACTGGCAGAAGAATGCCTAAACAGCCGAGGCAATTTCCACAAATCAGGGAGGATTGTGGGGAAAAAGCACTGGGGTAAGGAGTTGTACCCCTGAGAGGAGGCTAGGAGTCTAGAAAAAGAAAGACTACAGTGGTGAACACTCACTTTAAAGAGAGAACAAGTCAAGCCACAGACTGAAGTGTATATACAAAATAAAAACAGACTCATAGACATAGAAACATTTGTGGTTTACAAAGGGAAGAAGGCAAGGGGAAGGGACAAACTAGGAGTATTGACAGATACAAACTACTATATATAAAATACATAAGGACTTACTGTATAGCACAGGAAATTATACCCATTATCTCAAATAACTTAAGTGGAATAAATCTGGAGAAACTGAATCACTATGGTGTATACTCGAAACTAACACAATATTAGCAAATCAACTACACATCATTTAAAAAGAAAGATTATCCTCATCAATAAAAACATGACAAATTATTATACTCAGAATTCATTCCTCTTGAACATAAAACCAGAGGGGGATATAAGAATTTTATTCAAAATATGAAAAATAATTTCAAATTCAACTCAGGTTTATTCTAAAGTGATATATCCTATATAACAGCCAATGAATCTCATCTGTTCTTTCTCCATGTTATTAGTCCCTATTCGATTTCCATGAGATTAGATCCCAAACTCCAGTTAATTTAAAAAAAATATAAAGGAAACAATATTAAGATCAGGCTTCCCCTGTGGCTCAGCTGGTAAAAACTCTGTCTGCAATGAGAAAGACCTGGGTTCAATCCCTGGGGTTGGGAAGATCCCTTGTAGAAGGGAAAGGCTACCCACTCCAGTATTCTGGCTTGGAGAATTCCATGGACTGTATAGTCCATGGGTCACAAAGAGTCGGACACAACTGAGTGATTTTCACTGATACTGAGATCAATATTAAGAATCAATAATATTAAGATAAAACTTCCATCACTACAAAGTTCAAGGAAGAAACTGGCTTTCAGTTATGTGATACTGAAAATATTTTATGAAATACATCCCACCATTTCTTAAGATGAATAATCAAGAGAACTATAATCAAAAAGGAGTAAGAAATACTGGGACTAAATGTAATTGCCCCAATGTGTATTTATCACCGGTTCTATGCCAAACCCTATCCTAGGTTAGAAATATAACTGTGCCTGGCATATTTCTTGCCTTTAAGGTATTCAGAGTTCATCAAGAGAGTTAGGGGAACGTCTAACTACCAAACAGGTGTATGAATATAGTCTTTCAAAAGTATAGATGAGAGGCTTGTTAATTATGCCTGTAATGATAAATATGATATATAGACCAGGCCTTAAAGGAAGATTATACTTTTACAAGATAAAGGGGTATATCTCTGAAGAAATAAGAGGGTCATATTTAAGGGTCTGGAGTCCTAAAAGTTGATGTATTTGTTGGGTAGGTAATAAGAACAGTGAACTTGTCCATGTGATTGTTGCAGAGAAGTCATATGGGTTAAGGGACAAGAATAAAGGTAAGAGAAGGACCTTAAAGGCTAAGCTAATCTTGAAACAAGGAGAGTTACAACTCTTTAAGGAGGAGATGTGTCTTGATAACAATTAATAAATGCCATTTGTTGTCCATTTTACATGTGAGATCAAATCTGACCTTCACAGTAGTCAAAGAAAAAAAAAAAAAGTACTGTGTTCTTCATTTTACAGAAAATAAAATCAAAGCATTTAGATATGTCTAAATACTTTGTCTAAAACAGGTAGTAAATGATTCAACACTGATTTCTCTCTGGAGGTGCATTCATCTACTCTGCACAATTGCCAATTGGTCCAGGCTGGTGTTTTTAAAAATATTTTTACTGGTAGAGTTGAGTGAGAATAACTTAGAGAGAAGAGATACTAAAAAGCAAAGAGAACAGCGAAAATGCTGCTGCTGTAACTAACCAAAAGCAGACATATCACAGGTCTAAATGAGTGCAGCAAGTGGTTATGGGGAAGGTAGCCTTGCATTGAATCCAAAAAGCTTGAACTTCAAGGTCCTCGGTGGCACCGGCCATGGCCAAGCCCATGGAGGACCCCCAGCAGGGATTCACATAGTGTTATACATTGGCAAAATTTAAAAACACATTTATCACAAATGGTTAAGGCCACTGGGTCTTCTGTGCCATCTAATCTTTCATATTTTTTGCTCCTATTCTATGGCGTTGAAGAGGCAGCTTGTATTTGACAATCTGGCCAAAGTAATATTTGGAGCATATATTTATCTTGGCAATAGTGGAGTCTATGCAGTTTGCAACAATGCCTTTACCCAAGTTAGATATAAAAATCAACTCCATTGTAAAGAAAGCTAGAAGGAATACTCCTGTGCTAGATCATCCAGCTTTTTAATATGACGTTATAAGGCCAGAGGTCTGATCATAACGTGGAGGTCCAGCGTCAGTCAGCACAGGAAGTATGTGAAGAGTGGAGAAGGAACAAATGCAGCCAGAAACAAGTCTGAGGAAAATTCTGTCATCATCCAAGTAAATTGTAAACAGAGCATTGTGTTCTTATTGATACTTAGCTGAAAAGGGTTGCCAAGAAAGTAATATACTTTGCAAGGTAATAGACTATATGCAATTACAACGTAAACAGACCATCATGACTTTTTCTTGGTTTTGGTGGGAATCAAATAAAATAGTTTCCCTCATTATCTCTGTGTTGTAGGACATAAACCTACAGTAGTACTTCAAACAGCAAATCTGCCTTGTGTGAAATAGCATTTTTTTTTCCTTTTTATCAGATGCATTAGTACATTGGACATATATCTTGACAATATATGGTGGTTCCAGACTAAACAGCAAGTAAAATAGTCACTGACAGAGCAAGATGATTGTATCATACTAGAGGAAATTAATTATGTTTTCATTTTCTCAAAAAATATTAATATAGGACTATTGTCATATGAAGAGGTGATTTATGAGTATGCAACCAAAATGTTATAGATGTCAATATTGTCATTTGTTGAGTAGTCATACAAATTTGAGAAAAATAAGCATTTGAAAATAGCTCAAGCTAAAGAGGGCTTCCCTGGTAGCTCAGCTGGTAAAGAATCTGCGTGCAATGTGGGAGAGACCTAGGTTTGATTTCCTGGGTTGGGAAGATCCCCTGGAGAAGGGAAAGGCTAACATACTCCAGTACCACAAGCTAAAGAAGTAGATGAGAAAGCTAGAGAGGAAATGTACAGTTAGAAGAGGTGAATAGAAGGTAGCAAAACTGAAGACTAGATTGAGAATATAAAGGATGTCCAAAATAGGGAAAAACAAACAAACAAAAACCAGGTAGGCAATACTGTAAAGTCCTTTCTGACTGTGGAGTTTCAAATTTGGAAACTGAAGTCAGAAAAGGACTTTAAGGCAAATCTTTACGGTCTTCAGGGATGCAAAGACAACTAGGGCTGAGAAAAAGACATTGATATTAATATACAAGACCCTACTGGTAAAGTCACTATAACCAACTTTTGTCAAGCAATTGAGATTAAAGTCTGAAAATAATTAGTTGATTAGTAAATAAGAGGTATGAGAAGAAATGCAATGGCACACTCTTTACTTTCAAAAAATATGTAGGCAAAGAATAAAAAAATATTCTAGAAGAGAATGTTACAAACTGTTAGGTACAGTATGAGCTCAATTTTTTAATTAAATATATATAATACTCATATCTATAAGTGATCATTTATATTATATATAATCATAATGAATGACTTTAAGCTGAAGTGCTAAAACTTTTGCCTCCAGGTAAAGAACTTTCAGAAAATTTTGTCACTTTTAATTTTGTGTGTGTGCATGTTTTTCAAATTTCCTACCATATATGGTTGTAATTTTATAATAATAAATACTAAAAGTAACATATTTATAAAATATGCATTAAACATTTATAAAATATAAAAATGTATAGAGCAACTAGTAGCTGCTTAAGAGTCTAGAAATAGGGAAGAAGGTAGACTAAATAATGCAAAAGTTAAGGTGCTAGCCTCAATAAAAGGTGCTAAATCATTAAAAAATAATATTTTCCTCTCACAAAGTGGGGAAGGAAGGAATACTGTAGTTAGAAAACAGTGGATTTAGGGTACAATGGAAAACAGTGGATTTAGGGTAAAATGGAAGTTAAATGGTTAAAGTCTGAATGTACTAATTTTCCTAATAGGACATTCAGATGTTAGCAAAATTTGAGAAGGTCAAAATAGTATTGAAGTTGCATAGAATAGCCACTGGGGAGAATAGACAAGAGAGGAAAACCCAACAAAGAAAACCTTTTCCATGTATTATCGACAGCCCAAGATGAGTCTGGAGCACATTAATGTCAGTAGACCATTTTCTCCAATAGTATGTAGCAGCCTAGAAGCAGAAAAAGTGGATGTTTGGAATATGCCATACACAGAGAAGTGTCAACAAGAAGTGAGGTATTTTTTTGAAACGGCAGGTGAAATGACTGGTTTGTGAGCCAGACCCAGCAAAGATGGATGTAAAACCAGTAAGAACCTTAGGAAATAGAGAGAGAACCAGAGAGTAGAAAAATGTCATCCAAATAACCAAAGTGTGATGGGTGGCAAACAGATCTCAAGAGAAAATGGGGGAAAAAATACTTCATAATCAAATAAAGTTGGAAAAGTTTATATATTAGAACCACAATATAGGAATTCACACAGCATAAGTATATTATAAACTATGAATTACTACAGAATTGAAACTTTGTATCTCACCTACAGTTTTTCAAAGGCCATTGAGTCCCTTCCACCAAATTTATTTTTCAAGTAAAAATAATAACTTTCATTTGGGAAATAAATAAAGGCTTAAAATCAGGTTGAAGTGTCTGTTATATGCAAGTTTTGAATAGAGTCAAATTTTAAAACTAAAGATTTTAAGCAGAAAGCCATTATAGACTATAGACTATAGGTCTATAATGTGCTAACCAATCAACTGAAAATGACCACTGGAATTTGAAACTTTCAAGTATGGAATATCATTCAGAGAAAGTGAAATTGCCCATAATCTTCTGAAGACATAAGATTAGAAAGGAACACTGAAAAGCCATCCAATGACCACTAAGAATAAAGACAACCATCTCTAAATTGACAAGTATGGATTCTGGAAGAATAATACACTGTGTTCTATAGGCTACAGACAAGGAAGAGTCATGTGATGTGTTGTCAGTTCAATATTCCATAAACTTAACGAGAACCAAGCAAAAGCCAACTGTTACTGAGTTTGAATTCATAGAAAAATAAACTGTTCTATTAGCATTAAAAAAAAAAAGGAAGGGGGATGCAGGGGTGTAGAAGAAGACAAAGGTTAGATAAGATAAAGTTTTAGTGTATGTAGGAAGTATCTGGAGAGAGAATAATGTCCCAAAAGGATCAACAAAAGGTTAAAAATGCAAAGATAGTTTAGGGTCTTAATTGAAGGACAAAGCAAGGAAAACAAACAAAAAAACTAATAAAAAAACCTCTTCTAGTCTGCAGATGTCCTAGATCAACTATTCCAAAGTGAGACCATCCACTTGAAATTTCTAAATCGTTTGTCAAGAAAAATTATGGAAATATTTATTATTTAATATATATATAATTGCAAAAAAAAAAAAAACTTTACCAAACAAACAAAGTAAAATTGCCAGAGTACAATGTATTTGGAAATCCTGCGTTCTACATCCCTTTTGGACTACCTTAAAGTCCATTTGTGTTATAAAATGTCTTAGACACATTAAAGTTAGAAAAAAAAAATGTACTTCAATTTTATTTAAGAGTCTTCAAATTTATATGAACTTGGAGCCATTTAGGGGAAAAAAAGGAACTAGACTGGGAATCACAGATTCCTGGGAGGGAAATGGTTTAACAGTAACAGATCACTTCATTGTTTTCAAAGCACCTTGAAATGATTTATAAGATATGGACCTGTGAAGTAAAAATACATGAGCTGAACATAGATGGATGAAAGCATCACTGTCTACAGACCATGAGTTTCTGGGATAAAGAAACCACTTATGTGATTTTGTAACTCAGTCTAACACATAGTAAATGGCCAATAAAAGAATTTTGGCTGATTGAGTGGTACCTCAATGATAGTGGGGGTTTAATTATACTTTGTCTAGATTATGTACTGTTGAAAGGACCATGAATATACTGTAAAGATCATGCTTACTGTTTGTGTCAGTAAATGTGGTCATTCACATTTCCAGCTAATAAAGAAATATTTACCAATCAATTAAAAGCTTGCAAAGCAAGTGCCTCAAAAATTTAATAAAAATTTCTTAAGAGATGCAATAGAAGCATTTATATCTCTAACATAGAGATAAATGATTAGTGAAGCTTTCTGACAACTGCTCAGGCATAATCACTTGGTTGTATATGAGAGTTTAGATTACATTTAAATAAGAAATATTTATAAATGAAAGAGCCACTTGACTGATTTTTTTTTCCTTTAAGAAGAAATAAAGAATTGAACATATTTCAAAGTCATCTTCTATTAAGATTAAATATTGGGCACTTCAATCACCTAACAAGTTTGAATTTTAAAGATCTTTTTAGCAACAAATGATAATTTTTTTTTTTAATGCTGGGTTCCCAGAACACATTCATAGTAAGGAAGATGCTTTCACATACATAAGTCTTTTCTGATGAATTAAAGCACCAGCATAAAGCTTTTCTCTATGTTTCATCAAGTCTAAGTAAGCCAAAGAGGATAAAAAGAGTCTCTTCAAATACTGAAGAGGAACAAAAAAGCACTGTACTTAAATTTCAAAGGGATTTTTCTTTTGGCAAAGGCTGCCCTTTCATAATCTATCCTGAGTTTAAAAACCATGATAATCTCACTGTGGCTGTTATTAATTCCTTTTGGTTGTTAATTTTAAATAATCTGTAGAAAGATAAATTTCTCAAAGTAAATGAAGGGGACATTCTTAGCCATTGGAGAATAAGGCAATAAAACATTTGTTGGATTAGGAAAATTAGTTTCATTTGTGATTGTGAGGCATCTAGTCCCATCACTTAATGGCAAATAAAAGGCGAAAAAATGGAAACAGTGACAGACTTTATTTTCTTGGGCTACAAAATCACTGTTGACAGTGACTGAAGCCATGAAATTAAAAGAGACTTGCTTCTTGGGAGGAAAGCTATGACAAACGTTGACAGAATATTAAAAAGCAAAGACATCACTTAGCCGACAAAGGTCCATCTAGTCAAAGCTATGGTTTTTCCAGTAGTCATGTAGAGATATGAGAGTTGGACCATAAAAAAGACTGAGTGCCAAAGAACTGATGCTTTCTGACTGTGGTGCTAGAGAAGGCTCTTGAGAGTCCCTTGGACTGCAATGAGATCAAACCAGTCAATCCTAAAGGAGATCAGTCCTGGGTGTTCATTGGAAGGACTGATGCTGAAACTCCTTATTTTGGCCACCTGATGTGAAGTGCTTGCTTGGTAGAAAAGACCCTGATTCTGGGAAGGACTGAGGGCAGAAGAAAGGGGAGATTTAGGATGAAACGGTTGGATAGCATCACTGATTCCAAGGACATGAGTTTGGGTAAACTCTAGGAGACAGTGAAGGGCAGAGAAGCCTGCATGCTGCAGTCCATGGGGTTGCAAAGAGTCAGAAACAACTTAGCAACTGAACAACAAATCAAAAATCATTTAAAATTTACAAGGTTTAACAAATTCATTTGTTAGAGAAGACAATTTAACTTTCTGGTTTTTTAACAGAAAGAAACTAAGTAACTACCTCTCAAGAAATTGGTTGGCCATAGAATGATTAGAGAGTTAGTTCCCTGTAAATAAGAGAGATGCTTTCTATGGCATTTCCATTAGATTATATTTTGATACAAAATTCAACCACATAGTACTCACTGTCAGAAGATCATAATCATTAGAGTTAGTGGCTATGGCTCAGTTTACATGAGAGAGAATAGTGTCAGCCTGGCTAATTTTCAAAATAAGGACACAGAATAACAAGTTGATGGTTGTTGAGAAAAACTGTTTTTCTCCCAGACTCTGAAGTCAGCTCACTCCACCACATAAAGCAGTAATGTGTTCCTCAGATACTTGCATAATCCAAACTTAATGTCTGGCTTCCAGCTGTGAAAAGTTTGATGTTCTAATATTTGGACTTGCTCTGCTTAATTATATCTCTTCTCTACATCCCAGAGATCTCTTACATACATCTATTCAGAGCCTTTTTGTGGGTAAGCCTAACCATATATTAACTCACCTCACTAAACTATAAAGCCCAAGAGTTCAAGAACTGGTTATTCTATTCAACTCTGCATCCCCCAAATCTAGAAGAGAGAATGGTTATAGTGTGCTTTTAATAAATATTTTTGAGTGGCAACACCTGCTATTCTTTTATATTTTCTCAGAATTTCATGTCATATATATGAATGACATGAGGTGCTGTATATACACATATACATATAAGCCTATATTTATAAAAATATACATATATATATATACACACACATACACACATCATGAGGAAGATATAGATATATAGATACATCAGTTCAGTTCAGTTCAGACGCTCAGTCGTGTCTGACTCTTCGCGACACCATGAATCGCAGTATACCAGGCCTCCCTGTCCATCTCCAACTCCCGGAGTTTACTCAAAACTCTTGTCCATTGAATCGGTGATGCCATTCATTCATCTCATCCTCTGTCGTCCCCTTCTCCTCCTGCCCCCAATCCCTCCCAGCATCAGGGTCTTTTCCAATGAGTCAACTCTTTACATCAGGTGGCCAAAGTATTGGAGTTTCAGCTTCAGCATCAGTCCTTCCAATGAACACCCAGGACTGATCTCCTTCAGTATGAACTGGTTGGATCTCCTTGCAGTCCAAGGGACTCTCAAGAGTCTTCTCCAACACCACAGTTCAAAAGCATCAATTCTTTGGCGCTCAGCTTTCTTCACAGTCCAACTCTCACATCCATACATGACCACTGGAAAAACCATAGCCTTGACTAGACGGACCTTTGTTGGCAAAGTAATGTCTCTGCTTTTCAATATGCTGTCTAGGTTGGTCATAACTTTCCTTCCAAGGAGTAAGTGTCTTTTAATTTCATGGCTGCAGTCACCATCTGCAGTGAGTTTGGAGCCCCAAAAAATAAAGTCAGCCATTTTTTCCACTGTTTGCCCATCTATTTGCCATGAAGTGATGGGACTAGATGCAATGATCTTAGTTTTCTGGATGTTGAGCTTTAAGCCAACTTTTTCACTCTCCTCTTCCACTTTCATCAAGAGGCTTTTTAGTTCCTCTTCACTTTCTGCCATAAGGGTGGTGTCACCTACATATCTGAGGTTATTGATATTTCTCCTGGCAATCTTGATTCCAGCTTGTGCTTCTTCCAGCCAGCGTTTCTCATGATGTACTCTGCATATAAGTTAAATAAGCAGGGTGACAATATACAGCCTTGATGTACTCCTTTTCCTATTTGGAACCAGTCTGTTGTTCCATGTCCAGTTCTAACTGTTGTTTCCTGACCTACATAGAGGTTTCTCATACATAGATATATACAATTTGGGCTACCAAATATATGCTGATAATATTTAATTATAAACTTGGTCAGGTAATCAAATTTATTGTTCTTAAACAACACAAAATTTACTTGGAAAGCACAACTTCATATTGTTTAATATGATTAAGCAAAATCTTTGTAAAACATACTTTGCTGCATATCCAGTTCTGTTTAATTATTCTAGATTTCAGAATCTATCATGAAGAAAATGTGTTGCCAAACATATAAAGATTATACAAGTAGAAAAGATACGTCATATCACTCATAATATCGGGTGACTATTAGGCAAGTGATTTGGGAAAAATACTCAATACTTCCTCAATTAACTGATCTCTCTGATAAACAAGTAAAGTCCATAAAATATTAAGTGGTAATCTTCAATAGTAGTAAAAAAAAAAAAAAAAAAGGTCAAACTCCTATAAAAATATAAAATATTTACCATTTTCAATTTTATTGCAGAATTCAAGAAACTTTTTTTTTCATTAGATCACCTCTTAATATCTGCAATTCAGAAATATTTATCTATCATCTCATATGTCAATGGGACATTATCTCTAACAATAGTTAGCAACAGTGTTTCCATTTCAGACACAGCAGCAAAACTTTCACTCCCCATAATGACATTCCAGTATAGATGAAACCTCCCAGCCATCAAGGTGAGCACTATTTTAATTAAGACGCTTACAATTAAACATAGTTGGTGCCTTCTTCATTTCTAGGATCTCTGCTCAGTATATCAATAGTCAACTTTAGTTGGAAAAGAGAATTTTTTAACTTACAAATGCAATTTGAACCAGGGGCTCTCTGGTAAGGGGCTATTTCTCCCTCTTATTATAGGAGAAAGTACATAGCAAATCAGAAAAAGGGAAACTCGTTATTTAAAGGGAGCTTATGAGTTTTCTGACAGTAGACTTGAAGTCTTTTAAGGGGACATAGGAGAGTGATATAGTAGTCTTATAATATATAAGAGAAGGCAGAAGATATGTTTTATTTACTGTTATACCAGCTTAGAAGAGGTGTTCAGGCACCTATTTGAACTGTGTTCTTTTATCTGAGCAGTAGAAACAGGACTAGCATACATACAGATGCCTGGTACAGTCCAGTGGTAAATTTTACATAATCAGAAATCCAGGTTTGTTTTTTTTTAGTATACAAAGGTCACCATATCTGATAGCTGTTTTCAATCAGCTTCTAAGTTTAGAAAGAACTATTTTTCACTTGAAATAAGTACCAGAATTTACAGTCAGTCCCACTCCTCTACATTCAAATAACATTCTCCCTCTTTCACTCTCTCAGATATTTTAGCCAAAAGAAGCTCCATTTCTGGGACAGGATAAAATAATTATGTAATTGTGTGATAATTTATGATTTGATAGTACAATGTACTTCATTCCCCATCTCTAAAGGCCACCTGTGAGTCAGCTTTCCAAACCTGTTGAACCATACATTAATATATCTGCAACAGAAGTAACTGATCTCTAAAAATATTTAAAAGAGTAAATTTGATGTCTACTGATGTTATGATTTTATGAAAGCATTTTAAAATTCCTATGGTGTAGAAAATTTGATGTGGCTTTTAAATAACACTATAAAATTCAATTAGAAAGGTATAATCACTTTCTCTCGACTATTTTAAGGTAAAACTTCTCAATTTTTATTCCTCTTGATGCTTAGCATGATTCAGGTGGCTCAATACTTAATGAATATATAAATTGAAAATGATTTGGGGATAGAACTTACATTAAAAAACTCATGATTAAAAAGGCATATAATCTAAACAAGACTTATAGTTTTAACACATGCTTCCTTCTTTAGCACACTATATACATGGGAGAGACAGGCAGAGTGAAATTTTGTTAAGTAAATTATTTGAATATAACTCAGTGACAAAATAAAATTTTTAATCTTGCTCATTTTACATATGCATTTGAAATCCTGCATAGAAAATTATTTGATGATTATCATGATATCCCTAAAGGTTAAACAATGATTGTATATAAATTATGTCTTAAATTTAGTAATGGTTATACTGTACATTCATAAAATACTGTATAGTTTATATAGTGCCATTATGTAATATCTAGGAAATGGCAACCCACTCCAGTATTCTTGCCTGGAAAATTCCATGGACAGAGGAACCTGGTGGGTTCCAGTCCATGGAGTCACAAAGAGTTGTACACAACTGAGCAACTGAGCATACACATACATCATATCTAAATTGATTATAAACATTTGCAGTTAAGTATGTACACACCTTTAAATATGGACACCCCCATTGTAATGAGGAACAAAATTACAATAGTTAGGAGCACGGCTGGGTTTACCTAGGTCTAAACCCTGATTCCAAGATTGCCAGGAGGAATATCAATAACTTCAGATATGCAGATGACACCACCCTTATGGCAGAAAGTGAAGAGGAACTAAAAAGCCTCTTGATGAAAGTGAGAGAGGAGAGTGAAAAAGTTGGCTTAAAGCTCAACATTCAGAAAACTAAGATCATGGCATCTGGTCCCATCACTTCACGGCAAATAGATGGGGCAACAGTGGAAACAGTGTCACACTTTATTTTTGGGGGCTCCAAACTCACTGCAGATGGTGATTGCAGCCATGAAATTAAAAGACACTTACTCCTTGGAAGGAAAGTTATGACCAACCTAGACAGCATATTGAAAAGCAGAGACATTACTTTGCCAACAAAGGTCCGTCTAGTCAAGGCTATGGTTTTTCCAGTGGTCATGTATGGATGTGAGAGTTGGACTATAAAGAAATCTGAGAGCCGAAGAATTGATGCTTTTGAACTGTGGTGTTGGAGAAGACTCTTGAGAGTCCCTTGGACTGCAAGGAGATCCAACCAGTCCATCCTAAAGGAGATCAGTCCTGGGTGTTCATTGGAAGGACTGATGCTGAAGCTGAAACTCCAATACTTTGGCCACCTGATGTGAAGAGTTGACTCATTGGAAAAGACCCTGATGCTGGGAGGGATTGAGGGCAGGAGGAGAAGGGGACAACAGAGGATGAGATGGCTGGATGGCATCACCGACTCGATGGACAAGGGTTTGAGTAAACTCCAGGAGTTGGAGATGGACAGGGAGGCCTGGTATGCTGCGATTCATGGGGTTGCAAAGAGTCAGACACGACTGAGCGATTGAAGTGAACTGAACTGAACTGAAACCCTGATCCTGCCATTTACTCTGTGACCTTGAGCAAATGTCTCAACACCTCCAAACCACCAAGTGAATGATATGAATGTTCATTGAGGATTGGAAGAGTAAAGTCATGCAGTGCTTAGTCCAATGTTCTTTACTGAGCAACTGTACAGTAATGACTTTATTAGTTATTGTTAGTAAAGGACTGGGCTGTTGGTTAACTGACTTGCCAGGCAACAACAGTGGTAGAACACAGGCAGCAGGCGTAGAACAGCCGTGAACAAACTAAATTTAAGGCAGTCTGACTTGACAGATTTTGCTCTCAGACTAATACTCTATCAGCTCATTTAATTGGAAATCAAGCCAATTGTAAAAATGCTATCTGCAGAAACACTTTTAGATTTTCACAAAATAAAAATGTAATTTGAATATTTAAAACCTTTTTCATCTATTATAACTCACGGTTTATATGTATTAAGATTTCTTACTTTTATGCATTCATTATTTGTGCTAGCAAAGCTATTTGTCAGTGAAAACAAGATACTAACTCTTTCAGCTTAAAAAGCATTTTGGTTAAAGTGTTACCTAATTGCTTTATTCACAAAGGAAGAATGACCTTTCAAACATGTGTATCAGCCTCTTGCTTATGAACATTAATGCTTCTCTTAAACAAAAAAACTACTCTTGTATTGAAGGAAAAATAGAGCTGAAGAGCGCCATCATCAATGGTCTTCTGTAACAGAACATAGGAAGCTGGAAAAGAAAATGACAAACTATTGATAGGAAAGAAATACACAACATAATGAATTTTAAACTGAGCCAAATTAACATATCCACTCAACACCCAGTGGAATGACTCGTATAGAAGTAGCTCTTAGAACTGTGATCCTTACTATAAAAAGGTTCACAATGCAGAGGCCACTAGATAAAAATTATGGATCAGATTAAAATGAGATGAGGGTAAATCTACAGAAGCAAAGAGTGATTTATAGATCTTATCTGAAAGGTTATTGGCATTACTAATGATTTGGCAAGGAGGTAACAATCCTTTGATGATATTGTGATAGATACCCTGCATATATGCTTATATATATGACATATGTTTCCTATTCTCCATCCTCTTATTAAGATACCCTGACTTTTGTTCACATAAGGAGTAAAAATCCACTGATTTCAAAGAACTGGTGGGTAGGAGATTCAGAAAAAAAAAAAAAAAGAACATGAAAAGGCTGCTGGGAAGCTTGTGGGAAGACCTTAAAGAAAACACAAGAGCAGTGTGAAGAGAGAAGTTCTCTGCTCTGACTTCCCCTGTGGCTGAACTGACATTAGCAATCATCTCACTTTATTTTTCATGAGAATATATAAACTCCGGTCTGTTTAAGCCACTCTTAATCAGATCGTTTATGTTTAAAATTGTTCACAACTTTTCAATTCAGCCAGTCATGTTTGACTCTTTGCAACCCCATGGACTGCAACACGCCAGGTTTCCCTGTCACCAACTCCTGGAGCTTGCTCAAGCACATGTTCATTGAGTCTGTGATGCCATTCAATCATCTCATCCTCTGTGGTCCCTTCTCCTGCCTTCAATCTTTCCCAGCATCAGGGTCTTTTCCAATGAGTCAGTTCTTCTCATCAGGTGGCCAATGGATTGGAGCTTCAGTATCAGTCCTTGCAGTGAATATTCAGGATTGATTTCCTTTAGGATAGACTGGTTGGATCTCCTTGAAGTCCAAGGGACTCTCAAAGAGACTTCTCCAACACCACAGTTCAAAAGCATCAGTTCTTTGGCACTCAGCTTTCTTTACAGTCCAGCTCTCACATCTATACATGACTATAGGAAAAATCATAGCTTTTACTAGATGGACCTTTGTCAGCAAAGTATTGTCTCAGCTTTTTAATATGCTGTCTAGATTGGTCATAACTTTTCTTCCAAGGAGCAAGTGTCTTAATTTCATGGCTATTTAATTTCACAACTATTTATTTCACAACTATTGCATATTCCATAATCATTATGGATTAGAGATAACAATGATTAAAGATTGATTGAAGAAGTGGATATGAAAGGAATATGGTGACTCTCATGTTGGATATGCATTTGCATTTTGAATGAACTATTCATAAAATTGGAAATTATAAAATATATCAAGAGACAGATAAGCAATGGGGGTATCAGTGTAAAATTCATCAGCAATTTGAAATACAAAGTAAAACTATAAAAGTAAATAGACTATAGAGTGAAAAAAGAGTCAAGAGCCTAGACAGTGTTCACCCTCAGGAGGCTGAATGGAGAAGTCAGCTAAAGAACTAGAAAAATATATCTGACAATGAAATTAACTGTCTAATGAACTGTAGTCATATTTGTAGAGACCAAATCATCAGTAGTCATTTGCAATGGATGCATAATTTGATCTTTAAGAAACCAATGGGAACAAAGAGCGATGTTAATTATTGCTGCCAAAAGAATTTCTAGAATACTGGGAAGGTGATGCTGTCCCTTTCGGGTATAACATTATGCATTGTCCGTGGTCTTCCACTTCTACCTACAACCTCAGCTATAATGGTTCAACTTGTTCTTCAGATATTAAATATAGAAAGCTTATCCTTAATCAAACCTTCTATGTTACATAATTATACTTACTAGTATTTAGTGTACATTAATATATGTCAATTTGTCTGTATTCCCTGTGGATATATAGGTGGCCATATATACTTGGTGGCTCAGTTGGTAAAGAATCTGCCTGCAGTGCAGACCTGGGTTCAATCCTTGGGTTGGAAAGATCCCCTGGAGAAGGAAATGGGAACTCACTCCAGTATTCTTGCCTAGAAAATCCCATGGTCAGAGGAGTCGGGCTGGTTACAGTACATAGGGTCACAAGAGTCAGATACCACTTAGCAACTAAACCACCATCACATACATATATCTATTCCTATATGAAATATACTAGTCATTGTATTTCTGAAAAGAATGATTTGAGTGAAACAATTCTGATTAAAGGATTTCAGCTTGTTAATTACCACCACCACCCTCCTCAACTTGTCTGTCCTCTTAGGCTTGGAGTAGTTCATGACATTGACATGGGAGGAAGCATGAGATTGTGTAAAAAGATCTGATTTTGATGCAAAAAAAAAAAATCTGTCTATAGTCCTTGATATCCCACTTATTAGATTTTGGCCTCAGGCATCATACACAATTATTTTAATTCCTTGAATAGCCTTCTATTAAGATAAAATAGAGATGATACTAGCTTCCATCCTCTATTCTCCAGGATTATAATAGCCTTAGAGAAAATATGTATATAAGAGTTGGTCTATTTTTGAAACACAAATTGTAGGTAAACTGTGGTCAAAACAGGTAAGTATGAGCTGTGGTGGTAGATATGATACTGATTTTAACTCACAAATCTTACATTGCTTATATTATTTCTACCACTTGAGAACACTTCTAACACCAGGGCAAATTATTTCAAAGAATAGTCTTTGTTGCAGAGTCATCATGCATACTCAGCTGCTCAGTCATGTCGGACTCTTTGTAACCCCACAGACTGTAGTCCACCAAGGTCCTTTGTCCATAGAAGTTTCCCAACTAGAATATTGAAGTGGGTTGCCATTTCCTTCTCAAGGGATATTCCTGACCCAGGGCGTGAACCCATGTCTCTTGCAATGGCAGGCTGATTCTTTACCACTGATTCACCTGGGAATCCCTAGAGGCATCATTATAGCCTATAAAAATAATTGAAATATTTGTTTCTTCAACCAGTTTGAGAGAAGCTGACAAATTTCATGTCTAAATCAATTGTGTTTTATGCTAAACACATTTTCTGTTAAAAAATCTAAATCAATACACTTAAATTTAGGAAATTGTTTTTCATAAAGACTTGTTAATGGATATTGCCACATTAAAACAAACAAAATCCATCTTTTGCTGGAAACATCTTCAGTCAAATCAACCACTTTACATATTTTATAAATAGCCTTATGGTTTACCACAAATGAAGTGCAAAGTGCATCATAATTGCTAAAGTGCTTTGCTACATTTATATACATCTCTCCATTTAGATATAATATATTCCTATGAACATATTTAAAGGAATTTTTTCCCTCAAAATGCCCTAATCACTGAAAAAAAGGAAAGACCTTTTGCATAACGTGAAGAAGCTAAACAACAAGTTACTTAAACTTTTCTAGGTTATCTCATCCCAACAAAACAAGAGTAGCTAAAGCACCATTTCTACTGAAATTGTTTATAAAGTGCAAATCTATAGTAATAGCTTATGAACTGGAAAAGTACCTTGCAATGTTAAAGGTAGATCTCTATTATCCTATGCATGAAATAATAATCATGATTACATTGAGATGAGAAATATCTCATGATGTTAATGATAATACTGAAGAAAAAACTAATCTGTTTTCTCTCAGTGGGGTAATTAATAGGAAATAAGAATTCTTTAACTGCAGGTTGTTAGTTTATACAAGTAACTGTTGCATTAGAAGATCTATTAATAATCAGTAAGATGTAAATAAGCAAATTACCAGCTGTCAAAACATTACCTCTATCAAATTAAAGGAGTTTCCCCCAGGCAAGCTAACATTGCTTTTGCCTGAAGACAAGCCCAAATATGAATCATGAGGGAGATAAGTCACATAAATAAAATATATTTTAAATTAATTCCTTCTGTATAGATGAACTTGAAAAACAAATTTTAAAACTCATTTCTAAATTTGGTAACAACAAAGTAACTGGGATGATGGCTGACTACTGTAGGCCAAATTAAGCATTCCTCAATGACCTTCTTGCTTTTAAGTTACCAGAAATATGATTATATAATAGCAAATTCACTAGAACACATAGCTATGCCATAGGGTAGACTAAAAAGTGATTTTCAACATGAAATGCTGTAGATAAAAGCAACATTGAGATTTGTGTGTATTTGCTGACCTGGAATTCAATTGTTTAATACTACCTTGGTTAACTAGTCAAAAAAAAAATTGATTCAATAATATCTGTAGAAGTCAAATATATAGGGATATATATCTTTTTCTCATTCTACCAACTTTATTTCACCCATTATTTACACAAATATATCTCTAACAAAATTGAAAGAATTTAAAGCATTTAATTATTTACAATATTTTAGTCTACCCATTAGTTATAAAAAGTGAAGTGAATGGTTGAGGAGTAATGGGAACTTTTGTAAAGATTTTGGAAAAAAAAGAAAAAAAAAAGTGTCCATATACAAGGGTATCTTAAAATCACATTGGTTTCTTTATCAGTGTCAAAAAGTCAAGGGTTCCACCTAAAGGTTAAATAAAATTAACATTAGCCATCTGTGTCTCAGGGAAAACAGGGAAATTGTGTCTGAACTGTGGGGCTAGTTAACAAGATCAATGTGAAGGACAAACTATCGTTTCTGGGAATGCTATGGGGATTTTGGAAATGGAGTTTAAATCTGATCTACTAACGGACTTCCTTCAATGTGGTTACAAGAGATGATGTTGGGGAAAAGAGTTTAATGTGCCACTTTCAAGTTTTTCTTTCCCCCACAATATCCTATCAGCTTGTTTTGGGACTCTACTCAACTAACCTCTCCTTCAGCTGTCCTCTAAGTCTCACTCAAGTAGTAAGTGACAAAGATTTTTAAACAATGCAGTTTTTTAATGGAGACTACACCAAAATGTCATTTAGACTTAAAGAAATGGATCTTTAAATGGTGGGATATGTGGTATTGTGGTAGATTTTGTACACTGCTAATGAGGGAAGAAAGAAGGGAAAGCAGGAGAGAGAAAGATCATTTTAGAAGACAACACTGTAATTGAGATTGCCTTTAGAACAGTAACTACAAACATTATTATTCCAGAAATGAGAACACAAATAGCTGGTTGCTGTGTCTTTTGGTTGTTTGTAATAACTGACAAAGATTGATCATGATATACTCACTTAAATACAAAGAGCTTCACCATCACTTTTTACCTAACTTTTGCATCATAGGCCTGAGAGTTTCAGAATGTGCCCTGACAGGTAATATTGGAATTACGAAGTTACACATAGTGATCAAATGAGCTTTCTGGGGTTTTGGGAGGGTGGAGGAAAAGATGTTAGTAAGTAACACTGACATTCTGACTCTGCCTCCCCCCGCTCCGCTGCTCCTCACATCTTTTCCCCAATTTGAGATGTCTCTTTACTGATACTAATTTTGACTAGAGAATAAGCTGGAATCAAATCTCTATAACTATTTCTTTTTAAAGGTTTACATAGTGTAAATTCCCCAGAATTTGGAAGGAGCCCCAAGTGAATTTACATGCAAATTAACAACTGCACTAATCTATATGATTCGACCCTGGAGTTAAGGATTTAGGCGTAAAGATTACCAATTTCTGCTGCATGTATATAGGCAGAGCTGTTATATCTGTTGTGTGACGGAATGGCCCTAAAAAAGAGTTCTTTTAATTCTCCAACCTTATCTCTAAATAAGAAGCTGGGACTGGGAAATTGTAGTTATTTATTAAGGTCACATAGAATTTTAGCGGGAAAAACTAAGAATAGAATGTATTGAGTTGGCTTAAATTTTGTTCAGGTTTTTCTGTAATGAACTTTTTGTCCAACACAATAATTTTCATTACTTTGCCAAAAAAGGTACATGTAGTCAAAGCTATGGTTTTTCCAGTAGTCATGTATGGATGTGAGAGTTGGACTATAAAGAAAGCTGAGTGCCGAAGAATTGATGCTTTTGAACTATGGTGTTGGAGAAGACTCTTGAGAGTTGCTTAGACTGCAAGGAGATCCAACCAGTCGATCCTAAAGGAAATCAGTTTTGAATTTTCATTGGAAGGACTGAAGCTGAAACTCCAATACATTGGCCACCTTATGTGAAGAACTGACTCAATGGAAAAGACCCTGATGCTGGAAAAGATTGAAGGCAGGAGGAGAAAGGGATGACAGAGGATGAGATGGTTGGATGGCATCACTGACTTGATGGACATGAGTTTGAGCAAGCTTCAGGAGTTGGTGATGGACAGGGAAGGCTGGCATGCTGTAGTCCATGGGGTCACAAAGAGTTGGACAATACTGAGTGACTGAACTGAACTGAAAAATTTTCATGAGACATCTCTTTTCTCTATCTGATATATCTCACAGCTTCTCAGATCTATATATAAATACATATTCAACACACATTGACCAAAAGGATGCAAACATACCTTAGCTTACCTACTAACATAAATATTTAGAATATACTTGTGAAATCTGAAGATATATTGCATTTTTATTTTAATACTTGTCATGACATAAATACATTGGGAAATACATGTAAGTACTCATGTTAAAAGCTATGCATTTTTATGTTTGCTTGGACAAAGAATAGAGATGAATATTTAATATGTTTATGAAAAACTATAAATGTTTAATATTAGAAAATTTTGTTTATTTTTCCCTTAAAATAGCTAAGGGTGAATATTTTAGATGAATATATACATATTTATATACTCATGTATATTTTAAATCACAAATGAAAATAGAGCAAAGTATTGAGAGAAGTAACGTTTAAAAGAATTTTGAGTTAGAAGACCTTTTACATAATCTGTATTTCTTTTAAACTAACACAGGCTGTCTGCTTGGAGTAATTTTAAGCAGAAATAGCTCAAAACATAAAAATTCAAAGTCTAAAATCAACTGAAAACAGCACTTTTTCTTTGTATAGAAACAAAGAAGCAAAAATAGAAGAGAGTGCTCTATAGAAACACCAAAGGATTATTCACTTCATTTCAGCCTTCATAAGTGAAAAGAGTAATTAAATCCATGTTAGGACTGATAGCTAACAGTCAAAACTGTTAACTCAAGAAAGTTTGAAGGGAGGAAAAAAGAAACCAGACATCAATATTAATGCTAAAAGCAGTGTGGTTGTTATTATCTCTTAATTCACTATAAAGGAAACTGTCTTTTTAAGTAACATACCAAGTAAAAGCTAATCAAATATTTCAAAAGAAAATTTTTTTCAGATTATTTCCTTATCAACTGTATCTAGGTAAGTGTTCACACACCAGAAGGAGTACTTCACACACCAGAAGGTGGGTAGGACAATCTTTATGATGTCAAGTAAAACTGACTTTCTACCTAGGTATTTTATCTGTTCCTTATACTATCTTGTGCATGTTTCATGCTGAAGAAAACAACAGTGGTATTTGTAAAGTCCTATAAGTAAGTAAAATACCTATCAGGGATATGCACATGAAACCTTTTAAATGACAGTGTATGTGATCAGTTCAGGGATCACTAAACTGTAAAGCAGGGGTTAGCAAACTTCAGCCAGCAGGTCAAATTTTGTCTAGCACCTTTTTTGGTGTGCAATAAAGCTTTATTGGAACATAGCTATACTTGAACATTGTCTACAAATGCTTTTGCACTATAACATAAAAAGTTAAGCAGCTTCAACAGAAATCTTAAGGATTTCAAATCCTACATTTAGTTTTTCCTCTGGCCATTTACAGAGAACTTTTATCATTCCCTTGAGAAAATTAAAATGCAAAAATTTAGGTCAAAGATGCTTGTGGGCAAGAAAGGAATCTTAGTATCTCTTAGGGACATGGTTTCCAGAGTTTATAAATAGTTGTTACACCTTGGAATTTTCTCAGCTAACAGAAAAAGGTGTCAGTGTATCACCTTTTAGAAAAAAAAAAAAAACATAAATGCAAAGTACACTTGATATCTCTTTCCCCAAATTATGTGTTTCTTTCTATTGCCAAAGAAGACTGATGACCTTGGCAAAGTTACTTATACTCTCTAAGCCTTGGTTTACTTATATTTTAAAAAGATAAGAACTATAATATCTTATGTGATCTTGTGTCATGTCTGCATGTGCTCCATGTTTGGCAAATGAATCCTCCTCAGTAAAATAATAATTGCTTCTCTTCCCACATATTTTGACAAAAAAAATTCTCAAATAGGTTGATTCTATAAAGCAATACTAACACATACATATTTATTGATCTTTGACTATACATTGTCACACACACACACATACATATATATATGTGTGTGTCCTTTATATGTCTTAAAAATCAATAAAATAACAAAAAGATATAGATTACTAATTCAATAACATTAAAATGAAAGCAGAAATATACAGAAAAATATAGACAAACTGGCTGATGTTTCATTGGTATTAGCCTATTGATGAGATTTAGCCAGGATTTTGGCCAGTGGTCTCAGTATTATTAGACCATGACAACCAGGTTCAGATTGCAGGCTTAAGATTCAAATGGGAAAGAGCTTTTCTGTATTTCATTGTTTTAATTTGGATATCTTTAAATTTGAGTGTTTTGGAGTGAAAAACTTCATTTAAATCATGTTCCTTTGATCCTTTGAAGATTTTGAATTATATTCATCAGAATATATGTTCTTAAATGGGAAGATTATTGAATTTCTCTTCACAGTTCTAATATTTAGTGAGTGCCTAGAAAATGCAAGTTTCTTAGTATTTATAAGATAAGTAAAAGATAAAAGGAATTGATATTATATAGTAATTGGAAAGAATTGGTGAGCATGAACAAAGAATTACCTCTCATAACTATAAAAAATTACTAGAGCTAAGTTGCATTACATTAATTTCTTTATAATATTTATCTTTTAATGTTAAATATCACACACATATAAATAAATCTAAAATTTACTTAAAATACAAGTTCCAGGTGGAAAGCCCAGTACTTTTATGGCAGTTGAGACCTATCCTTCAGTTGAGCATCTGCCATGGTCAAGGCTAAAAAGATAAAGTTTCAGAAATTAAAGCATTTTATTTTATAAATTTTAAAATATATATGTAAAACAAGTGAATGAGGCTTGGTAGCATAGAAAATCTCTAATGCAAAAATCTCCTGTAGTTACATATTATTGACTTTAAGTATAATTTTTAATAAATTATTAAAATATTACCTTTGCCATCTATAGGTATAAACAGTGATTGTGAATATTCTATTTATCACTTTCCAATATCTTCAAAGAGAAAAGAAAGGTGTATTACCAAGTCAAAAACTCTTATCTGTCATTTCAACCATTTTGTTTATAAGAAAATTCAGTGGTAGATCCATGTTCAAGGTGTGGAGACCAGGACCAGTGAGGATGAGACAGACTTTCTGTCCTGCAGAGGGTGTCCTTCAGTGTGTGCAAAGGGAAGAGAGCAAATTCAGGTGAAATCTGAGCTCTTTTCAATACCCAAAGACTTCTAATATGGTTTGAGTTTCAGAAAATAGCGTCTTTCAGTCAGTCGTAATATTCAGTCATGTCCTATTTTGTATGACATGTTGGACTGAGTCAGTCCTAAGTAATGAACTTGAGGTAAAAAGACAGACTCTACGAATGTTTAGTAGAGAATCCTCAGCAACAGGACATGAATTATTTAAAAATAATCTAGAATCCCAAGCAAAGAAAAGGCAAGTCATAAAGCCAGTTTTATGAACTGGGTTGGCTGTGCAAACCTGGCAATGTTTAGCAGAAGGGTGCGGTTAAATAAGTAATCAGGCTGCCAGTTACAGAAATACTTTAGGTTCCACTTCTGCAGGGGTATAATGTCTCATATGTTTAGGTCAGCAGGGGAGAGTGAGGCAGAAGACATCGTTTGATGAAGTTTAGGAGCAGAAAGTGGGAGAAACAAGTTACCAATAAATTAATCTACTTGTGTCTTTAGGAAGACTCATTTTGAGCCTAATATAAATTACATAGCTAGGCACAGAAATTAACTTTCTATTTTTAATATTTGCTATTTGGAAATTATCTTAGTGTTAAAAAGATGATAATAACACCTCCCCACAAGACAAGATATTTAATTTATCAATTTAACTCTGTTCTCACCCAAATGATTCCCAGATTGCCAACCTTTACACCTGTGCATAAAGCAGTGCAGAGAGGAATATTTTACAGCCTATATATACAGAAGCAGTCACAATAAAAATTGTTCAATATCTTCTCCAATGTTTTAAGTTTTTGCAAAGATGATCCAAATGTGAAGGTAAAAAATTAGACTCTAGATAAGTGTTTGAAAAACTTAAGCAAGATGACGTTTTAGAAAATACACAGCTACTCTCTCTTGAAACTTCATCTCTGTAACAATTCTGCCCCTAAAACTATACTAAATAATCTTTGCTACCATTTCAATGGAGCTTTTATAAAATAAATTTATTTCAGGTAATCTGACTCATGAGAGCAAAATTATTTGCACATACAGGCTATATGGGACTCAAAAAATGGTGTACAGAAGAACTACCAAGGAAGTTCATTGATTTCTAGACTCCATGTCAAGGGGTTCTGATTTTGCAGTTTAAAAGATAAAGCTTGGAAACCTATTTTTAAATAAGTCACCTATAGCATTACTCTGCCAAACACCAAATAAACCAGAGATGAAAGAAAAGTGAAACTGAAAGGTCTTAGTGCTGACACTGTTTGGACAGTAGAAATGGAATATTAAGGATTGGAGGGAAAAGGATTTCCTTTTGATTGACTAAAACCTGCCAAAATCATCTCTGAAGGAAGCCAGGTTTTGTACACACAGGAGCTTTAAAAAGAGTGAGAGGTTATGATAAAGCTTTTATCTTGGGCAAAACTGATGCAGTGACAGTGCTGTGATGTGTGAAGTTAGCAAAGAAAGTAGCATGCTCTAAAATATAAAATTGCCCAAGAAAGCCAGGAAAAAGAGGTAACATATAAGTAATCAGTTTCATTTTCTAAAGAGTTTTAGTTTTAAAATATTATTAAATAGTCCCTTCAAGAAATCATCTTTAGCTTAGCTCTTGAATACAAAGAATAAAAATTAAATGCAATACTAAATGTTTTTTCAGGATAGTTAAAATTAAGCCACACTTTTCCCTGTCCCCATGCATGAATAAAAATGAATAACTATAACAACCAAACCACATTTGACTCTTTACCCCAAAAGTGATTAGTCATTTTCACTGTAATGAGACACATATGCCAACCACAACAAATTACTAATGTGTCTGTGATATTCTGCAAATAAATACAATGTATTTTTACTTGTGAGTACCATCTGCAGGATTTCAAGCATGCAAAATATTTTGATGCTTCAGGGAATTTTATATAATTGATGCTATATTTTTCTGAGAATGCTTCAAATGACTGATTATGAAAGATTTGCCCAGTTTTGCTTACATTAACTCTTGAAAATAATATCCCCATTCTCTGACGAATTTGGACAGTTAACCTACTTCGTCACCATTACCCACTTTAACCTCCTCCAAATCCCTGCCATTTATAGGAAAACAGAACAAATCCCGCAGTTGATCTAGGTAATGAAATAGGATTACCTCCAGAAGTATTTGGTTATTTTCCAGTAACCATTACAATACAGACAGATAAGAGACTTCCTAACACATAGTAGCCAGATACTGAGTCATCACCACTATTCCCTTCTTTCTGTTATCATGAGCGTTCTCCAGGCAAGGCCAAATCCCCTTGCCAGGTAGCCGCTCTGGAATAGGAGGCCTGCTAATCATCCCAGACTTACCAGAACCATCTGGTCCTTAGGAAGTTATCTTGGAGCATTTTAAAGGGGAACTTGTCGGGCTGTCTGTGGAGCTGAGACCTCAGGCTGGGAAATGAAATGGCTTCGCCTTTTCACTGAACCAGCTGAGATACCTGCCTGTAGGTGATGTACATCACACTTTTTCAAAGAGGCAGCTCCACGTGATGAAGCTACATCCTGCTAGAGCAGCCCCCAGCAAGAAGTGCCAGAAAACAAAAATCACACAAGGATAGCAGCAGCCCACGTGATTCACAATGAGCATTGAGGTTTTTTCTCATATGGAAGGACTTGTGAACAAGTCAGATGAGCTGGGATCCAAATTGAGAGCAGTGGAAGTGGGGAAAAAATTCTCTAAAAGTGAAGTTATACCCCTTGTAAGAGTCTTCTATTTTTAGTCTGATCTTATGAGTTAACCCATGCATTTTACACTGCAATTTTCAGAAGCAATACCTGCAGAGCCAAAGATTCTTCAGTTTGTTGTTGTTGTTATGCTCATTTATACCATTATATTAAATACCCAAATCCCATTAATTCCATATCTTGACTCGGGTTGTAAATGACTACAGAGACATATGACCAATAGACTACATGCTCCCTGAGGGCCAGCAGAGCATTGCAGCAGTAGAATCCAAATTATATAAGATTTGATGGTAAATATTCAGATGTATATAAAATGGAGATGACATGTGTCTCATTAATAAGCATTTATATAGGTAATCATTGGGCTTCTCAGGTCGCACAGTGGTAGAATCCACCTACTGATGCAAGAGATGCAGCTTCAATCCCTGGGTTGAGAAGGTCCCCTGAAGAAGGAAATGGCATCCCAATCCAATATTCTTGCCTGGAAAATCCCATGGATATAGGAACTTGGTGGGCTGCAGTCCATGGGGTGGGGAAGAATCAGGCACGACTGAGCACGCACATATAGTTAATCTCATTTCATCATCACAACTACCCAAAAGGCAGGTGATGAGAAGAATAGAAGGCTTAGAGAAGTATCCTGTTCAGCATGACACAGCTTCTCATAGTGGGTAGATCCAAGCTTTGATACTTGGCAATTTGACTCCAGTGCCTATTGCCTCAACCAGTATTTCTGTGTATTCAGTAATACATGTTAAAGAAGAAACTATCACACAAACAGGTAATGCATCAAATAATTATACCTTTATATCTACATTTATTTCAATAAAAATGTTTTTTGGAAAGGTCTCAAGTGAACAGATGTATATTCTCATTTCCCTTGTAAGGAAAAAGGTATGTCTCTTTGATCTTCAAGGTTCCCAATCACTGAAAACAAATCAATTGCCTTGTTTTGTCTCTGAAAATCAGCTGATCAAACATGCTCATTTTATTAATTTCTACTCAATAACCAATCTATCAGGAATTCAAAATATCTTCTAAGTTGAGACAAAGAAATGTCTGAGCATGTCCAAATATATGAAAACCAGGATATGTGTATTAAATATTTGGAACGTGGTCACATAAAGAGGGAAGTTATTAATAAACATCTAGAAAAATTTGTAGTGGAGGAAAAAGCTGTGTTTATTGGGGAAATTTGCCCCTGGACTACTCAATGACTTTCATCTGATCCCCCAAGATCAGCCTCTACAGGCACAATCTATACAAACTATTTCCAAAAGGAGGGGTTCTGAAGAAAAACACACCCACATTAAAATAAAAAGCAGGTAATGAGAAATAGATGAAATAATGAACACAGGCACCAAATAAATCAAACTGAAGGGAATTATGATTAGTAATGTTCAAAGGTTTTACACCAAAATAGTTGATTGATTTACATGCACATTATTTGTGTGAAATTAAAACAAAAAGTCAAGATATCAGTATCTTCTTAAATGTACATAAGAGATTCTGGCTGTAATGCTAGTGTCTATTCTGACTTTTTAAAAGAATGATAATGAGGCAAGAAGGGCAAAGAATCTCCATGTATAACATAGTGAACTGTTGTAAATCATCCTAGATATCAAGGAGAAGCACATTTGTCTCAGATGTGATTGCTAAACTCTTGACTGGCACTTTGATATCTTAGTTCTTGATATTCAGATGTCAATATCCCAGTGAAAGCAATACTAGCTGTGTGTGAACTTAATAGCTGAATCTTATATCTAGTTGATGTTCCAACCCAAATCAGCAAACTTTTAACAATCAAATTAAAATCTTCCAAAACTTTTTTTCTGAACACAGCAATACATTAAAACTGTGGTTAGCTAGTTACCTCTTAGAGCTTAATGTAAAATTCAGAGAAGAGTCCACCAAAAAATATCCATTCAGCACCCAACTCACTGGAGAAGGAAAGGCAACCCACTCCAGTATTCTTGCCTAGAGAATCCCAGGGACAGAGGAGCCTGGCAGGCTACTGACCATGGGGTCGCAAGAGCTGGACACGACTTAGTGACTAAACCACCACCAGCACCACCCAACTAAACTCTTCATCAATATAATTAAAAAAATAAATGCACAAATAGATGGCATTCATAAACAAGAGCAGGGTATGCTGTCAATACTTGCTAGTAGGCAAGATAATGCAGATCAACAAACAGAAGCCTGTCACAATCCAACTATATCCTCCAGATGACTTAAATTTAACTCTGGAAAATTAAGTTTCCATTGAGTTATATTGAATTCTTCAAGGATATTAAAAGCTTTTTTTTCTTCTTCTTCATTTTAGACACTCAAACTTTGATGTTTCCAATGATTTGTGTGTGTGTGTGTGTGTGTGTGAATCAGATGCAATATAGATCTTGTGACTTTAAAGATGAAGAATTATGCTGAAGACAGAAAAGAATCCTGACTTAAATTTTAGTACAGATGAGGAGCTAACATACAACTATGTTATTATTGCTGTTGGTATTATTAATAATATTATTGACACTGCTATTATCCTGGTTTGCTACTCAATTCACTGACCGAATAAACATACAATGGCTTATGCAATGTTTTCTAGGACCATATGATGAATTTCAGACAATCCACAACTAAAATAAGAAATGAAAAGGGGAAGGAGAGATTCAATCTTAAGGAAAATCCTTTGGTCAAGTTATATAAACCCAAAGGCACAATGTTTAAAAATTTGTCTTTGCAATCAAAGAGACCATAGATTCAACCCACTACCCATGTGGTTGTTAACCTAACTTCAGAAACTTTACTGTAAATTAATGATCACAATACCTACATCATATACCTATCTTAGAATAAAATGAAATGATGTAGTTAGATTTCAGAACTTAGCAGGTAATAAACACTGCTGTATTGGTCTCTATTATTTTACAAGAGACAATATGAGCAAAAGTAGGATCAGCATAATATTAATAAATCTCTGTTAGGTATTTTGAGCAAAACTTATCCTGGCTAGATTATTCCAGTACTATATGGCAGATTATGACATAAAAATGATTAAAGTGAGATGCTTTCGCCAGGCAAGGCTTAGCATGGCTTCTTCTACTTATACTCTTTTGGCTGTTTCATAGAGGACTGATCATATTGGAGAATATACTCAACACTGTCCCTCTTTTTGGTTCAACTGAGGTTACACACACAGGACTGGAAAAGGTCAGTTTTCATTCCAATCCCAAAGAAGGCCAATGCCATAGAATGTTCAAACTACCGCACAGTGTGCTCATTTCACATGATAGCAAGGTAATATTCAAAATCCTTCAAGCTAGGCTTCAACAGTACAGAAACTGAGGATTTCCAGAGGTACAGGCTGGATTTAGAAAAGGCAGAGGAACCAGAGATCAAATTGCCAACATCTGTTGGATCATAGAAAGAGCAAGGGAATTCCAGAAAAACATCTACTTCTGCTTCATGGACTATGCTAAAGCTTTTCACTGTGTGGATCACAACAAACTGTGGAAAAGTCTTCAAGAGATGGGAATACCAGACCACCTTACCTGCCTCCTGAGAAATCTTTATGCAGGTCAGGAAGCAACAGTTAGAATGGACTGGTTCAAAATTGTGAATGAAGTATGTTAAGGCTGTATACTGTCACCCTGCTTATTTAACTTTTATGCAGAGTACATCATGAGAAATGTCAGGCTTGATGAAGCACAAGCTGGAATCAACATTGCCAAGAGAAATATCAATTACCCAAGATATGCAGAGGACACCACCCTACTGGCAGAAAGGGAAGAGGAACTAAAGAGCCTCTTGATGAAGGTGAAAGAGGAGAGCGAAAAAGCTGGCTTAAAATTCAACACTCAAAAAATTAAGATCATGCCATCTGGTCCCATCACTTCATGTCAAATTGGGGAAAAAAATGGGAACAGTGACAGACTTTATTTTCTCGGGCTCTAAAATCACTGCAGACAGTGACTGTAGCCATGAAATTAAAATACACTTGCTTCTAGGCAGAAAAGCTATGACAAACCTAGACTGTATATTAAAAAGCACAGACATTACTTTACCAACAAAGATCCATATAGTCTAACCTATGTTTTTTCCAGCAGTCATGTATGGATGTGAGAGATGGACCATAAAGAAGACTGAGTGCTAAACCATTGATGCTTTTGAACTGAGGTACTGGAGAAGACTCTTGAGAGTCCCTTGGACTGCAAGGAGATCAAAGAGTAAATCCTAAAGAAATCAATGTTGACTATTCATTGGAAAGACTAATGCTGAAGCTCCAATACTTTGGCCACCTGATGTGAAGAGGTGACTCATTGGAAAAGACCCTGATACCATGAAAGATTGAGGGCAGGAGGAGAAGAGGGTGACAGAGGATGAGATAGTTGGATAGCATCATTGGCTCAGTAGGCATTAGTCTGAGCAAACTCTGGGATATAGTGAAGGACATGGAAGCCTGGCTTGCTGCAGTCCATGGGACTGCAAAGAGTTGGACACAACTGAATGACTGAACAACATGTTACAGCAGATATGCAGAATCTGAAGATCCATATCCTTCAAGCTATTTTCTTTATGACATTATTTTATTAGATTTAGTTAGATTATTTATAAAAGATCCAAAGATAAAGGTAATACAGGCACTTTCAGAGAATATATTAATAATATATATTATAATTTTACTGGAGATCTAAATCTATCTTGCTTATTGAAAATTGCCTTAACACAAGCAATGGTTCCTCACTGTCAATGATCGCTACATCAGTGTCATAAAATAATTAAATCACAATGTTTAGTGAGCTACTTATATCCAGTTAAATGTTATTCAATTAGCAAATTAAGTTTCATAGCGTTTTAAAACTTCAGATTCAATCTGGAAATTTCCAATACTGTTCATTGAAATAGACTCTATAACTCTTTTCATTCACATGGCACTGTATAGAAACCAGAGAAACACAATGATGGAAGATGGATGCATCTTGAAATTCTCAGACACAGAAAACTCTTAGGCCAATGTATCTGAATGAAGGAAAAAAAAAAATTCCAAGAAACTCCTGCCTTTGTAAGTTAAATTCACAGATAAAAAGTAAGGTAATCTTCTTTAGAAAGAGTTCATGGGGACAATACCTTTAAAATTCGAACTTTGAATCACTATATGCCAAAACACTGAAAGAGAATTTTTGGTTGCTATCATTCTCCTCAATGAGGAAGCCACACATGCATTAACAAAAGTGTAAAACTAGGACAAATGGCAGTTAACAAAGACTTACTCAAAACCGAGAAAAGTAAAAGGGGAAAATTGAGACCAAATAGGGATTTTCTTCCTTCCTAAAACAGATTCTTAGTGAAAAGAAATTAAAAGTCAAAAATAAAAAATCTGCTATAGTATATAGGGTCATATACAAATAACACTTAATTGTATAAGAACTAGATAAAGTTTTCAATTTTCACCCTTTCATATACATGTGACAATTGTTATATAAATCTTTTTTTCATTGTCTTCATAAATTTACAGATTAAAAATCATTTTTTGTGCTTACACTTATCTATAATTTAAAAAATAGTAATTACTAAATTTCTGATCATTTACAATTTACTAGACATAATACAAAACAGAGGTAAGATTTCATTTATTCTTAATGATAATCCTATGAGGTAAATACTATTATTTTCTCATTCTTTAGATGATGTGACAAAAGCTTTGGAGAAATTTAGTCATTTTCCTGATTATACAAGTAACATAAGAATCCTACCCTAGGTAGGTAGATATATAATGGAACTACAGACAAGCATTTAGTGCCTTGAGGACACTAAATATGCATCACCCTTATCACATTAAGTATGTTACCACATGGCCTCATTATTTATAATGCCTGAGTGTATTACACATTACTCAAGTCACAATTTCAACATAGACTTTAATGTAGAAGACCTCTTGTCTCTATGGTAAAGACAGGCAGATCTTTCTGTAAAGGGCCAGATGGTAAGTATCTTGAACTTTGCAGGCCATCATGCTCTGGTGTAACTCCTCAACTCTTGTTATAGTAAAAAGGGAAAAAAAAAATTTTTTTTCAACAACACAGAAATAAATGAACATGTTCCAGTAACATTTTATTTACAAACATTGAAATTTGAATTTTATATAATAGTCACATGTTACACAATAGTCTTATTTCTCTTAACCATTTAAAAATGTAAATAAAACAAAAAACTTCTACGTCCTGAGAACATTCAAAAACAGATGTTGGACTCAGTTTGGCACACAGGCTATAGTTGATTGACCCTCTGCTCTGCAGTGTCAAAGTTCTTGCTAGCAGTGACTTAGGCACTTGAGTATTCATAAAATATGGTATAATTCTATGTTACTATTTACATCCAAGACAAGTGTTAATTTAACAATGGCCCATTTTTTAATACACTATTCAGTTTTGAAGTGATACAATTAATTAAGCCCATAAAACACAAGGAATTCCTGGTTATATAATAAGGGACAAAATATAAATCTTACCTGATCATTGACACTAAGTAATATTTTCTACATTAGCATTTAAACAAAAGAACCTGGGATCAAAAAATGACCTTGGGACATTCTTATACATTTGACAGAATAAGTTTGGAAATTTTCATTCTAGCAAATCTTGAAAAGTTTATCAAAGATATAAATGTCAAGATCTCTAAGAAATAAAATATAAAATATCTGATCTTTTCTCTGGATCATTCTACTGGTACTTACAAATTCAGCTATCTATAGTAAATAATTTCATTTGTGTATTATTTATGCTTTCCCCATTATTCTTTTAAGAAATTTTCACCATATTTTATTTTGGTTACTTTTCTAATTAAAACTAAAATGTTATCTGAATTATAATCTAGTTTCAAAAATCCCTTTCAACTTCATAACTTCTGCTAAATCAATACCCCAGAGAAGCCATAAAAATGACAACAGATTAGCTGACCCATTGCACATTTTGACAGATCAGACCGAACAGTAAATGTTCTTGCATGTAATTGCACCTTTTGGCATATCTATGAATGATATTCAAAAAGTCCCAGAAGCTATCATTGCTATCTATCATTTTCTTCTAACAGTTGCATTACCAAATAGAGGATTTTAGGGCACTTTTGCAACAACCTTTAAAAATCACTGGAAGAAACACAAATATATTTCTTCTTTTTTGCTTGTCAAATAGCTACAAATCAAGCAAAATGAAAACAAATTTAATAAAAACAAGGCATTTGCCAGATTTTCCCATTGCTAATGACTTCTTCACAGGCATGTAATTGATTCAAAATTTGAGCGGTCCTGATGTTTTTTGTTTTGTTTTGTTTTCTTTTGAGTGGTCCTGATTTCAATGCCGTGCCCATTCATGCCATGATGCTTTGAGGTCAAGTCAAGGCAGCCCCTCTTTTCTTTTACATAAGCAAAGGCTGAACAGCATTTAATTATTAATATTAAAGCAGCTACAAGCTATAAAGAAGAATTACAGGAAGGCCATCAAAAAATAAACAAAAGCAAAGCCAAGCCAGAGATACCATGACTTTCACTTTTACAAAGCTTTATAGTGGTCAACATATTTTCACATTTTCCTTTGCTGATTCTCACAGCAACGCCTAGTAAGATAACAGGGCGGCAATCTTTCCAAAATAGCAAGATTTTCTATGCTTTGCCACATAATGACTGACCTAATTAGGAACAAAAAGAAGCTAGAACTGTACATAAGAGATGCTATTTAAAGTACTAAGAGACAAAACCTACTTAAGAACTACAGTAACAGAAATATCTCAAGTGTATAAGGCTAAGGAATGAAATCTTAATTCACCAAGATTAGCAGGATACTAAGAGGAGTGATGTATAACAGGATTCCCAAGAGATGAAATGGGATTGGCAACAATTCCCGGCAATCGTAGAAGAAATGAATTCTAAGAACAGGGAAATTTAAAGGAAGAGAAATTTATTTTCAGAACCTTTGGTAGAATTTGTTAGGCTGTTCTAGTTTTCCAACAGTCCCTGTCACTGTAGGAATACCTTTCTGCAGAGCTTCACCCTCTCCTTTATTTAGTTTGCTCTATATTCCCCATTCCTTCTTGAACAGACACCCCTATGGAAAATGACATTGCTCAATAGAACTATAATAGTTCTATTGATCAGTGAGCTAGGGAGGAGAAAGGAGTGATTCAGGGCTAAAATGTATAAGCAAAGAAATTCAGGGAAATAAGCTAAAATAAAATGTGAAATTAATCACAGAAGAATGGGAAACAGAAGAAACAGTGATTGTTAAAAGACCTATATATTCTTCTTTCTTCTCCCTCAACCTTGGTTATAAGCCTTGATTATAGGAACTTTGGTAGCAGCCTTTAAATCAATAAGCATGCTATTTACCAGCTTTGCAGAAACTGTGCCTGGCTTTAGTCCATCTACCCAGTAGCTATTACAGTTGATTATGCCACGATTTCAAATGCTTTGCCCTCAATGTCCAACTCTAGAAATGGAATGAGGGACATCATGGTTTTGTCTTTTTGCTAATGGCAACTTGCTAAAATCCACAGATTTCTGCCTCACTGCTGAGGTGTGAAACATTGTCCTGTTTCTTCCCATTTGGCTTGGCATATATTAGGGAGATAGAAAAAGGAATAACTGTTCATTGGAATGGAGTCCTGAGTAAGTTAAATGCCTCCTGAATAAATGTGCGGTATCTCTTTCCCAGGCCTAGGTAATTGCTTTTTTATTTATCTCAAACTGTTTTCATCCTCTTCAATAGCCTAATAGAGTCACTCTGTGCGCACAGTGGATTTCCATCACAGACGCTCGCAGGATACAGCCTTTGCTGATAAAAAATAAATAAATAAAATCATGGAGTCCATATTACAGCAAGTGGAAGCTGAAGTTTTACATTTATATATTAAATTAAAATAGCTCTCTGTCCATTTTATACAAAATGTAAATTATAATTCAGTCAGGCAGCAGACAGAGGTTGACTGCTTTTTGAGCAAGATGTCTGAGTTTTATTTCAGGGCAAGCATCCCTCGTGGGTCATACAGACATTTATTAGTAAGTTAATATGGCAGTATTCATTCTAATCACATTTAGAATCTGCCTTGTGCACAAGTAAAAGTCTGGGTGAAGGAAGAGGACATTAATATATTTTAAATGAGCATGGTTGATGAATACTCTCCTTAAAGTAAATGAACAAAAAATCAAATGAAAAGGAATACTTTTAAAGGAGCAAAAATTTTAAAAATTGAACATATGAAGAATGCTTTATCCCTCTACATGGAACCATTATCTTTGTCAAAAGATTCACTGCTTAACACCAATCAGAACTTCATATTTTTCCCCTTAACCAGAGCACTCAGGCAACTGTGACGTACAGTCTGAGCAATCATTTTAGTGAATAGACAACCACAGTGTTTGAATAATAAAAACACATTTCAGTACTGAGAAATCCTTTTCATCATTAAAATATGGACTATTTCATGGTGCTCTGGAGGTTCTATGACTAGAAAACATTTGCTACTACTAGACCTATATGGGCAATAAATATGAATACACAAAACAGTTATGTTTTGTCTACAATTAGCCAACATAATGGAAATATGACTGATTTTACAAACACTTTTGGAGAAATTAGTACATGTGACTTCAAACTTTCTTCAGTTTTTTTCTGCTCTCAGACTTGACAGCTTACAACTTTTCAAGTGAAGCAAATACCTGGGATAGTAATCCATCTACAAATCCAACATGGCCAACACCTGGCAAATGTATCAACATTCTTGCATTCTGCTCTCTGAACAGACATTATAATTCATATGGCACTCTTACACCAACCCAATATTTGGACATAGATGATAATTCATGTGCACACAAGATGGTGGCTGGCCATTGATCTGTGTCTCCATTTCTTTATGGTTGACATAGACAGCTAAAAGCTCTGACTTACAGTTTCAGATAAGAGTTATAACTCTTAGTCTATATTTTTAAAAGACTCAATATAACCCTCTCACTCTTAAGGTAAAGAAATTAAGACCACAGTCATTTGCTTAAACCAGAAGCGTTATTTGTAAAGCAGAACAGGACATGGGAGGGAAAAAAAAAAACAGTCAAATTCATTAATTTCACAGAAAAGAAAACAGGCATGGAGCAAAAAGATTTACCCACAAACAAGTGTCAAATCCTGTGTCAATCCCAAACAATTGAGCTGGCTTCTGGACCGTCGTGTTGAGGATTCTTAAGCTAAATCTTAGCCTAATGGATCAGTTGATCAATTAGCAATAATCAATTAGCCGTATCTCTGAGGTTTCAGGGAAGGGCAAAATAAAGCATGTTACATGATATCTTTTCTGTAACCTCCATAGTCTGAGCCTAATCACACCAAAATAACTTCAAAATAAACATTTAGATTCCCCAATAGTCTGCCTTCAAGGAGAGAAAGCTTTTGTTCTGTTTATGTAACTATTCAGGTTCATATAAAAACAATGTGTTTTTAATAGCTATAATTAAGTTGGTATTCTGATTTAATACAACAGTTCCAATAACTTATAATGCTCCTGAGATTTAGTCTTCTGGTGCTGACAAATTCAAATTGCTGAGACTGCAAGTTTCAAGGTCAGACTCTGGAATACAGTAGCATCACAAGGGAAATGCAAGGCCACTTGGGGAGAGGCCAGTTGGATCTCTCATGCGCCACACACATCATTGACTTTAAACTTTCATCCAGTATATTTGCACCTCATTTTAGATAACAGTATAGAAAATCACAGCTTACAAAATAATTTAGAATATTTCACTTTGAAGAAGTGTTTATCACAAGGTCCCTAATAATAACAAATTCCTCTGGTACATTTAAAATAAGATTTGATTCTCCCAAATTATTTAAAAATAACTTTTCAGCAACAAATCTACTGCATAATGCAAAAGTCACATGTTTATAAACAGTATCTACTGGGGAAAAGGGCCAAATAATTGACAATGTAAAACTATTTTTCATTCTAAGAATCATATAGCATATGGAGATTCACAAGATCTGCTTTAGAAAAGTGTCATGATTATTACTCCACAGTCAAGTCACTAAAGGGAAAACAGATGCAGAAAATGGATTACAAAGTCAGTTAGGGAAGGCATCACTGTTAACAAATTTTTTTTGACGCTTCAACTAAAGAACAGCTTCAGTCAAGTTTGAGGACATTTCATTTCTTTCCTAAACAGTATTTGATTTTATGTAAGTGGACAAATTTACCTTATTTGGGTTGTGGGCAGAGGCAATATAGTTTTTCATGATTTCTTATTTACTGTTCCTATGTTTACAGGAATACAGGTATCATCTGCTTTTCAAAAGTTTGCTTTATGTCCCTTCACTTTTTAGAAAGCCCTACATTAGTATCTGTTTTGGTAACCAAGATAAATCCAAACAGAATTTTCACTTTTGTGAGAAAAGGCAAAAAGCAAAAACAGCAATTAGCATTTGCTTTGCAGCCAGCCCTATAAAGGCAGCCTGAACCCTGAGCCGTGCGACGGGCACCACCAAGCTCTTTCCTCAGGAACTACACTTGCATCTCAGCATCAAGCCTCCGTAGCTTTAAACTGCATGTGAGCAACTGGCTCTGTCTCCATTTGTGCATCCCTTAGCAAGATGTGCCCTAAGGTAACTGCTTTTTTTGCTTTACACCATTTCAGTTGATGAAAAGTTTCATAGAAACGGACTATTTTGATATAGCAAGGAAAATCTGTATAGACACATTAAGCAAATCTTACCAGTCTTTCTAAGTACTTGCTATTTCCCATCGGCACCCTGACGTCACTGTGTTGCATTGCCTTCCTTAAGTCTAAGTTTCAAGAATTCCAGCCTAAGGCTATGACAAATACGTTTCACACCCTGAAGGAAACCAGACAAAAGCAAAGATAATGATATGAAGCAGAATATATCTAAGTCACTTAGACTATCCTATTTTGGAAATATATTTGTGAGGTTTCCCTAGTACCACTAGTATTTGTGGTAAATTATTTATCCATACCACAATGTCCTTGTATACAGTATATCCCCTAGTCAAACCTTCATTTGCAGCTTTTATAACCATAACAGGAGATAGAGTGATTTGTTTAGTTACAATTTTCTTCAACATTATAAAATTACTACTATACTTGTAGTATGAATCTGAAAATTGGCATCTTCCCAAGAAAATGCAGTGTTGGAAAAATAAAACTAAAATTATGTATTGCATTAGCAAGAAATAACAGAACTGTTGGCAAAGTAGACACTATAGTTGAAAGTTGTTATTTGCATAATTAGACAATTTTAAAAATATTTATTGCATTTCTTCCAACAATAAGAGGTATCTCAGCTGGCATTTTTCAATCCTATGCCTACATAATGAACTGATGTTACATCATGACCATTTTTAAACTATGTAATTGGAAATGTATACAATTGGGGAAAGGAGAGAAGGAGTGGGAGAGAAAGATGGAAAGAGATGGAAAAAGAGAGAGAAAAGAGGGGAGGGAGAGAGAGAAGGAAGGAATTTTTTAACTTAGTGTTTTTATTTATTTTTCTGAACAGTCTTATTAATGATCTAGGATGAATTTTTCCTAGGGAATTCTACCTACTATTACAATCACATGAGTGCACTGGGAGAAATAAACTTTATATTACCCAAGTAAGGCTCACTCACATCATGAGACTTTATGGTATAAGAGGAACTAAAGTTGACATAGTCATTTCTTATTCTCAAAACTGATGGAAAGAATATTTAGATGGTTTTTCAATTAGTCATATAAAACATTTTGTTCACAGTAATGACATTATCCACATAGTTAGATAAAAGTTAAGACAGCTACTGAAGTTACACAGAGAAACCCTGATTAAAATAAATTCATAAATTAGTTTTGGACTTCCCTGGTAGCTCAGCTGGTAAAGAATTCACCTGCAATGCAGGAGACCCTGGTTTGATTCCTGGGTCGGGAAGATCAGCTAAAGAAGGGATAGGCTAGCCACTCCAGTATTCTTGGGCTTCACTGGTGGCTTAGTTGGTAAAGAATCCACCTGCAGTGTGGGAGACCTGGGTTCAATCCCTGGATTGGGAAGAGCCCCTGGAGAAGGGAAAGGCTACCCACTCCAGTACTCTGGCCTGGAGAATTCCATGAACTCTATCGTCCATGGGATCACAAAGTTGGACGTGACTGAGCAACTATCACTTTCATAAATTACTTAAAAACACTTGGAAGATAATGACAATCTGAAAGAACCAACAGTTGGAGTCTTCATAAGTATAGGTGCATCTTCACATTTGGGTATACGTATATTCCCACACATACTTACATGAATTTTATTGATTGCAATAGTAAGATATATATATATATACTTTGGTTAAAGAATTTGCCACACAAGATTTGAGAACTTTTGGTTGTTTCCAACTTTTTCCAGATTATCAGTAATAATACTCTGTCCATCTCTTGGGCTTCCCTAGTAGCTCAGATGTTAAAGAATCTGCCTGCAGTGCAGGAGACCCGAGTTTGATCCCTGGGTCAGGAAGATTCCCTGAAGAAAGGAGTGGCTCTCCACTCCAGTATTCTTGCCTGGAGAATTCCATGGACCAAGGAGCCTGGCAGTCTACAATCCACAGAATCGCAAAGAGTCAGACCCGACTCTTAGGTGTTCTGAGACCCAACTTCAATGTGAGGAGAAGGGGTTTTCCCCTACACCACCAAGCAATTTTGGACATCAACTGGGTATCCTATGATTCAACTTAATTCTAACACTAAATACCTGCACATAGCATCAGATCTCACAGATTAGAGGCTCAGTCTTACAAAACTGCCCTTCCCACAATTTCAGATGTCACTCACATGCCCAGGCTGTCACCTGAGCTTCTGATAGACCAGCAATTGGGGGAAGATTGGAGGTTTCATAACACTAACCTTGCGTATCAGACACCAGTCCCCAGTCCAGGTTATTACCTAAACTTCTGACTGACTAGTTGTAAACCAGAGATTCCCACGACCTCCTCCTCCACTGTGATTAATTTGCTGGAGCAGCTAGTAGAACTCTCAAGAAATCTGTTTACTCACTAGATTATAAGTTTATTATAAAAGGATATATTTCAGGAACAGGCAGATGGAAGGGTCTCATAGGGCAAGATATGGGGAAAGAACATGAAGCATTCATGCCCTCTCCAGGCTCACTACTCTCAAAGATTATTCACTGATCCAGAACTTCTCAGAACTCAGTCCATTTGAGCTTTTATGGGAGCTTCATTACACAGACATGGTTGATTAAAACCCTGGCAATTGATTCACCCTCCAGCCCTTCTCCCCTTCCAGAAGTTGGGGGTGGGAATACTGAAAATTCCAACCCTTTCATAAGATGATTGTTTCCCCTGGTAACTAAACCTCGTCCTTAGCTGCATCCAAGTCACTTTATTAAAATAACAAAGGACACTGTCCTTACCTTTATAGCTATCATTACTTAGGAAATCCCAAGAGTTTTGGGAAGTTGGGGATGAAGACTAAATATATATTTTTGTAAATCACAATATTACTCCATCCTTGTCCATATTTTTTAAAACAAATTCACAAATTCTTGCTTAAGGAAATATGCATAAAGACAGAACTACGACTCAAATGCTACATGTGTTTGTAAATTCTATCTATCCAGTAACAACACTGCTTTCCTCAACAGTATTTTCCAGTTTAACCCCGCTAGCAGTATACAAAGGAATCCCTTGACAAACCTGTTCTGAGTACCATTAATTGAAAAAAAAAGTTAGCTCTTTGCCATTTCAATAAGCAAAGGCATATCTCAATAAAATAAATTGCTAATCAGCCTATTTAAATAAAATTTTATTTCATTCTTTAAAAGGAGGCAAAATCAACTGCGCTAGTGCAAAACCAGTTCATGTCTATGAAAACATGGGGATTTCCCCTAACTGTCTCATAGCGCCTTATATCCAAAACTGCCTCGTTGGTGTAGCTAGATTTTTTTAAGATATTAAGTGTGTGAAGTGTAAAAAGCATCTCGCTGGGCTCAGTAAGAAGTTTCTCAAAAGGCTTCACTCCTCATGCAAATTTTAATTCTTTGACATTTAAAGGATTGCAGGAACCATAAATCAAAGAATTTGATTTATGTGATTTATGTGATTGAAAATCAAAGAAATCCAAATTGTATATGGAAATATTTGTCTTTGGTACACTGAACTTAGTTTCTCAAGTTCTCGAAAGGCATTTGCAACACATGCTGTCTTCACAGCATAATACAAAGCACGTCCCACTAAAATTAGGGAGGGGAAGTTTTCAGCTCTGACTGAAACTAACCTGGTTAATCACTGCAGATGGTGACTGCAAACATGAAATTAAAAGATGCTTGCTCCTTGGAGGAAAAGCTATGACCAACCTAGACAGCATATTAAAAAGCAGAGACATTACTTTACCGACAAATGTCCGTCTAGTCAAAGCTATGGTTTTTCCAGTAGTAATGTATGGATGTGAGAGTTGGACCATAAAGAAAGCTGAGTGCTGAAGAATTGATGCTTTTGAACTGTGGTGTTGAAGACTCTTGAGAGTCTCTAGGACTGCAAGGAGATCAAACCAGTCAATCCTAAAGGAAATCAGTCCTGAATATATTTATTGGAAGGACTGATGCTGAAGCTCCAATACTTTGGCTACCTGATACAAAGAACTGACTCATTGGAAAAGACCCTGATACTAGGAAAGACTGAAGGCAGGAGGAGAAGGGGACACAGAGGATGAGATGGTTGGATGACATCACTGCAATGGACATGAGTTTGAGCAAGCTCCGGGAGTTGGTGATGGACAGGAAAGCCTCGCGTGCTGCAGTCTATGGGGTCACAAAGAGTCAGACACGACCAAGCAACTGAACTGAACTAAACCTCCTCCTAGCTGTGTTATATCACAGGTGTGCTGCTGCCTTTTCAATGATAATTCAGTTGAAAGCAAAATATTTCAGACATGAAATTTTACCTGATTTTATTATAATGTTACTCTGTAAAATATTTTTAAACTTTTAATAGCAATTGTTTGTTCACTGAAATGGGTGGGAGACTTTGTATTGAATAATTGCTACTGAGAACACCAGCTGTTTTTCTCATCAATATTTGCTAACTTCTTGTTCGAAGGATATTTTCTTTACTAAAAAAAAAAAAATCTACACCATTTATTTATTATAAATATGTGACAACAAAAGTAACATTTTACTATCATATTTAAGATAATTGATAATATAATGAGTTTTTTGTTTGTTGTTTTCTTTTAATAGCAGGCCTTCTAATATTGATTTCATTATGTTATTTTCCTGTGTAAGAAGAACCCATACTGACTTCCAACTGCCCAGAGAATGAAGATATTTCTCAGTATGTTCTACATATCTGTACAATATGGCTAACCATCCTAATCATCTTCTTTTCTGGCATTTTCAGTGTTCTCTTCACACACACACATCATCCTTTGGACATATGTGTGTATATACCTAGGCTTCACCAATGGCCCAGCAGGTATAGAATCTGACTGCAATGCAGGAGACTTGGGTTTGCTCCCTGGTTTGGGAAGATCCCCTGGAGTAGGAAATGGCAACCCACTCCAATATTCTTGCCTGAAAAATCTCCTGGACAGAGGGTGGGCTACAGTTCAAAGGGCCACAAAGAGTTGGACATGACTGAGTGACTAAGCACAAGTGTATATACCTATGAATCTGCCCCTGAAACCTCCTCCCTCATTTAAGATTTGTCCAACACTTAACATTTAGTTCATGTTTCCCCCATTTTCTAGAATGGTCTAAGCTTATATCACCTTTATTAACAATTTGTATCATACACTTTAGAATCTGCATATATATTCTAATGCTAATTGGCTCTGGTTTTGTTCATGTTATTTTCATGAAAGTCTATCATATATGCAGGACACATAGTGTTTCATAGCACTTTTATACTGCTGTATTTTGTAGGGTTTAATTAAATTTAAAAAATAATTAAGCAGAGAAATACTCAAGACTTAATTTGGTACTATAGACATGCAATCCAATAGTATGAAGAGACAATTTGGCCTTTCAAGCAAAGGAAGTAAGTAAAGCTCTTTTGGGCTATTTTGTGGCTGTTGATACACAGGGACAAAGAATAGAGAAATAGGTATGAGAAGTGTTGGTATGAATAATTATACCCTCAAAAGTTTACAGAGGAGAATAATATGGTGAAAAAGAAAAACAAAATGTTAAAGGTGAGAAGAGGTTATATTTTAGAGGATTCTTAGCTCTCAGGAAATTTTCTTTGTAAATTTAAATGCTTCTTTGGGATTTTGGGGTTGACTTTTAGGGTTTTTAGACAGTTATGTCTATGACTCCTCGGAAAACATCTTTTACATATCATCAAAAGCATCAAACATTATGATAAAAACAGTATAACTCTAAGTATTTTCTAAGTTTAATGCCTAAATAGAACTTTAGCAAAGGTGATAGATACAACTGGAAAATGTTTCATATTTACACAGAACAACACAGTTTTTATTCAGTAGCCAAGGCTCCTGTTTTTGTGATTTTTGTTCCTGAGGTGGGGGCCAGGTAGCACTTATATCATTATTTTATATTCTATTTGGATGTAGTTATGTTAATTCTTTTGTCTTCATAGGTTTCAACCTTACTGCTCATATTCAAAGTTATGTTTATGCAGATTCAGAAATTTAGAAACAAAAAGGTTTCAAGTTTTCACCTATATTGTTATTACATTTAGAAATGAGAAACAATATTACCATGATTTTTTTCCCCAAGATCATAAAGATAACTGGTAACATCAAGATTAGAATCCAGGGGTCCTTACAAGTTGAGTTACTTATTTTCCTGATCACATTTTTGGCTTAGTGAAAGCATTTTATATTCTACTCATCTCAAAGTGGAAATGTTTTAAGATATGAATAATCAAATCATTTTATATAATCTTAAATTACCTTCCTATTCAGTTGGGAGGGATTAAAAATTAAAAACTTATTTATAACCCATACTTCCAAAAGGATTCAAGACAGTCTGCATAATTAAATATGACACAAAATAAGCATATTTTACTTAATATGGAGCCTTTATATGTAAGGTGATATGAATAAAGAGGATATCTTGGTGATTTGAGTTCCAAATAAACTTTTCTCCTAAATTTGATTCAGTTCTATGTCATAGGCAAATAATAAATAAGTTCTTAGCTTTCATGACAAAGAAAAAAAAATTGATACTCCAAGAAACAATCTTCCAAAGACTAGGTGCAGTAAAAAATACATATGCTCTTCAATTCTCAACTTAAAGTCATTCTATTTTCTTAGGCCAAAAAATTACTGGACTTGTCACATAAACGGGTTTAAGTTCAAGAGTCAATAAGTATCGTCCCCCTCTGTGGTCCATATAAAAGCATGGGAACCAGCAACAGAGACAGAATGTGACAGAATCTAGGTGATCCTAGCCCCTGGGTTCCTATGATCTTCCCCAAGGCAATCTGAAATCAACTTGAGTAGGATTAGTTTTCTTGCTCTATGAAAAGCTAACAAGAAGCTGAACAGTTGAACTAATTCTACACCCCTTATTGAAGGAAAGTACAGAGAGATTCAGTAGCTAAATGGTTTCTTCTTGGATAACCTGATTTATGATGTATCTCCAGTCTGCAGATGCTGATAGACAACTGGTCTTTTGGCACTCTATATAGAGTGCCAATTCCAAGCTACCAAACTGTGGCAGTAGAAGGAAAACAGTTTTAACACTTTTGAAAACCTCATATCCAGAGAGAGAGCAATCAACAAAATATCAGAATAGACCTCTAATGAAACAAAGATATAAGAGAAGACAGAAAATATTGAAGGAAAACATTCTAATTATAAAATAATAAAAATAACATCAACTGTAGATTAACATACTTTATTGGAACAAACTTTAAAAATTTAACATATACACTGAAGAAGAGAATCATCTCTAACATGAATAAAATTGCTGGTCTGGAAGATCAAGTCAATCATAAAGCAAAATTGAAAAAGATTGTAGTCTGGAGAGAAATATAAAATTTGAAGGGTAGATACAATAATTATAATTTGAGAATAGACTTTCCAGAAGAAAAAGTAGATACAGATGAAAATAAAACCAATCATAATTTTAAAAATTTCATCAGCTGAAGACTATTCCAGCCTATACTTTATAAGTTTTGGCTAATTCCCAGTGGGATTAATGAAGAAAGTTACACACATAGGGATATATTTGTTAGATACTTGAATTCCTTGAGTTAACAACAAACTTTAGAACTTTCCAATACAGAGAAAAAAGGATAAAGAAGTTTTGTTCAACTGCTCGGCTACAATGTTGTATTTAAAAGTTGATTAAGTTTTCTATGTATAGGTCCTTTGTTTCTTTAGGTAGATATACTCCTAAGTATCTTATTCTTTTTGTTGCAATGGTGAATGGTATTGTTTCCTTAATTTCTCTTTCTGTTTTTTCATTGTTAGTATATAGGAATGCAAGGGATTTCTGTGTGTTAATTTTATATCCTGCAACTTTACTATATTCATTGATTAGCTCTAGTTGAAAGAAATCAAAGAGGACACAAACAGATGGAGAAACATACCGTGTTCATGGATTGGAAGAATTAATATTTTCAAAATGGCTATTCTACCCAAAGCAGTCTACAGATTCAATGCAATCCCTATCAAGCTACCAACGGTATTTTTCACAGAACTAGACCAAAGAATTTCACAATTTGTATGGAAATACAAAAAACCTCGAATAGCCAAAGTAACCTTGAGAAAGAAGAATGGAACTGGAGGAATCAACCTGCCTGACTTCAGACTCTACTACAAAGCCACAGTCATCAAGACAGTATGGTACTGGCACAAAGACAGAAACATAGATCAATGGAACAGAATAGAAAGCCCAGAGATAAATCCACGAACCTATGGACACCTTATCTTTGACAAAGGAGGCAAGGATATACAATGGACAAAAGACAACCTCTTTAACAAGTGGTGCTGGGAAAACTGGTCAACCACTTGTAAAAGAATGAAACTAGAACACTTTCTAACACCATACACAAAAATAAACTCAAAATGGATTAAAGATCTAAATGTAAGACCAGAAACTATAAAACTCCTAGAGGAGAACATAGGCAAAACACTCTCTGACATAAATCAAAGCAAGATCCTCTATGACCCACCTCCCAGAATATTGGAAATAAAAGCAAAACTAAACAAATGGGACCTAATGAAACTTGAAAGCTTTTGCACTACAAAGGAAACTATAAGTAAGGTGAAAAGACAGCCCTCAGATTGGGAGAAAATAATAGCAAATGAAGAAACAGACAAAGGATTAATCTCAAAAATGTACAAGCAACTCCTGCAGCTCAATTCCAGAAAAATAAATGACCCAATCAAAAAATGGGCCAAAGAACTAAACAGACATTTCTCCAAAGAAGACATACAGATGGCTAACAAACACATGAAAAGATGCTCAACATCACTCATTATTAGAGAAATGCAAATCAAAACCACAATGAGGTACCATTACACGCCAGTCAGGATGGCTGCTATCCAAAAGTCTACAAGCAATAAATGCTGGAGAGGGTGTGGAGAAAAGGGAACCCTCTTACACTGTTGGTGGGAATGCAAACTAGTACAGCCGCTATGGAGAACAGTGTGGAGATTTCTTAAAAAACTGGAAATAGAACTGCCATATGACCCAGCAATCCCACTTCTGGGCATACACACTGAGGAAACCAGATCTGAAAGAGACACGTGCACCCCAATGTTCATCGCAGCACTGTTTATAATAGCCAGGACATGGAAGCAACCTAGATGCCCATCAGCAGATGAATGGATAAGGAAGCTGTGGTACATATACACCATGGAATATTACTCAGCCGTTAAAAAGAATTCATTTGAACCAGTCCTAATGAGATGGATGAAGCTGGAGCCCCTTATACAGAGTGAAGTAAGCCAGAAAGATAAAGAACATTACAGCATACTAACACATATATATGGAATTTAGAAAGGTGATAACGATAACCCTATATGCAAAACAGAAAAAGAGACACAGAAATACAGAACAGACTTTTGAACTCTGTGGGAGAATGTGAGGGTGGGATATTTCAAAAGAACAGCATGTATACTATCTATGGTGAAACAGATCACCAGCCCAGGTGGGATGCATGAGACAAGTGCTCGGGCCTGGTGCACTGGGAAGACCCAGAGGAATCGGGTGGAGAGGGAGGTGGGAGGGGGGATCGGGATTGGGAATACATGTAAATCCATGGCTGATTCATATCAATGTATGACAAAACCCACTGAAATATTGTGAAGTGATTGGCCTCCAACTAATAAAAAAAATAAAAAAAAATTGTAGAGATGATTACAGACACTCGAATAGAAACTTCATGTTAAATAACATTATTTCTATTTCTCTGATATTAAATTCCTTGGATGTTATAATACTATTATGATTAAGTGCAAAAATGTCTTTATTCTTATTAAAGATTTGGGGATGAAATGTACTTCTCACTGCAATTTAATTTCAAACAATTCAGCCAAAATATTTCATGCTACTGCTAAGTCACTTCAGTCGTGTCAGACTCTGTGCAACCCCAACCCTGGGATTCTCCAGGCAAGAACACTGGAGTGGGTTGCCATTTCCTTCTCCAATGCATAAAACTGAAAAGTGAAAGTGAAGTCGCTCAGTCATGTCTGACTCTTCTCGACCCCATGGACTGCAGCCTACCAGGCTCCTCTGTCTATGGGATTTTCCAGGCAAGAGTACACACATATAAATGGTGTTAGAAAGAATAAAGTGAAGAGAAACTCAAATTTTGAAAAAATAGCAATAATTGGTGAGTCTGGAATATGAGTTACATGTGTTATTAAACTATTCTTTCAATTTTTCTATAGATATGAAGTTTATTGTGGTCGAAGGTTAGAAAGGGAAATACAGGAACAAAAAGTTAAATAAATAATTTTTACAGTTAAAAAGTTAAATACATTCATTTGATCACTTGAATGAAAGATAAAAGTAAAACTAGAAAACTTCATTCTCCAGCCTAGAGAACATTTTATACAAATATCTTCCTCTCTAAAAGGTCAAGAGGGCAAGATATGACTAGATCTTTAAGGTACTTTTAATAACAGGAATGCATTAATTTAAATACCCCATAACAATCACAATGAGAGTAAAGGCAAATGTTTACTGGCAATTTACAATTACCAGGCAGCAAACTACATATTCTATATGTATTACCTCATTTAATCCTCACAACAGACTCATGAGTAAAAGCAATTCACTTTCGACTTAACAGTGGTCTCCTGGGATAGTCAGCAGTGGAGTCAAGGTCACTGCCCTTTATATTATGCAAAGCATGATTACTCATCAGTTTCATATTGCCCTTACCCATCAGAGCTGGCATTAATCATGTTCCCCTAAATGAAATACTTATCTTAGAATAATGATTAAGAGGGTAGCATATTAAGCTCATGTTTTAACACATTAGCGGTATGATCTAGGTCAAGTGATTTTTCCTCACTGTTCTTCATTTCTCTCAACAGTAAAATGGAGGGGTTAGCCTGTGAAGCTGAACTAAGATGATTTGTGATAGATGTACTCAAAGAACAAAACAGAGAGTCTAGAAAGGATCCAGGAGATATTAGATCTCAGTATAATAATAGGGACATTCTTCAGGGCTGCAGCTTTATGTCATTTAAAAAACAAACAAACAACCAGCTGACCATGAAAACGACAGAAGGAGAAAGACTTGAGATCTCTTCAAGAAAATCAGAGATACTAAGGGATCATTTCATGCAAAGATGGGCATAATAAGGACGGAAATGGTAAGGACCTAACCGAAGCAGAAGAGATTAAGAAGAGGTGTCAAGGACACACAGAAGAACTGTACAAAACAGGTCTTAATGGCCCAAATAATTAACCATGATGACCCAGATAACCATTAGTCACTCACCTAAGCCAGACATTCTGGAGTGTAAAGTCAAGTGAGCCTTAGGAAGCATTACTACAAACAAAGTTAGTGGAAGTGACAGAATTCCAGCTGAGCTATTTCAAATCCTAAAAGATGATGCTGTGAACGTGCTACACTCAATATGCCAGCAAATTTGGAAAACTCTGCAATGGCTACAGGAATGGAAAAGGTCAGTTTTCATTCCAATTCCAAAGAAGGTCAATGCCAAAGAATGTTCAAATTACCGTATGATTGCACTCATTTCACATGCTAGCAAGATAATGTGCAAAATCTTTCAAACTAGGCTTCAACAGCACATAAACCAAGAACTTCCAGATGGACAAGCTGGATTTAGAAAAGGCAGAGGAACCTGAGATCAAATCACCAACATCTGCAGAAAAAACAAAGGAATTCCAGAAAAACATCTACTTCTGCTCCATTGACTATGATAAAGCATTTGACTGTGTGTATCACAACAAACTGTGGAAAATTCTTCAAGAGAGGGGGATACCAGACCACCTTATCTGCCTTCTGAGAAACTTGTATACAGGTCAAGCAGCACAATTAAAAACAGACATGAAACAACTGAGTAGTTCAAAATTGGGAAAGGAGTACATCAAGGCTGTATATCGCCACCCTTATTATTTAACTTATGTGCAGAGTACATCATGTGACATGCTGGTCTATATGAATCACAACCTGGAATCAAGATTGCCAGGAGAAATATAACAACCTCAGATATGCAGATGATACCACTCTAACAGCAGAAAGTGAAGAGGAACTAAAGAGCCTCTTGATGAAGGTGAAAGAGGAGTGTGAAAAAGCTGGCTTAAAACTCAATATTCAAAAGACGAAGATTACGGCAATCAGTTCCATCACTTTGTGGCAAATGGGTGGGGAAAACGTGGAAACAATGACAGACTTTATTTTCTTGGGCCCCGAAATCACTGCAGACAGTGACTGCAGCCACAAAATTAAAAGGCATTTGCTCCTTAGAAGAAAAGCTATGACAAACCTAGACAGTGTATTAGAAAGCAGAGACATCACTTTAACAACAAAGGTCTGCATAGTCAAACCTATGGTTTTTCCAGCAGTCATGTACAAATGTGAGAGTTGTACCATAACAAAGAGGGCTGAGCACTGAAGAATTGATGTTTTTGAACTGTGGAGCTAGAGAAGACTCTTGAGAGTCCCTTGGACAGCAAAGAGATCAAACCAATCATTCCTATAGGAAATCAACCCTAAATATTCACTGGAAGTACTGATGCTGAAGCTGAAGCTCCAATACTTTCATCAACTAATGCCAAGAGTTGATTTATTAGAAAGACCCTGATGCTGGGAAAGATTGAAGGCAGGAGGAAAAGGGGATGACAGAGGATGAGATGGTTGGATAGCATCACCGATTCAATGGACATGAGTTTGAGCAAACTTCGGGGGATGGTTAAGGACAGGGAAGTCTGGCATGCTGCATTCCATGAGGTCACAAAGAGTCAGACATGACTTAGCAACTGAACAAGAACAACGTTTCAAAATAAAAAGCATCAGGCAGTAATAGGGGACAGGGAGTTACAAAAACTAGCAATATTTATCAATTTGGAGAGGATAGTGTTAATTGAAATATATCTCCAAGCACAGTGCCTGCTTAATATTAAGTATAAGCTTAGTAAACATTTGTCAAATAACAGAATTTAACAATGTCTAAGCTATACCTGAATGAACTGAATGACTTTAATCATAATAGCTTTTGATTTGTGAATTGAATCATAGTAGATATTCAGAAGATCAATATTATTTTACTTAATTAAAAAGTAGTGGTAAAATAGCAAATGTTAAGTGTTTAAACTTCAAATCAAAAATTAAAAAAAAAAAAAAGCAAGATCAATCCATGTAGTAAATGCATCTCACCAAATCTTCTATCAGAGCATAGGAAGATCAGACAGAAGAAATATTATCAAGGAGTATTCACCACTGTGTACTCAACATGGAAAGATAACCTTTTCCAACCTGTCCTGAAAGAAAAGCCCATTTTCTTTTGAGCTTTCTGCCTTCCACAGTGGAAACATTAGACATCGGTGGCTTTTGTACACCAATCCTCCCATTTTTTTTCAAAAGAATAACTAAGAAATGAAACAATCCTTAAAGCACAAAGCATGGTCAATATATTTCCCATCCACTTACAGAAAAAGCAATTATGTTGAAAGTCAAACTCTTACTAAAATTTGGGTCCTAACTATGTCATTTTTTTCTATAGGCAAACTTAATAAGAAGTAAAGTAACAAAGATTCTCTGGGTAATTTACCACAGATTCTAAGGAGGAGGGCACAAAATTGAATAGGAATTCTGCTCCCAGCCTACATTCTACATTTTCATTAATGTCATGCCTGAGGTTATATAAGAACCTAAAAATAAAGAACAAATTAGAACACAGTTTTGCTGTTTTAAAAAACAGGTTGTATAAATACCAAAAAGTGAATAAATAAGCAATCATTCTTAATTATTTTTAACTACAATATTCTCTCTTCAACCTGACACTCAAAAAAAAAAAAAAACTGACACTCATTTTTTTTTTTTAGTATCCCAATGGTAAAAATAATTTTTAGGAGGGAAACTTATGAGCCTATAAGGAAATAGAGTTATGAGAATAAAACTTTGCTTGAACATAATATATTGGGAATTCTCTGGCAGTCTAATGGTTAGGACTCGTACATTTACTGTCAAGGGCATGGGTTTAAACTCTAGTAGGGGAACTGAGATCCTGAAAACCACATGACATGGCCAAAATAAAAATAAATAAAACAAGCATAGTATATTATTTTATTAGGTTTAACATTCACTGAAACAAAACAATAGCTAACATATTGAAGAATATATGGCATTGTTATATATAAAATGGGGGAAAACATCATGAGCAAGATATAGAATTTGGGGGGAAGAGGATTTTTTTTCTAAATGGAAATCTCGTCAAAGAACCTTGCCTTAAAAGAAAATGTAGGGAGTGGTCTGAATAAGCAAGTGTAAAAAAAAAAAAAAAAAAAAAAAAGAGGGACCTCTCACTGTGCATAATAAACAAATAGGAGTCTACCAATGGGGGCTGCCAGTGGGCTATGAGGGTGAGAAAGGAAGCTAGAATGGGGAGCGGGCTGGAAACATTGGAAAAGAATGACTGAGCATTTTACGCTGGAATGGGGATGATTCAAACTATATAAAAGAGTGTTTATTATTCTTTTTTAAATGATTATACTTTGATTTTTTTCTAATCTATAGCTACAACTACAAAATCTTCACAGAAATTCTCCTGAAAACAATCAAGCCCCTTACATGAATGGTTTTTATGAAGTATCAATACTGTATGCATTTGGGTCAGGAAAAAGATAATGACTGCAGGAGATGACATGTGAAATGAGTAAAAACAGGGATCACTTTCATGAGTGAGTGTGAGCATCTCCTTCTCCAAATCCACAGAGATATTGAAAGGAATGCTGGACTTAGGTCAACTTTATCTGAGCACCCAAGAAAGGTTGAAGAGTCCAACTGACATTACCTCATCTCCTCAAATCCCCTTTCCCTGTAGTTTAAAGAAAAAACTTCAGAATGTTTTGCTTTCTGTCAGGTACTATTCCAAATCATCTTATACTACCCACAAAAATCAACTCAAGATGGATTAAAAACTCAAATGTAAGACCTGAAACCATACAAATTCTGGAAGAAACATGAGAAAAGCTCATTGACAACAGTCTTGGTAGTGTTTTGTAATATGTATGTATGTATGTATGTATGTATGTATGTATGTATGTATGTATGTATGTGTGTGTGTGTGTGTGTGTGTGTGTGTGTGTGTGTGCGCGCGTTTTGGTCTGACATCAAAAGCAAAATGTGTGTGTGTGTGTGTGTGTGTGTTTTGGTCTGACATCAAAAGCAAAGGCAACCAAAGCAAAATAAGCAAATGGCATTACATCCAACTAAAAAGCTTCTACATAGAAAAAGGAAAAAAAAAATCAACGAAATGAAAAAAGCAATCTATGGAATGGGAGAATATATTTGCCAATCATATATTGGGATAAGGTATCAATATTTTACACACGCACACAGACACAAACATAAATTAGATTATTCAACCATTAGAAGGAAATCTTGACATGTGGGAAAAGATGGATGGACCTTGAAGAATTATGGTAAATGAAATAAGACAAAGAAAAACAAATAATGTATAGTATCATTGAGATGTGGAATCTAAGGAAAAAAAAAATTTTAAGGTTAAGTTCCTTGAAACAGAAAGTAGAAAAGCAGTTGCCAGTGGTTGGGGTGTCGGAAGACAGGGAGAGTTTGGTGAGAAAATACAAACTTTCACTTATAAGGTGAATGTAATCTGAGAATGTAATGTAAAATATGGTGATTATAGTTGGTAACACTGTGTTGTATAACTGAAATCTTGGAAGACAGTATCACTTAATTATTCTTGCCAAAAAAAGTAAACAAAGAGAAGATAAATATATGAGGTGATAGATGTATTCATTAACCAGATGGGGGAATTCATTCACAATATACATACATCAATTCTCCATGATATACACTTTATCTTACACTTTTATTTGTCAATGATACCTCAAAACTGAAAAAAATAATAGCTAAGCAAATGACATGGATAGACCTGAATGGTATTATGCTAGGTGAAATAAGCCAGAGAGAAACAAATACCATATGATTTCATTTATATGTAGAATCTAAAAAGCAAGTGAATCAATATAACAAAATAGAAACAGATTCAGATACACAGAACAAATTGGTTGCCATAGGTGAGAGGGTTGGTGGGGGAAATGAATGAAATAGATGAGGGGTATTAAGTAGCATCAATTTCCAGTTATACAATAAATAAGTCATGGGAATGTAATATATAGTATAGGGAATATAATAAATAATATTTTATTCACTTTGCATGGTGACAGATGGTAACTAGGTTTACACAGTGATCATTTTGTAATGTAAAAAAAAATCACATAACTATGTTGTACACTTGAAACATAAGTCAATTATACTTCAATTATAAAAGGAAAAAATATAATAATCAATGTACGTCAAAAAGTAAGCAGTATGTCTACAGTCCTCCAGCCAAACTTAAGTGATTTTTTAAGTTACTCAGAAGAACATATACAGAGTCTCTGTAAGTACAGAATAGATAGTTAATTTACTTTTACCTATGAAAGTATTGGAAACTTGGAAAATTATGCAAGATAAACCTGAACTTCACGTCCAGGGAATTTATGATTAGTGACAAATCACTTTGTGGTGTATTTTGTTGGCTAAATATCTAAAAAAAAAAAAAAAAAAAAAAACTCAAATGTAAATTTTTACAACTCTGAGTTTTATAATAGGTAGATAACCTTAAACTGAGTTTTGTGAAATCTTTATAGAACATGATGACTTATTTTATGCTACAAAGAGTTCTGAGAATTATAAAGTAGTTCAAGTGAACAAAATTGGTAAAATATCAACCTATACACCATTAAAGATTTTTTAATTGTTTTGACTCAAGCATTTTATATTTTTTTATGGTGGTAAAAGCTACATAATGTAAAACATATTAGTTTAACCATATTTAACTGTACAATTCAGTGGCACCAAATACGTTCACATTATTATGCAACTATCACCAGCATCCTTGTCCTGAAGTTTTCACTTTCCTAAACTGAAACTGTGTTCCCATAACACTAACTCCCTAGTTAGTACAGCTAGGTTGGGGACCTCCCCAAACCCCTCAACCCTGGCATCTACTGATGTACTTTCTGACTCTATGAATTTGTCTGTTCTAGGTATCTTTTATAAGTGGAATCAAACAGTATTTGTTTGCACCTAATGGAAACGACAGAGTGACTTCACTTTCACTTTTCACTTTCATGCACTGGAGAAGGAAATGGCAACCCACTCCAGTGTTCTTGCCTGGAGAATCCCAGGGACAGGGAAGCCTGGTGGGCTGCCGTCTATGGGGTCTCACAGAGTTGGACACGACTGAAGCGACTTAGCAGCAGCAGCAGCAATGTTTATTGGGATAAAATTTGTAAGGTTAATATATGTCCTACAGACAGACTGTACCTTTCTTTGCCCTATGCTACACAGTAGGTTCTCCTTGGTTACCTATTTTATGCATAGTAGTGTATATATGCAAGTCCCAATCTCCCAATAAATATTGACATTTTAAATTGCTGAAAAGTTTTAAAATGGCTAGATAATTTCACCAGACTGAATATCTGTTAATAACCTAAGTATTAATAAGTTAACTAATCAAAGACTATCTTGCTAACATTTATTGTCTTTTGATTGTACCCTGTACATGCTCTACACTCAGGACACCGAAGTCAGGCAGCTTTCATTAGTATTAGTAAAGGTTAACAATGTCTCCTAAATTTGGGAAAACAGTTTGAAATCTAGTGATTAGTAATAACATAGATTCTATGGATTCACACTTTAGACAGCTGACTTAGAGGCAGAATTCTAAAATTATTTATAAATTGAAAACTTTCAGGTTTAAGATAGAATAACAGTCCACGGTAACAACTAACCTTAAATCTTTTAGCAAACTGAGATAAATATGAATTAATTGACAAAAAGTAGAATATGAATGAAAACAAACAAAAAATATAAAAGAACGGTCCAGACAGAATCCAAGATGATGGTATTCTCCAACGCATGGAGGCAGGGAGAAGGATAAGGGGAGGGATGATTATCCCTGGAGACAGCAGCTTTGCTTGGCACAGTGTCATCTCACTACTATGAGAGAAGGAAGGAAGGAATGGAGGGGGGAAGCCAGGAAGGGAGACTGCCCATTCACATACCAACAATGATTATGTTTTAACCAAGGATCATGACTAATACAATTCTGGGCATTTAAGCCTAAAGGTGGGTGAAGCAGATTTTAGATGAATTCTAAAATTGCTGTAAAATTATAGGAAACGGTTTTATGCAATCAGACTATTTTTGTTTTATTAACATGAATGAATGTTTTTCTGTGTAATGAAGAAATCTAATAAATGACACCGCATCACTGAAGGGTCTTAGGAAAATACTTTTAAAATTGCTTTGTCAAGTAGGACTTGAGAGGCAAGTATACATTTAGAAATTTTGGCTAACATCTGTGAGATTTCACTTATATTTAAACAGAGCTGTGAATATCTCCTCAGGACACCTACCATTCTATTTTAATTATGCTGATTAAAAAAATGTTTTAACATCTAACAAAGCACACATGATGTGAAAGTACTTGTTAAGCCACCTACGCAGTTTTAACAATAAGACAAATATGAGATCATTGCATTTCTTAAGGCTCATTATATTAGAATTAGTTCAGTGGCAATATTTTAGGGAAATATTTGCACTTGATATTTTTTAATATACATTTGCCATTTGCTGGGTTCTTTTTTCAAATTCACTTTGCACAAATTCTATGTTAGAATTATGAGATAGAGTAATGTGTCATGCTATATTGGTGACAAAAACCTTCTTAGGAAAATTAAGAAAAAGTGGCCTGCCATTCATTGAGGATGGCTTTAGGTTATGTTTTTGTGTCACACTATCAGCCTAATAAACAGTTTTTTGTTCATGTGTATCATATCAAAGACATCTTTTAAATATGCCATTTTTAAGATTAGTTTCCATGTGGCTCAGTTGTAAAGAATCCACCTGCCAATGCAGGAGATGTGGGCTTGATCCCTAGGTCAAGAAGATCCTCTGGAGAAGGAAATGGCAACCCTATCCAGTATACTTGCCTAGGAAATCCCATGAACAGAGGAGCCTGGCAGGTTACAACTCATGGGGTGAAAAAGAATTGGATATGACTTAACAACTAAACTAAAATAAACTTAGAGATTAAACTAATTTTAAGATATTGAAAAACAGATTTTATGTATGAGTAAGTTGAATTATTAACCCTTGGGAGAAGTTTAAAGTTATACTCCTCAAGTCATGTGTTAAGCTATATTCTACTCTAATACAGAGAATTCAACAAAATTCAAGGGAAATTTGAGGCAAAGAATTAAATGCCTTCTCTATTCACTCTTGAGTATAGGGGAGAAACTTGGAGAAATGGATTAATGATGAAATCAGGAACTTTTAGGTAATACATTGGGACCACTGAACAGGGGTAAAGATTCTTTTCTTCTTTACAACTTACTCACATGGTCAAAGTGAGAGAAAAACCCAAGAAAGGAGGAGTAAGACTGTCTTCTGCTCTGAGTTTTACACTAGAAGACAAGGAGTTATTGTATGTTCTAGTCAGTACATTCTAGATCACCAAGATAGGAAAACAGATCTGAGTTAAGAGCTTTTGAAGAAATGCACTTTTGTCTTTCCTACCATTTCCATCTGATACTCTCCAGATATAAGCATAATGACACTGGTGGTTAAATGAGATAAAGGACCCTATCATTTAGAGATCCAAGACCCCAACCCCTTCATAGGACAACCAGCTAGAGAAAATGAAGAGCTTTATGAGACTTTGTTCCCTTCGTGTATATTTTTCTAAAATATATACATATACATGTGCATGCAAGCTAAGCAGCTTCAGTCGTGTCCAACTCTTTGTGACCCCATGGACGATAGCCTGCCAGGCTCCTCTGTCCATAGGATTCTCCAGGCAAGGATACTGAAGGAGGATGCCATGTCCTCCTCCAGGAGATCATCCTCATGCATGGATTTAACTCATGTCTCCTATGTCTCCTGCACTGGCAGCTAGGTTCCTTACCACTAGTGCCACATTAGAAGATAGTTAAGAATATTTCAGACTCAGAGTCATAAATTTAGTCATATAGGGATATACATGCCAATTACTAAGCTGATTACTGAGAGTTTGAGTGAAAGAGAGAGCCAAGGAAATTATATTCTAGAAATATGAATGGACACAGATTATTTGCAGTACTCTGAGATATGGACTGTGGTTGTAAAATAACAGGGAACATGCTGAAGAGGTGATTTATTTAGACTTTCAGAGATGGCTTATAGGAAAGAGTCATCTACTAAGACCTCAAGTATGAACAGGCATTATCCAGGTAAAGGAGTATGAGGTGAGAGCCAAATAATTTGAATAGGAGAGACTTGGCAACTTTGAGACTAGAGGAAAATCTGGACCTTTGAGACCAAGATCTGTCAAGCTAAATCTTGGTTGAGTTACAGTTTCTCTTGGGTTGTCTCCTAATCTTCAAATAACATTTTAGGAGAATAAAATGACATCACAAGTAACCTGCCTAATACAACACATTAAGTTTCTCATAATTATCAGATTCTCCCTGCCTTTACATTTTTACACCTATATTTCCATCTATATTCCTCCATTTTCGTGGTCATTGTATTACTAGCACTTCCACAACTAGGACAACGAAGGCAGGAAGAGGCATTTTATTTTCTCTCTTCTCTTCAGCCCTTGCTTCCACAATCAATGTTAAGTATTGTGCCTGATTCACTGTGTCCACCCCACCCCATCCCTGCACTTTGGATTGTATTATGTGCTCCAGGTTTATAGCAGGTTTGAAATGAAAAAGTGAATGAGTGAATAGGAAATTTGTTACTCTATTTTCCCTCAAAATGGATAATTTTACATACCGCCAACTTTTTCCATTTAACGCTCACTGTATTTTTTGACAGTCCCACAATGACTGTGAAATCCTTTTTCTAAAAGTAAATGCATGGTTTAGCCTTAGGCTCCATTCTCCTCTAGGGATAAAGGGTAAAGAATTGTAGAAGTAGAGGTCAGTGGTATTTGCCTTTTTTCTTTTGTTTATAGGATAGTTTCTCAGCCTGAGCATTATTAACAATTAGAACAGATACTTTCGTGTCATGACAGGCTGTCCTATGCATTATAGGTTGTTCAGCAGCATCCCTGGCCTCTGTCCACAACATTCCTAGTTTAATTTCATTCATAGATGTGGCAGGGAAAAATGTCTCCAGATATAGACAAGTGTACAACACCCTTCCCCTTTTGAGAAACAAATAGGTAGTCTAAACATTTAATTCAAAAGAAATTTTATCACAGAGGAAACTAGCAGTGTTTTTTTTTTTTTAATTAATGAAAACTAGGCTCAATTAAGGTTGAGAACAGGAAAAAAAATAAGTTTAAGGTATTTGATCCTGCAACAATTACATCTTGAAAACGTGGGCAATTCTCTACTCTCACCTGTCAAACTGAGAACAAGGTGACTGAATGGGTGGGTCACCTAAGTGAAAATGTTAGGTTTTCTGATTTAGAGGATAGAAATCTCAAGATCAAGAGGTAAGAGATGTCTGAATTAAGGTAATCTCAGGAGATAAGAAGCTTGAAGGAATATAAAACCCTTTGCCTCCTGGTTTGCTGTGATCAAGTTAATACCTAAGAACAGCTCGAGTTTCCAGTTCTTGCTTCAGACTGCCTGATGATCAAGAATAATCACTGACAGTTGGGTCAATATTGACAAGAAAATATATTCAAAGCTTGAAGTAATAAAACACCTGAATTTCTCCCCTACAGTTTCTAAAAGATGACTGTAGGGCAAATTGCTAGCATTTAAATGAAAATGTTATGTACTCCTCAGATGTTAATTGGTTTACTTTTCAGAATTCCGATAATCAGATCTCACCATTTCCACTGAGTATAATTCTAAACAGTATTAGAATGTATATTCAAATTCAAATTAGCATATATATGATCTCTAGTTTTTATCTGTTTCTTCTGTCAGGTGTGCGTACCAAGTACATTTTAGTTTCAGTGCCCTAGAGAAGGATTTAATTCATCTCTTTGAAATGTTATATATACATATGTGAGTTTGTGTGTGCATGCTTATGTATGATACACAGCATTTTATGTGCAGTGGTACAGTGATTGTTACTATGATTTTTATTTTTTTTGTAAATACAGTAGACATTTTTAGACAGATGCTTTTTAGTGCTGAAACAATCAAAGTCAGCCAAGCATGTATTTCTGTTGATTTATTAGCTATGCAGAGCTCCAGTGATATTGCTTTGACCTACTGCAGGAGCTCCAATGATATTGCTTTGACCTTAGCAGCAAAGGTCAAAAGCCCTGAATGTGTCTTCTGGTAGTTTTATTTTAGAAAATAATCAGATTTGTATGTGCGCTAAACAGTTTAAGTTAACAACAAACCTTCCTTTACACTTGTATCTTTGTGCAACCCAAACTATTTTCTATACTAACATTTGGAGACCCTGCCTTGACAGATATTTCAAGTATGAGACTGCTCAGCAAAATTCTCACTAGCCATTTTGGAAAGGTGTATGGAAATCCTTGAGCAGTGAAGTGAAACTTCATTCAACAAAGTTTCCTTTTTGAGTTCATTCTCTACTGGAAAAAGTAAGCATTAGGTATTTCAAAATTGGCTAATACTGCAGAATTTAGACACTTGAAGAAAAATCAAACAAAAGCAGGTACACTGGGGCACTCGACCATCCTTTGGATTCACCATCACAACTAGAACTTAGTAATGGGCAGCTGTTTTCACACTGGGGTCTCTACTTTCAACTTGTCTCACTAATTTTGCTGTTTTTTATTATCGCTCTCTTGCCCATCTCCAACTAAGAGTAATTTTCACCTCTCTAGAACTGTGGTCTTCTAACAAGATTAAGAGCTTTGTTTGATTTGGGTTTGAGTCCAAGCTCACTGAGGCCATAGCATCTCTCGGCTTCAGCATCTACATCATTTTTTAAACAGAAAATACCTAAATAACTGCTGCAACATAAAATAAAATAGTTATATACCTTGAACTGCTTGACCCATCAGTAAGTTTTAGGGCCACAAACAGTGGCTGGAGGATTTATACAGTCATGTGTGGTAGATGGGTTATATTGAAGGTCCCACTTCATTTATCCCCCCTGTATGTATCCTTCTGTGATAACACAGGGCTCTGCAACTGGCCTCTCAGAGGCGCTTGGAAATCATGTTAGCCACAATGTCAGCAAAGCTGAAAAATAGAAACTTGAAATATGCGTGAATGTTTGAGATTGCATGCTTGTACACCTCATGCATTCACCATGGGAACAGGTCTAAGCTAGCTTGCCAATGAAATGTGAAAAATCACTGCAGGAGAGTCAGTCACCCAGGCAACCCCTGGACTTGTGAGCAACATCCAGCAACCACTGCCCTACCACCAACTCCACCATGGACTCCATATCCTTTCAGATCCTCTGCAAGCTCTTTAATATGTTTGGAATTGAAAGAAGAATATGACAAACTAATATAAAGACTGTCCACTACACTTGATATTACATGCACATCAATTTAACATCTACTCATAATACATGTAGGGATTCCCTGGTAGCTCAGCTGGTAGAGAATTCACTTGCAATGCAGGAGACCCCCTTTCAATTCCTGGGTTAGGAAGATTCACCTGAGAAAACCCGTTCCAGTATCCTTGGGCTTCCTGGTGGCTCAGCTGGTAAAGAATCCGCCTGCAATGTGGGGGACCTGGGTTTGATCCCTGGGTTGGGAAGATCCCCTGGAGGAGGAAATGGCTACCCACTCCAGTATTCTGGCCTGGAGAACAGTACATGGGGTTGCAAAGAGTTGGACAGGACCGAGTGACTTTCACTTTCAATAGATGTATATTAAAAACTTAACTTAGATCCCACTCTTCCAATCTGCTCTTCTCACCACCTGCATTTCTCCCCACCTTTCTTCCTATTTTAATCCAGCCTCTCCTTTTTCTCAACATAGTAGTCAGCAAAAAGGCCTAAGCTGGGACATTTTCCAGAAGCTTCATAAGCACTGACTGAGCTGACCATGAAAGAATTGGTTAAGAGCCATTTCCACTACAAAGTTGCTACTATCTATTCACTTTATCCACCATTTATGTTTGGCCAATGACTGACCAAACCAGTGCTCCAAAGAATAAAGTTGGTTTCTTCTGTTAAGAAGTGAATATACCCTCCTTTCTAGGGTTGAGGGAGGAAGGATCCAGCATGTAATTTTCCCTTCCACAGAGGGCTTTAATTCAGAAATTTGGGGGATTAGTGAATTGAGATTTTACCTAAACTAAGTACTTTTATGAGGAAGGGAATTAGGTTTTCGTTGGAGGCATTTCAGATTCTGAGTATCAGCTTTGTGCCTGCTATTGTGTTTGGAATGTCCCACAAATGCCTTTATTTTTCTATTGTTAAGCAGGGAGACTTGTGCACAGATACGTATACACACGTACACTATACGAAGACTCAAAGTTCTGCCCTTCAAGGTGCTTATGCTTATACTTTAACAGAAAAGGTAGGCCCATGCTAAATTTTCTTTTCATATTCCCTTTGTTGCTGTAAAAAAGCCCAAACACAAATTCAATTATTTCCTATTCTTTGAGAGACCCTGACATTTCTTTATTCTAAAAGAAAAGTTAGAGAATAGAGATATTTTTATAAGCAGAACCGTTTTTTGAAAAAAAAAAAAAACTCTAGTAACTAACACACAATAAATAGAGATAAAGCTCTGAAGAGAAGGTCAACAAGGGGAACAGGAATGTATAGCTGGTGTCTGGCAATCACAGGATATTAAATGTGCAGAGATGGTTCAGGTACTTTCTGGTTTTCACTCTTAAAACTACCTAGTCTCTCCATCAATTATGAATTTTAAGAAAATGTCAGCTTATACCAAAATGAAAATCATACATCTGCTTTCTTTAAATGAAGCAATCACCAATAACTCTAAAAATGTGTGACATACAAGCACTGCCTCATATGTACTCTATCTGACCTCTCAGGCAGCCTTTATTCCCAGCATTAAAATAAATATATTCATCATACAGCCATATACTGTGAAATTTTCCCATCACTTGGTTTTCTTATTTTCCAGAGCAAACTTTTCAAAACCCAAGGGAAAGTAATTGAAGTAGAGCTATACCAAAGTGCATTTCCAATGTGATGCAGCAGAAATAACACTCAAAGAAAATGTTAGTAGTGCCTGGGAAATCAAGCTGAATATTCTATGCCTTCAATGAGTATTTGACATTTGTTTTTTTTTTTTTTTTTTCAATTCCAGTACTTTCATCCTTTTTTTTTTTACTCCTGAACACATATTTATTTGGAAAACACGTATCATTTAGAATAATGTCTAAATATTAACTTAGATATAAGAAGCTAAAGGATACTCAGTACTCAAAGATAAGAATATGATTGCTCCTCTGCCAAACTCTGGGGTAGATGAAGTTTATTTGGGGCCCTAATACCAGGGACGCGGGAGCCTGGTGGGCTGCCATCTATGGGGTCGCACAGAGTCGGACACGACTGAAGTGACTTAGCAGCAGCAGCAGCCTCCCTACCTGGAGAAGGAAATGACAACCCACTCCAGTATTCTTGCCTGGAGAATCCCAGGGACAGAGGAGCCTGGTGGGCTGCTGTCCATGGGGTCGCACAGAGTCAGACACGACCAAAGCGACTTAGCAGCAGCAGCAGCCTCCCTACCTACCAGCAAACATTAACTATGGCCTCTGTTCAGGACATCACATCTGACACTGGGGATAATGGAATTAGAGATGAAACAGAGTTCAGGCCTTCTACCTCCATATTTGACGTTCTTCTACAATTCTGGTCTTTTTGCTTGTAATTTAACAGAAAAGGTAGGTCCTTGCTACACCCAACAACCATTGCCCCACCACCAACTCCCCCATGGACTCCATAGGATATTACACCCTTTAAGAAACTCCAAAGCATAGTATATCCTTTGAAAAAGATCCTCTGCAAGTCCTTTGATATGTCTGGAGTTGGAAGAAGAATATAGACAAAATAATATAAAAATATATAGCAGCTTTATATTTGATATTACATGCACATCAATATCTACTCATAATACATTTATGCTAAAAACTTAGATCCCACTCTTCCAATCACCAGCATGCTCTTCCCACCACCTGCATTTCACCCCTCAAAACGAAAACAGTTTCAATTCTTTCAACTTCATTGTGCATTTCAGGTGAGAAGTTGCTTCTTCTCATTTTAATTTTAAAAGGAAGCATTTCTTGAATATTATAGTAGAGCTTGCATTGCTTACTTCCCTTGCTTACAAACACAGCTACCAAACCATGTAACACTCCCTGGTCTCCTGAAACACATAACATAAGCCCTGGAGCTATATGGCAGGTGGAAGCTAGTGGGCCTTAAGGAGACTGGAGTCTGGTTGGCCTCGAAGAGGCTGTCCAGAATGCAAAGAAAACACCGTTGGTACCTGGAGTAATGGAGACTTTTATAATACAGTGGCAGGAAGTTTAGCAAAACTGTTATTTAAAAATAGCAAAACATGCCTAAAAACCCAACATATAGCTAAGTATATTTCTAGGCAGAGCATTAAAGGCAATGTCTGACTTCTACCTACCTACCTATAATAAGAGATCAACTAAAGAACTAAGTATCCATTTATTGAATGGAAATTAGAAATTACTGAACTGAAAAACAAGGACCCAGACCAATCATTTCAGGCAGTAAACTGTCCTGTAAGTAAGAAAGGGACAAGATGAGATTATAAATTTCTATGTAAAACCTAGCAAAGATCTAAGGTGTGCTTCATAGATGCTTTTGCATGAACAACTCAGGATTTTCTTCCTGAATTTGTTATATTTATAGAAATAGGTAAGTGAGGTACCATTACACGCCAGTCAGGATGGCTGCTATCCAAAAGTCTACAAGCAATAAATGCTGGAGAAGGTGTGGAGAAAAGGGAACCCTCTTACACTGTTGGTGGGAATGCAAACTAGTACAGCCACTATGGAGAACAGTGTGGAGATTCCTTAAAAAACTGGAAATAGAACTGCCATATGACCCAGCAATCCCACTTCTGGGCATACACACTGAGGAAACCAGATCTGAAAGAGACACGTGCACCCCAATGTTCATTGCAGCACTGTTTATAATAGCCAGGACATGGAAGCAACCTAGATGCCCATCAGCAGACGAATGGATAAGGAAGCTGTGGTACATATATACCATGGAATATTACTCAGCCGTTAAAAAGAATTCATTTGAATCAGTTTGAATCAGTTCTAATGAGATGGATGAAACTGGAGCCCATTATACAGAGCGAAGTAAGCCAGAAAGATAAAGAACATTACAGCATACTAACACATTTATATGGAATTTAGAAAGATGGTGATGATAACCCTGTATGCAAAACCAGAAAAAGAGACACAGGTGTACAGAACAGACTTTTGGACTCTGTGGGAGAAGGCGAGGGTGGGTTGTTTCGAGAGAACAGCATGCATATTATCTATAGTGAAACAGATCACCAGCCCAGGTGGGATGCATGAGACAAGTGCTCGGGCCTGGTGCACTGGGAAGACCCAGAGGAAAAGGGTGGAGAGGGAGGTGGGAGGGGGGAACGGGATGGGGAATACATGTAACTCCATGGCTGATTCATGTCAATGTATGACAAAACCCACTACAATATTGTAAAATAATTAGCCTCCAACTAATAAAAAAAAAAAAAGGAGAAAAAAAAATAGGTGCTGTGCAATTTTTTCCTAAGATTTTACACTTTTAGAGAAGTTTCAGGTTTACAGCAAAGTTGAAGGAAAGGTACAGAGATTTCCTACATACACACTGACTCTGTGAAGGCATTGCTTCCCTCATTATCAATCTCACTCATTAGAATGGAGCCTTTATTGGAACTGATGAACCTATGCTAACATATAACCACCAAAAGTGCAGTCTGAAAATTTTAAGGACACATCTCACAGAAAACCTCAATACATATAGGGCTTCTATGGAGAGCATTCCTTTAGCAGCCTCAAAGAGGAGGAGGGGGAGTGCTGTGGATATGTTACTTGGATGATAGAAGGGACTTTGTAGCTTTAGTGAATTTGAGATGGGGAGATTTTCCTACATTATCTGGATGAAGTTAATGTAATCAAGAGAGTCCTTAGAAGAGGAGTCAGAATGAGATATAAAACAATGAAAGCAGAGTTTTCACTGACCTAAAGCTACAGGCAAAGGAGTAAGGGCAGCCCCGAGAAAAGGGAAGGAAATGGAAACAGATTTGCGGATATGAATTTTGTCTAATGAAGAGGATTATAATTGACACATTACAAAAACACACATTTTAAAAAATGATTTCAAAATGAAAAGAATATATTGCAAAATGAAAGCAGGGTTTTGGACTTCTGAACTACTCTGGGCAAGAAATAAGCTGAGTTCCTTATTTATATGTGTCAGTCACTCCTAATGGAAAAATAATAATGTCCAAGGGATATATAGCCCAAAGATGCCAAAGGACAACTCCAGAGAGCAAGACTGAGCTCTAAGAAACTGACAACACTGACCAGCATTGTGTCAGAAGTGCCTCTTACCAGCAAATGCTGTGGTTCTACAGTTTTCTCTATTGGAAAATTATTGCCTTTACTGGTTATCTTAGCCCTTTTGATTCACAAGTGTTCTGACCAACAGGAATGATACTCAAAGAGCCGTATCTTAGGAATTGCATAAAATAGCTTTACTAACACAGAGATACAGTTTAAATAAAAGATCTGATATTTTGAACCTGAAATTGCTGCTATAAAAACACAGGAGGGGAGAGAGGAGTCTTGGAGAAGGAAATGCCAATGGGGGGGATTAAACTGTGGCCAGAGAACTGTGTGTGGCATGATGGAACAATGCTGCGTATCATAGAGACAATTCTACAAGGTGACCCTGACAGGTCTCCCATTGAAAACAGGGGTCTATATTCCCTGCCCTTTGAGTCTAGGCAAACTTGTCACACTCATGTACCAACCCAGTGAGGAAGTGACACTCATTGACTTTTATGGCAAGGTGAGAAAAGGCACACAGCCTCCACTTTGTTTGTTGGGATATATGCTGGAATCTAAGTCACCATGTAAGGTGCCCAGCAGCCCTGAGCTACCAGGCTTCAAGGAAGCCCAAATGAGCCCATGTGGAGACTCCACACTGGCAGACTTGTAGACCACCTGACCAGAGAGAGGCCTGCCCAGGACTCAGTTGCTCTAGCTCCTCTAACTTGAATCCACACACTGTCTTCAAGCACATCCCAAATATCTGATCCACAAAATCAGTGAGATAACCAAGAGATGACCAATCAAGTCCCTTCTCTTAAACCCTAAAAACAAGAAAACACTGTATTCAGTTATTTACATATTGGTGGTAACTTAGTTCTTGGACTTTTACCTTTCTCTAGAAAGTCTTCCCTGAATATTATAGCTGACCTGGGTGTTCACTTCATCTCATCTACCAACATCAAACTGAAGATTTTCCCTCAAGGTTACTGTACACACCTTTCAGTTTTTCCTACTGAGATGGGAAATCCTCAAGGGAAAATACCCTGAGGAATTCAAGTTTATGTCTCCTGCAATAAAAAGCACAAAGGGCACATAATTGCTGATGACTGTCAGCCATCACTGTTATGTGAATGAAAGATATTTATTTGAAAAATCTTAATTTTGTACAACAAAAAGAGGGTCTTGTTCCCTTTAAGTGATCTGCACCCTTACAACAAGAGCAGAAGAACAATTTGTTTGTTTAACACTGTTGGACCTTTACTATAAATCTTAGTTCCACAGGACAGTGACCGGAGAGGTTAAATTCATATGAGAAAGTGTAATATGTGATATATAATATCATATATTGTGATGACTAGACATTTGGAAGGAAAAAGAAGTTGACCTTATGGTAAGCCCTGTGGTAGAGGGGCGGAACAAGGTTAGGTGTTCAGCTTTCTGCAGGAGAGCAGGGAGGTAGGACACCAAAGTGACAGCATTTGAGTTCTGACCTCACAAGTATACTGAGTCAGACCCAAAGACTCAGCTGGTGGTAGGTGCGGTCGTACTAAAATGGTTTCTGAAGAGATGTAGCTTCTGCCACCTCAAAAACATTTCTTGCAAATAGAAAAATTAGGAAAATGTAAGTGCTCCCTACAGGACTAGAAAGTTTTACTAGTAGAGGAAGATAAAGGAGATGATACTTTTGAAATGTCCCTAAGTACCATCGCTCAATTGACAATATTTTATGGACCATCTACTCTGTCATCTGAAGGAATATGGCTATAGGGGCAAATGAGACACATATGCCCCACGGTTCATGGAGGTTTAATTCTAATAGAACAAGACAAACTTACAAGAAACTAATAAAATAGGATAAATTCAGATGACATAAGTGCAATAAAAGAAAATGACAGCTGGCAAAGGGAAAGAGCATGGTTGGGGGAAATGTAAACCTTAGCTGGGAAGACTAGGGGAGAGGGAGTAAACACGGTCATTTACCCACCCCATCCACTCCCCACACTCTCAGGTTCTAATGGAAGATCCCGTATCTGGCCACGTACTGACATTCCCACCCCCCACAGGAGAGGTGGAGAGCATGAACACTGTTCAGAGGCACTATGGAGACATTTGTTGGGGTGACAAATTGCTCACAATTGAAACATAGATGCTTTCAAGAAAGATTCTCCTGTTTGATGAAGAGAGTTTCATGAAGAAAGTCCTTGAAAATTGTTCTGGGAGCACAAGATGCACAGAGCTACTGTAAGTCATTTTGTGATGTGATGGCGAAAGCAATGAATATTGCAAAAAAGCCAACCCCAGGTCTTGATTTCATTGTGCCAAAACCAAACCTTGGATCACTGACATCAGTACATCTCTTGTAGGAGAGAGATACTCATTGTTTAAGTCACATTTGAAATACTTGTAACCTGAAATATGCTAATGTATTAGTTTGTTAGGACTGCCATAAAAAAAAGCATCACGAAGCTTCAACAACATAAAATTGTCTCAGTGTTCTGGAAACTCTATGTGTGAAATCAAGGTGTCTTAAAGATTGGTTCTTTCTGAGGGCTCTGAGGGGAAAAATCTGTTTCAGGTCTCTTTGGTTTAAGATGCCCATTTGCCCTCTCTGTGTCTTCCATCTTCTTTCTTTTATGGGCATTTCTATGTTTAAATCTTCCCTTTTTATAAAAACACCAGTTACATTGAATGAGGGTCTGCTTCTAGTGACCTCATTTTAACTTCATTATCTCTGCAAAGATACCCTCTTCAAAGGTCACATTTCTAGGTACAGAGAATAAGGACTTCAGCATATGAATTTTGAAGAGACACAATTTAACTCATAAACCTAATACATGCAGAAGTCTTCACTGAGGCAGAAAGAAGAGGCATGCAGAAGCAGCAAATTTGCATCATACACTTGGGTGAGGACTATCCTGAACCCAGAGAAGTATAAATGCCAAGGCTCTGCATTGGTGATTGAGTAAGAGTTCAGTTGCATATGTATACTAGTGATTTTTGACCGATTGCTTCCCAGACCCAAATGTATATTCCACTGCCTATTCTGATAACTGAACTGAACTCTGAATACTTCTCCTTTGCCAATTGGTACACTGCTGATTTTGCTTTGTCAGTAGAGGGTTCTGGAAGCACCTGGCAGGATGCAGAGCTTCTCTTTTTTACATCCAGTGTTCTCTTCTCACCAAGTTGCTACATGGTATAGAGTCTCTGCAGGGTCAGGTTCCTGAAGTGTGTTGTCTCTGCCCCACTGTAGACAGTCTCCTAAGGAACCCCAAAGGGTGATTAACTGCAATTCTGGACTTGGTAACATGACTATACCCTCTCAATGAGGCCTGGATCTCAATCCTAGGGGTTGAGTTATTTTAGATTGGATTCTTCCTTGGATGTTCTATGTCATCCCTAAAGGCAGGGACTACTTTATATATGCTATTTCTGAATTCTTTAGAGAGTTATATGTTCCCATTAGGTAATCACCATTACTATAATCTTGTTATAATTAATCATTTTTATATTAAATTTGTCCTGCTGAAATTCTTTGTGATTACTGCCTCCTGATGGGGCCCTGACTCACCCAATATGCCAGAAATTATTCACAACATCATCACAAGAAGTAGAAAGGATCACACTCTAGGATAGGGCTCAAAGAATGACTCCCAGAATAATGCCGTGGACTATCCCACAGAGAAGCAACTATCATTGCCTAGCGAGGAGTAATTAGGAAGCTGCTAATGCATTTTTCAGGAACATTTCAGCTTAGTTTCACCCCAAGGGAGAGGAAGCAGATCATGTCTCCCAAAACATACTGTGTTTTTTTTAGGTAGCCATACAAAGTAATACATTTCCTTGGTGGCCCAGACAGTAAAGAATCTGCCTGCAATGCCAGAGACCTTGGTTTGATACCTGGGTCAGGGAGATTCCCTGGAGAAGGGAATGGCTACACACTGCAGTATTCTTGCCTGGAGAATTCCATGAACAGGGGAGCCTGGTGGGCTCCATGGGGGCTCCATGAGTCCATGGGGTTGCAAAGAGTTGGACACAACTGAGTGCCTCTTTCACTTTTCCCAAAAGTAACACACCCCCTGAACATTGCTGATACTCCTTCCCCTTGTGTCACCCAACTCCAAACTTGAGTGTTACATGAGAACATCTGAGCAGTTGAATCTAAAAAACAGTGAGCTTTTGGACATCACATCTATATTACCAGGCAGTAAGTAGTAGAAAGGAAAAAGATTAATTGGAAATGCCAGCTGATTTTGTTCCCGCCCAGAAACTTCCATGGCAGTCAGTGTCTCTGATTACATCTCACTGACTAGAGTCCAAGACTGGGCCATATGGCCATGACTTGTCCAGCTGCTGGGAAAAGGGAAGTGTGGAGGGAGTGGAGTCACCAACCAATGAAACATGCCCGCCTGTGTGTATGGGTCCCGCTCTCTTCTCCAAAGCAACCCCAACTGAGCTTTCACAGCAGTGTGGGGACTGGGATGAGGTAAATTTTGCATGAAAAAGGCCATAAATTCTCCATTATGTTAGACTTTGGGGTCTTAAAAAATAAAGTGAAATTGTTAATCACTCAGTCGTGTCCAACTGTTTGGGACCCCATGGACTGTATCCCATCAGGCTTCTCTGCCCAATCTGATTCTGAGGCAAGAATACTGGAGTGGGTAGCCATTCCCTTCTCTAGTGGATCTTCCTGATCCAGGGGTTGAACTCATGTCTCCTGCACTGCAGGCATATTCCTTATCATCTGAGCCACCAGGGAAGTCCCTTCCAGACCCAAAAAGCAAAGAAAGAACAAAGAGATAATGCTTAGATTTAAAGTAATGCTTAGATTTAAAGTAATAAATGGCATCAGGAAAACATTTAACTTTTTAAGCAGAGACACAGTATCCTGTGAGTATTGTGAGCTCTTTGTCACTTAGCACATAGAGAAAGCAGTTATAATATATAGGCTTTTATTTCTTCTTTCACATAAATGCCATTGTTCATAGTTCTGCAGCTTTCAGCTTAATAATATATACAACCTTACTTTCTTGACAACATATTCACACTTACATAATTATCTTAGAAGACTGATATAGATCTATTTATCAATTAGATTTTGATAGTCATTTATAAAGAAAGTTTTCCATTGAGACTTCTTAACACAGGTCACTGGTCAAATTTATAGTATTACATATTTTAAGTAAAGGAAAAATTAAATGTTTCAATAATTGTGTGTTTTGCCTTTGGGTCACAGGCACATAAAATCTACATGAAAGGCTAAATACTAAGTACATATGACTGGAAAAGTTCATAGCTTTTGTGCCACAACATTTAAATTTTCATTAATGTACAATATACATAATTCTAGTTCTTTTTCACTAAGCAAGACTTAGAAGAAGGTCTGTAAATTTAGTTTAAAAATTAAAAGATTTACCCCATAATTTTATAATTTATTACCAACTTCTAAAGCTAGACAGAAAATAGAAATGACCTTTTTATCTCTAGTTTATCAGATATAAGAGATTGAGAGGAGACTAAACTGAAATTTCCTTTTAACCACTTTTATTTATACATTGATTCATGTAATAAGCATTTATGGAGTGACTACCATGTACCAGGCACTGTACATAAACAAGTAAATAAAGAAAATATATTTTAGATGACATGGTTAAGTCCAATGGAAAAAAGAAATGAATTAGTAAAAGAGGCATGGGGTAAATGAGAGAGGGATGAATAACTAAATATTCATGAAAGGCCTCCCTGAGATGACCTTTGAGCCAAAGAAGGGGAAGGAGCACATTAAGTTGGCATTTTGGAAGAGGAACAATCAAGCATGGGGGCGGTAGGGGCAATTCTTGCAGAGCAAATGCAAAAGCCTGAAATATATGTGCACTTGCTCTGCACCAAGAAGAACAAGAGGTCTCTAGCACAGTGAGCCCGAGGGGAAGCAGCAGTAAAGGAAGTAGAGGAAGTCAATGTATCCAATACAGAAGTGAAATAATCCAGAACATTGTGAGCACTTGTAATGACATTGGTCATTACTCTAAGTGAGATGGGGAGTGACTGAAGTAGTTTGAGCAGACTTATGACATGATTCTACTGTCTGCTGATCAAAGATAGGCTTTGATAGGGAGTGGGGATGGACAGAGAGAGAAAGTACATTAGGAGGAGGCTGTTATCATAAAGAAGTGGTTACCGTAACCAGGCTAAAGAAAATAGTGGCTTGCCTATGGAAATATCAGCAGAGGGGTTGAGAAGGGATAATATATTGGACAAAATTTAACCCTAATACTAAGATATAAATATTAGTTTTGAGATATGAGAGAAAAGGAGTCAAGTCTGTTTTAGTCAGAGCAAATAGAAGGATTGCTTACATTTGGAAAAACCAGACAAGGGTATTAGATCAGAAATTCAGTATGGGTCTTGATAAACTTGAAGTACTCATTCAATATCCAAGTAGACATGCTGAGCCAGGCAGTTGGAGGTAAGAATATGAAGTTCAGGACAGAGTTTCTAGTTAAAAACATACATTTGGGTAATGCCAGCATACATACTATATTTAGAGTTCAGAGACTAGATAAGTCACTGCAGATTAAGTTTTGAGATTAGATAAGTCATTGCAGGTAGTGTTGGTAATGCCTATTATGTGTCAGTCATTCTGTTAATCCTCAGACCAATTTGCAGTGAAACGGACACTGAGAGATTAAATAAATTTCCACAGTCACACAGCCAGTAAACAGAAGATGTAGTAGGCAGTTCAAGGTGTGTCTGAGAATAACACCTACTCTTTCCTGCAGCATAGACACGCTGTATTTCTTGCTCTGAATGTACCACATGTTATCTCCTACCTGGCTGCAGAAAAGTCACTAGTATTTAGGTCTGTAAACCACCAACCAGCGATGGTTGACTGAACTTCCTTCTGCTATCCCAACTCACTGAACTCTTGTTCAATTTTTGGAAATGTTAGCATCCTGTCTCTCCAGTTCCCTCCAAACCTTACCACCCTTGCTTAGAGATAACTTGAAATAATTCCCTACTGCTACACTAAGGGAAACTATCAGTAATCTAGATATAGATCTTAATACATGGGCAGTAGTTTTGGAAATTTATAGTGAATAGCAATTTAAAACAGAATTTAGCTGACTGAACTGTACAATATCAGTCTTCCCCAGAGCTTCTACATAAAAAGGGTTGGGTACCAAAGGTATTTGTTTCTATTCACGTGTTACTTGTGTTTCTTGCATATATAAAAGAATGTAGATGTATCTATCTTAATAAATGTACTTATGGAATCAATTTCTACTTAGAAATATTTATCACTACTATTTGAATTTATAAAATTTTAAGACATAATTATTAGATTATGCAACAAAAATATCTTGGTAATATAAAGTAATAGGAAGTTCATCATAAGCTTGGGTGGTGGTGGTGGTTTAGTCACTAAGTTGTGTCCGACTTTTGCAAACCCATGGACTATAACCTGCCAGGCTCCTTTGTCCATAGGATTCTCCAGGCAAGAATACTGGAGTGGGTTGGCATTTCCTTCTCCCATTATGAGCTTACAGATATTTAATTATATAGGCATAAATGAAAAAATCATGAAAAGATAGGTGATAAATCATGGTTATAAATGTGATTTAAAATGTAAACTTGCTTAGAAAGAGAGTATAATTCTGTATTTCAATTAAAAAAACAAAAGAAAACTATATACCATTGTATATAGCTGCCAAACTGGAACAGACTAGTGCATGTTAATATCAGACATGACATGCAGGGCCACCCAAGATGGACAGGTCATGGTGGAGAGTTCTGACAAAACATGGTCCACTGGAGAAGGAAATGGAAAACCACTTCAGTATTCTTCCCTTGAGAATTCCATGAAGAATATGAAAAGGCAAAAAGATAGGACACTGAAAGATAATCTCACCAGGCTGGTAGGTGCCTGATATGCTACTGGAGATCAGTGGAGAAATAACTTCAGAAAGAATGAAGGGATGGAGTCAAAGCAAAAACAACACCCAGTTGTGGATGTGACTGGTGATGGAAGAAATTCTGATGCAGTAAAGGGCAAGACTGCATAGGGACCTGGAATGTTAGGTCATGAATCAAGGCAAATTGGAAGTGGTCAAACAGGAGACGGCAAGAGTGAAAGTCAACATTTTAGGAATCAGTGAAATAAAATGGGCTGGAATGGGTGAATTTAATTCAGATGACCATTATATCTACTACTGTGGGGAAGAATCCCTTAGAAGAAATGGAGTAGCCATCATGTCAACAGAAGAGTCTAAAATGCAGTACTTGGATGCAATCTCAAAAATGACAGGATGATCTCTGTTCATTTTGAAGGCAAACCATTCAATACCACAGTATCCAAGTTTATGCCCTGACCAGTAATGCTGAAGAAGCTGAAGTTGAATGGTTCTATGAAGACCTACAAGACCTTCTAGAACTCACACCCAAGAAAAATGCCCTTTTCATTATAGGGGACTGGAAAGAAAAAGTAGGAAGTCAAGAGATACCTGGAATAGCAGGCATATTTGACCTTGGAGTACAGAATGAAGCAGGTCAAAGGCCAATAGAGTTTTGCCAAGAGAACACACTGGTCACAGCAAACACTTTCTTCCAACACTACACATGGACATCACTAGAGAGTCAATACTGAAATTAGACTGATTATATTCTTTGCAAACAAAAATGGAGAAGCTCTATACAGTCAGCAAAAACAAGACCAGGAGCTGACTGTGGCTCACATCATGAACTCCTTATTGCCAAATTCAGACTTAAATTGAAGAAAGTAGGGAAAACCACTAGACCATTCAGGTATGACTTAATGGTCATATGACATATGACAAATCCCTTATGATTATACAGTGAAAGTGAGAAATATATTGAAGGGACTAGATCTGACAGACGGAGTGCCTGATGAACTACGGATGAAGGTTCGTGACATTGCATAGGAGGCAAGGATCAAGACCATCCCCAAGAAAAAGAAATGCAAAAAGACAAGAGGACTGTCTGAGGAGGCCTTACAAATAGCTGAGAAAAGAAGAGAAGTGAAAGACAAAGGAGAAAAGGAAAGATACACCCATTTGAATGCAGAGTTCCAAGGAATACCAAGGAGAGATAAAAAAGCCTTCCTCAGTGATCAATGCAAGAAATACAGGAAAACAACAGAATGGAAAAGACTAGTGATCACTTTAAGAAAATTAGATACCAAGGGAATATTTCAAGCAAAGATGGGCACAATAAAGAACAGAAATGGTATGGACCTAACAGAAGCAGAAGATATTAATAAGAGGTGGCAAGAATACACAGAAGAGCTATACAAGAAAAATCTTCATGACCCAGATAACCATGATGGTGTGATCACTTACCTAGAGTGAATGCAAAGTCAAGTGGGCCTTAGGAAGCATCACTGTGAACAAAGCTAGTGGAGCTGATGGAATTCCAGTTGAGCTATTTCAAATCCTAGAAGATGGTGCTGTTAAAGGGCTGCACTCAATATGCCAGAAAATTTGGAAAACTCAGCAGTGGCCACAGGACTGGAAAAGGTCAGTTTTCATTACATACCCAAAGAAAGGCAAGGCCAAAGAATGCGCAAACTACTGCACAATTGCACTCATCTCACACACTAGTAAAGTAATGCTCAAAATTCTCCATGCCAGGCTTCAACAGTACATGAACCATGAACTTCCAGATGTTCAAGCTGGGTTTAAAAAAGACAAGAACCAGAGATCAAATTCCCAACATTCGCAGGATCATCAAAAAAGCAAGAGAGTTTCAGAAAAACATCTACTTCTGCTTTATTGACTATGCCAAAGCCTTTGACTGTGTGGATCACCACAAGCTGTGGAATACCACAGGTGGGATACCACCTGACCTGCTTCCTGAGAAATCTGTATGCAGGTCAAGAAGTAACTGTTAGAATCAGACAGGGAACTGACTGGTTCAAAATTGGGAAAGGAGGAAGACAAGCCTGCTTGTATACTACCTGTATATTGTCACCCTGCTTATTTAACTGATATGCAGAGTACATCATGAGAAATACTGGACTGGATGAAACAGAAGCTGGAATCAAGATTGCCAGGAGAAATATCAATAACCTTCAATATGCAGATGATACTACCCTTATGGGAGAAACTGAAGAAGAACTAAAGAGCCTCTTGACGAAATTGAAAGAGAAGAGTGAAAAAGTTAGCTTAAAGCTCAACATTCAGAAAACAAAGATCATGGCATCTGGTCCCATCACTTCATGGCAGATAGATGGGGAAACAGTGGAAACAGTAGCAGACTTTATTTTGGGGGGCTCCAAAATCACTGCAGATGGTACCGCAGCCATGAAATTAAAAGACACTTACTCCTTGGAAGGAAAGTTATGACCAACCTAGAAAGCATATTAAAAAGCAGAGACAGTACTTTGCCAACAAAAATCTGTCTAGTCAAGGCAATGGTTTTTCCAGCACTCATGTATGGATGTGAGAGTTGGACTGTGAAGAAAGCTGAGTGCCGAAAAATGGTTGCTTTTGAACTGTGGTGTTGGAGAAGACTCTTGAGAGTCCCTTGGACTACAAGGAGATACAACCAGTCCATCCTAAAGGAAATCAGTCCTGGGTGTTCATTGGAAGGACTGATGTTGAAGCTGAAACTCCAATACTTTAGCCCCCTGATGCGAAGAGTTGACTCATTTGAAAAGATCATGAGTTTGGGAAAGATTGAGGGCAGGAGGAGAAGGGGACAACAGAGAATGAGATAGTTAGATGGCATCACTGACTCAATGGACATGAGTTTGGGTAAACTCCGGGAGTTGGGATGGACAGGGAGGCCTGGTATGCTGCAGTTCATAGGGTCACAAAGAGACATGACTGAGCGACTGAACTGAACATTACTGCTAAAAGACTAGAAAGTTTATTATCTTAGTTTTTTAAAAGAAATGTGACTGAGGCTTGAAACTTCTAATCCAATTCTGAGAATATAAAGAAATTCTATGTTGTTTAAAAAACAAACAAACAAACAAGGAATTAACATGTGATACAGTGTTAGTAAAGCAAGATTTTGCAAAAATACACCCAGAATATTCTTGAAGTGTAATAGCATATCACAAGCACAGTTCACTATACAAAATATTGTTTTCCATAGAAAAAATGTATTTATGCCCTTTTCCCCAAAATAATACACAGCTTCAGCCCTAAGACTAAAGCCCTTTCTATCTGGCAACCACATCTACTCTTTCAATAATTTCTTCCATCTCTGAAGCATTTGTTGTGGCTCCTGAACCCTCCGTGCTTTCTTAAGAACTTTATTTCTGTTTTCTGTTGTAATTTTTCTTTTCAGTTTTTAAAATATTTTACTTTTTTATGTTTAATTGGAGGATAATTCTTTTGCATCACTGTGTCGGTTTCTGCCAGTGACAACTAGAGGGATGGGATGGGGTGGGAGGTGGCAGGGAGGTTCAAAGGGGAGGGGGCGTTGTATATCCATGACTGGTCCATGCTGCTCCTAGGCATGTTAAGTGTCCTCCCTCTTAACTGGATCCTTCTCAATGATTTTAAGCATATCCAATGTTCTTACATTAAAACAACAAAATACGTGTAAATCCATGGCTGATTCATATCAACGTATGACAAAACCCACTGAAATGTTGTGAAGTGATTGGCCTCCAACTAATAAAAAAAAAAAAAAAAAAGTTAAAAAATAAATAAATAAATAAAAATAAAACAACAAAAGAAGCTGTGTGATTCAATAGCTCCTTCATCCTGCCCTCTTTTAGCCTGGTTCTTTTTCTTGTTAAATATTTAACATAACTTTCCCCTTCTCTCTACCTCCAAGCTAACAATCATCTCTCTGTTGAGCTTCTCCAATAGCCACCTGGTGGGTTTCTCTCTGTGTCAGTTTTGTTCCCCTCAAATCTGTTCTCCATTCCGCCCCAAACAGACCTTTTGAGAGGGTGATTCACAGCACATTAACTTCTCACACTGAAATCTCTTCCATGACTCCTATCCACATATACATTTAGACCAACATTCTTTAAAGCCTCATTAAGACCCTGTGTGATCTCTCTGCTCTCTATCTCTAATCCTATTCCTGCTGATTGCCCTTACCTCTTTTAATTTTCATTTTATTTATACTCAATGTGACCTCCTGCTATGGTTTTTCCATATTAGTTTAACCAGCTTTCACTCATCCATCAAACTGCAGCTCAGTACCATTTTCTTTTCCATGAGATTCTTCACTGAATTCACCAAGTCATTTAAAACCCCTCTGTATTCCCAGCCTCCCTGTCCATCGCCAACTCCCAGAGTTTACTCAAACTAGTGTCCATTGAGTCAGTGATGCCATCCAACCATCTCATCCTCTGGCGACCCTTCTCCTCCCGCCTTCAATCTTTCTCAACATCAGGGTCTTTTCAAGTGAGTCAGTTCTTCACATCAGGAGGCCAAAGTATCGGAGTTTCAGCTCCAGTATCAATCCTTCCAATGAATATTTAGGACTGATTTCCTTTAGGATGGACTGGTTGGATCTCCTTGCAGTCCAAGGGTCAAGAGTCTTCTCCAACTCTACAGTTCAAAAGCATTAATTCTTCAGCACTTAGCTTTCTTTATAGTCCAACTCTCACATTCTATACATGACTACTGGAAAAACCATTGCTTTGACTAAACAGACCTTTGTTGGCAATGTCTCTGCTTTTAATATGCTGTCTAGGTTGGTCATAAATTTTCTTCCAAGAAGCAAGCATCTTTTAATTTCATGGCTGCCATCACCATCTGCAGTGATTTTGTAGCCCCCCCAAATAAAGTCTGTCACTGTTTCCACTGTTTCCCCATCTATTTGCCTTGAAGTGATGAGACCAGATGACATGATCTTAGTTTTCTGAATGTTAAGTTTTAAGCCAAATTTTTCAGACTTAAATTGAAGAAAATAGGGAAAACCACTAGATCATTCAGGTCTGGTCTATACAAAAGTAATAAATATTTGTTGAATACAGTCATCTATGCTATCCCACTGACTTCTCTATTTCTTTTGTACTTTTTGAGATTTTTCTGTGCTTTTAAACTTGAAGGGAAAAAAATGAAGTGCCAAAATTCAATTCTTCCCTTGATCTCTAATCCCTTTTATTTTTTTTCCCTTTAAAATTCTGCTAACAAAAGGTAAAGCTCAGTTTCCAGATGCACAGAGGGTTGAAAAGCATGTGTGCACTTATTTCTCAATTTCATCAAGATGAATATGTTGGACTAGGGAACAACTTGGGGTGTTGTCTGGGTATCAGGGGATACAGTGCTAAGAATGAACATTGTTCTTTTTTCTCTTGAGTACTTGTTACTATCCCAAAGACACAATTAGCCCCAAAATCAAGAAGAGAAGTATATCGCAATGAACACATGGCATTCTGGATATTACTAGGAAGAAGAAGAAGAAATAGGAAAAAAGAAAACTTTAAGTATCAGCCAGTGAAAATAGGGAAGAATTCTGCTAGTTTTCCTAAAATGACAAAGATGAGATGGAGGCAAAGCAGTAAACTCCAGGCTAAAACCTTATATCTATTTGAATACTTCAGTTGAATATTTTTCATTTTTGCAAACTGTTAAGTGAAGAACCTGTAGCAGTGCTAATTTCAATTTAGTGCTTATGACATGTAGTTACTTAAAATCTCAGTGATTTATATACTTGCTATTCTTTTTTATAGTTATGATAAATAACTTAAAAATTGAGTCTATCACAATGGTGGTGAATAAGGTCATTTTTCATCTTTAATGGAAAGCTTGTCTTTCTTGAAGTTATGTGGCACATAGGTAGAACCTGAAACTTAAAACATGAATGATGGGTAGCTAAAGGGTCTGTTTGTCACAGTTCATCTGCTGCAAATGAGATGGCTACACAGCTTAGGGCCCATCCATTTATTTACACAGACAGATTAATTTTTTCCATCTTTTATTTTCTCTTTGGAACCTTAATTTACTATGAAGGGGGCTGAAGTCTTCCCTAAAACACAGACATTTAAACACACACACACATACACAGAATGTGTACGTGTAAAAGTCTTTCTTAAAATTTTTTTTCTTTTCAGAAAAGAAAGGGAATATCTACAATGATTGGCAACAGAAGTGGTTAAAAATCATCAGAACATTTATAGTTCTTTAATAAAAAAAACTAAAGAATTAGATCAAAGGAACTTATTTTGAAGAGGGTCAGCCTAAGGAGTTGACTTATATATTATAAAAGAATATTTTAAATGACACATCAGAAAATATAGTCTTTGGAGGAAACAGTCCACAATTATCTCAAAATTACTGATATGCTATATCAAATTTAAACTAAAGAAAACAAATGGAAAGACTCAGTATTTTGAACCTACACATTTCCTACAAGAATTTTAGAAAGGAAATAAGACAAACAGTAGTATATTTTAAAGTAAAAGAGGCATATTTGAGGGAAAGTTAAATTCTATGGTGAATATTTAATAAAATGAAAAAATCTATTTGCAAAGTATAATTATTTTATATTTTTCCTCAATAGGAATATATCTATATCTTATTTTAAAATATGAAGATGACACTTTCTAATCTTGTTGAAATATATAGTATTTCTAACAGTAGAAATAAGCAGAATTTAAATTGCAGATGTCGGTTTTCCTATCTATGAAGAGTTTAAATACCCTGAAAAACAGATTATTACAATGTTATACACAGTGCGTGCTCTGTTATAAATCAGCATACTAAAGCAATCAAGTATTTAACATTTTATTTTTAAATCTGATGATTTCTAAGGTAGACAATATATACTGAACTATTGCTTTCCCAGGGATCTAAATTAAGCATCAATTAATTTTTCTCTAAAGAGCCTGGAGTATATATTCTATGTTTTTCAGGTCCTATGATATCCATTGTAAGTATTCAGCTCTGCCTTGGTCATATAAAAGCAGCTATAGAAAACTGATCAACAAGTGAATAAAGCTGTTTCAATAAATTTGCATTTACAACAGATGCCTTTGGTACCTAGTCATGCTTTGGCAAATCCTGGTATAAATGATGAGATAAGAATGTCTTCAATAACACAGATTAGCTATATGAAGAAATCATCTTTTCTACTGCTTTGCATTTTTTCATGAAAATACATAAAACTCCTACAGTCTGAAATGTATTTCAAAGATAAATAACCTACTCATACTAATAGTAAATGACCCACAGACACAGAAGTATGTCTATATGAAATTTAAAAATATTAATAAATTAAAATAAATAACTATTTCATTTTGAAGCCAAAGGTACTGAAATATTATTTGATGGTTCAGTTCAGTTCAATCGCTCAGTCATGCCCGACTCTTTGCAACCTCATGAACCGCAGCATGCCAGGCCTCCCTGTCCATCACCAACTCCCAGAGTTTACCCAGACTCATGTTCATTGAGTCAGTGATGCCATCTAACCATCTCATCCTCTGTTGTCCCCTTCTCCTCCTGCCTTCAATCTTTCCCAACATCAGGGTCTTTTCAAATGAGTCAGCTCTTCATATCACGTGGCCAAAATACTAGTTTCAGCTTCAACATCAGTCCTTCCAATGAACACTCAGGACTGATTTCCCTTAGGATGGACTGGTTGGATCTCCTTGTAGTCCAAGGGACTCTCAAGAGTCTTCTCCAACACCACAGCTCAAAAGCATCAATTCTTCAGCGCTCAGCTTTCTTTGTAGTCCAACTTTCACATCCATACATGAGTACTGGAAAAACCATAGCCTTGACTAGATGGACCTTTGTTGGCAAAGTAATGTCTCTGCTTTTTAATATGTATGCTGTCTAGGTTGGTCATAACTTCCCTTCCAAGGAGTAAGTGTCTTTTAATTTCATGGCTACAATCACCATCTGCCGTGTTTTTGATGGTATTATAGCTTAATTAATGAAGGGGATGCATTTTAATTGTTTATATAATGATGCCTTAATAATAGTATTTGAGTATCAATAAAAGTAGAACTCACACTCCCCTATTCTTGCATACAAAAATTGATTTTGCACACATTTTAAGGTATTGCATTTTTTTTTCCCTTAACAGGGAAAGATACCACACCAAGGACTACTTCATGAGACTTCATATGGATCTCTGGATGATCCTCTATATTGGAATTCAAGTTGAGAAATTCCAAGGTCTTGGGGAAGGAAAAATCACATCAAGGTTCTTGGGGGTGGTTACTGTACTTAAATTTTTTTTTTTTTTTGGAAGATGCATGCTATGGCATTTTATCAAGTTCATAAGTAATATATGCTTTTTTTTTTTTCATATGTAGTTACAGTTTATTTTATTTTTTTTTATTTTTTTAATTTTTATTATTATTATATATATATATTTTTTCCAGTGGGTTTTGTCATACATTGATATGAATCAGCCATGGATTTACATGTATTCCCAATCCCGATCCCCCCTCCCACCTCCCTCTCCACCCGATTCCTCTGTGTCTTCCCATTGCACCAGGCCGGAGCACTTGTCTCGTGCATCCCACCTGGGCTGGTGATCTGTTTCACCATAGATAATATACATGCTGTTCTTTTGAAATATCCCACCCTCACATTCTCCCACAAAGTTCAAAAGTCTGTTCTGTATTTCTGTGTCTCTTTCTCTGTTCTGCACATAGGGTCATCGTCATCACCCTTCTAAATGTTGTCATGTACTCTATGAACTGGAAGAGTAGACTGAGATATCTGACATGCAGATATCTTTAAACCTCGCTTTCCTGACCTTGAATTCTTAAACTTTGAATAGGAAACATGTAAAGTTTTCATAAACTGTGGTCCTCAGATCTATTGCAGTGAAATAAAATTCCTATAGATAATGATTATGATTTCATATATATGTACATATATAGAGATATATACATTCAGTATTTTCTGATATAATCATCCCAACTGCTTTTCTCAGATGAGGCTCTTGAGGTCATTATTTTAGAAAGGTTTATTATATTCTTCAAATGTGAATATATTGCTATTACAAAATGATTGTAAGAATCCTTCATTAACATTTCCTGTAGAGGTTTTGAACTTTCAGTGTTCAATCTCCTGGAATGCTGCTTGAAGTCTAGAGGCTAATTCACACAACAATTGACATAATTGTTGATGAAATTAAAATAAACCCAATCTTAAGAAATATATTCCAAAGATGATTCTTCCATTATAGCTTTATAAAATATGATGCTACATTTAGTAGGATAATAATTTATGATAAATGAAACATATTAAATCTTTGAGAATTTACCATTATGGATTTTAGCTTTGATAACCATGGGTCCAAATGCCTGAGAATACTCAAATTAATTCATAATAAAAAGACAAGGGAAATCTGACTTTTTTCTTTTCTCAGAATCTCAAATAGTAAGTTCATGAAAGATTTACATGTGGAATTCTCTAAGTATTCCAGGTTAATAACTATTTTAGACAGATTTAGTCTTCCTGAGACTAGAACATTTTCTTGTACAAAGTTGTTAACCAATTCAGGATGGTTGAGCTGAAAATAGGACATGAGAACTTATTTTAAAAAACACAATGTAACAATGGCTTGATTTTATAAAATATTAATTGGATTTAATCACATTTTTTACTATTTTCAAGCATCACTGAATACAGGTCAGTTTTACACCAAGTTGGGACAATTTTAAGCCCTTCAGAATATAGCACTAACAGTGTTTACTAAACAAATACAAGTCATTTTTGTTGAGTGGCAATGTCTTACCTTGAAGAAATAATTTCAAATGTAAGTTGATCATCACATAAAATATTGGTAGAATTTCTAGGAGATGAATACTTATGTATTCAGGGATGAAGTATCAGTGGTCATAACTTAATTTCAAATGATTCAGCAGAGCAGATAAAATACTTGTGGTAAAATTTAGAAGTTGGTGGGCCAATTATTTGCATATTTAAAATGTTTCAAAATAAAAATATTTTTTAAAATTCTTGATATTTATCAAGACAAGACTATTAGCATAAATTCAACTCTTTTATGATCATTACTTATGAAAATACAAAGTTGTAAATATTTATTGTGCTCCTACTCATATATCAGTAACAACCATACTAGATTCTGGCAACTATTGTGGTAAAAACTAAACATGGTTTCTGATTTCACGGGAAAAAAAAAAGAAAATAATAATTATTAGATAGGAAAAAAATATTAAAAACATGAAGATTTAAGTTGCAAGAGACTATAAAGTAAATCACATGCATTCATTCATATGCATGCAATCTTTGTGCTATGTTAGATACATAATCATTAGAAGAAAGTGATTTGATTCAACAAATTAGTTGCTTCTTCCATTTGATGTCTTATTTTATGGCACAAAAGGTTAAATAAGTATACATGTTTAAGCACAAATACATATGTACATATGTAAAACCTTTGATTTTTGCTGGAAACACACAATCTCCTTACTCAGGCAAAACTCCTTTTAAACCATAAGGAGTAAGTAGGAAATTTGAGGTCCTAAGTTTTCCTTAAAGAAGAAGACAGAATGAGACAATATTCTACCTCAGTGGTGTGAAGTGGGGGGTGCATTTTGACAGAAATAGAGTGAGTTATGCCCCCTCACCCTACCCCAATGGCAGCTAAAGTCACACTACTGTGAATTTCTACAGTTGGATTTTTATTGCTGGAGGATTTACAAAATAGAGCCCTGTGAACTGGAATTGCCTATCACCTAAGATGTGGCTCAGACGGTAAAGCATCTGCCTGCAATGTGGGAGACCCGGGTTCGATCCCTGGGTCAGGAAGATCCCCTGAGGAGGAAATGACAACCCACTTCAGTACGCTTGCCCGGAGAATTCCATGGACTGAGGAGCCTGGTGGGCTACAGTCCAAAGAGTTGCAAAGAGTCCGACATGACTGAGCAACTTCACTAAGATGTCTAAATGTGTCTGCATGTCCAAAAGTGTTGCAATGTACTTGGGGAAAAAAGTATTTGAAAGAAAATAGCTATAATCCATTGCTATTCCCAAGTACCCCCAAGTTCTCTATTTTTGTACCTACCTACATCTGAGTTCATCAAGTGACCTCACTCTTTTGGGTATATCATCAAGTACAATTTCACAAACCAGTTTGCAAAACAAAACAAAACAAAACAAAACAAAACAGACACACACTAGTCACAAAACCAAAGCTGATAATTATCTCTCCAAATATAAAAATTTACGTTTATCTAAATAAAAAGTGAACTTACATAGCACTGGGGAAACAGACTCTTGGAGGGCACAAACAGAATTTTGTACACACCAGGACCCAGGAGAAAGGAACAGTGACCCCACAAGAGACTGACCCAGACTTGGCTCTGAGTGTCCAGGAGTCTCTGGCAGAGGCGTGGGTTGGCAGTGGCCTGCTGCAGGGTTGGGGGCACTGATTGTAGCAATGTGTGCGTGGGACTTTTTGAAGGAAGTCACCATTGTCTTCACTACCTGCACCACAGTTTGGCCTCAGATCAAATAACAGGAAGGGAACACAGCTCCCCTCAACAACAGAAAATTGGATTAAAGATTAACCAAGCATGGCCCCACCCATCAGAACAAGACCCAGTTTCCCCTTCAGTAAGTCTCTCTCATCAGGAAGCTTCCATAAGCCTCTGATCCTTCTCCATCAGAGCACAGAGAGACTGAAAACCACAATCACAGAAAACTAACCAATCTGATCACACTGACCACAGCCTTGTCTAACACAATGAAATTATGAGCCATGGCAAGTAGAACCACCCAAGACAGACAGGGTCATGGTGGAGAGTTCTAACAAAACATGTTCCACTGGAGAAGGAAATGGAAAGCCACTTCAGTATTTTTCCCTTGAGAAAGCCATGAAGAATATGAAAAGGCAAAAAGATAGGACACTAAAAGAATATCTCACGGGGTTGGTAGGTACCCAATATGCTACTGGAGAACAGTGGAGAAATAACTTCAGAAAGAATGAAGGGATGGAGTCAAAGCAAAAACAACACCCAGTTGTGGATGTGACTGATGATGGAAGAAAGTCTGATGCAGTAAAGAGCAAAACTGCATAGGGACCTGGAATGTTCAGTTCAGTTCAGTTGCTAGTCGTGTCCGACTCTTTGCGACCCCATGAATCGCAGCACGCCAGGCCTCCCTGTCCATCACAAATTCCAGGAGTTTACTCAAACTCATGCCCATCGAGTTGGTGATGCCATCCAGCCATCTCATCCTCTGTTGTCCCCTTCTCCTCCTGCCCTCAATCCCTGCAAGCATCAGGGTCTTTTCCAATGAGTCAACTCTTCGCATGAGGTACCCAACGTATTGGAGTTTCAGCTTCAGCATCAGTCCTTTCAATGAACACCCAGGACTTATCTCCTTCAGGATGGACTGGTTGGATCTCCTTGCAGTCCAAGGAACTCTCAAGAGTCTTCTCCAACACCACAGTTCAAAACCATCAATTTTTTGGCACTCAGCTTTCTTCACAGCCCAACTCTCACATCCATACCTGACTACTGGAAAAACCATAGCCTTGACCAGATGGACCTTTGTTGGCAAAGTAATGTCTCTGCTTTTTTAATATGCTGTCTAGGTTGGTCATAACTTTTCTTCCAAGGAGTAAGCATCTTTTAATTTCATGGCTGCAGTCACCATCTGCAGTGAGTTTGGAGCCCCCAAAAATAAAGTCTGACACTGTTTCCATTGTCTCCCCATCTATCTCCCATGAGGTGATGGGACCAGATGCCATGATCTTAGTTTTCTGAATGTTGAGCTTTAAGCCAACTTTTTCATTTGCCTCTTTCACTTTCATCAAGAGGTTTTTTAGTTCCTCTTCACTTTCTGCCATAAGGGTGGTGTCATCTGCATATCTGAGGTTATTGATATTTCTCCCTGCAATCTTAATTCCAGGTTGTACTTCTTCCAGCCCAGCGTTTCTCAGGATGTACTCTGCATATAAGTTAAATAAACAGGGTGACAATATACAGCCTTGACATACTCCTTTTCCTATTTGGAACCAGTCTGTTGTTCCATGACCAGTTCTAACTGATGCTTCCTGACCTGCATACAGGTTTCTCAAGAGGCAGGTCAGGTGGTCTGGTATTCTCAAATCCTTCAGAACTTTCCAGTTTATTGTGGCTCAGCTGGTAAAGAATCTGCCAGCAATGTGGGAGACCTGGGTTTGATCCCTGGGTTGGGAAGATCCCCTGGAGAAGGGAATGGCTACCCACTCCAGTATTCTAGCCTAGAGAATACCATGGACTCGGCTACCTGGAATGTTAGGTCCATGAATAAAGGCAAATTGGAAGTGGTCAAACAGGGGACGGCAAGAGTGAATGTCAACATTTTAGGAATCAGCGAAATAAAATGGGCTGGAATGGGTGAATTTAATTCAGATGACCATTATATCTACTACTGTGGGGAAGAATCCCTTAGAAGAAATGGAGTAGCCATCATGTCAACAGAAGAGTCTAAAATGCAGTACTTGGATGCAATCTCAAAAATGACAGAATGATCTCGGTTCATTTTGAAGGCAAACCATTCAATATCACAGTAATCCAAGTCTATTCCCTGACCAGAAATACTGAAGAAGCTGAAGGTGAATGGCTCTATGAAGACCTACAAGACCTTCTAGAACTTGTACCCAAGAAAGATGCCCTTTTCATTATAGGAGACCAGAATGCAAAAGTAGGAAGGCAAGAGATACCTGGAGTAACAGGGCATATTTGGCTTTGGAGTACAAAATGAAGCAGGTCAAAGGCCAATAGAGTTTTGCCAAGAGAACTCACTGGTCATAGCAAACACCCATTTCCCACAACACAAGAGAAGACTCTACACAGCAACATCACCAGAGGGTCAATACTGAAATTAGACTGATTATATTCTTTGCAATCAAAAATGGAGAAGCTCTACACAGTCAGCAAAAACAAGACCAGGAGCTGACTGTGGCTCACATCATGAACTCCTTATTGCCAAATTCAGACTTAAATTGAAGAAAGTAGGGAAAACCACTAGACCATTCAGGTATGAATGGTCTAAATCAAATCCCTTATGATTATACAGTGAAAGTGAGAAATAGATTTAAGGGACCAGATCTGACAGACAGAGTGCCTGATGAACTATGGATGGAGGTTCGTGACATTGCACTGGAGGCGGGGATCAAGACCATCACCAAGAAAAAGAAATGAAAAAAGGCAAAACAGTTGTCTGAGAGGCCTTACAAATAGCTGAGAAAAGAAGAGAAGTGAAAGGCAAAGGAGAAAAGGAAAGATATACCCATTTGAATGCAGAGTTCCAAAGAATAGCAAGGAGAGATAAAAAAGCCTTCCTCAGTGATCAATGCAAAGAAATACAGGAAAAAACAGAATGGGAAAGACTAGAGAGCTCTTCAAGGAAATTAGAGATACCAAGGGAAAAATTCATGTAAAGATGCAATCAATAAAGGACAGAAATGTTATGGACCTAACAGAAGCAAAAGATATTAAGAAGAGGTGGCAAGGATACACAGAAGAGATATACAAGAAAAATCTTCATGACCCAGATAACCACGATAATGTCATCACTCACCTAGAGCCAGACATTCTGGAATGTGAAATCAAGTGGGCCTTAGGAAGCATCACTACAAATAAAGCTAGTGGAGGTGATAGAATTCCAGCTGAGCTCTTTAAAATACTAAAAGATGATGCTGTGAAAGGGCTGCACTGAATATGCCAGCAAATTTGAAAAACTCAGCAGTGGCCACAGGACAGGAAAAGGTCACTTTACATTCCAATTTCAAAAAAAGACAATGCCAAAGAATGTTCAAACTACTGAACTAGTGCATTCATCTCACACGCCAGCAAAGTAATGCTCAAAATTCTCCAAGCCAGCCTTCAAAAGTACATGAGCTATGAACTTCCAGATGCTCAAGCTGGATTTAGAAGAGGCAGAGATGAAATTGCCAACCTCCATTGGATCATAGAAAAAGCAAGAGAGTTCCAGAAAAACAGCTATTTCTGCTTTATTGACTACGCCAAAGCCTTTACTGTGTTCAGTTCAGTTCAGGTGCTCAGTCATGTCTGACTCTTTGCGACCCCATGAACCGCAGCACGCCAAGCCTCCCTGTCCATTACCAACTCCCGGAGTCTACCCAAACCCACGTCCATCGGGTCGGTGATGCCATCCAACTATCTCGTCCTCTGTTGTCCCCTTCTCCTCCTGCCCTCAATCTTTCCCAGGGTCTTTTCAAATGGGTCAGCTCTTTGCATCAGGTGGCCAAAGTACTGGAGTTTCAGCTTCAACATCAGTCCTTCCAATGAGCACCCAGTACTGATCTCCTTCAGGATGGACTGATTAGAACTCCTTGCAGTCCAAGGGACTCTCGAGAATCTCTCCAACACCACAATTCAAAAGCATCAATTCTTTGGCGCTCAGCATTCTTTATAGTCCGACTCTCACATCCACACATGACCACTGGAAAAACCATAGCCTTGACTAGACGGACCTTTGTTGGCAAAGCAATGTCTCTGCTTTTAAATATGCTATCAAGGTTGGTCATTAACTTTCCTTCCAAGGAGTAAGCGTCTTTTAATTTCATAGCTGCAATCACCATCTGCAGTGATTTTGGAGGCCCAAAAAGTAAACTCAGTCATTGTTTCCACTGTTTCCTCATCTATTTGACATGAAGTGATGGGACCAGATACCATGATCTTAGTTTTCCGAATGTTGAGTTTTAAGCCAACTTTTTCACTCTCTCCTTTCATTTTCATCAAGAGGCTCTTTAGTTTTTCTTCACTTTCTGTCATAAGGGTGGTGTCATCTGCATATCTGAGGTTATTGACATTTCTCTCAGGAATCTTGATTCCAGCTTGTGCTTCCTCCAGCCCAGTGTTTCTCATGATGTATTCTGCATATAAGTTAAATAAGCTGGGTGACAATATACAGCCTTGACGTACTCCTTTTCCTATTTGGAACCAGTCTGTTGTTCCATGTCTGCTTCTGACTGTTGCTTCCTGACCTGCATACAGGTTTCTCAAGAGGGAGGTCAGGTGGTCTGTTATTCCCATCTCTCTAAGAATTTTCCACAGTTTATTGTGATTCACACAGTCAAAGGCTTTGGCATAGTCAATAAAGCAGAAATAGATGTTTTTCTGGAACTCTCTTCTTTTTTGATGATCCAGCGGATGTTGGGAATTTGATTTCTGGTTCTTCTGCCTTTTCTAAAACCAGTTTCAACATCTGGAAGTTCATGATTCACGTATTGCTGAAGCCTGGATTGCAGAATTTTGAGCACTACTTTACTAGCGTGTGAGATGAGTGCAATTGTGCGGTAGTTTGAGCATTCTTTGGGATTGCCTTTCTTAGGGATTGGAATGAAAACTGACCTTTTCCAGTCCTGTGGCCACTGCTGCATTTTCCAAATTTGCTGGCATATTGAGTGCAGCACTTTCACAGCATCATCTTTTAGGATTTGAAATAGCTCAACTGGAATTCCATCACCTCCACTAGTTGTGTTCATAGTGATGCTTTCTAAGGCCCACTTGATTTCACATTCTAGGATGCCTGGCTCTAGGTGAGTGATCACACCATCATGATTATCTTGGTCATGAAGATCTTTTTTGTACAGTTCTTCTGTGTATTCTTGCCATCTCTTCTTAACATCTTCTGTTTCTCTTAGGTCCATACCATTTCTGTCCTTTATTGAGCGCATCTTTACATGAAATGTTCCCTTGGTATCTCTAATTTTCTTGAAGAGATCTCTAGTCTTTCCCATTCTATTGTTGTCCTCTACTTCTTTGACTGTGTGTGTCACCACAAACTGTGGAAAATTCTTTAAGGGATGGAAATACCAAACCACCTGTCCTGCCTCTGGAGAAATCTGTATGCAGGTCCAGAAACAATAGTTACAAGTGGACATGGAACAATAAACTGTTTCCAAATAGGAAAATGAGTACCTCAAGGCTGTATATTGTCACCCTGTTTATTTAATTTATATGCATAGTACATCATGCAAAATGCCAGGCTGGATGAAGCACAAGCTGGCGTCAAGATTGCCAGGAAAAATATCAATAACCTCAGATATGCAGATGACACCACCCTTATGGCAGAAAGTGAAGAGGAACTAAAAAGCCTCTTGATGAAAGTGAAAGAGGAGAGTGAAAAAGTTGGCTTAAAGCTCAGCATTCAGAAAAGTAAAATCATGGCATCTGGTCCCATCACTTCATGGCAAATAGATGGGGAAACACTGAGAGACTTTATTTGGGGGGGGCTCCAAAATCACTGCAGATGGTGACTGCAGCCATGAAATTAAAAGATGCTTGCTCCTTGGAAAAAAGCTATGACCAACCTAGACAGCATATTAAAAAGCAGAGATATTACTTTGCCAACAAAGGTCCATCTAGTCAAGGCTATGGTTTTTCCAGTAGTTATGTATGGATGTGAGAGTTGGACTATAAAGAAAGCTGAGCACTGAAAATTTGATTCTTTTGAACTGTGGTGTTGAAGACTCTTGAGAGTCCCTTGGACTGCAGGGAGATTCAACCAGTCCATCCTAAAGGAAATCAGTCCTGAATATTCATTGGAAGGATTGATAGTGAAGCTGAAACTCCAATACTTTGGATCCCTTTTGCGAAGAACTGACTCATTTGGAAAGACCCTGATGTTGGGAAAGATTGAAGGCAGGAAGAGAAGGGGACAACAGAGGATGAGATGGTTGGATGGCATCAGCAACTCAATGGACATGAGTTTTGGTAAACTCCAGGAGTTGGTGATGGACAAGGAGGCCTGGCATGTTGTAGTCCATGGGGTCACAAAGAGCTGAACACAACTGAGCAACTGAACTTAATATATTCAAAATAATAATCCATCAATCACTGAAAATCTAGTGTGTATCTCTATTAATAAACTGTTCATATCATCTTATTTCAGTCCTCAACACTGCATGTCACATATTACACCTTCATTATTAACATAAGAGAAGAGTTTGGGTGAGTTTTTCTGACTTTTTCAAGTCATTTACCCATAAGTGGAATCAAGACAGTGACTCCAATATGTACTATTCATGTCTTCTGCTAGTAGGAACTTCAGAAACACAAGCCCTGCAACTAACACCTTAATTTATGAAATGAAACATTTTAAATTAAGCATTATTTTGTTATTTACTTAATACCAATCCTGTGACAGGCAGTTTGCTAAAAAAGTTCCACCACAAACATTCAATTAATCCCACTCTATATCTCTGTCTGTTGCCACACCATTAAGATTGATATAATCATAGAAACAGCTCTATGCATTTGTGAGAATATAGTCACGATGCATTCAGATCTCCACTGGGCACAGGTCAAGCACCAAGTCAGTTTAATTCAGTTCAGTCACTCAGTTGTGTCCGACTTTTTGCAACCCCATGGAGAGCAGCACTCCAGGCCCCCCTGTCCATCACCAACTACCAGAACTTGCTCAAACTCATGTCCATCAAGTTGGTGATGCCCTCCAACCATCTTATCCTCTGTCATCCCCTTCTCCTCCTGCCCTCAATCTTTCCCAGCATCAGGGTCTTTTCCAATGAGTCAGTTCTTCACATCAGGTGGTCACATTATTGGAGTTTCAGCTACAACATTAGTACTTTAAATAATAGCTATTTCTCTCATGACACATAAAGTTTATCTCATTTATATGTGTAGCATAGACACAATGGTTGTGACAGTAAAGCTCAATAAGTAGTTTTGAGATAATAGATTAAAATTAATACCATTAAATAGAATACAAGAGATATAAGATCATTAAAGAAATCAATGTGGTTGATTTCTGGAAATTCAGATTTTATAACATATTCTTTCCTGTCCATCTCCATCTCACCTATCTTGGGGATGACAGAAAATTCAAAAGCACTTGAAGCTTTTTATTGGATCTCCCCAAGTCTCTAATCTTTCTATCTAATTACCATGCAGCACCAACATGATTGCACCTCATTAAGTGTTTCAGAATAACTGTGTCCTAAGTTTTATTTGATCAAAACAATAAACTCAGTTTTCAAAACTCATTAATCAACTAATAGGGTCATTGACTCACAACCTATAGACAGAGGGAACATTAGCCTTTATCTTAAGTCAATGCCTCTGCCTTCACTTCTGGCATCATCAGCAAACCATGGGTCATTCCAGGCAAAGTTCAGCCTTCCAGGAGCACTGATTATAGTGAAAGACATTTCCTGAAGCAAAGGCTGTTCTTTTCATCATCTCACTTCTTCTCTGCTCACTAAGAAATGCTCTGTGTCAGACAATGACAGGGTGAGACAGTGTGTCTAGGTCTAAAGTTTGAAATGTGTTTCTTTTCTAAATCTTGAATATGTTTTAGGCATAAATCTTTGATGAGCTGCAGAATATAAGATCAACTCCTGGAAGTCAGATGCTCACTGAGATGAGACAGGTCACTTCTCTAAGGTTATCATTCACTGGCTACTTATATGTGACAGAGATTATTTTGAGGAGGAAAGAGAAAAATGCTGCGTTTCAAGATGGGGCAAAACATTACCTTTCTGTACTTGTTTTGGAATTGAAATATCTGCAGTATTATTTTAGTAAACTAATTTAGTTCACTTTTTATTCTGAATCCTCAGTTAGAATGCAATAACCTCAAAGGCAAAAAAATTATAATTTAAAAATTTTGCTTTCATTTGTACCATTATATATGGCTATAAATAAGTAATTTTTCTGAGTCTCAGGTTCCACATCTACAAAATTTATAATAATATTTTCTTAATTATCTCAATGCAACTGAGTGTGCATTTGGTTTGCCATAATGCACATACAAAATACTCTGAAAAAGGCAAGTCATGAGATAAATGCAAGGTATGATACAAGTACCAAAAGACAAATGATAAAGCTTAACCTTTTTTTTTCCCCTTAACCATGAAAATTTAATCATACACTCAAACTTTTTTGGAAAATAGATGAGGTAAAAGAAGTTCACTTAAGTTTGGTTTGCTGAAGATCAAACTCAGAGGGATCATAAGTGGGCAATGATATATGTTGTTGAAATAAAAGTAGGGCTTATATTCTCACGCTGGAAGTGCCTTTAATCTGTCATATTTTTATTCAGTTCATTACAGAACATGCATAAACATGGATTTTTAGTGTGTTTAAATCAGCATCCTAAAGATTCAAATCAGTGAGGCATACATTATCGATGTTCTCTTTAATATTCATTGTGATCTACTCTGTGGTTTTCTCTCTAATGAGAGCTTATCATCTGAGTAACTCACCTTCTCATGTCTGAATTTAGCAAATTTAGTCCATATTTGAACAGCACCTATTTTTTAAAAGTTCTTGTTCAACTATTCTGTGCATTTATAACTATCTTCAGTATCTTCTCATCTACTTTGTATACATTGCACACATTTATTCACACTAAATTTGCTTTTTTTTGGGGGGGGGGCTATTGAAATCATGTCTATATTTTTGTAACCAGAATTGCATTTCTGGTAGCCTTAAATAACCAGCTCAATTTTTATTAATGACTAGCAGATGAACACTGCATTATATTCATTCAAGAATAATATATTCTTTTTGATCTTCTTTTAAATTGAACAATAATTGCTTTATAATGCTGCATTGGCTTCTACTATACAGCAGAGTGAATCAGCCATATGTATACATATATCCCCCTTCCCCCTCATGTCCCCCCACCTTCTACCCCATCCCACCACTCGAGGTTCCCACAGAGCACAGGGTTAAACCGCCTGTGCCAATACAGGAGCTTCCCACCAGCTCTCTGTTTTACATACGGTGGTGTATATATGTCAATGCTATTCTCCCAGTTTGTCCCACCCTCTCTTTCCCCTGCTGTGTCCAAAGTCTGTTTTCTATGTCTGCATTTCTATTCTTGCCTTTGTACATGGGTTCATCAGTACTACTTGTCTACATTCCATATATATGCACTAACTCAAAATGGATTAAAAACCTAAATGTAAAGCCAGAAACTATAAAACACTTAGACGAAAACATAGGCAAAACACTCTTTGACATAAATCACAGCAATATCCTTTTTGACACACCTCCTATAGTGTTGGGAAAAAAAAAAAAAAACAAGTGAGACCTGATAAAAGATTTTGCACAGCAAGGAAAACTATAAATGAGATGAAAAGACAACTCTCAAAATGGGGGTAAATAATTGCAAATAAAACAAATGTATTCTTAATGTTTTCAAATAATTCTGTTCTCATGTTATTATACAAAGGGAATATTTCATGCAAAGATGGGCTCATAAAGCACAGAAATGGTATGGATCTAACAGAAGCAGAAAATATTAAGAAGAGGTGGCAAGAATACACAGAAGAGCTATACAAAAAAGATCTTCATGACCCAGATAACCACAAGGTGTGATTACTCACCTAGAACCAAAATACTGGAATGTGAAGTCAAGTGGACCTTAGGAAGCATACTGTGAAAATAGCTAGTGGAGGTGATAGAATTCAAGTTGAGCTATTTCAAATCCTAAAAGATGAAGCTGTGAAAGTGCTGCACTCAATATGCCAGCAAATTTGAAAAACTCAGCAGTGGCCACAGGACTGGAAAAGATCAGCTTTCATTCCAGTCCCTAAGAAAGGCATCACCAAAGAATGTTCAAACTACCGCAAAATTGCACTCATCTCACACACTGGCAAAGTAGTGCTCAAAATTCTCCATGCCAGGCTTCATCAATACATGAACCATGAACTTCTAGATGTTCAAACTGGTTTTAGAAAAGCCAGGGGAATCAGAGATCAAATTGCCAACATCTGCTGAATCATCAAAAAAGCAAGTGCGTTCCAGAAAAATATCTACTTTTGCTTTATTGACTATGCCAAAGCCTTTGATTGTGTGGATCACAACTAATTGTGGAAAATTCTTAGAGAGATGGGAATACCAGACCACCTGACCTGCCTCCTGAGAAACATGTATGCAGGTCAGGAAGCAACAGTTAGAAGCAGACATGGAACAACAGACTGGTTCCAAATAGGAAAAGGAGTATGTCAAGGCTGTATATTGTCACCCTGCTTATTTAACTTATATGCAGAGTACATCATGAGAAACGCTGGGCTGGAGGAAGCACAAACTGGAATCAAGATTGCCGGGAGAAATATCAATAACCTCTGATATGCAGATGATACCACTCTATGGCCAGAAGTGAAAAACTAAAGAGCCTCTTGATAAAAGTTAAAGAACAGAGTGAAAAAGTTGGCTTAAAGCTCAACATTCAGAAAACTAACATCATGGCATCCGGTCCCATCACTTCATGCCAAATAGATGGGGAAACAATGGCAACAGTAGCAGACTTTATTTTGGGGGGCTCCAAAATCAGTGCAGATGGTGATTGCAGCCATGAAATTAAAAGACTACTTGGAAGAGAAGTTATGACCAAGCTAGTTAGCATATTAGAAAGCAGAGACATTACTTTGCCAACAAAGGTCCGTCTAGTCAAGGCAATGGTTTTTCCAGTTGTCACGCATGGATGTGAGGGTTGGACAATAAAGAAAGCTGAGCACCGAAGAATTGATGCTTTTGAACTGTGGTGTTGGAGAAGACTCTTGAGAGTCCCTTGGACTGCAAGGAGATCCAGTCCATCCTAAAGGAAATTAGTCCTTAATATTCATTGGAAGGACTGATGTTGAAGCTGAAACTCCAATACTTTGGCCACCTGATGAGAATAACTGACTCATTTGAAAAGACCGTGATGCTGGGGAAAGTTGAGGGTGGAAGGGAGAAGGGGACGACAGAGGATGAGATGGTTGGATGGCATCACCAACTATATGTACATGAGTTTGAGTAAACTCCAGGAGCTGGTGATGGACAGGGAGGCCTGGCATGCTGCAGTCCATGGGGTCACAAACAGTGGGACACGACTGAGTGACTCAACTGAACTGAACAAAGATAAGGTAAAACTTTAGGATTAGGATAAATTTGATTGTCAGAGAATAAATTTAAAACCTGATGCTGTAGGCAATAGAAGTTTTTGTAAGTTTTAACACAGGTGAGAAACATGATGTAAGGCTTCAGAAAAATGCAGGATTGGTATGAGGCAAATCCCTAGAATTTAGTGGAGACAAAGCAATTATTAAAATAATCCAGTCCTGGCCAAGGAAGAAAGTGTTGTACTCCAGCAAAAGGGAAAGGAAAAGAGAGATGTGAGGATCTTTTCAAAGCATAACCAATCTCATGATATATTTACAAAATGTTTCTAAAATACAAAGGCAGAAGAAGAAAGGAGGATTCATTCAAGGTTTACAGTCACAAGATGAGAAGGGTGATTTTATGTGATTTTGAAACATAGCTCTAGATTCCTCAAAAATAATTCCTCATGTATCATTTTTTTTTCTGTTTTATATAGATTATGTTAAATAATAACCATTACTTTTATTTTTCACAGATTATCTGAATGTTTTCCCCATGTAATCAATATGCTAATGGTTTTAAGCTTTTCATTTCTCTTATTTTCTGTTATATAATAATGGTGGTTACATTGTCCATGTTCAATAAGCTTAATAAATGAATTAAGTGATAGACCTTTCTCTGACAGACAGAGAACTTTCTTATGATGTTTCAATTGTTGTATCTTATAGTCAGCACTTCTCAAAGCCTAGGGTGTAATTCTATCTAGACAATTCCCAGGCAGGGGAAAAATAAAATCCAGATTGCTTTTAATTAAACTGGAATCCATTTTTAAAAAGAATATTTAGATCAATTTCCTTATTATATACCACTACCAATTTCTTGTTCCTTTCAAATATCCAGAAGGAAATCTCATATTGTATAGGGTAAGTTATTTCTGAATTGAAATTTTGCTTAATACCTTAATATGAGATCTGGCTCATGAAACTTACTGACTTCCCTACATTTGTGCCCCTATAAGATTTCAGCAGTGCTGATTCAGGTGAAAAAAGCATCATTGTCAGGAGTAAGATGAACCAAAAAACATTTAGGTAAAATTATCTAAATTTAAATGAAGTAAGGCATTCTATCGAATGACAATATCTTTGTATCTCCTTCCCCTAGCCTCCAAACACCTGGCCCCCCTACTTCCAAACACACACACCAAGTCCTTATGTGACCAGTACATAATGTAGGACGTGTTTACGCAGCACTAGCCAGGGAAGAGTTCTGTGTTCTACCTTGTCTGTTTCCCAAGCTTCAGGGTTGTCTTTTTAGCTGTGGCAAGTGAAGTCTAATTAGGTCTTGTGCCATCATCCCATAGATGACAGTGACCAGGAGGTTTTGGGGTCTGGTATTTCTCTCTGTGATTTCTATGAGCATTATTGTGTTAAGATTTAATAATAGTCATATTAGTCTTCTGGGATTGCCAGAAAAAAAAGTTTCACAGACTACTTGACAAAAAAAAAAAAAAAGAAAAGAAATATCAGTTTATCTTTTCTCAGTTCTAGAGGCTGGTATCTTCTCCTGTTCTATAACACAGGTCATATTGAATTAAGGCCCCACCCTTATGACATCATTTATCCTTAACAACCTCCTTAAAGGTCTTACCTTCAAATATAATCATATGGGACTTATAGATTTGGGATATAAATTTTAGGGGGATATAATTCAGAGCATGATAATACCAATTTCAGAAAGTATTGCCATCTCTGCTAATACTATTTGTAAAAATATCCACAAAATCCTATTAACCATAAATATTCTTTGCAATCAAAACCTTTCTGATTCTGTAATGAACACAAGGAATCATCTGATAGTTATCACTCATTTTCTTCATTCTTGGCAGTAACAAGTAACATTATCTCAGAATTATAAACTATCATTATAATGTTAGGTGGAAAACAGGCATAGTGACCCCTGGAAGCTTTCAAATTGCCATTGGTTGGATTCTTAATGTGTCATGTATATAACCTATTATATTTTATACTTAAAAAAAGTTGACACCTATTCATTATAAAAACATTAAGAAAATAAGGAATTAAAGGGAAATTCATCCACTTGATAAAGGCATCTGTGAAAAACTTGTAACTAACATTTTGGACTTCCCAGGTAGTGTTGCTGCTGCTGCTATCACTTCAGTCGTGTCTGACTCTGTGCGACCCCATAGACGGCAGCCCACCAGGCCCCTCTGTCCCTGGGATTCTCCAGGCAAGAACACTGGAGTGGGTGTTAGTGGTAAAGAATCCACCTGCCAATGCAGGAGAGTAACAGATGTGAGCTTGATTCCTGGGTGGGGAAGATCCCCTGGAGAAGGACATAGCAACCCATTCCAGTATTCTTGCTTAGAGAATCCCATGGACGGAAGGGCCTGGCAGGCTACAGACCATGGGGTCGTAAAGAGTCAGATACAGCTGAAGCAACTAGCACGCAAGTAGCAGGCAATGTCATTTTTAAAAATTTTTTATTGAAGTATGGTTTATTTACAATGCCATATTAGTCTTTTTTTTCTTTTTAAATTGAAATATAGTTAATTTATGTTACATTAGTTTCAGGTGTAAACAATCATTTAGGGTGTATATATACATATGTTTGTGTGTGTGTGTGTCTATATAGATAATTTTTGAGGACCATACATAATGTAGTAAGATTATATAATAAGCATATACACAGAGACGGGTAAAAAGAACAGTGTGATATGGGAGAGGATCTCAGAATAGACTGCTTAGAAATGAAAAATGGTGTCCAGTTGGGCAAAGGAAATTCAATGGAGGATGAGAAAAACAAGATGGACAATGCAACAGGAGAAGGTGTTAAATTTTCACTTCTTTGGCATCTAGCACATAGACCCTTTCTGCTATAATAAGAGCTTTATAACTCCAGGGCAGGCCAGCCTGGCAGAGATTACCACAAGATCTGAGACCTGGAGACTTCTCCTAAAATGAGGACAACAAATCAATAACTGGCATGAAGAGGATGTACCATGCAAGGGAGCAGAGGCTGTTTCAACTGGCAGAAATAAGGAGAACTTTCTCTAGGTCTAACGACTAGTCCTGGGAAAGTAGTGGACTGTCCTTGCCTACAATTCCTTGTGGGCCTGAAAAAGAACAGAAGGCTAGATGCTGGGAGTAGATGCCATCCACCGAGGTGTTGGTCTATATTATTGCTCAGAGGCAGTCCAAGTAGGAAATAAAGTGTCAAAGGTGTGGGTGACAGATATAGGTCTTAAAGATTTAATTTCCCAGGCAGTTTCAAAACTGTAATCATTATCTCCATTTGCTATTTAATATGTATTTTCTGTTCACATACTGCTTATATTTCTCCACATTGGGTTGTTAACTAGTAAATAAGTTATATCTGGGAGCGATGGACAAAGAAAATATGCCAATTTACTTTAGACTATGAAGTATCTTTGGAAAACAAACACAAATATGCTAAAGCTATAAGTAAAACTGTCTTGATAGTCATCAATTTTAAGGTAAAAATAATTCAAATCAATATATTATCACATGGAAAGAAGATATAAGATGAATCCATTGATTTAACCAAAACTATGGTATTAGAATTTATTTTAAAATTTGACATATGACATATTTTATCAACATCACTAAGGTAAGTAAAATATTTTCCCCATGTTTCCTAGGAATAAAGAGCAAATAAACTATAGAGCACAAGTTTTCCTTCTTATTCTGAAGGAGGCAATGGATGTAATATTATTTTTTGCATATTTTTTGTTCATCAAAAAATAAATGAAGCAACACTTTTCTACCTGAAATGGCTTATTTGGCAATTGCATGCTTAATGCATATTTTTCCCCCTCTCACATAATGTTGGTATGGATGAAAAACATGCTGATGAGTAGGATTTTAGGTTGAGGTTTTAATCTGAAATGTTTTCAATGTTTCTCCTACTAATTTACTACCAATAATGCTGGGGGCTAAGAAGTAGTATTGGGAGAGTTTAAATGCTTACTTTATCTGTATAAATGCCAATTTACCAAAAAAATGACAACTGGAAAAAACACAGTGCAATACTGAATTAAATAAATGTCGTAATCTCTCAACTCCAAATGTATTATTGTTTAATATACTAAGCATATGGATTTAACATTAGGTACTACCTTAGACATCATTGTAGAAAGCTGTATGAATTTCAAAGCAGTTTAATTAGTATAAACACCTACAAATGTAAAATCACTTTAATTTTTCATTTTGATATTGGAAGTCTCCTTGACTTTTTAGGTTGTTTATATATTGATGAACTAATTAAGAAATTGATTAAGTTGGTTAGAACATGTAGCAACATAAGCCTTTGGGACATCATTAGTTCTTAATTCTATATTTTCTAGGCCATTCACTACTTACTAGATCTGACTCAACATCTGTCTTTGCCTATATGTATAATTATTTTCCCCCTAACATGCAGTTAACTTTGTAATGTTTCTTAGTAGAAAAGTAATACATACATATAATATGTTCAGAAAATATAGAAGGTATATGTAAAATGACAAAATAGAGAAATGTTTTAATACCTTCGTGTCTCTATTTTAAGGTAAATATTATGATCCCAGGAATTATAGTGCATGGGTTCAGATTTTGACTTTGCTGCTTGCTTCTATCTCAGCAATTGATTCAATCTGTCTTTACCACAGCTTCCACATCTGTAAATACAGATAATGTCAATGTGTTTCCCACAGAGTGATCAGGATTAAATGAGCTATCATAAATAAGAGTTTCTGGTATACAGTAAGCATAAACATTGATGAGAAGTATATCATTCTAAGGTTATGAATGAACCCACAACATTTTGATAAAAATTGACATACCATATGAACTTTTCTCACTTAATATAATGTGTTGGTATTCAAAAAAATTTTCCTCTCTTTATGGAGACATTTGTCTGTATAATCTTTCAAAAATTTGCACAGCAATTTGCAATGAACATCAGTCTAAATGTATGTTTGTGCGTCTGTTCAAATGATTCCTTCAGAATAAATTCCTAGATGCAAATATATTAAGTTGAAAGACATGTATTTGTGAAGACTATTTTGAAACAGGTGTCATGCCTTCAATAGTACAAGTATATGACCATTTCTCTTCACTTTTACTAGCACAAAACATGGCACTCTTCTATTTTATCAAATTTAAAATCTATTGGTTCATTTTACATTTAATTACCTGTACAATTAGGCAATATTTACTGTTTATCATTTAATTTTGTCTTTTATCCATTTTTAGATATGTTTGTCTTTTTCTTACTGATTTCTGAGAGATCATTCTATAATGAAATATTTTCTGAAAATATTGGTTAAAATGATCAAATAAATAACTATTTTCAAAGTTCCAGTGTACAGTAATGAGTCTCTTAACTGTCTAGATAAAATCTGGAAAGCTGGGAAGATCTAATAAATTTGTTAGCTCCAGTATTAACTTTTTCTTGAGTTATATATATATATATGTGTGTGCATATATATATATATATATATATATATTCAAACAATGTTGTATTAGTTCCAGGTATATAGCAATATTATTTGGTTATACAGATACATGTTTCTATTTTTCTTTCAAATTATTTTCCCATTTAAGGTTATTACAGAATATTGAGCAGAGTTCCCAAATGCAGGCCCTTCAGTGCCACGTTACACAAGATAGACTTAACTGATATTTATAAAGCATTTGATCCAAAAGCAGCAGAATATACATTCTTCTCAAGTGCATAAGAAACACTTTTCAGGACTGACCACATTATGGGCCACAAAGCAAGTCACAGTAAAATTAAAAAAAAAAAGAAATCATATAAAGCATGTTTTCTGACAACAATACTATGAAATGAGAAATCAACTACAAGAAAAACTGTATACACACAGACACACACTAAACAATATGATGCTAAATAACCAATATATCACTGAAGAAATCAAAGAGGAAATAAAAAAACACCTAGAGGAAATGAAAATAAAAGCCAACAACTCAAAACCTATGGGATACAGCAAAAGCAGTTCTAAGAAGGAAGCTTATAGCAATAAAATCTTACCTTAGGAAACAAGAAAATTCCCAACCTTACCCCAAAAGCAACTAATGAAAGAAGATAAAAGCCAGCTCTTTGAAAATATAAATAAAATTGATAAAACTTTATCCAGTAGGGATTTCAATGCATGTAATTTTGAGCATTCTCATTCTTATAGCAATCAGTTCCTTTGGAAGCTACTTGATTTGGGTTTGTTTTTTCATTGTTGGTTTCCACTTCATTGCTTCATACCAAGATCTGCCTGTTAGCTAACTCCTCTCTGTTGATATTTTATCTATCCATGTCCTGTCTTTGCTCCTGAGTATTATTTGCTTCACACACATCAACCCTATTATCTCCTCCTACAAGTCATCCACATTCTCAGATATATTTGGGAAGGTGTTAAGATAGCTACAATAACTACTATTACCCTGATTAGAGAAAAAATTTCCAAGGCTGGTAAAACCACTGGTCAGATCCAATAATACACTCAGATAATTGTTATAGTTGAATGTGAGATGTTTATTTATTTATTTTTAATCAAAACATAGCCTCTTGAGTCTACCTAACTAAAAAGAGGGCTTCCCTGGTGACTCAGTGGTAAAGAATCTGCCTGCCAATGCAGGAGATGTGGGTTTGATCCCTGGGTGGGTAAGATCGCCTGGAGAAGGAAATGGTAATGCACTCCAGGATTCTTGCCTGAGAAAACCCTTAAGACAGAGAAGCCTGGTGGGCTATAGCCCATGGGGTTTCAAAAGAGTCAGACACGACTTAGAAATTAAGCAACAACAACAAGCTAAAAACATAATTTCCAAACTTGCTTGGATGGAAATGTATGTGAAAATGAACATTAGCCACATGCTTTAAAAAAAAAAAAACCTTAGAAAAAAACAGCCAAACCTCATCAGAGTTAACTTTCAGCAAATCCCAAGCAAATCACTATACAAGTAACCCTACTAAAATAAGATGCAGTATAAAATTTTACAATAATTTCAAAGAAATTAACATTCTGGAACCCTATATTTTTTTTCATTTTCATAATAATTTGCATTTTACCAGCAGACTCCAAAAGTATTGCTTTCATACCTCTATTTAGTTACAAACTTTCATATTATTCTAAATGCCAATAAATTGGGCTAAATAACAGTGGGGTATAAGGAAAAAATATTTTGACTGTTATTCTGGTTTTAAGTAAAATCTCTAGGATAATCAAATACAATAGTGTTAATAAACGGATATATTTTTAAACTTCTCCTATGACATTATTGTTTAATCAAAGTACATTTGCAAAGTAAAATTCTTGAAAATGACTAAGGCATTTTACTTGACATAAAACAGATCATCTGTTTCTTCTTGTCCATTTTTTGGAGCCAGTATATACCACCATAATTTACTATACTTAGTAAAAGATCTTTATGTTCTTTATTTAAGAATATTGGGCAAGAGAAGTAAGAAAAATGATACCAATAATCTATAGCCTTGCTGATATATCTGTAATATATACAGAAGGTGAGGGAAAACAAATAAAATAGTAACACCCACAAATTCAGTAAATTTCCATCAAGTAAATTTGTAAGTAAAAATGAAAGCTGATAAATACCAATGATATTTTGTCTTCTAATTTATATTTGAGCAGGTGAGCCCCTCTGGAAAACCTGCCACTTAAACTGAAAAGGCAAGGCACTTGTGGTTGTTTGCCAAGTTAAAATATGCAAACTACAGTGTTTGAGTAAGACATTTGTCCAAAATTGAGAGTCAATTCATTTATTGTGAGGTAAAGCTCTTCCTTGTCAAACATCAGCTTTGATTATGCTATAAATTTTACAATTTCTCTGGGGTTATTATATACCAAATTGCATAAAATAATGTTCTTTCTTGTCACATGAATTTAAGCTCAAAATCATAGTAACACTTCCCAATGGCAACATGTTTTGCCTTATCAATGTCTAGAAATAATTTGATAATGAAGCTTCCTGAGAGAGACAGTTGAATATTACTAAACATTTACACTGACAATCAGTGCTGGGTGCTGCATGTGACTTTTCATCTCCCTCTGGTGGGAAAAGGAAATAGGGAGATGATAGGAATTATAATTTAGATGATTAAGGCAAGAAGCTAGGAACACCAAGCTGATAATAAAATCATGTTCCCATAGACTTTCCTGACTTAAAGATTTTCTTTTTGTACACTATTGTGATTCAACACCACTTGGAATACAGCAAGACTTTTTAAACATTGGTAATATTCCAACTTCCTTATAGCAAAGACTATAAAATTGGTACATGCTGCAATGAAGATTGCCAGGAGAGATATCAACAACCTCAGACATGCAGATAATACAACTCTAATGGCAGAAAGTGAAGAACTAAAGAGCCTCTTGATGAAGGTGAAAGAGAAGCATGAAAAAGCTGGCTTAAAACTCAATATTCAAAAAATGAAGATCATGACATCTGGTCCCATCACCTCAGATTTTCTTTTCTTGGGCTCCAAATTAACTGTGGATGGTGACTGCAGCCACAAAATTAAAAGACACTTGCTCCTTGGAAGGAAAGCTATGGCAAAACTAGATAGTGCATTAAAAAGCAAAATCATCACTTTTGTGACAAAAGTTCATATAGTCACAGTTATGGTTTTTCCAGTAGTCATGTATGGATGTGAGAGTTGGGCCATGAAGAAGGCTGAGCACCAAAGAATTGATGCTTTTGGATCATGGTTCTAGAGAAGACTTTTAAGAGTCCCTTGGATAGCAAGGAGATCAAACCAGTCAACTCTAAAGGAATACAACCCTGAATATTCACTGAAAGGACTGATGCTGAAGCTGGAAGCTCCAATATGGGCCACCTGATGTGAAGAGCTGACTCATTGGAAAAGACCCTGATGCTGGGAAAGATTGAAGGCAGGAGGAGAAGAGGGTGAGAGAGGATGAGATAGATGTCATCACCAACTCAACAGACATGAGTTTGAGCAATCTTTGGGAGATAGTGAAGGACAGGGAAGCCTGGCATACTGCAGTCCAAGGGGTTAACAAAGAATCAGACACGATTTAGCAACTGAACAACAGCAACATGTACTATAATTTTTAAACTATTTACAATTTCTTTTCATCTTCTTTCCTTTCTCCTTTTATAAACATAAATCAAGACAAGCACATTGGATAACATTTAGACTTGCTATGAAAATTTAATGCTGCTCACAGCTGATTTTCTGTGTTCTAGGTTGAGATATACTGTAACAATTTCTGTTTCACAGAATGAGTTTTTTTTTTTTAAATTTAGAATACCAGAAGCTCTCATTTGTCTTATTTTATCATAGACCATCACATATTGAAGGGCAAGTTATATTTTTAAAAAATCAACAGTTATAGTCCTGAATGCAGAGGATATTTTCAAATACTGCTTAAGGTGTTCACTTCATATTTTCTCATTTTGAACATCAACCTGCCCCTTTAAGTTAAAAGCAGTTATATGAATCTGCTTTAACATGCCTCCTTCGATATCCATTGAGCATCTAAGATATCCTAGTATTTCTAGGATCCTTGAACATTTATTATACTTTACCATCCATCCTGAGAACCTTCTTAAACCCTAGTTTCATGATGAAATGTGGAAAAAATAAGAGTGCCTTTGCAATAGTGTTCTTTCACTTAACGTATATAACCTTACACATTTGTCGACTTCTCTGAGCCAAAGTGTTTTAATCTATTATAAAATAGGGCTATCACTACACAGAGGATTTCTATGAAGATTAAGTGAGATAAGATACATCAAAGTGTATAAAACAATGCTAGCAAATAAACACAGTTTTTTTCCTTTTATTCTCTTATGAATGCCTCAAAACTTGGCCATGTCTTAGACCTTACTGCAAGGATGTTTTTTCTCTAAAACGCCTAATCTCTCAAACACTCCTTCTAAGGATCACTTAACCCTGCTGCCTCTCTCACGCCTGTGAGTCCTCACCTTCTGTGTCATAGCACTCGCCCACGTTTAAGTTCATCAGGCCATTCTGGTTTCACTTCTTCCTCAGCCCTGTAAGAACTCCACATTCAGTGCTGCCAGAGATGTATTTTCCAGCATCCTGGATTCCTTCACTCCATTATCTGCCTGTCTTATTTTGGAATATCCCAAACCTGAGTTAAATGCATCTTCACCTTTAGCCAGTTATCCTGTTTATAAGGTACAAAGCAGAGTCCAGGTATTTCTAGATAAAACTTCCTGGATATTTCAAGTACCTTTATCATACTCAAATGTGTGTTATGTGGAAATCAAAAATTAAATCAAAGACATCATGCATGACCCCAGGGCATTGGCAATATATAATGCAACCTGATTTTCCTAAAACTGAGGTTTTGCCCTATATTCTTTAGGCTTATAGAAATGTTTTTGTCTTTTTAAAGAGAAATATTTGCAGCAACTTAGTTCTCTCAAAAGCTAGAATTTAAATAGATCAGAGTTAACATCATTCACAACCGGAATGCTGGCAGAGTCAGCCATTGCTGATACCTGTCACTGCTGAACCTATTCCATTTTTTTCCTCCCTTCAATTTTTCTTTCTGTAGGTGTGGTTTGAAACTCACATCCTTGTACAAAGACTATTTTTTAAGGCCCTACATCTGAAATTACAGTATGCCACAAGATGGCACCATAGAACTGGCTACTTACATCAAAATGCTAAAATACTCCTTCTGTGGCTGTGCAGAGGACATATATAAGTCTACTTTGGGTTTGTCCTATAAAACGGTCATTTTAAAATAGCATAGATTTTTAAAAAAAATAACTCATTCAGTTTAGTTCAGTCTCTCAGTTGTATCCAACTCTTTGTGACCCGAAGACTGCAGCACGCCAGGCTTCCCTGTCCATCACCAACTCCTGGAGCTTACTCAAACTCATGAACATTGTATTGGTGATGCTATCCAACCATCTCATCCTCTGTCATCCCCTTCTCCTCCCGCCTTCAATCATCCCAGCATCAGGGTCTTTTCAAATGAGTCAGTTCTTCGCATCAGGTGGCCAAAGTATTGGAGTTTCAGCTTCAGCATCAGTCCTTCCAATGAATATTCAGGATTGATTTCCTTTAGGATGGACTAGGTGGATCTCCTTGCAGTCCAAGGGACTCTCAAGAGTCTTCTCCAATGCCACAGTTCAAAAGCATCAATGCTTCAGCACTCAACTTTCTTTATGGTGCAACTCTCAAATCTATACATGAGTACTGGAAAAATCATAAATTTGACTTGGCAAAAGTAACGTCTATGCTTTTTAATATGCTCTCTAGGTTGGTCACAGCTTTTCTTTCAAGGAGCAAGTGTCTTTTAAATTCATGGCTGCAATCACCATCTGCAGTGATTTCGGAGCCCAGAAAAATAAAGTCAGCTACTGTTTCCCCATCTATTTGGCATGAAGTGATGGGACCATATGCCATGATCTTCATTTTCTGAATGTTGAGTTTTAAGCCAACTTTTCCACTCTTCTTTCCCTTTCATCAAGAGGCTCTTTAGTTCTTCTTCACTTTCTGCCATAAGGGTGGTGCCATCTGCATATCTGAGGTTATTGATGTTTCTCCCAGCAATCTTGATTCCAGCTTGTGCTTCTTTGAGCCCAGCATTTCTCATGATGTACTCTGCATATAAGTTAAATAAGCAGGGTGACAATATACAGCCTTGATGTACTCCTTTTCCTATTTGGAACAAGTCTGTTGTTCCATGTCCAGCTGTAACTGTTGTTTCTTGACCTGCATACAGATATCTCACTTGGCAAGTCAGGTGGTCTGGTATTCCCATCTCTTGAAGAATTTTCCACAGTTTGTTGTAATCGACACAGTCAGAGGCTTTGGCATAGTCAATAAAGCAGAAGTAAATGTTTTTCTGGACCTTTCTCGTTTTTTTGTTGTTGTTGTTGATCTGACGGATGTTGGCAATTTGATCTCTGGTTTCTCTGCCTTTTCTAAATCCAGCTTGAACATCTGGAAGTTCATGTTCACATACTGCTGAAGCCAGGCATGAAGAATGTTGAGCATTACTTTGCTAGTGTGTGAGATTAGTGCAATTGTGTGGTAGTTTGAACATTCTTTGGCATTGCCTTTCTTAGAGACTGGAATGAAAACTGACCTTTTCCTGGACTGTGGCCACTGCTGAGTTTTCCAAATTTGCTGGCATATTGAGTACAGCACTTTCACAGCATCATCTTTTAGGATTTTAAAGAGCTCAAATGGAATTCCATCACCTCCACTAGCTTTGTTTGTAGTGATGCTTCCTAAGGCCCACTTGACCTTGCTTCCAGGATGTTTGACTCTGGGTGAGTGATCACACCATCGTGATTATCTGGGTCGTGAAGATCTTTTTTGTACAGCTCTTCTGTGTATTCTTGTCACCTCTTCTTAATATCTTCTGCTTCTGTTAGGTCCATACCATTTCTGTCCTTTATGGTGCCCATCTTTACATGAAATGTTCCCTTGGTATCTCTAATTTTCTTGAAGAGATCTCTAGTCTTTCCCATTCTATTGTTGTCCTGTGTTTCTTTGCATTGATCACTGAGGAAGGCTTTCTTATCTCTCCTGGCTATTCTTTGGAACTCTGCATTCAAATGGGTGTATCTTTCCTTTTCTCCTTTGCCTTTCACTTCTCTTTTCACAGCTATTTGTAAGGCCTCCTCTGACAAGTGTTTTGCCTTTTTGCATTTCTTTTTCTTGGGGATGGTCTTGATCCCTGCCTCCTGTACAATATCACGAACCTCTGTCCATAGTTCTTCAGACACTCTATCAGATTTAATCCCTTGAATCTATTTGTCACTTCTACTGTATAATCATAAGGGATTTGGTGTAGGTCATACCTGAATGGTCTAGTGGTTTTCCCTACTTTCTTCAATTTAAGTCTGAATTTGGTAATAAAGAGTTAATGATCTGAGCCACAGTCAGCTCCTAGTCTTGTTTTTGCTGACTGTGTAGAGCTTCTCCATCTGACTGCAAAGAATATAATCAATCTGATTTTGGTATTGACCATCTGGTAATGTCCATGTGTAGAGTCTTCTCTTGTGTTGTTGGTAGAGGGTGTTTTCTATGACCAGTGCACTCACAATATTTTTAAAAAATTTTAAAGCTAATACTTTAAACATTACTTTGATAATTGACAGTTACTAGCTAACCTTAGGGGCTTCCCAGGGGGCGCTAGTGGTAAGGGACCCACTTGTCAAGGTAGGGGATATAAGAAATGTTGGTTAAATCCCTGGGTGGGGAGAGCCCCTGGAGAGGGTCATGGCAACCCACTCCAGTATTCTTGCCCGGAGAATCCCATGGACAGAGGAGCCTGGTGGACTACATTCCATAGTGTCTCAAAGAGTCTGACACGACTGAGGTGACTTAGCAGCTGCAGCAGCTAACCTTGGTCTTTTCTGTCCTGCTACCTTTTTTTTCCCCCTGTATTGATTTGCTCATTTGCAAAACTCAGAGCACTGCAAGTGAACGTCACAGGGACCTCCTCCCTCCACAGATGCCCACTCTACAAAAGCGCATCACCATTAGGACCAAGCTGATTAGCTTCCTCAGAACTAATTAACTTGCTAGTCTCTTTTATCTTTCCACTCCACATCCAACCTCTTCTGTAAGTACAAAAGTGTTTGCTGCTTATGGGTCAGTGTCTTAGCTTCCTGCTGTTCTAGCTTACTTCAGTTATGATTATCAAGATTAAAAAAGCTAAAATATAAAAATTTTAAATAAAAGAATACTCTAGTTCTACAAAGTCCCTAAATACCTTTTCTTTCAGTCAAAAAAAATCTATTTATGTATTTCCCTTCTTTTAAAGTTCCCCATTTGTTGTAAAATCAACTTACATAGTTATTTCTAAAGACTACATTCAGTTAACTCAACAACCCTCCACTTACTAGTCCTGTAAAGTTCAGGAATGATGGATGTGACAGTGGACTGGAATCCAATGGCCTGGGTTTAAGCCTGGCTTTGCTGTCACTAGTTAGGTGAGCTTGAACAGCTTGCTGAATTTCTTCAGGCATCTACCTCATTTATAGAAGGAGGTCATAGTACTTTAGAAGAGTTATGAGAATTACTGATGGGCTTCACTGGTGGCTTAGATGGTAAAGAATCTATCTACAATGCAGGAGACCCAGGTTCCATCCTTGGGTTGGGAAGATCCCCTGGAGAAGAGAATGTCTATCAACTCCAGTATTCTTGCCTGGAGAATTCCATGGAGAGAGGAGCTTGGTGGGCTACAGTCCATGGGTTGCAAAGAGTCAGACATGACTGAGCAACTAACACTTTCACACATGTAAGTCTTACACAGTAGCTGGCACTAAGTCACTAGTGATTATCATATTTCACCTGTGCCCATTCTATTATGTTTAATCACATGAAGGGCCAGCCTCCACTTTTTCTTGAGAGATGCAAAATACAGATGCAGAACAGTGAGCATAGGATGCAATAATTAAAACATTTTTAAAAGTACACCTTTGTACACATAAGCTTTTTGTACACAGATTCTCTCTAAAAGAATGTGCTTACCTAGAAAACATGTTTACCTCAAAACAGAATTGAGGGAGTGAAGGGGAGGAAATAGGGGAGGAAAGGTTACTTTTGCTTCTTCCCCTTTGAGATTTTTTAAAACTATGCAGTTACTTTTAAAATTTCAAGAAAAAGTGAAGTGGATAGTATTTTAAAATAAATATTGTTTAAAAATGATTTTAACATTTCAAGTGTTGCCAGTCTATTTTCTATCTCTCTGCCTGAATGGAATGGAGATAAAGATCATCGTGACTTGTGCATGACCAGCATACTAATCCAGTTCCAGTAATCAAAGCACCATTGGATTCATGCTACAAATTAGATGGAGGGGGACAGAGCATCGCAATAGTGGAGGCAGTAAGACAGCCAGGACTAGGCGAATAAGAGAAGCAATTCATTTATGAGTCCCTCTCTTGAAGGTACATGTTCATTGTCAGCCAAAGTTGATCTAGCCCTATTTGATTCAATGATCCCAATCAGTTTATTCTCTTTTCTTTCCACCATCTTCCAGATTCAGAATATTACTAGAATAACTCAATTTACTTTAGAATCTAAGTCACTTCTAAATGATTTTAATACTTCCTTCTTTAGCATTGAAAGACATCACTTAAGAAAACCCTGTTTAGTTATATCAGTCACTCTAACTTTGCTCATTTTAAATTAAGAGATTGGACACTTACATTTAAAAGGCCAAAGGAAGATACAATTTTGCTAGTGTAAATGGCTAAGTGGAGGAAATAAAATTTATTTTAAAATACTTGGATTTATTGCAGTTCCAGTAAAAAAAAAAAAAAAAAAAGAAAGAAAGAAAAATCACTCTAAAAAAGGGTAAGCCTCATTCTAAAATGCTATTTCCAGAAATTCTCCCCTCAGCTATATAATTTCCTCTTAAAGTTCTTGAAATTTTAGAGCAAACACAGATTTATTCATTTTTTTAACTAGAACTATGTGTAACTGATAGTGACTGAAAAGAAACTCATATCCAGACCTGCAAAAGGTGTGGGGAGAGGGACTTATAGGGAGTTTAGAGGAAATGTAAACCAGCATAGTTGCCTGGAGGGCAATTTGACAGGGTAAGGCCTACGTAGACTTGGATCTAGCAGTTCCACTTCTACTTTTTGCAATATATCCTGAGTAAATAATGGAACATGTTAATAAAAGTGTTTGTGCAAGTATTCTTATTAGAATACTGTTTCTAATGAAGAAAAGTTAGAAACAACACCAACTTAAATAAGGTAAACAAGTAAAAAAACAATTCCAATGAATCCATGCAATGAATTTTCATAAGACCATTAAGAATTTTATACTTTAGGAGACATAGAAATATGTTTACAGTATGCTTTTACTGAAAAGAATGGTTTACAAGACAGTATGGCAGTTTAAAAATACCCTATTAAATATATATCATTTAGTCACTAACATTATATATACAGCCAAACAAAATTATAACTCATGCATGGATGAAATTTATCTAACACATATTTTCTCCACAAAGCAAATCTCTTATCTTGCACCTAGGAATACTGATAACATTTCAACACTAAAACTGTGGGCCATTTAAAATAGTAAGAATACCATAATATCTCACAAAAAATGAAGAAATTTCTAAAAAAAGTCACACTTACTAGACCATGAAAAGGACACTTGTTTATCAATATGAATGTCAAATGAGAAGGGAAGGTAGCACCTCCTTCCACCTTAGCTGGGAGTTGTAAGGGGAGGGAGACTCACCTTTACTGTTTCTGTGCATGTCTGGGAATGATAACATTCTACAAGCATTGATTTAGGGTTACCAACAAATTTTAGGTAGTAGGAAAAATCAGAAAAATGAAATAAAGATCAACAGTATACGTCTGAATACACACAGATACACAGAGTTGACCTACGTGAATTTCAGTAATGGGATAGTTTATAACATTCAGTTATACTAAAAACCATGTTTTAAGTAAGTGGTTTTAACTCAAGTTCATGTTTAAAGATAGTGTGACAGTAACTATTATTGTGCATCTCCATGCATCATGGCAACAATTTTTATAGAAAGTCATATAGTGCTATTAGCCACTGCACTTCATAAGGAATTATGATCACTGTTAAAAATGCAAATTTTGCTTTCTTGCCATAATCTTAAGGCAAAGTTGACCTTTTCCCAACCCAAAATATTCTAGAAATATTCAAGTAATATCAGTGTAGTTCAAATATCACATAAATTCTTGGGTTTACCAAAATGTTATTTTTCAAAAGCAAGTAGAAAATTTGTTCTAATGAGCAAGCAGATTATTATTTTAGAGAATGGGTGAAAGCTGTAGAACTAAACTTCCTGACTTTGTCACTGAGCTTTGTAGTTTTCATGGGCAAGCAAGCGCCTTAAATTTGAAACACAGTATTATCTTGATATTTAAAATAGGATTAATAGCTTATGTGTTATAAATATCCAGATGGTTAATACATTTAGAGTTCTAGAAATGTGTCTGATACATAGTCACAATACAATGAATGCCATTATTTTTTGTTAGTACAAAAATATTAATACTGATGTTGAAATATTAGAGGTAGAAAGTTATTAGCAGCCTTTCACTGGTTTATGTAAAAGAATGGAAAATAGCTTTAGAAAAAGCTCAAAATATGTAAATAAAACACTATCACTCATCTGAATGAGTATGAATAAGCTTATCTTTTGCATTTCTACTATTTTTTACCTCTAATTTCTCAGTATTTTTGCTCCTCCCACCTGATCTCCTACCACTTTTAAAAAAAATTCTTTCATTCTCCTTAATTTCACTTATACCATTCTCTTGTGATCCTCATTTTGAAAGTCCATTTCTCTACCTCCTAAGTAGTTTCAGGACTCTATCATCTAGACCCTCAGCAGCCTCTTTAAGTCAGTCTCATTGACCAGGATGATGGATGGTGTTGCGGCCAGAGTTCCACCCCAATCTCCTGTTAGGTAGGAAAGTCCCTGCCCAGCGAAGAATGAAGCATCCAATCTGTCTGCCCTTTTCTGAAGGGTCTCAGACAGCCCCCTTCCCCGCTGTCTCAGTTTCCTACAACTTACAGGGCTGTGTAGTCCTGCATGTGCTGCCGGACAATCATTCAAATAAAGCGTTTCATTCTAAAGGCCCACTGATCCGTGTGACTCCACTATGAGCACAAATGGGAAGCTCCTGCCTGAATGTGGCAGATGAAAATGGAAATTATATACTCTGGTAAAACTGACTTTATTATAGCGAAATGATTTGCATTTTGAAAGTTCGGTGTTCCTGCAAAACCGAAAGGGAAAGACAGAATACAGAGTTCCTACGTAGGCCCTGCTGCCAGGAGCAAGGTAGCTGCATGACCTAGTGCTCCTCATTTAACCTGCCTGGGCCCCCGTCTGCCTTACCGTTGCGGTTGTAAAGCTCTCAGTGCACCCTTTGAGCTCATGTCTTCTCAGGATTGCTGCCAGGACTGAATGACATAATGGAAACAAATTACTTCACAAATTAGAGTATTTCATAAATGCAGTAATAATCTGTTACATTCATAACATCTAGACTCATCTGTCTCCATTCTTATCAGGACCTTTAAGCTCCCATCCTAATCAAAGATCCTTCTTCAGGTTAAAATGAGTAAAATGAAACTCATAAGCAGTGGTATCAAGTAATTTTCAGGAGGACTGTTAAATATATTTAAATTTTTTTACATTTAAATTGGGGATAAAACTTTCAGGTTTTGTTTGCTTCTGCTACAACAGAATTTTTAGCATGTGCTTCTCAAAGGGACACTATAATCATAAGATAATAGAAAACAAAACAGTTTATCTCAGCTTTTTCTGATAAATTTAATTTGCATACAGCTTTCAATATGCTGCTCTGTCTTCTTGTCTACATAGGCTGTGCTATAGCCATTTCAAGTTCAGAATTACTGCAAAAGAAGTAATTGATCCTCTATTTCAATACGCCTGCTGTTTCATGAGCTCTCTTACAATTCAGAAGAATCTATTTCTCATTGATGTTGAAAAACATAATAAGGTCACAGCAGGGAGGCTTTAGCTTCATTAAAGAACATTATTATAAAAATAAAATGATCAAGGGCAAATTGTTTCTGTCCTTGTGGTATGGTTTCTGCAGATTCACATTAATCTGAGCGTTTAGAGCCACAATAAATTTGTAATCTTCTCTTTATCATTCACTTCACTATGCACTTTCCCACTTCACCATGGTAGCCCCTAGTGGTAGAAAGATGTCAGTTGCTCATGTTCCAGGGCATTTCTTCCTCTGTTGAATACAGAGAATGAACCCTCCCCCGAAATGAGGACTAAAATATGTCAATAACTGAATTTATTTCTGCTTTTAAAACATCACAGAGAATGCTGGTGTCCAGCAAATGCAGATGCCAGCATTACTTAAAAAGCAACTGAGCAGAAAAATGAATTGAAATTTTAACCCACTCAGGCTTCCATCTATCATGGGAGCCTATAAGCAGGGAACAACAGAGAAGAATTTAAGATAGAGAATCAGTGATTGCTCTATTAATCTACTTTAACTGATACTAAAATCTGACAGAGCACATTATAAGCTGCAGGCAGTAAGGTTTATCAATTCATTACTACTTTCAAGGTTCTTCCTGGCTTTCTTTTTGCCTTAAGCTCCTAGCAAAGGACAGCCTTTTCAAGTTCAATTTCTGTTTATTTTTGACCGCTTTTAATTATATTTGATGGCCTATTTCTGCATCACTGAAGTTATTGGAGTTGCAAAGCACTTTGTTGTTATAATGATAGCTCCCTTGAAGTCTGTTCATTATTAATTGCTTTTTGAAAGTGCTGCTTGCCCTCAACTCACTTTTTATAAATATTTAAATAACTGAATTTCTATAAGATAAATATCTAGGCACAGAAGATAGGGATTTTATTGCCTGTTTAATAGGTTACAGATAGCAGTAGAATAAAATTTTTTATAAATTTTTATAGTTTAATATTAATTTGGAATGTTTCATTAAATCATCTTATAGCAAGCTCTCATGAATAGTTCTGTCTCAAAACAATCAATGATGTAAGAGTTTGACATTTTGAACCTAAAATTCTAAGAAAATGTTTATAAAATAGAATGAGTACTTTTTATAGAGATGAATAAAATCCTATAATTAATCTAGGTGCATTAGAAGTTACAATTCTTAGCTTTTTAAGATGAAATGAAGGAGTTTACTAAAAGATCTTATCACACAAATATATTATTGCTCAGGAAAAAAAAATGGCAGGAGAATGAGGATAATAAAATTAAAAGCCTTAATATTGTTAGAAAAATAAAAAAAAGACTGATGATTTGACCACAGGCATTTTCTTCTTTTTCTCAAACATCAGGCAAATGACAGCAAAATAATTGTTTTAGAAAATCAACTTGGAGAAGCGATACTATTAGAAGGGAGATGATAGCAGCAAGGTTAAGGGCAGGTGATGGTGTGGCAGGCACTGTTCTAAGTCATATCAGTAACATCCCTATCATTATCTCCATTTTATAAATGTGAAAATAAAGGCAGAGAAGCATCAAGCAACTTACTAATAAAATATTCATTGAGTGATAAAGCTAGGAGTCAAATCCAGGCAGTCTGGTTTCAGAATCAAACCCTTAATCATTGTGTTATATTCAAATTGTGGAGGACCAGAAACAGAGAAATGATGATTGATGTAGTGGAGCTGACAAGGTACTGCCCTGTGTGCCCAGAGTGTGGCGTACATACGAGTCTGCTTATCACCCCATGAAGCCAACCACAACCCCGTATTTGGAAGGAGTGAATGTTTAGAACAAAGGGGTGGGATGCACTTTGGGAAAAAAAAAAATCCTAAGACTGTAAAGTGGTTGCTCTCTCATCCCCCACAGCTGGCAATTATTCCCCATTCCTCAGCAGCCCCCCATCCAGAAACCCTGAATTCTAAGTATTTGCTTTGGAGACAATAAGCCTGGTACACTTTAAAGAGAACACTTATTTCAAGCTGCATACTTAACCAAAGAAACTGGAACCCCCTTCTCCTTGGTTTCTAGCACAATAGCAATCAAATTGTACGACCACAGAGATCCTACTCTAAAACCGTTCTCTAATATGTAAGCGAGAAAGAAAAGGTCATCTGAGCAAACTGCAACATGACTGTGACCTTTAGCTAAATCCTACAGTAAAAACCAAAAACACCCAAACAAAAAGGAGACAATGCAGAAGTTTAAGAACACACACCTAAAATATCACTGGCATCAGTGCTGAACATGAATAGATTATGATATTATGATAAAATATCCTATGATAATAAAACAAAAGCAGAATGCTATAGTAAGTAAAACACAAAATTGGAAATTAGAAGTAAAAAATTTTAAAAACAGAATGGATGAGCCAAAAATGTTCTCATTTTTAAAAGGGAGACTATTCTTTAAAAAGATAAAGAAGGCTGAGGCAATGTTTTAGGTTGAAGGGGTCTGCAGAATAAGACACCTGTTATTTTTACAGTGAGGCTGTTAGTCTGAGGTGGCCTAATGCCATGAAGGTATTTGTAAACAAACCAGAATCCAAGGTAATAAATGCCTCAAACATTACAAAATCAAAATCTAAGTCAACCAAATAGTAAACTATGCTTTAAGCTATAGACAATCAATAATCTCCTTGCTTTGCTTCTGTCTTTTCTCTATCAAGTCTCTCCCCAATTCCTCTCCATGGACCATGGCTAACCACTTCTGGTTTGGTGCTGACGAATTCATATCGATTTTTCTTCACTCTTGAAATTTAACATGTCTCAGTTTACCTTTTAACACAAGTAAATACAATATATGATTCTAGGCTGGATCCCATACTTGAAGGAAAAAAGTACCATGAAGAATTGGCTGATAACACTGATATAATCTACTTGCTGGTGTTCCAAATGTTTTATTGATTACACATTTACTGAAGCTGATGGTCTCCAGTTTTGTTTCTACTGAATGCATGCCTGCACACTCAATCATTTCCAACTCTTTGCAAACCCATGGACTGCAGCCTGCCAGGCTGCTCTGTCTATGGAATTTTCCAGGCAAGAATACTGGAGTGGGTCGCCATTTCCTTCTCCAGAGGATCTTCCCAACCCTGGGATGGAACCTGTTATCTCTTGTGTCTCCTGAACTGGTAGGCAGGTTCTTACCAGTAAAGCCACCAGGGAAGCCTGAAACAGATTACGCTACCGTAAATATGTGAGAAATTATTTTTTCTCTTCAGAAAAAACAAACAAAAAAATTGAGGTGTTAGAGGTAAGGAAAGTCATATATGCAACCTACTCTCAAAGGAAAGGAAAGAAGGAAAGCATAGAGATAGTGTGTTTGGGTTACCGAGCGTGCTTTAAGAAGAAAAGGAGATGAGACAAATGTTAACTACAGGTAAAAGGTACTGAAGTGTTTCTTGTATTTTTCCCACAACTTCCCTAGAGGTTTAATTTTGTTCCACATCCAACTATTTTCTAAAAATCAATAGAAAGATAAAAGATAAAGCCAAGGAAATTAAAAAGAGAGAAACCCCGCCCCCCGAAAAAAAAGAGAGAAAGGGAGTAAGAGTTGAAAAAATTTAAGACCCGAATCTAGAAGGTTCAATAATTGAATAATGATATAAAGACAGTTGATAAGATAAAGTTATTAAAGAAATGACATGATTTTTCAACATCAAAGAAAAATCACTCTCAAGTGGAATTAGTCCCACTGAGTAGGTGGGACTGAATAGCACTACCCTGAGTAGGTGCTATTTATCTCTGTTAGGAACAGAATTCAGAGATGGCAATGGCACCCCACCCCAGCACACCATCATGAACTTTAAAAAATTGTAAGAGGCTCCTACAAAGAGAAAAGTAAAACAAAAGTCACCTACAAATGAAAAGAAATCAGACTGGCATTAGAATGATCTTATCATAGTCATGAAGGAGAATCCTTTTCATCCCAGATACTAAAGCATATACTCAAATATTAATCACATGGAAGGGTGGAAGTAAGCCCTCTGAAGACAAGCATGGGTCCAATATATGTACTTTTCACACTATTTTTTTAAGAAGCTACTAGAAACTTGTTTTGTTTCTGCAAAAAGAGGGAAAGGTCCAATCAAGAAGGAGTAGTAAATACAATTCAGGAACAAGAAATTTGATGGAAGGCTGGAGGAATACAATTTCACAATAATGGAATTTGACACATACTTTAATAATTTTGTACATTTGAAATTTGAAGACATTATAATCTGTTAAGCTTCGGGAAAACAAAGATCTTAGCCCCTAACAATGTAAACCTGAATGCAGTATCAACACAGTCATTAAGTAAACATTGACTACTGAGTTCAACACAATTTGATTCAACATATTGAGAGGAGAGTGGAAAAAAAAGTTCTGTGATCAGTGGTTGGCCTATATCCTCTAAAGTATCATAGTAGGAAATTAGTAGATTATGTTTAGAATTGATAAGTCAAGATAACAATAGAAACATAAATTAAAAATAAGCAAAGTTATTACCAAGATAAACAGATAGAGGTTGGACCTTTTCTATTGAATGTGAATATAGGACAGACAATGTGGAGCAAGATGCTATGATTATGTTGCTATTATAAGCCCCTTTAATAGTATCCAATTACTAGATGATCAGTTTCTTTCCTATTTAGAAAAAAATAAGGAGAATAAATCTTAGGGCTCTACAACTGCTTCAACCATTTCAACAACAGTGTACACTGAAGATTGCACAGCGATGTCCGTCCCCTGCCGGAATTGTGTGGGATCTTTTAAAAAGAAACACCATCTAGTGTTAAGACATACTTCTGAAAGGAAAACCACCTCCTACCAAAAGAAATTTCCAAGAACCCAGCAGATATTCTTGTTGCCTTCTCATTTCTAAACACAATTGCTTTAAAATTAACATTCACTCTCTGAAATTCGAAAGCTAAAGTTCTGTGGGTTTAATACAGGGTAAGAATATTCCATATCCGTCTAGATTTTGTAAAATAATTTGTTTCCACTGTTAAAAACACTTGAAAATAAAGCACATCCTGCCCCTGCTTTCAAGGCCTACCCTGAGTAGGTGCTATTTATCTCTGTTAGCAACAGAATTCGGAGACGGCAATGGCACCCCACCCCAGTACCCTTGCCTGGAAAATCCCATGGACGGAGGAGCCTGGTAGGCTGCGGTCCATGGGGTCGCTGAGGGTCGGACACGACTGACCGACTTCACTTTCATGCTTTGGAGAAGGAAATGGCAACCCACTCACAGTGTTCTTGCCTGGAGAATCCCGGGACGGGGAAGCCTGGTGGGCTGCCATCTATGGGGTCGCACAGAATCAGACATGACTGAAGTGACTCAGCAGCAGTCGCAGCTACAGAATTTGAGAATTTCCACATGTCCAAAGTTCCAGTATTGAGCTGCCAATACTGACTACCAGTACCTCTGACCATAGCCAATGGTATGTATTAATCTAAATTCAGATGTTTTTAACTGTTTCAGCATATTGCAACAAAAAGTATTTGATAATCACATGTGTAAGACATGATTTTACTGTTGAGGTTCGCTTATTTATTACAGAAAGGCAACAATTGCTTAAGTGATACCTAGAAATGAGAGAAAATTCCTCTAATTTATTAAGATAAAAGAACATTGCCATATCAAACAGGAATTTAATCTTCCCCTCTACAAGAAATAAATTGCATTTAATATCTACTACCACCAAGCCTTTTACACAGTTTTGAGGTTCTCATGGAAAGTATACAGGTCTAGTTTGCCATTTCCTCCTCCCATGGGGTCTCAAAGAATCAGACACAACTGGGCAAATGAACAACATTGTCAAGTTCTGAGTTTTCACCGTAATCATGTCATCTCTAGCATCTGACATTAACCTAAGGGGAAAGAAGGGCAACTTGTAACATTTTTGTATTTGAGGCCTCATGTATAGTAGATCTTTGAAGGAGACTGATTTATGTTTCTACATAACCAGAAAATTATGCTTTATCTCACATATTAAAAAAATAAAACACCACTTCATTTTAACAAACTATTTTTTTGCCATCCAGCAGATGACACAGATTTTTTTTTTAACTTTTTCCTAAACTTTCCTACATCTCTTTAATCATCTGGGATAATTCCTTCTCACTCATCTTTATCCTTTTGTATTCCAATGTCCATGTCTCCAGACAAATTTATATTAGCACCTGTTTACCCCTCTTTTGTCTTCATCTGTTTCACCCTAACGTTAAATCACTTGTGGGAATTTCTCAAATCTAAATACCAGGCTCCAACTTCTAAGTTTTTCAGTTTCATGCTTCTAACTCTTATTTCATACTTTTACATACTGCAGTATTCTGCCACCATGTCAAGCTCCCAAAAATTCAGTATAAATACAATACCATAATGGAGCAGGGAATAGTAACTATGAAATACTGTTGTGTCTTAGAAGAATTTCTATGGCAACAATATGATAAAAAGGAGAAATAGTGATTTTTTAAAAAATTGGTCAAGGGGGAAAAATGATCTTAAAACATTGATTAGACAGGAAAATATATTTTATTTAAAAATATAAAGGATGTGAAAGAAGACTTTCAGGATTCAGAAAAATGCTCTACTTTAACAAATATGTTCTGAATAAGTAGAATTGGAAATGAGGAGAAAAAGGAAAGAATTATCTAAACATTTAAGTAAACATGAAGACAATTTTATGACTAACAGAATTGAGAAAAAGTAGAAATGAAATTTTTAAGGCTCAAATGCATTTGACTCATTCTTGACTGAAGTGATCCTTGAAACTGGAGGCCAAAATTTCTAACTAGTGTTAACAGGAAACTTACAGGTTTAAGAATATGACAAAAGTGCTCTGAGAAGACAAAACTATGGTTTAACCTACCAGTTTTTGTTTAGAAAGATAAAGATTGTTATCTACTTGTTATCATAAAATTGTTATTTTAATCTATTCATTCAGTTCAGTCACACAGATGTGTCTGACTCTATGCAACCCCATGGACTGCGGCATGCCAGGCTTCCCTGTCCATCACCAACTTCCAGAGCTTGCTCAAACCCATGTCCATCGAGTCAGTGATGCCATCCAACCATCTCATCCTCTGTCATCCCCTTCTCCTCCTGCCTTCAATCTTTCCCAGCATCAGGGTCTTTTCAAATGAACCAGTTCTTTACAACAGGTGGCTAAAGTATTGGAGTTTCAGCTTCAGTATCAGTCCTTCCAATGAATATTCAGGACAGATTTCCTTTAGGATAGACTGGTTTGATCTCCTTGCAGTATAAGAGACTCTCAAGAGTCTTCTCCAACACCACAGTTCAAAAGTATCAATTCTTTGGCTCTCAGCTTTTAATCTACATCTTTTGAACATTTATTACAAATTTGAATTTATATGTGTTTAGTACAAATGGTATATTACAGGAAACATTTTTTCTAATATCGGTTTTAAAATTGCAAGTTGCTTTTTGACCTTGATACAAACATTTACTGTAGAAGATCCTATGTAACTGAGTGTGGTAGAAAAATGTTATGGCATGTAAAATATAAAACTTTGGAGGTCATGTTGTTTATAACTGATATTTAAGTACTACTACAAGCATCAGATTAGTAAAGTATGATATGCTTCATGGGTATAAAAGATACAGTATTTCCAAATTAAGTCAGAAAAAAATGTTTGTGATGTTACAGGGATTTAGCACAATGGGAAAACCCACAGATCACTGGAGGAGGATCATAAAAATAAAGGCACTTCTTGAGTTAATATTCAAGTCCACGAAAATTAATCACCATCCTTTTCAGTACTACTGAAGAAGAAGTGAAAGTCGCTCAGTCATGTCAGACGTTTTGCAATCCCATGAACTATACAGCCCATGGAATTCTCCAGTATTGGAGAATACTGGATAGAATACAAACTAGAATACTGGAGTGGGTAGTCGTTCCCTTCTCCAAGGGATCTTCCCAACTCAGGGATCAAACCCCGGTCTCCCGCACTGCAGGCAGATTCTTCACCAGCTGAGCCACCAGGTAAGCCCAGTACTCCTACCCTTTATAAAAAAGAGAAAAAAAAGGGATTGCTAACTGTCCTTTACTATTTGCCCTCTACCTTTGAGCTAATTGTAAATGTATTGTTCCCTCCATCCACAATGCCATTCCCAGCCTACATATAATCCCTGTTATTTATATCAGATTCAGTTTCAAGAAGCCTTCATAACTGCTTTAATACAAATCAAAATATATCTGTCTTCCAGAAAACAAGACTCTTTATCATGCATTATCTTTAGCATCTAACACTAATAGTTACCTAACATATCAAAAATATGTGCACCTGCATATTATAACATAACATTGAATGCTATCTGTGTATACAGCATATCTTTTTTCCTGGAAGAAAGTCACTTGAAAGTAGAAATGCTTTATTGATATCTATATTCCCCACAGGTCTAGAGAAATACAGTGTTGATAGTAGATGCTTAAAGCTTTGTGAATGATTTCAAGTTTTAGTTATTGATAATCATCATTAACAGTCAGTGTCTTTTTTTCTTTTTTTTTTCCTTTTTATTTTTATTGGTTGGAGGCTAATTATTTTACAATATTGTAGTAGTTTTTGTCATACATTGACATGAATCAGCCATGGATTTACATGTATTCTCCATCCTGATCCCCCCTCCCACCTCCCTCTCCACCCGATTCCTCTGGGTCTTCCCAGTGCACCAGGCCCGGGCACTTGTCTCATGCATCCATTTCTAACCACCCCCAGTTCTGGTCTATTTTCATGTAACTCGTATTTTCTTGAGAAATGTGGATAAAAGACAGAGAGTAAGCCTGGTTGCAACTTTTCGTTTGCAGTAATCTAATTCTCCCAGATTTTACTACACATTATTTGACACTACAAGTGGTTTCAGTGTGATCAATATACATTATATTTTGATTTATCTTAGGCTTATATTCATGAATGACTAATGAACACTGATTGATGTTAACAAGTTCTCATTTTGTGATAATTTCCAGTATTTTATTATAGTTTGCAAAATATCCTCATTATAGTACTTCAGCAAATGTAATTTCAGCTGCTAAAAAATTCAACATGACTTCAGTTGTTGGCAATATTAAATAATTCCCGTTGCCATGTGATGTTAGCTGCAGCTTACATTTCAAGTTATGAAGGGTTATTAATATTATATGGTTAGAAATAATTTCCAGATCAATGAATCAATGCTATCTTAATACTCTGTCTTTAATTTTCATACCACATTTATTTTGTGAGTGGTTTTCATAAAAGGAAGTTGCTTGGTGTTGCCAAACTCATTATCATAGGATTTTCTCCAGAGAATTTCCTTTGTGATCAAAGGGCAACACGAACACCTCCTAAACTACTGAACCATAATGATTTCATGGGCAGGCCACATAGAATAGAGTGAGAAGGAGGGAACTTTCTCTGCAAATACTTAAGGATACTTTACTGGAAAGCAAAGACATTTTGCACAGGAACAAGTAGAAGTTGTACAGAAACAAGTAGAATAAGTGGCTACATATGCATTCACTTATATACACATGTACCCATGTGTGTGTGTGTGTGTGTGTTTTGCTAAGTAAAATAAATACTATTTTTTTTTAGAGTTGGTAGGAATCTGCAACATGCTTAAACATTTATAAAAGGCTTACATAAACATTCTATTAGTTGACTTGCAGAATGGGAATGATTTATAACAACAAGTAATTTCAGTCTCAGAGGCTTAAAGAGAAAGTTATGCTCTGGGTTGCACAAGTCATTCACAGCAGGGTAAATATTTGAGCCCAATTAATACCATATCTGTCCTCCCACACATATGTTGATATGTTGATAAGTTTCAACTATCATTATATACCTTTTTTCTGCCACTCTTCTAGTTTCCACCTAACATTAGCTCATACATTTATAATATACATATTAGAGAAGAGCATAGAAGAACAATTATGAAGAGTAAATTCATTGATGGTAACATTTTTCTCCCTTTTTCTATGTTGATACAAAAAAACTTGCCCCTTCTCCTATCTACTAAGGATGATTCAAGCCTACTCAGTCAATCTGGGGAGCCCCTCACATACATTCTTGTTTATCAAGCAAGGTTTTCCTTTTTCAGATTTAATATTGGGAAGGGTGAAAAGAGGAGATCTAATTAGAGAGCCATCTGAAGGAAAGAGGGAAGAAATATAGGTGAAAAGAAACCTGTGGTTCATTTCATATATTGACCTAGTGGCCAAGTAGAGTATGGTTTCATACAAAGTTATAAATTTGGGTATATTGAAGACTTGGGTCTCAATATGACCATTCAAACAGAATATTCAGTAGGAATTAGAGGGCAAAGTATGGACTTAGAGACACAAAGAAAAGTTTGAAAAAATACTGCTAGTATTCTTTATAAAGTTTCTCTTTTAAAGATGTTCACATAAGAAATTACAAAATTATCTCAATTTTTAGATAACAGTACAACTTATTCATGCATCATTGAAGTAAAAAAAATTAAGAATTAAAGAATATGGTAATGAAAATAAGTAACTGAAAGATTTGACAAATATTTTATTACCGTGATTACTTATACAATGATGCAGTTTTTTTTAAAGGCAGTGATATTTGCAAAGTGTATGATAAGAGACAGAATAATCAATTTGATAAACTAAATACTAACTTTAAACAAAAATCTTAATACTTAAACTTATTCAATGTGCAGCCTTTATGGTATAATCTTCTACAAAATGAGAATTAGAATTAGGTAAGTGAGCATAATATGTGCATTTATCCATTTCAACTAGTCAAACTCAGTAATTATCAATACTAATGAAAGCACATTTCCATATATTTAACCTTCAAGGTCTTACTCAAATTTTATTCCTTCTTTGGTGTCTTTACATGTTTAACTAAATAGGAATCAGTTGGTTTCATTATCTGAAATTCTCATTTACTTAAATGAAAAAGTTAATTTTTTTCTTATTATGAATTCATGCATATAATAATATATGTATGCATGCCATTAAGTTTAAACACTCAGTTTTACTTTGAATTATCTTTTAACCTCATTTTTTTCATCTCTGAAAAAATACAGTGATTTTTTTTATGACCATCTGTAGCATTTTCTTATGAAAAAACCTAATAATTATATATTTTGGTTTTTTTCTAATCATCAAAATATACATTGTGAATACATCAGAAATGTTAAAAATTTTTTTAAAAAATCAGTCTCTTTTCTATATTGTTTTCTCTATAAATTTACAACTGTAATCCTATGAAGAATTTTTAATCTCCTTTTCTAGTTTAAAAAATATACCTGCTCCTTCTTCTATGTCTTGAGTATTCTTCTAAACCATTAATACCTATTTTAATAAATCTATAGAATGCTACTCTCTGGAACAAAATCTATTTGATAAATATGATTCAATTAAGTATTCGGGCTATTCATTATTTTCTCTGATATAACAACAGACTGAGAAATATCCTCTAAATCTTTTCAGATACCCATAATTATTTTCTTACATTAAGTCACTAGATATAGAATTACTATTTATTAATACATTTGATAAATAGACTAAATACTCATTACATGTTTCTTATATATTTTATAGTACTTGCCCTACTAGTCTGGATTGGTTTATCTTCCTTACTAATCTTTAATTTCTGAAAAGCAGGTATTCTATAAAATTTAAAGTAAGACACATATTGGGTCTAGTTTGTAGACCTTATGAAGTATAAAATGTTTTTGAATGAAATATATTCCATCTCCTAAATCTATAGTGTATTACTCTTTTCAACCCACAAAAACTTTATATTCACGTCTCTAGTTTATACATATATTCTGGCTTATGGGTTCATGAAGGTACAGACTCAGGGAAGATCATAAATATAATCTGTGCAACAAACAAATCTGTGAACAAATCTGCATTTAGTTCAGTCCAGTCGCTAAGTCATGTTTGACTCTTTGCGACCCCATGAACCGCAGCACACCAGGCCTCCCTGTCCATCACCAACTCCCGGAGTTTACCCAAACTCATGTCCATTGAATTGGTGACGCCATCCAACCATCTCATCCTCTATCGTCCCCTTCTCCTCCTGCCTTCAATCTTTCCCAACATCAGGGTATTTTCAAATGAGTCAGTTCTTTCCATCAGGTGGCCAAAATATTGGAGTTTCAGCTTCAACATCAGTCCTTCCAATGAACACCCAGGACTGATCTCCTTCAGGATGGACTGGTTGAATCTCCTTGCAGTCCAAGGGACTCTCAAGAGTCTTCTCCAACACTACAGTTCAAAAGCATCAATTTTCCTGTGCTCAACTTTCTTTATATTCCAACTCTCACATCCATACATGATTATTGGAAAAGCCATAGCCTCGACTAGATGGACCTTTGTTGACAAAGTAATGTCTCTGCTTTTTAATGTGCTGTCTATGTTGGTCATAACAGTGTATTTGACCCTTATTTATGATCTCTTGAAAACCAGACATCAGAAATTCTTTTCAATTACTGGATTATCTGTCTGCTCCACTTGTGGCATGACTCTGCAATTGACAAAATCTGGGGTCCTGAAGGGTAACTCAGCCATTCGATACCTGATACTAAGGAGGATCTGGAACAATGTATCCATCTGAAATGATTCATGGTAACTCTGGGTTCCCACTGAGATCTCTTAGAGAAATAGCCTTCCCTCCTTACCCCCAAATACTATGTGAAGTTTTATCTTTCATTCTACTTTACGTTCAGGCAGTTTAACACTTGGTTCAGAAGGAAACCTATCTTTAATTACCTGTTCTACTACTGAAAGTTAAAAAGAAGAATATCGAATGACTTTTAAAGCACTATAGAAGTTCACAACTCTAGTCTTTTAAAGAAATGCTATAGCCTGATATTTTTCAAATGGTAAAGGGCTCAGTGGAGTCATTTTAGGACCTCTGTGTGCCGAAGCAGGAAAGATGCACAAACTGTGTGTCTTGGTACACCGAACTCACCTGGAGATGAAGCTCATCACTTCCTCCAATGCTGGTGCCAGCATGCCATCAGTCAGACACCCCAAACTGGAGTATTATGGGCCAGGAACTGCTTGCTTTTTATTCCCACCTGGAACAAAATACAGTGTCAGTCACTTTTTTTTTTTCTCATGTTCCTTCAAGCATAATAACATATTCATTATGTTATCTTTTCCTGTCACATTAGACTCTCATTTATCAGAATGCTCTACACAAAGGAAAGAAGCATAAACTCTTCACCTCAATAATTCACACCTCAGTGATTAATATACCACCTGTGTAAGTCACAGGGCGCATCCATATTTTATTTCCTATAATGTTCTTTATAAAAGATTTATTATTTTAGCACAATTATTACCATCCATTTGGTTTAATTGATGTGTTAATTTTGGAAGCTATTTTCTATATATTTTCCTTAGAGATCATAAATCAAAATTCATTTTTAAACCCTAGAAAGAAGTTAATATTAAAAATATTACATTTCAGAATTCCTTTGTTCCCATCACAAAAAGGAATCTCAGTAGGAAACAGAATTTAATAATGCAATTCCATTTAGTTTTATGCCTGCCTTATTTAAAATTCTTCAACTTGAGGGACATTGATGAAGAACATGCATGTTTTCCCAAATGCACAATGTTGCTGGTTTGGAACATAAGATGAAAACAGATCTTTCAACTACTTGATAAAATTACAGGCTTCAAAAAAACCTCAGAGCTGAGTTGCCTTTGTGAATGGGGTGTTAGGACCTCTCAGTTACCATCCACCTGACCTCCAGAGCTCTCAGCCTTGCTCTGGTCCAGTGTACAATTGGGAGGTTTAAGGAAATATCCAGGAGATATAGACTGAAAGTGAAAGTGTTAGTCACTCAGTCGTGTCCAACTCTTTGCAGCCCCATGGACTGTAGCCCGCCAGGCTCCTCTGTCCATGGTATTCTCCAGGCAATACTGAAGTGAGTTGCCATTCCCTTCTCAAGGGGATCTTCCCAACCCAGGGATCAATCCCGGGTCTCCTGCATTGCAGGCAAAGTCTTCACTGTCTGGACCATCAGGGAAGCCCTAGCAATATGCCAGTCATGCTGCAGTTTGTCCAGCCAGCACTTGCTTCACCTTCATCCCCTTCCCTAGGATCTGGAGTTTTGTGTGCTGACCTTCCTCCTTGTGCTCACTGTATCCTGAACTCTCAGAACCAGGGCTGAGCAGGTTGACACAATTTCTTGCTTGACCCACCTGCCTGGGCTCCCTCTTCTTGCTATCCCTTTTCAGCACTATTTGCTTGTTTGACTCACCACTTATTACCTGGTGCCGCCCTCTGTGAATGAATAATGTGACTCCATGTACTTCAACACATACAAACCCTAAATGTCTTCAGGTGTCAAGTTAGCAACCACCTGTTTTGTTCTTTCTTGCTATTTACTTAGGTGAAGAATCTGTCTATGTAATGAAATGGGAAACTTGCAAACAAAAGGTCTATTCGGATTCCTTTATAGAACTCAAACCTTAAGAATGATTGTTCTTTCTTTAAAGTCCTCTTAAAATCCGGATTTCTCTCTTTCTGCAATCTAGCCTATCCCTTTCACTTTAAACTTCAGTTCAGTTGCTCAGTCGTGTCCAACTCTTCATCTCAAACTACTGCCCCAATAGACTTTCATCAACTCTTGCTTAGATAACAAAACAACTTCCTAAATGTCGACACGGTGCCAACTGAAAACAGATGGCACTTTAAAATTAGGACAATTTGAAGAGAGTTTAATAAAAATCCTATTTAAGAAACAGTGGGCGGCACGTAAGGGAACCACGAGGGGAGGGATAGTAGAGTTGCCGTCACCCCAGGCCTGCTGGGACGAGAGCAGGGACCAGTTACAGTCACCCAGGAGTCAGGCGGGCTTCCCTGCTGGTCCAGACACGAAAGAATCTGCCTGCAGCGTGGGAGATTCAGGTTTGATTCCTGATTTAGGACAACTCCCTGGAGAAGGGAATGGTTACCCAGTCCAGTATTCTTGCCTGGAGAATTCATGGACAGAGGAGCCTGGAGGCCTACAGGCCACAGGGTCACAAAATATCGGACATGAGCGAACGACTGCCACTCTTTTCACTTCAGGAGACAGGCGTGCACAGAAGGCCTCCTGCATGTCAGCAGTGATCTCTGCTAAAAGGACCAGGTAGCACAAGCAGGCAGGATAGCAGGGAGCCCTGGGATAAAATACTCTTCTCTTCCCCACCCTCTGGTTTCCTGTCTGTGCTACCTACGGGGCTGACCACACAGGAATTCTAAGAGTATAAAAGCCTGTTGATGGACTTCATCCAGGCTAGTTTCCAGTTTTACAGAACAGGATGGAGAATGGTAGACGGGCATCTGAAGGGCAAACAGAAGAGATCTAGCAAACCCTCTTGTTCATACTTTGGAGCATCAAATTTGGAATCAGATGTAAATCTGAGTCCTAGCTCTACCTACATGCGTAACTCTAGACAAATTACTTTATTTCTCAGTAACGTTATCTGTACAATGGGGATAATATATACTTCAGAGTGTTTTTTTTTTTTTTTTTAGACAGCATAATGTACCTAGAGCACATACTAAATACTTAATATTAGCAGTAATTCTCTCAAAATGTAAACACACACCACACACACAGAGTCATGCTAAACTCTTCAGCTCTTGTTCCAATAGACCATGTGTTTAAGTCTGACTTTCCTAAACGTTCTTCCTTCTACTTGAGTTTTTTCCTTCCCCTATGTCAACCATGTTACCCAGAAAATTCACTCAGATTTTGAAGTTTGTAATATGATATGAGGGGCTTCCCAGGTGGCACTAGTGGTAAAGAACATGCCTGCCAGTGCTGGAGACTTAAGAGACCTGGGTTCTATCCCTGGGTCAGGAAGATTCCCGGGCAGAGGGCAGGGCAACCCACTCCAGTATTCTTGCCTGGAGGAACCCACAGACAGAAGAGCCTGGTGGGCTACAGTCCACAGGGTCGCAAAGAGTTGGACATGATTGAAGTGACTTGGCACTCACTCATAATAAGATGTGAAGGCTCTCTCCAGTCTCTCTCAAGAAAGGGAAACCATTCTTTGTTTCTCTATGGTACACATATCACTCTGCAAAGCAGTTAGACCATGCTTGTCCTCTTAGCTGACTGTGAGCTCTCTGAGGGAAAGATAAGCTTCTGGCTGACAGATTTGTATCCTCAGAAGGAGGTTCATTGCCAGGTTCTTAGTACTCAATAAATATTAAGTGAATAAATGACTATGTATTACTAGATTAAGTATGTTAAAATGTAAAGAAAAAGGCTCAGTAATTTCTTCATTCTTTGCTCAAAGGGCATATCAATCTGTAACCAATCATCCATAATGGGGACTAAAGAAAGTTTGAAAGCGGTCCCAAAGGAAAATCCAAGCAACTTTGCCTTTTTTTCCTTGGACAGCCTTGCTGGAAAATCCACCTCATGCAAGCATGCTAGAAGCACTAGTCCTAATAGAATTCATTCAGTAACTCACAGAATTAGCTAACTTCAACAAACACTTCTATGTATCTGATGCATTTGAGTGATGAAACAACCAGCTGAATCACCAACATTTTCTCAGTGAGTAACCTAAGTTTTTCCCCACCAATTAAATATAGTCTGCTTTGTGAGGGAGTAATTAATTTGCATGAGTTGAAGTCTCAGAAAAATGGTATAAAAAGGTCTTACTCCCATTTGATTTCAAATCTTTCCATTTGTCATCTTCAGTAAGACATTTCCTAGCATCTGTGTGCCCTTGCTAAACTTCTTTCTGCAAATACAGTAGTGTATGTGTATTTTCACTCCTCATTCCCTTATTTAAAAACTGCATACTTTCCACTATTATGAGCCTGTTTTTCCACCGAAAGTAACTTTGAGATTGTTTGTATTATCAAGTAAAGAGTATCTTAATCATATTTAGTTTCATGTATTCCTATTGTTCTGAAATACAGTAAATTCTTTAACCTAACTTCCTTAAGGTTTGTTTTTCAAAACTTTTACTGTTATTAAGGGGCTATGATAAATGACTTAGCAAAAGTTAGTATCTCATAGGTTCATCTGTAGGAAACATTCCTACAAGCATATGGAGGTGGTTCAAAGATGAATGCATTTGTAACTTTCAGATATATTGACCAATGATCCTCCTTGAAAATCAAGCAAATTTATGCTCTCATCAGCAGTCTTAAAAATTATTAGTGGGTTTGGTATCTTGAGATAACAAGGGATGTTGCGTATATTTTCACGTGAACTTTCTATTATCAGCTTTCATCATTTTTATTCCTATAGTCACAATTCAACAGCCTTTCTTATTGTTTTCAAAAGGAAGCAAAGTCATTAACGACATGAGCAAAATATTCCTCTATGTTTAAGGTTTTTTTAAAGCTTCCCAGGCTTTCGCAAGCCTATACATCCTGGAAAACTAAACCTCGCAAAGAGGTCCCACAGTGCCCTCTGGTGGCGACCTGCTTCGTTGCATCTTCCCTGAATTGGGGCAGAACCTGAGGTCAGACTTTGCAAGCCTTGAAGCCAAGTTTGTCTTCCCTGATCGCTCAGATGGTAAAGAACCCGCCTGCCAATGCAGGAGACATTAGAGATGTGGGTTCGATCCCTGGGTTGGGAAGATCCCCTGGAGAAGGAAATACACTCCAGTATTCTTGCCTGAAGAATCTCATGGACAGAAAAGCAATCCCACAGACAGAGAAGCCTGACAGGCTACAGTCCATAGGGGTCTCCAAGAGTCAGACATGAGTGAAGTGACTTAGCATGCACACAAGCCTGGTTCAAATCTCCTCACTCGGTATACAATATGAAACTACACCCATGACTTTACAGCAAAGTCAGGCTTTAGGGAACCAAAACTAGGCTAGCAACAAATTGGTGGGTGTCCTAACAGGCAGAGTTCATTTCTTTTGGGTTTTATTCTTTCTTTTTCTCCTAGTTGCTTTTTTATTATTATTTTTTAATTGAAGGATAATTGCTTTACAAAATTTTGCAGTTTCTGTCCTACATCAACAAGAATCAGCCATACATACACCCATGTTCCCTTCCTCCCGGACCTGCTTCCCATCTCGCTCCCCACCCTTCAGACTGTCACTGAGCCCCTGTGTGAGTTTCCTGATTCATACAACAAATTCCCATTGGCTAGTTATTTTACATGGGGTAATGTCAATTTCTATTTTACTTTCTCCATACATCTGCCCTTCTCCCTCCTCCCCTCCCCCCATGTCCATAGGTCTGTTCTCTACACCTGGTTCTCCACTGCTGCCCTGAAAATAAATTCATCAGTGCCTTCTTTTTAGATTCCCCATATATGTGACAATAGTTGCTTTTAAATATGTCCTGGAGTATATTTTCAGTGAGCTGAGTGTAGACTTGTATGGGCAGTCAGACTCTGCTTCAGCCTTCCCTCTATCAGTGAAATCCACAGGACAATCACCACTCCATAGAAATCCATGTACTGAAAAATAACAGTGTCAATCAGAAACCTGAGACTGATTTCATTCATTCATTCTACAGATATTTGGAATACCATGTGCAATGTTCTAAGTGCCTGTGAATTTTTCAGTAAAGAAAGCAGACAAAAAAATCCTTCCTCTTGAAGCATATCTTCTAGTTGGAGGAAACAGAAAATATATAATTAAGCAAATATACTATATTAACAGACTTGAATCTGAAAGTATGAGGAGGTGGAGGTCCTTTTCAACTTGAACTAGAAAGAGAAAGGGTAGGCCTCTTTGAGACTTTGAGACTGTGGAAATGCACCCAGAAATGTAAATTTCCAAATCTTTAGAACATTGTGGTTGTTTAGTCTCTGTGTCTTGTCTGACTCTTTGTGACCCCATGGACTGTAGCCCACCATAAATAGGATTAAAAAGTCCTGAGATAAGCAGTGAGTGTGATTTGGGAAGAAAGACCTCCAAGGGCTGAAGTCTTGAACACTTCAGCTTTCAGAGAATGAAACAGTGAAAAGAAACTAGAAAAGAAGAAGGAAGGGGCTAGTGAGGTGTACAGGTAAGTTACAAAGTGGTGTTTCAGAAGCCAAGCAAAAACTAGTTCAAATAGCAGAGAATATTCAGCTGTGTCAACTGTAGCTGATAAGCCACCCAAGATGAAGACTCGGTATTGTCCATTTTACTTACAATGTAGAAATCATGGGTGAGTGTGACAAAATGGGTTTTAGTGAAATGATGAGGAGGATGTTAGAATAGAGAGGAATAGCGACAAGTCCAGAGGGTACATACTGAAGAGCACATATACTATTTTCATGTACAAGTTAATGTAGACCAGATTTACCTCAGAAAGTAAGCCTTAGTAAGTCGAAATGCTACAAATAATGTTCCCTCAATACAATGGGAGTAAGTTGAAGTCAGTAACAAAAGGATACACACAAACTTTATGTTTGCAAAATTGTTAATGCAAATAACCAGGCAAGAAATTAATTTAAAGCAACATAAACTGAATAACAATAGAGCTACTACATATTACAATCTGAGAAACCTTTTATACCTTTAAGCCCTCTCCCATATTTCCCTTTCACAGGCAGAACACTGCTTCCAGAAAAGTGCTTAGATTTGCCACACAAACAAAAATCACAGTTGTTTTTTTTTTTTTACAACATTTCTAAACTAATTTGACTATCTGCTCATATTCCTTACTAGGCTGTAGGCAATTTCAAAGCAAGAACTTATTTTAAAAATATTTAGCACTTGACAAAATAGCTAGTAAGTGGGTAGGGCTCAATGCATGCCTTTAATTAAATGCATGCATTTAATGAGTGAATGAGATGAATTTGTGGACAACTACCTGTATTACAACTTGGTAAGTAGAAGTGAGGGATGTACAAAGCCAATGTATGGCTGGAAAGACCTATGTTATTGCGTGGCATCAGACAAATTGAGTGCGATTAACTTTAAAAAAGATTCATTCTTCAAATTTCATGCAAAAATAAATTTACAGAAAAAGTACCAGGTCAATAGCTGCCTATTAGCTCCCAAAGAGATCTACTCCTGAGGCCTGCTTTGACTTTTGCCTGCTCTTAACTGAGGTATATTCATACTGTAGAAGGAAAACACACTCATTTTTAAATCACAGGTCTCCTAATTACTGCACCCCCAAACCTCCTCCACCATAGACTTTAGTTTCTTGAAGTACAATTTGGTCAGTGCAAAGGTTGGAAAGATTCTCATGTAAATCCCTTAATACCTAGACAGGCATTAGCTATCTAAGCTCTAGAGCTACCAGTGGTCTTTTTTTTTTTTCTCCCCCAATTCATGCCTACAAACAAAGAGATCTTCACAATAAAATTAGAAGTAAAAACCTATTCATGTCCCCTATAATGTAAAAGGTTTTAACTTAAGCAAAATGTTCTGTGAAGAAAAACTATGAATATATGCTGACTCATTAACATTTTATAATATAAATGACAAAATGAGTAATGATTATATACATGAAAATTCTGATTTTGGCAGCCACGCAGAGAGTTCTATAGCTCATGAAAACCAGAAAATATCTGAAAAGAGAAAATGAGATTAGACCAAACATATAAATCAACTTTTATATCAAAAATTATCAATCCTTTAATGAGCTAAAGGGTTGACACTTCCCTCAACTTGTATTTCTACATTTAGAAGAAGTCTATGCAATATGGTGAGCAGTTTGATTATACTAGTTCTTCACTTAGCTTCCAAGAAGAAACCTTGAAATGTTATGTTAAAGTTTAGGTGTCTAAATCCCTTGCTTATATTTAACAGGTGCTCTCAAGGTGACTATAAAATTCAAAATGACATGTGGGTATAGTGAAAGGCCAATTTAGAATCATCCTGATTCTTGGTTCCAAAGACTAAAATCATTATCCAAGAAGAGACCTTTTCTTGTGAAACTAGATAAACTTTTTTTTTTACACATAAAAATGCCTACCAAGTTTATTTTATTAAGTTGGCCATCCCTGAGAGTAAATAAATCTATCTCTAGAGAGAAAAAATCAAGAAAGGTAGCAATAGAGGAAGACATGTGCTCGGGAGATTCATTAATCTGGAAGGAAGCTATCGTTTCCTTGTTGGAAGAATATCCTGCTTGCAAAGTACCACTTTTTCCCCATGACTTCATTAAGAGAACAGAGAGAAAGCAAAAATGAAAATTCAGAGCCTGACGAATTGCCAAGATATTTATCGATGATCCTGAAATGTATTAACTGCTTGCCTTCTGTGATCCTTATGACTCAAAACTCTATTCAAAAGTCATCTTTATGAAGATGAAGCTACTTCCCTCACAGTAAAGGTAGTTGTTCCCTTTACTGTGCTTATGAACTGCACTGTCATTTTTTTCTATCAGCACAATTATCTCTGTGAATTTTTAAAACAGGGCTGTGTTCCCTTTCAGATTAGGACATTTCAGGAAGAGATATGAATCCCTTATGACTGCCATTCTTTTCTCCTGCTATCTGCCCTCAACCCGCTCCATCTCCACTGCCTAATATCATGACTGGAAAGTGTTTAAGCTCTTTTGAGTGTTTAGTGATAAAAATAATGGAATAAAACATGAAAAATGTCAAAGTTAAGGGCAAATAAAAGCAAAATTTAAAGATAAGTTAAAAGTCATTAAATAGCTCCGCACTTCCAGCTCCTCTTTGGTCATGCACTTGTTTACCTGATGATCCAGTACTCTGCCACATCTGTGTCTTACAAAGGTATAATTTTAAGGATAAACGTGCAGTACTTAGCCAAATGTTTTAAGAAGTGTGCCCAAGAAATTTCCGTGATCCAATGGCAGTGACTTCAGAACCATTGTTACAAGAGAAAAAGGATAATATTATCAGCCTAACAGACACTCCCTCAAAGTAACAGCACTGTGTAAGACATGATCTTAGTAGGAGCAAAGGAAAGAAGAATTGAGATTTTATGACAATGAAACGGTAATTGCAAAAACAAGATTGACAGTCAAATTATAAAAGCTATTTTAATGAAAATAAAGCATCTAGTAGTAGAGTTATATTGTATAAATAAAAGAATATTAAAACGCAGTGAGTACCACTGTAACTGAAGCAGTAACAAGATGGTGAGTGAAAGATATCTGCTGTAGGGTGAAGGGTATCCAATAAAAGAGAATAACATGTTTAGCTAGAAAAATCACAAGTCAGATAAAGTTCAAACATAAGAGCAAAAGGATAGAATCAATGATTTTCTGATATATAATTTTACCCTCTAGGTTCTTTGAAAAATCTTTAATTGTAAAATGTTCTATTAATTCATGCTTGAATTTCCCATTCTTTATACTCTAGGCAAGTAGTAGGTATTTTTAAAGATTTTCAAGATTGAAACTAAAGCTCAGCATTCTCCATACTAGGACTTCCCGTCTTTTACAGTATATTTACTTTTTAAAATTCTCTACTCCTATTTCCTTTTCTCATTTCACTTCTCCTTTATTCCTCTTAGCAAGGAGTGTTCCTCACAATATTAGTAGGACAATTTTTTGTTCTGACTTCTTGATAAACTGGGTTAAAGACAGTAGAAAACATACAAGATACTAGAAAGACTCTGAGAAAAGGATCTAGGGGCTGTATTATTCTTAGTATGAAAGTAAGAGATTCCACTTTTGGTTGTATTTAGGGTGGTAAGGATCCATGACATGCAAACACATCACAAATACTAAAGCTTTTTACCTATGGTTAATTAGGATCAAATGTAGGATGAAGGTGAAATATTAGCTGCTCATAGCCCTCTAATAGCAGTCATGTATGGATGTGAGAGTTGGACCATAAAGAACGCTGAGTGCTGAAGAATGGATGCTTTTGAACTGTGGTGTTGGAGAAGACTCTTGAGAGTCCCTCGGACTGCAAGGAGATCAAACCAGTCAATCCTAAGGGAAATCAGTCCTGAATATTCATTGGAAGAACTGATGCTGAAGCTGAAGCTACAATATTTAGGCCACCTGATGCAAACAACTGACTCATTTGGGAAAGACCGTGGGAAAGACTGAAGGCAGGAGGAAAAGGGGATGACAGAGGATGAGATGATTGGATGGCATCACCAACTCGGTGGACGTGAGCTTGAGCAAGCTCCAGGAGTTGGTGATGGACAAGGAAGCCTGGCGTGCTTCAGTCCATGGGGTCCCAAAGAGTCAGACACGATTGAACTGAGTTCAATCAGACACACTGAACTGAACTGAGCCCTCTGATAGCACATGGACAATGATAACTGTAGAGAGATATGGCTTCTGTTAAATAAATTAGAAGCCTTAAGATGAAAGAAATAGGCCTGATAGGCACATGAAAAGATGTTCAACATTGCTGATTATTAGGGAAATGCATATCAAAGCTACAGTGAGATATCACCCCACACCAGCCAGAATGGCTATCATTAAAAAGTCTACAGACAATAAATGCTGGAGAGGGTATGGAGAAAAGGGAACCCTCCTACACTACTGATGGGAATGTAAATTGGTACAGCTACTCTGGAGAACAGAATGGATGTTCCTCAAAAAACTGAAAATAGAGCTACCATATGACCCTGCAATCCCACTCCTGGGCATATATCCAGAGAAAAGCATGGTCTGAAAAGATATGTGCACCCCAATGTTCATCGCAGCACAATTACAATAGCCAAGACATGGAAGCAACTTAAATGTCCACTGGCAGAGGAATCAATAAAGATGTGGTACATATATGCAATGGAATATTACTCAGCCACTAAAAATAATGAACTAATGCCATCTGCAGCAACATGGATGGACCTAAAGAATATCATATTGAGTGAATTAAGTCAAACAGAAAAGGAGAAATACCACATGATATCCATTATATGTGGACTCCAAAAAGAAATGATGCAAATGAACTTACTTACAAAACAGAAAGAGACTCACAGACTTAGAGAATGTACTTATGGTTTCCAGGGGAAGGGATAGTTAAGGAGTTTGCAATGGTCATGTGCACACTGCTATATTTAAAACGGATAACCAATGTGGACCTATCATATAGCACATGGAACTCTGCTCAATGCTATTTTCAGCCTGGATGGGAGGAGGCTTGGGGGGAGGAGGCTTGGGGGGAGAATCAATACATGTATATGTATGGCTGCATCCCTTCATTGTTCACCTGAAACTATCATAACATTGTTAATTAGCTATACCCCAATAAAAAATTAAAAGTTTAAAAATAAATAAAAGGAATAGGCTCAAGGCATCCAACTCTAACCCAAAGAAAGCCACAAAAGCCTAGAGCCTCTACTGAAGATTTAGAAGTTATCCTCATCCCCCTGAATTGAAAGGCAGACTGGTCAGAAAAATCAGACCTAGGATTTAATCGCAAAAGCAGAAGAATTGCAGAGAAAACTAAGTATGGAGAGATCTGTAACAAAGTCATGGCCCTTAAATGGTACAGGAAAGGAACTCTTATGAGGGGTTTAGAGTGGGTGAGCCTGTTAAGCTTGATCTCCTGAATTTCTCTGAATTCTCTGGGTCAGAAAAAGTAGTGCCCTGAAACTTTGAAGAAAGTTACAACTCCCCTTGCCTGAGCAATGTATAAGGATATTACTTAAAACAGATTTTTCAAAAGATAATGTTATTCTCCTCAAGATCCCTGGCTATAATCTTGCCTTGCCTTCCAATAACTAGGGTGAGGTCTCAGCACAATCTGAATGGAGAAGCACGATCTCTGCTTTGGGATGAAATAGTTTATCCACCCAAGGACTATAGTACCTAGTTAATAAACTATAGCAAGGGCCAAAATTAAACCTGGGGAGTCTACTCAGTTCATTAGTCCAAAGTCAAGGAGGAGGCAACATACACTGGATAAGCAGAGAATTTGATTCACAGAACCTACTTATGATGTGAATTCAATGTTCAGGCAGAAACACATGGCCCAAATGCACATATTGAGACAACTCCTTGAAACTTGCCTTACGCCCCACAGCAAGTGAAATAGAGGTGTTAGGACTGTTTTTAGTAAGGCATTGATGAAGTCCAAAGGTCTGGGCTGATAGGAAAGTTTTCTAAGATACGATATGAACAGATTTATAAGATTAGAGAACTTACCACCTAATTTGTGTCCATAGGGCAGCCCAGAAGATCCAAAGCTATTCAAGCAGGTGAAACAATACATTAGTGACAAGGAAAAGAGTAACAAGGAAAAGCTTAAAAGTTGGCTACATTCTGGAAGATGGGAGATGACTGGACTCTGTAGAATCAAGAAGGATAATGTAGAACAGAAGTCAGGTAAAATCAGGAGCAAAGCTGAACTAAAAGTTATAAATACTATAATGCTTAGCAACACTACATTGGCTGTCATGGTACCTTGTTCCACAGGCATTTTTGGCAAGGACTAGTACACCATGGAGGAGAAGGCAATGGCACCCCACTCCAGTACTCTTGCCTGGAAAATCCCATGGACGGAGGAGCCTGGTAGGCTGCAGTCCATGGGGTCGCGAAGAGTTGGACATGGCTGAGCGACTTCACTTTTACTTTTCACTTTTATGCACTGGAGAAGGAAATGGCAACCCACTCCAGTGTTCTTGCCTGGAGAATCCCAGGGATGGGGTCACACAGAGTCGGACACGACTGATGTGACTTAGCAGTAGCAGTACACCATGGTTCTCCTTGTGGCAAGATTTATATATAACTTACTAGGGTATTGTTCAATTATATAATTGGAAAAAAAAAATGTGAGTGGAAACCTGACATAAGTCACTGCAATGGAAAACTACTGTCCCTCGCCCATTTGCTACACCCGAGTTGGTTCACTGACTTGTGAGTCCATAGACTGAATGGAAGGCTGGCACCTATTGAGGAAGTGCTGTGCAATACCATTGTACATGTATATACTTGTATTCCCCAGAGAGTTTCAGGGCCATTTGCCAGCCTGTTTGCTGGGAAAAGGATAATACACCGAATTCTCACTGTTTGAAGTTAGATCTGACACTATAAATAAAGTACCTGAAGTACTATCATGTTAGAGTGAGGGCTTATGGAGACCAGGGGATAAATTAAGTTTCTTCCAAGTCCATCATACAGTGTTCCTGATATGTCTATAGATCCATCTAACAATTATTTCTCTGAGAACTAAACATGAGAATTTCATAAGTTCATTCATGGGAGTTATATACTTAACTAGAACTCCCACATTGGTTCACAAAGCTGTGGAATAAGGGATATTATGGTGAGGAGCAGAGACTGGAAGTCCCAGAGAATGCCCCTTACCATTTTTAGCCAAGAAAGTAAAATTACATGCAGTAAATCTGATGGCAGAAAATGAAGAGGAACTAAAAAGCCTTTTGATGAAAGTGAAAGAGGAGACTGAAGAAGTTGGCTTAAAACTCAACATTCAGAAAACTAAGATCATGGCATCTGGTCCCATCACTTCATCGGAAATAGATTGGGAAACAGTGGAAACAGTGTCACACTTTATTTTTGGGGGCTCCAAAATCACTGCAGATGGTGATCGCAGCCATGAAATTAAAAGACACTTGCTCCTTGGAAGAAAAGCTATGACCAACCTAGACAGCATATTAAAAACCAGAGACATTACTGTGTCAACAAAGGTCCATCTAGTCAAGGCTGTGGTTTTACTGTAGTCATGTATGGATGTGAGAGTTGGACTGTGAAGAAAGCTGAGTGACGAAAAATGGATGCTTTTGAACTGTGGTGTTGGAGAAGACTCTTGAGAGTCTCTTGGACTCCAAGGAGATCCAACCAGTCCATCCTAAAGGAGATCAGTCCTGGGTGTTCATTGGAAGGACTGATGCTGAAGCTGAAACTCCAATACTTAGGCCACCTCATGCGAAGAGTTGACTCATTGGAAAAGACCCTGATGCTGGGAGGGATTGGGGGCAGGAGGAGAAGGGCAGGACAGAGGATGAGATGGCTGGATGGCATCACTGACTCAATGGACATGAGTTTGAGTAAACTCCGGGAGTTGGTGATGGACAGGGAGGCCTGGCGTGCAGCAGTTCATGGGGTCGCAAAGAGTCGGACATGACTGAGTGACTGAACTGAACTGAACTGAATGAATCTTAGAATTATAGGAATTAGCGGTACCACTAAAAACCCAAGGAATGAAAAGGTGATGTTTTATCTAGTTGCTCATGAACTTTTTTTTAAAGTCATAATTGAGATGGTTAATTTTGTGTGTCAACTTTGCTGAGCCATGCTGCCCAGGTATGTGATCAAACATTTTGTATATTTCTGCAAGGGTGTTTTTGGATGAGAGGAAATGGCAACCCATTCCAGTATTCATGCCTGGAAAATTCCGTAGACAGAGGCCTGGTGGACTACAGTCCATGGGGTTGCAAAGAGTCAGGCATGACTGAGCAACTGAGAATGCATTATTTATATTAGTGGATTTTGAGTAAAGAAGATCGTTCTTCATAATGTAGGCAGGCCTCATCTAATCCACTGAAGACCTGAATATGACAAAGGACTGCCATTCCCCTAGCAAGAAGGAATTCTGGCAGCAAGATGGTCTTTGGAGTCAAAAACTGCAACATCAACTCTCTACTGGGTCTCTTCCTGATGGCCTTCACATTGGAACTGCAGCTTTTAGACTCAATAATTATATAAGTGAATTCTGCAAAGTAAATCTCTGTATATAAACATACCCCTCCATGCCACATACACTGTGGGCTCTTTCTCTGGAGAACCCTGATATTGGGTTGGTTAACAAGTTTGTTAGGGTTTTTCCATGAGATGTTATGGAACTAATAACATTGGCCAACCCAATACAGTGATGAACTGCTATGTAGAATGTAGTACAGAATATGGTATTTTAAGTCCCTCTGATATTAGTGGATCTGACTTACACACAGTGACTTACATCTCATTCCTGCACACTGCAATCATTGCTCAAGTAACCAGTTCTGTGCTTTGGAACCAGTTTTTTTGTAGATGCCACTTTAAATGCTTTATTTTACACCCATTCCATGTACTTCACACTTCCTGTCATAGTTTTATTGACATGTGTGTGCCTATAGACATAGAATGCCATTAAGAAATAGGTGTACACACACTCAACATTACAGTGAACCGTCAAGTTGCTGTGTGTGCAAGTGCATGGTTTCTTAGTTATGTGTTATAGTAATATATTTCTTTTCATCCAAATATTACCTTGAAGGACTCTAGGTATCTAAGGCCCTAGATTGAAGGTTATTATTCTATGAATAGTCCCAACTAACTCTTCTATTTAGAGGAAGTTAATTTTTTTTTAATTTTTTTCCCTGCTAAATTGATAATTTTTTAATACAAGCTTTAAAAATATGGTTCTAACATTTTGAACATGTCACTATTTGTTCATAAGAACACAATTTCTAAAATATCTAAGATAGCAGGAACAATTTTCTTTCTCATTTAAAACAATATCAAATAATAGGCAGAAATAGAAAGTCTATTATTTATGAGGCTATGAATTAATAACTAGTTCACATTCATGGATTCCTTTTCTTTCCAGTAGAATACTACAATATACACTTTTAAAAATTCATATCATGTATACATATTAGTTATTCCTCCTCCAGCCTCAAACAGTTCACTTTTACCCACAGTAATTTCAGAATGTGCTTTCAGAAATATTTGTGTACATCAACATTAATAGAGTAAGTAGTACAAGTAACTATGATTTATACAACATGATATAAACATTTTCATAATAAGGGCTATATTGACTAGCTGGGACGCATTACAAAGGCATGAGATTGAATTATATCTTATTTAGAATGAAATTCTACAATAGGATAAGATAAAACTCAGTTTTAATATTAAGCCTTTGTTAAAAGTAAGCAACTTTTCAATAATTTTATAATTAATCATAGAAGGAAATGTTAAAGGATTCACATTAAAAAAAGATAACCAAATATATGATTAGATAACCACATTATCAGATTTTATATAACCAAATTATCAGATTTTATATGATAACCAAATTATCAGATTATAACGAAATTATCAGAGAAAAGGAAAGATATACCCATTTGAATGCAGAGTTCCAAAGAATGGCAAGGAGAGATAAGAAACCCTTCCTCAGTGATAATGCAAAGACATAGAGGAAAACAATAGAATGGGAAAGACTAGAGATCTCTTCAAGAAAATTAGAGACACCAAGGGAATATTTCATGCAAAGATGGGCACAATAAATGACAGAAATAGCATGGACCTAACAGAAGCAGAAGATATTAAGAAGAGGTGGCAAGAATACACAGAAGAGCTATACAAAAAAGATCTTCATGATCAAGATAACCATGATTTTGTGATGACTTAGCTAGAGTCTGACATCCTCGCATACAAAGTCAAGTGGGCCTTAGGAAGCATCACTATGAACAAAGCTAGTAGAGGTGATGGAATTCCAGTTGAGCTATTTCAAATCCTAAAAGATGATACTGCGAAAGGGCTGCACTCAATATGCCAGCAAATTTGGAAAGCTCAGCACTGGCCACAGGACTGGAAAAGTTCAGCTTTCATTCCAATCCCAAAGAAAGGCAATGCCAAAGAATGCTCAAACTACCACACAATTGTACTCATCTCGCATGCTAGCAAAGTAATGCTCAAAATTCTCCAAGCCAGGCTTCAACAGTACATGAAACATGAAGTTCCATATGTTCAAGCTGGATTTAGAAAAGGCAGAGGATCCAGAGATCAAATTGCCAACATCTGCTGAATCATCGGAAAAGCAAGAGAATTCCAGAAAAACATCTTCTTCTGCCTTATTGATTATGCCAAAGTCTTTGACTGTGTGGATCACAACAAAGTGTGGGAAATTCTTCAAGAGATGGGAATACCAGACCACCTGACCTGCCTCCTGAGAAATCTGTATTCAGATCAAGAAGAAACAGTTAGAAGCGGACAGGGAACAACAGACTGGTTCCAAATTGGGAAAGGAGTACATCAAGGCTGTATATTGTCACCCTGATTATTTAGTTTATATGCAGGGTACATCATGCAAAATGCCGAGCTGGATGAAGCACAAGCTGGAATCAAGATTGCCGGGAAAAATATCAATAACCTCTGATATGCAGATGACACCACCCTTACGGCAGAAAGTGAAGAGGAACTAAAGAGCCTCTTGAAAGTGAAAGAGAAGAGTGCAAAAGCTGGCTTAAAACTCAACATCCAAAAAACTAGGATCATGGCACTTGATCCCACCACCTCATGGCCGAAAGATGGGGAAACAATGAAATCAGTGACAGATTTTATTTTATGGGGCTCCAAAATCACTGCAGTAGGTTACTGCAGCCATGAAATTAAAAGACACTTGCCCCTTGGAAGAAAGTTATGATCAATCTAGATGGCATAATTAAAAGCAGAGACATTACTTTGCCGACAAAGGTCCATCTAGTAGTGAAAGCTATGGTTTTTCCAGAAGTCATTGTGGATTTGAAAGCGAAGTAAAGAAAGTGAAGTAGCTCAGTCGTGTCCAACTCTTTGTGACCCCATGTACTGTAGCCTACCAGGCTCCTCCCTCCATGGGATTCTCCAGGCAAGAATACTGGAGTGGGTTGCCATTTCCTTCTCCAGGGGATCTTCCTGACCCAGGGATTGAACCCGGGTGTCCTGCATTGCAGGCAGAAGCTTTAACCTCTGAGCCACCAGGGTATCAGATATTGTGGATGTGAGAGTTGGACTATAAACAAAGCTGATAGCAAAAAACTGATTTTGAACTGTGGTGCTAGAGAAGACTCTTGAGAGTCCCTTGGACCGCAAGGAGATCAAAACAGTCAATCCTAAAGAAATCAGTCCTGACTACTCATTTGAAGCAGTGATGATGAAGTTGAAGCTTTAATATTTTGGCCACCTGATGTGAAGAACTGACTCATTGGAAAGGACCCTGATGCTGGGAAAGCTTGAAGGCAGGAGGAGAAGGAAATGACAGAGGATGAGATGGTTGAATGGCATCACTGACTCTATGGACATGAATTTGAGCAAGCTCTGGGAGTTAGTGATGGGCAGGGAGGACATGACTGAGTGACTGAACTGAGTTGAACCAACCTAATGCTGAAAAAGCTTACATTTTATCAAAGCAATGGAATAGAGGACAGAGAACTAACCTCCTTCCATCATAAACTAGGCATTGAAAACCTAAGTGGTCAGATCCTCTTTAGCTCTGAGCCAAGGGGTCAAAATATCTACATTATAGCACTAAATGGGAAATATCTAACTGAAAGAGAATGAATGAATAAGCGAATAAATGAGTATTAAGTAGCAGAATTTGGAGTGGTCTATCATCTCAGAAGTACTCAAGAGATTATAAAGCAATAAAGAATATGTATTCATTTAAGTCAGATTCTCTACGTATTAAAATTCTAATTTATGTGATGTTTTAAGTTTTATGAATCACAAAATACTTTTGTCCTTCTACTTTGTTACCTGCCAGTTTGGTACTCAAATTTTCTCTATCATCAAACTTAACCACAACACATAACTCTGAATATATTCTGTACCATTAAGAAAATAATGTTCCTCTCAAAGGACAAAGATTTTTCAGGACTGAGTGTAACTACATGTTCCTGAAACAACATCAGAAGTACTCTTCAACAGACAGCCAAGATATTTTGAATAGTAACATTATAATTAGAATAAAGCCTTTTAAGATAGCATATTTCCCACCAAGCTACCTGTTTTGTTTGCTTTTAATCTTTTATAGTATATTAAATGCAGTTATTTCTAGTCTTTTTTTATGTTTCAAACTTTTTCAGTATCATGAATGATATTCTGTTGTTTAACAATAACTCATTTTGAAGAAATATTTTACTTTTCATCTTAGTATTTGTAATATTACTCTTTGTCCCTTCTGGGGAAAAGAGAAAATGTAAATTACACTGAGGGGAAATTATCTCAATCCTGACTTAAACAAAAAATAGACAAAAGCTCTGAAAATACTTCTGAAAGGCAGAAGTATTATAGAGATTGAGTTTTGAGATTATGAGTCAGATGATCAGAATTTCTACATGAACGCAAAAGCTTAAAACACTTAAGCACTACTTGGATTCAGAGTGTGATTGCTTTTAATATGTGCATATGATTTTTCAAAGCTGGTTGACTATTTCATATAGGAAGAAGCCAATACAATAATCAGAACTAAAACAAAAAGTTGTATGACATGATTTGGAAGGCTGCCATTTATTTAATGTTGTGTTCCTGAAGTATCCACTTTCCACAAATAATCATTTCAGATCAGTAGTGTGGGAAATAGTGAGGTGAATGAGGCATGGGAAATATCTTTGAGGAGGTAAAGTTACATAGTGACAGACATATCCATGTTTCAGTAAAAGAAACATCAAAACAATGAAAGATCTCACTTTCTAGCAATGAAGGAATTAAACGAAATTTCTTCCACACAACACAAGAGAAAATACAAGTTTATGAAAGAGTTATAGTAATCATTAAGTTGCAATATATGTTCAATGAAAATTTAAAGAAAACTGGGTATGTAATAACCTAACACCAATGCTGAAAATTTAAATTGCCAGTTTCTTGAAGCAGCTAAGAGTCAAAATAGGATGAGATAAAGGCTTAGGATCAGGTTAGGTTGAAAGTCTGAGAACTTTGTAGTAAGCTAAAGCCCAGAAAGAGCTGTACATTTTGTTGAAAATGAATTTTAATTAAAAAAAATATTCTTATTGACATGCTAAGTCACTTCAGTCGTGTCCAACTCTGTGCGACCCCATGGCCAGCAGCCCACCAGGCTCCCCTGTCCACGAGATTCTCCAGGCAAGAATACTGGAATGGGTTGCCATTTCCTTCTCCAATTCTTATTGACAAGAATTGTCAATATATAAGGTAAATATAAAACTTGTTTGTATTAGCCTTCTATGAAGGACCTCACCAATTAAAAACAAAGTGATACACAACTGTTAATGTCCATGGTAATCTCAGCATAAGGTAATTAATAAATCCAATCATAAAAACAAAAATCTCACAAATAAAGTTCTGTCAAACAGTGCACAATCCAAAATTACAAAATACCAGTTGATACAAGTGAGAGCCCACATAGACACAGACTGTAAAACAAATTATTAAAGTTGTACACAAAGTAAATGAGGAAAAAAGTAATCACCAGGCAAATTTATAAATATATTCAAATTGGACTTCAGAAAATAAAATATGATCATTGAAATTACAACCCAGAAACAAACAGAATACTCACTACCTCTTTCTAGGAGACCATAAAATATCACGACCAGATAAAGAAATTTCAAGAAGGGAACACCACTGGCCAATCTCTCTCATGCAAAGATTCTCAAAATATTATCAAATAAAATTCAACAAAGTATACAAATAACTACATACCATGGCCAAGTAGAATTTGCTCCAAGTATACATGTTAACCTAATGTTGTAAGAAAATCTAATATAATCCATCACATCAATAGGCAAAAGGAAACTGCCATCCACTGACACAAGAAGATCATGTGATGAAACTCAGCACCCTTCATGATAAAAGCGTACAGCAAATTATGAACAGAGGAAAACTTCCTTAACTACCCAAAAAGGATAAAGGATATCTACCCAAAAAATGCTACAGGTAATGTACTTACTGGTGACAAACGGGATACTTTTCCCCTAAGATAGGGAACAAGGCAAGGAGGCCCCTCTCACTATCACTCTCAATATCTTAATGGAAGTACTCCCAAGTGAAATAAAGGAAATAAAGGTACATAGATCTAGAAGGAGCAAATTCAACTTTTGTTGACAGAGGACATGAGTGTCACTATATGAAATCCCAAATAATTGAAACAAAAACTACTGGCCTAAGCAGTTATACTAAGGTTATAGAATATAAGGATAAAAGGTTAACATACAAAATGTAATTGTTTTTCTATAAAGCACTAGGGACTAGGAATTTGAAATTAAAAACCAAGTACCACTTATAGACTAAAAATTGAAGCATTTATAAATTTAACAGAAGATTTAAAATTCTATTGGAAAAATCAAGAAAGACTTAAATAAATGAAGAGATATTCCATGTGCATGGATGAGAAGATTAACTTGTTAATATGTCAATTCTTCCCAACTTGATATATAGATGTAATGAACTCAATCAATATTCCAGCAAGCTATTTTGTAGATATTAACAAATTCTAAAATTCATATATAAAGATGAAAAGATCCAGGCTAGAAAACACGATAATAAGAACAAAGATTGAACACTGAAAAACCCAACTTCAAGACTTACTCAAAAGCTACAATAATCAAGATAACATGGTAGTGATGAAATAACACATATAAATTAAAAGAACAGAGAGATCAGAAACAGATTCACATGAATCTAATTGATATCTAATGAAGATGCAGTGACAACTGAATCAAAAAAAGATAACTTTTAAATAAGTTATACTGGAACAACTGGACACTCATGTTAAAAATACATATTTAGAATCTAGACATAGATCTTACTTCTTTCATAATATCTGATTAAAATTGAATTATAGATCTAAATAGTAAACAAGTCTGTAAAACTTCTAGAACACAGAAAATCTATGTAACCTTGAATTCAGCAGTGATTATTTAGCTACACCACCAAAAGCATGATAAGCCAATGGGGGAAAAAAATGATAACTTGTACTTTAACAGAACTAAAAGAATTCTATTCTTTAAAAGGACCAATGAAAGAATCAAAGAAGCTGCAGTTTGGGAATATTAACAAAGCACTTATCTGACAAATAACTTCTATCAAATATACAAAGAAGTCTTAAAACTCAATGGTAAGTAAAGCAGCCTAGTGAAAAACAGGTATCTGAACACTTCAGAGAAAATAAGTAGATGGCAAACAAAAGACTAGCAATATCATTTGCATTAAATAAAGAAAAAAAATTAAGACAACATACCTATTAGACACAATACATCTTCCTTATAGAATGGCTAAAACTTAAAAAAAAAAAGTGTTGGTGAAAATGCAGAGCAATAGCTAGGGATGTAAACTGATACAATCACTACAGATGGTTTGTGCAACTAGAAATTGGCAATATTATTAGGGGATCTCAAAGGTAGGAAAAGCAGGCTTGGAAGTGAGTTTAATCGGGATTTTATAATTAGACATCAAAATTATCCAGGCAAAAATGGTCCTTAGGCAGGTGGATGAAAGGACCTGGGGTAAAATTAAAAAAAAAAAAAAAAGTGAAAGCAGACAAAAGTACATTTTGGGTCTGTCTCTCAAAAGGGGAAATAGATGATTACATGGAATGCATTTTGGAGTGAGTTTTTTCTGCCAATGGTACTATTTCAATCCAGAATGTTCTCTGCCCAGCAGTAGGATAGGTACACAAGGTAAGGGTACATAGGAGACTTACAGCTGAAGTAGTGAGCTGTAGAAACCCTAAGTGTTAACATAGTTTGTTTCTGTATTTGATTCTACAGTATTTGTGGCCCATAAGGGGTAATAGAATCCCTTCTTTATAAAAAGATTTTCTTCCTGAATCTAAAGCAGAATTGCTCGATGGTTTGAATATTAGAGAAGAGTATTGCCAGTTTTGTTCTGTCTCCATAATTCATTTAGAGAACTACAAAAAAAAAAAAAAAAAGGCAAGTTGTTCACACAAATAGAATTTTAGAAAAAAATACTGAAAGTAAAATGCAAAATCAAAGAGCTTTGCAGCTTAAAATGTTCATCAAAAGTCCCATGTGTACTTGGATCAATCTGTTGTAAGATGAAAATAATCACAGTGGAAAGTGCTCAAAGAAGAGTCATTTCTATAATGTGTCAGTAACTTAGGTGGGTTCTTTATTAACATTTTACACTATAATTCACATTTAATTACGTGGAGAAACAAGGATCTTATACTGACAAAGATAATTCAGGCTTATCCGCTTTAAACTAATTTCCTGAGTTCACCCTATAATTGCCATGCAATTTCTACAGGGAAAGGACATGTTCCATTGATTAACAGAATCTCTAATTTAGGGTAATGGAAATGTTGCAGGAAGGGGGACCCCTTCCAGGGCCCAAAATTGGGCTTTTGTCTAACACTCGGAAATGAATTGTCCGAGGAGTCACGTGCTGAAAAAGCAAGAAATTTTATTGGGAGAGGGCGCCTGGGCAGAGAGCAGGAGGGTAAGGGAACCCAGGAGAACAGCTCTGTCACATGGCTTGCAGTCTCAGGTTTTATGGTGATGGGGTTAGTTTCTGGGTTGTCTTTAGCCAATCATTCTGACTCAGAGTCCTTCCTGGGGGTGCACGCCTTGTTTGGCCAAGATGGATGCCAGAGAGGAGGATTCTGGGAGGTGGTCGGACATGTGGTGTCTCCTTTTGACCTTTCCTGAACTCTTCCGGTTGGTGGAGGCTTATTAGTTGTGTTCCTTACCAGAACCTCCTGTAGTAAAACAACTCATGCAAATGGTTACTATGGTGCCTGGCCAGGGTGGGCGGTTTCAATCAGTGTGCTTCCCCTAATAGAAACACAACTCATCTTTCCCTTTACAAAATATCATTGTTTTTACATTTTAATTTGTGTTATAATTATTACTTTATCTTTGCCCGTTCCTTTGAAACCTAAAATCTGAACTGTATTAACAAAGATTTTTGATAAACAACTGAGAGGGTAACAGGCAGGAAGGCCAGGGGTCTCCAAATGGAGGAAATAGGCTGCAAGTGTCAGACATTTTTTAGCTCTCTCTTAAGTAGCAGGAGGAAACAAACTAGTGATATATTTTTTCCCTTCTCTATATAAATTTGAAAAGGAGATTTCTCTTAAAATACTGTGTTGCCATAATGACACCTGGTTCCACCTGATGTTAACTATTCTCAAACCTTGAGTTAACAAATGCATTTTTCTTATGGAAATGTTTGTATTAAGCTATGTTAATATACTATGCATTTACCCCAGACTCTAGTGGCTCAGAACCGACTTGACAAACCATTACGTTATATTCAGACATTGTTCCCCTAACCTATGTAAACGAAACTATTTGTACGGTAATCTGCCTTTTTACAAGATTTAAGTCAATCATTTTATGGCCCGGGATGACTCATCTGGTGCCAAGATTATCCCAAAATACATATTATGGATGAGGGACCTGGTGCCATTCTCTTGAGTTTTAAGACATTCCTTTCTTTCATTAACTAATAGACTGCTAGTGACTATATAACATCCAGCTAAAAACTAGCAGGGGTCTATTCTTTCTGCCCCCTTCTGATGCCTATGTCAGAAGCTTTCTCTATCTCCTTTATACTTTAATAAAACTTTATTACACAAAAGCTGTGAGCAATCAAGCCTCATCTCTGGCCCCGGATTGAATTCGTCTCCTCCAGAGGCCAAGAATTCCAGTGTCTCTTCATGGTTCAGCAACAAACTTTCATAACAAGGTCCTAATGTATAGCACAGGCTATATTAACAGTATGAGACAATTATGTCTAAGAATGTAAGCCTCATAATTCTACATGCTGCATCATGTAACCCACAGTGATCCTAAAAGATGATTATTCAGATGAGGAACCTGAAATTCATGGACTTTGCTAAAGTCACACATAATCCAAAGTTTAACAGGATTGGAAAAGATTTAAAAAGTGTTCACTCTTTTAATGCCATTAGGTAGCTTTGATTGCCCATGTGATCTCACTTTTGTTATTTCAAAATTAAAAATGATGATCGACATCCACAGCTTGAAGGAATGCAAGAAGTTGAAAGCTAACTCAGCATTGTTAACTAATATTGTTTTATGCACACCATGCCTGAAAAATGGCAAGAGATGGAAACTATGCTTGAAATAAACTGATACATTTTTTTAAAATCTTGCACAGAATTTTAGAATTTTATATTCATATTAGATAATCTTCTGTGCAAAAATCCCAATTAGAATAGTGAGAAAAGTTTTCTTTAATGTTTATGAGAATAGTTATACACATAAAGAGTTAAGGATTTTACACTAGGTAGAAGGACAATTTTTAATCTTAAAGATTTTATTTTATGAGGCAACTTGCTATCCTTCAATAAAATGATGAAGGCACTATTGTGAGGTCTGACTGCATGAACAAGTGCCAAGTCAGGACATTTAAAGGCCACTCATCAACTTTCCATAGAAGGCAATGGGACCCCACTCCAGTACTCTTGCCTGGAAAATCCCATGTACGGAGGAGCCTGGTGGGCTGCAGTCCATGGAGTCGCGAAGAGTTGGACATGACTGGGTGACTTCACTTTCACTTTTATTCATTGGAGAAGGAAATGGCAACCCACCCCAACGTTCTTGCCTGGAGAATCCCAGGGACACAGGAGCCGGGTGGGCTGCCGTCTATGGGGTCACACAGAGTCGGACACGACTGACACTACTTAGCAGCAGCAGCATCAACTTTCAGTGAAGCCAGATATTTGATTAAAGGTGATAGTGATTTCCAGTAGCCTCATTTAAGAGGGCAATCACTACAACTTCATTTTGCAGTAAGATTAGAAAATATATTCTATGGCCAGCAAGTAAGAAAACATGATGCGTGAGGACAATTTGAATTGACAGCAAATAGTTAAATGTCAAAACACAGAACAGCTAGTCAAAGGTCCTAAAATGAGGGTCTGGAGAATGGAGTTCAGAAGCCAAAAAGCACAGAAGGGATGAAGATGACTTTATTTTGTTTTTTGTTTTTAGAATGGAAGGAGGGGCAAATACCTCACCACATTATAAGACTTATTTCCAAAAAAATTAGGATTCCCAAGGAGACGAAAGCAGAGGACAGTTTCTATCCAACAAAAAAGTCACATAACAAGTAACAAAACACACAGTCACAGGGCCCATTATCTCAGCCTTTTTTCACACTTTGTCATGACAGTGAGAGAAAGGAGAAAAGAAACAGTAAAATTAAGCTGAGGTGGGGGTTAACAGAAAGCTGTAGCAGGAAGGAGGAACACACACACATTTATCCTCAGCCTCTGTCAAGCATTTCAACTCCTTCCTCCAGCTTGCTAAGTGTTATCTCATTGCCCACTCCTTTATGATTCAAAACGCATCAGGACTATCATATCTTGGATGACAAAAAAAAAAAGGGCCACATGGGGACAATGACATAAGAGTTTTGAGGAGAAAAGACCATTTGTATTTCAGAGGCAGGAAGCAGTCCGGTTGGGTAGTACCTAAAGATTCAAGGGAGGTTAAGAGAAGCATACCCTGGTTATACAGGATTTATAAAGCTGACTTAAAAATATTAGGTTTTATTTTCATGATAATTAAAAGCCATCAAATCATTTTAGGCAGGAAGTCTCCAAACATAAGAGGATTACTCTGGTAGTTGAATTACTTCATGTGGAGGAGGCTATGTACCTCAGACATGACTTTAAAAGCAGCAGGCTTGTACCTAGTAGGGAAAAAAACCTATTCCTTTCTCTCTACACATGACAGACAGCCCACAAGTCTGAACTACAGGATTTGTCTGGGTTTCTGTTTGGGTAGTTACTGAAAACTTAAGGGAAGGGCATTTCCAGAGTTGTCTCAGAGTCCTTGTTAGTCCTTTATAGAGCTCCCTATCAGATCTAACACCTAGGTTTAGACAAACTGGATGAGAGCTTCTGAATTGTCAAGATCACAGTCTCTACATTGCCTTGGACCACAGAAACTCCAGAGTTGAGAGGCTGCCCTGAAACATCAGAGTGGACATGGTTTTGATTTAGATAATCTACTACTTTAAGAAACTGGACATTAATACATTGTTCTAAATTTGAATTTTAAATCCAACCTTGTTGCTCTTAAGTTATTCCTAAGTATTTTAAAATAGATATCCATTTTAAAATCTCAACAGTTTAGTAGAAAAGATGACTCTCTCAAAGGCTATCAACCTATGCAGATAGAAAATCTGTAGTAGGTTCTCTCTAAAGGATTTTTTTTTTTTACATATTCAATATTAAAAAAGAGAAATTAAACAATACTATGGAAAGTAATTATGTGGTTAACAAAATAACTGAAAAAAAGCTATGAAGAAAAAGAACAGACTAATGTTTCTTTAAAAAGGTAATTTTTAAAAGCTAATTATCAGAATCAGCTGAAGACCTCTGAAGCTATTAGGATGATAAAAGCTGGAGTAGAAACCAACAAATTAGCATGTTCAGAGTAGTTGGAAAGAAAGAGATAATAGACAACATGACACAAAATAGGCCATAAGTAGATGGCCATTGATGCTGGAACACTGGAATATTATCTGTGTATGCTTTGAATTTTCCACTAATTTTTGAAGCAACAGTCCAAAACTTCTTTCTGATAATCTCACCTTTAGAAACTGACAAATTATGATATGGCATAGGATTTAATTATTTTGCGTTGGATCCTGTATAAAGGCAAGAGAAACTGATTTCTAGTATGTTTAAAAGGAAGAGCATTTCACATGCTTAGATAAGAACCAGTGCACCGGTGCAAGTAGCACCACCAAGCTGCCATCATGATTCACAGAGAATCAGCTTCATTTGCATGTAATTTCTATCCTGCATCACTTGGATTACTTAAATTGTAGACATGATTAAAACATAAGTGTTTTTTGAGCAAATTTGGGATGGATCACACATTCACAGATGATAATTCATACTAACCGAAAACAGTGCTTCATAAGTGACACCACCGTTACAAGTGTTGTTAGTAATTTATACAAGAACTTCCCTTTAGTAACAAAACTAACACAGAAATGAAATTTTTTAAGAAGTCTAGTGAACTTCTCAAATTAGAAGTCTGTTTCATCTGAATTAACTCTATTTCTTCCAGGATTTCAAGTCACAACAACAACATTTGCCAACAGGCAGAAGCACCTCTTATGCTACGTGATTATGTAGACTTTATCAGTCAAAAATGCCCAAATCATGACCTGCTCCACAGAGAAAATGATCACGTGTTTAAATTTTCAGAAGGTTCCCCAATTTATTTATACCATGCTAACCAGCAGATATTCAGTGTTGAATGTGCACATTGCTTCCTCACATTTCTTGAAAAAAGTGAAAACTTACCCCTCAACTTTAAAGTTAATAAGAGGTTTGGATGTTTCTGTATCTGGTTTGAGTAACCGTCAGGATAGTTACAGTCAGGCTATGGTGAAAACTCCTACTTTTCCCATGCTACATTTTTAGATTAGCATTTGAAATGAAATACATTCTTTTACTTCATTTAATCTCCATCACTTGAGTAACTAATTATGCTACAACTAGATTATTACTTTTTTATTACTGCTGTAACAAACTACCACAAACTTTGTGACTTTCAAGAAAACAGTTTTACTACCTGCCAGTTGGAGGTTAGAAATCCAAAGTTAGTCATGGGGTGTCGAAGCCACGGTGTCAGCAGAGCTGATACCTCCTGGAGACTCTGAAGAAACACCCACTTCTTTGCCTTTTTCAGCCACTAGAGTCAGAGGGCATCCTTTGACCCAAGGCCTGTTCCTTGCTTTACCTCCGTCTTGCTTCTTTCCTCCCATCTCCTACTACTAACTTTGCCCCTTCTGCCTCCTTCCTATAAGGTTCCTGGTAATTACATGAGCCCACCTGGATGGTAATTGCCCCATCATTAGAGTCTCAATTAATCACAGCTGCAAGATTTCTTTTTTGCTGTAAGATTATATCCATAAGTTCTAGAATTAAGGCTTGGGCATCTTTGGGAAGTGATGGAGAGCATAATGCAACCTAGCCCAAAAAGAAACTCAAAACTAATGCTGCAGGGTAACTTAGACAAGTCCAATAAGCTTAGTAAACAGTTACACTTACCAGAAAAAAGAATACACACACTAACATGGTTCATTTTTCTTAACCAAAATTTATTACAAATTGGTAGATATTTTGATGGCAACTGGAAAGAGACTGACTTTGTCTGAATTACTCATAAAATTGTTTTAGCTTCTTATTCACCTTTATCATTCTAAACCTAACTTTCCAGATACAGAAAGAAAGAATCTGTATTCTTTATCTATGGGGAGTACATGCCTGGGACATGGGAATATGAGCCACAGGTCAGGCAGAGTCTGTAGGGGTTTGCAGCTCAGCTGTAATCTTTTCACCTTAAGAAAGGATATATTGATGTGAAAATATGTCCCTTGGAACAAAGGATCTCTTTTTTTTTTTATTTTTATGACCTTATCTTGGACAATTTTCTAGTTATCCAGCCATGGCAAATACATTCATCTAAAGGGGTCAACCAAAAATTGAGAGGTGATCACAAACTTTCCATATACCTCCAAAATTGCTTTGGTGTTTGTAAAGAGGAAGAGCACATTTTGTTTGCTCTATAAATAGATTTGTCCATATCATAGGAAGTTAGAAATAATGACCCCTGGGATAATATACTTTCGATTATGTTATAAAGCAGCTTTCACTTCAGGCAGCTGAAAAACAGCCTTGCCCAATGTTTTTAATTTGAAGAACAAACGAAGATGGCATCCTCATTATCTTTGTTCTATATATTAGAGGGTATTTTTCTCTTGTTTTATTTTGTACAATCTATAATACAACAGCTCTGTATTGACTACATAACCTCAATGTATTATTTTTAAATGGTTTAGGCCTCCAGAGGTATTTAAACATAAAACCACCAATTAAAAGCATTTTATTTTCTCACAGAAGTATGCACAGGTGGCCTACATTGAATGATGCCAAAATGTTTACAAAAAAATATTTCTCCTTTGCTGTTAAAGAAGTTGCCTACAGACTCACGCAGATAGTGAATAAAATTTACTTAGCAAATATAATCTAGACGGACACCATTCTCCCCACCCCCATGTCCTCCATCTGCCTCTTGTTTGTGGAAAAAAACTGTGGCCTCCTAGGCCTCCCCTAGTTCAAAAGAATAAACTTAATCAGAGAAGTGAGAATACATAGAAACGAAGAAAATAGCCATGTAAGACAGAACAACAGTTCAGCCATTTAAAAAGTCAAGGAACTTTAGCTTTATCTCAAGAGATACAAATAATATTCTGAGACATGATCTTTGAACTATTTAGCAGATACTGAAATCCCGTCCAGGTGGACGAAGTTAATTACATTCTGAGTACAAGCATGTAGACCCCAGATGGGTGATGATGATTCTCAATTGCCTTCCCATCAACCAACTAGAAGAATGACCATAGGCTAATCCACAACCCTCTCCCTCACCCTGTTTTTAAAAACCTTTCACTTAAGTCCATTAGGGAGTTAAGGTCTTTTGAGTATCAGGTGCCAGGACTCTTTATTTGGTACTTTACAATAAACGTTGCATTTTCCTTTATCATAAACCAGTGTCAGTAGATTGGTTATACTACACGCCTACAAGTAGAACCAAGTTTGATTTAGTAACACAAGTAGTGTTTAATTTTGTATCCCTTTCACTAAGTGGTATTTTTGACTCTGCAGCCAAGAAGGTTACTAGGCTTAGGGGGAATAAAAAAGCCTTTTCGATATCTATTTCAAAGTGACCCATTTAAATAAACCTATACTTGGTCTCTGAACATAGATCTACTTAATCTGTTAATTACAAAATAAACTTCCTAGGTTGGGTTCTTCTCCATGGAGACTCTGACATCCATTCAAAATCTCTTCAGGAAACTTCCCTGGCGGTCCAGCGGCTAAGAAACCACCTTCCAACGCAGGATTTGATCCCTGGTCAGGGAACTAAGATATCATACACCTCTGAACGACTAAGCCCCTGTGGGGCAACTACTGAGCCTGCGCATTCCGCACTCTGGAGCCCATGCACCACATTTGAAAGAAGTCTGCTTACTGGCAAAAAATAATCCTGCATGCCAGGACTAAGATCCTGCCTGCTGCAACTAAGACCTGACACAACCAAACAGATGAATTAATTTTTTAAAAATATTTTAAAATAAAATAAAAACAAAATTTCCTCAGAACACTTTGATACATACTTAGGACAAGCGTATTTTTACTTCCCTCTCTACCCTTACTGGGCTTCCCCGCTCAGTGGTAAAGAATCCACCTGCAGAGTCAGGAGCCGTGAGTTCGATCTTTGGGTCTGGAAGAGCCCCTGGAGAAGGAAATGGCAACCCACTCCAGTGTTCTTGCCTGGGAAAATCATAGACAGAGCCGCCTGGTGGGCTACAGTCCATGTGGTCATAAGGCATGGGACACGACTTAGCGACTAAACAAGAGCAACTAGGGCTTCCCTGATAGCTCAGTTGGTAAAGAATCCGCCTGCAATGCAGGAGACATCCCCATTTGATTCCTGGGTTGGGAAGATCCGCTGGAGAAAGGAAAAAGCTACCCACTCCGGTAATCTGGCCTCAAGAACTAGTCCATGGGGTCGCAAACGTCAGGACTGAGCGACTTTCACTTTAATTTGGCTTCCCTGGTGGCTCAGATAGTAAAAAATCTGCCCTCAGTGCGGGAAATCGGGGTTCAATCCTTGGGTTGGGAAGACCCTGGAGAAGGAAATGGCAACCCACTCCGTATTCTTGGCTGGAGAATCCCATGGACAGAGGAGCCTGGCAGGCTACAGTCCATGGAGTTGTAGAGAGTTGGACATGACCGTCTGACTACTACTTCACTTCAACAACAATTATTCTTATTAGACTGAGCTCTTTGAGGAAAAGGGCTGTGTTGTATACCTTTATTTTTCTATTACGGTGTTTGCCATTAAGAAAAAAAATGTTGACACAGTAAATATTTGTTGAATAGATAAATTAATAAATACACAGTGAGTTCTTTCATTTAGCAGAAAAACTCAAGAGGACTCTGTCTTTTCTTTTTTGAGGTGTTTATAGTTTATTTTGGGGTAAGAAGACGTAAAACTGGAGACAAATCTCAAAAACTACATATAATTGGAAAGCAATCATATTTGCTCTAAATCTATGATTTTCCAGATATAAAGAAGTCTGTATCACTCTGGATACAATTCAGAATAACCTGTGAGAGATTTAAAAAATTCATTTGTCTGTGTTCCATTCTCATATTTCAGAAGTAGACAAAATCAAGAGATTTTGCTGTGTATTTAGGACTGAAAAACACTGAGTCACTCAGAGCAGAGACCTAGGACAAGCAGAATTGCATCACCTGAAACTTCTCAGACTCTGCAAAAGCATACATTCCTGAAATAAAATACGCATTAAAAAATTCATTATGTGATCTACATGTGCATTAAAATTTGATATACCCTACTCTACATCCTATCAACCTAAAAAGCAAGGGGAAAAGAAAAAAAAAAAAAAAAAACTCTGTTGAGATAATTAAGAAATGTTTTGAAGGAGACATTATAGCCTGTGGGTATCTGGCAGGTTCTGGGGTCAAACTACCTGGATCCTAATACTTAGAAGGTCTTTTAACTTGATCAGGTTACTTATAAATATGTCCAAGCCTCAGTGACCATTGGGCCATAAAGAAGGCTGAGCATCAAAGAATTTCTGCTTTTGAGTTGTGATGCTGGAGAAGACTCTTGAGAGTACCTTGGACAGCAAAGAGATCAAACCAGTCAATCCTAAAGGAAATCAATCCTGAATATTCACTAGAAGGACTGATGCTGAAACTGAAGTTCCAGTACTTTGGCCACCTGATGGGAAGAGGCAAATCATTGGAAAATACCCTGATGCTTGGAAAGACAGAGTAGAAAGAAAAGGGGGTGACAGAGGATGAAATGGTTGGATGGCCTCATTGACTCAATGGACATGTTTGAGCAAACTCTGGGAGATAGTGAAGGACAGGGAAACCTGGCACGTGGCAGTTTATGGAGTTGCAGAGTTGGGCACAACTTAGTGACTGAACAACAACAACAAGCCTCAGTTTACTACACTACAAGGGAGATAATAATAATACTAAATCCGTTCAGTTACTTTGTATCAAATAGTATTGTTTGGTACAGAGTAACCCCTCAGTAAATTTAATTAGTGCCTCTAGGATTGAGTGAACTTGAGTCTGCAAATAGGTAAAAGGTATTTTCTTCAGGTCATTCTACTTGGAAGTAAGTTAAACATTCTAAGCTAAATAAACTAAGTAAATAAACTAATAAACTAAGTAAATAAACTAATAAATAAACTAAGTAAACTAAATATTCTACCTGGAAGTAAACTAAAGTAGCAGTTTTCAGCTAGAGTACACAAACTCCTAAACATAATAAATACATCCAGATGAAACAGAGGAACCACCAGATTTAAGTGGAACATGTTTTCAGATCCTCAATATCAATACACATCCATTTATAATTTATCTAATATTAAAAATTCATCAGTATCTGAGCTTTGCCTTTCTTTCCCTTTCCCCCCTTGTCTTTCACAAAGGTGTTCTTCCCCAATTTACAAAATCAAAACCTAACATTCTCCTGGATGAAAACAAAATGAAACAAACCATTTGTGGCACCAAAGGCACTTTTCATTTTCATGCATCATCTAAGTGATAAACTGTTAATAGCAAGACTCAGTACCCTCTTCTCCAGCTAGCCATCTAGCTCCCTATTTTAGAAAAATTCAGATTTGAACACAGCCTTTTCTGACAGTATATTTTTTATTTCCTGATTGGTTTGGCAATGAAGATTAACTTCACCATATGATGTTTTTCCATATAATTGTTTTTCCATAAACTGAATGAGCAATAGCTAACGGTAAAACAAAATTATAATAACAAATATCTTTTAAGCACAAAAATATGCTGTATTCTTAAAATTGAATATTTTATGATTATTTGAAAATAGTTAATAAAATACAGTTATCAACTTAAAAATGTATGGGCATGACAGAGTTTGTCAAACTTTCTGAAGTTTTCAGATTACTCTTTGAAGTGATGTTACCTCAAAGCCTTGATAGATGGATTTATTTTCTAGGTCTGTACTATTTAAAATGTTCCATAAAGCACTGGAATCTCCGAAGAAAACACCATCTAGAACCCCCAAAAGTTTATCTGGGCTTGATAAAGAACAAAGTAAATCAGAATGTAGTACATGCTTTTACCTCAAGGCTCTTATTGGTAGATTTATAAATCAGATTCCAATAATAAAATCACACAATAAGGAAAAGATATTACAGAAAGTACAGAGTTCTATAATCACAAATCTATGCTTAAGTTTTTAGTGGTAAAAAATTAAAAATCCATAAATATGATGATATTATAAATAGCACAGAATCACAGACCAGGACACTATAAAATGGAGAGACTAGTGGGAATTTTCTTTTGGTTTTTAGAGGATTTTTTTGGTATTTTACAGCCTTTGGTACAGAAATATTAGGGTATAAACAGCATGTTTCAAAATGACACAAAAGAGAGTGAAGACAGTGGAAACTGAAAATGAATACAACTGAAGAAAAAATATCACTTAGCTTTTGATTATTCTTGTTGATAATAATTTCACCAGAAAATGTCATTCATTGTCATTTTCCTCTACATTATTTAAAGACAGAAGTGACAAGGGAATTTAGATTTATTTGATTTTTGTTATGATTCAACAAAAGCTCGTTAAAGAGGTAGTGAGAAAATAAGACATTTGAAGGCCCATTAAAAAGTGGAAGTGATTATTATTTCTTTTTAAACAATGCAGTATTTTAAAAGTGTGTTTGTAAAATATATTTCCAGAAGGAAATAATTATGAGCTTTCTGCTTTCATCCAGGATACACAAAGTGGGAGATAGTACTGCTTGTAAGTAAACAACGGAAAACCAATAGGCAGATTTCTAAAAAGAACAAACATACAAGGAAGGAATTGCTGCCATGGGCTGTGCTTAGTCGCTCAGTCATGTCTAACTTTTTGCGAGCCCCTGAACTGTAGCCCGCCAGGCTCTTATGACCTTGGGTATACTCCAGGCAAGAATACCAGAGTGGGTTGCCATGCCCTTCTCCAGGGAATCTTCCCAACCCAGGGATGGAACCCAGGTCTTCCACACTGCAGGTAGATTCTTTACCATCTAAACCATCAGGGAAGCCCAATGCTGCATGTGTGAGAACCAAATGAAATAAATAATCATTGAATATCAAATATAAGATGGCATGTTGGCTCACTCCTGACTGGATTCTTTCAATCCTTAATAATAACAACCTGTCACAATAATCAGTACAATTCAGTTCAGTTCAGTCGCTCAATCATGTCTGACTTTGCACAATCCCATGGACTGCAGCACGCCAGTTTTCCCTCTCTATCACCAACTCCAGGAGCTTGCTCATCCTCATATCCATTGAGTAGGGGATGCCATCCAAAAATCTCATCCTCTGTCATCCCCTTCTGCTCCTGCCTTCAAGCTTTCCCAGCATCAGTCTTTTTCAATGAGTCAGTTCTTCGCATAAGGTGGCCAAAGTATTGCAGCTTCAGCTTCAGCATCAGTCCTCTTAATGAATATTCAGGACTGTTTTCCTTTAGGATCCACTGGTTTGATCTCCTTACAGTCCAAGAGACTCTCAAGAGTCTTCTCCAACACCACAGTTCAAAAGCATCAATTCTCTGGCGCCCAGCTTTCTTTATGGTCCAACTCTCACATCCATAATGAATACAGGAAAAACCAAACCTTTGACTAGACAGACCTTAGTCAGCAAAGTAATACCTCTGCTTTTTAATATGCTGTCTAGGTTGGTCATAGCTTTTCTTCCAAGGAGCAAGTGTCTTTTAATTTCATGGCTGCAGTCACCATCTGCAGTGTTTTTGGAGCCCACAAAAATAAAGTCTTTCAATATTTCCACTGATTCCAGAGCTATTTGCCATGAAGTGATGGGACCTAGTGCCATGATCTTCATTTTTTGAATGTTGAGTTTTAAGCCAGCTTTTTCACTCTCCTCTTTCACTTTCATCAAGAGGCTCTTTTGTTCCTCTCCACTTTCTGCCATAAGGCTGGTGTCATCTGCATATCAGAGGTTATTGATATTTCTCCCAGCAATCTTGATTCCAGCTTGTGTTTCATCCAACTTAGCATTTCGCATGATGTACTCTGCATATAAGTTAAATGTGCAGGGTGACAATATACAGCCTTGATGTACTTCTTCCCCAATTTGGAACCAGCCTTTTTCATGTCCAGTTCTAACTGTTGCTTCTTGACCTGCATACAGATTTCTCAGAAGGCAAGTCAGGTGGTCTGGTATTCACATCTCTTGGAGAATTTTCCACAGTTTTTTGTGATCTATATAGTCAAAGACTTTGGCATAATCAATAAGGTTGAAGTAGATTTTTTTCTGGAATTCTCTTGCTTTTTCAAAGGTCCAGTGGCAATTTGATCTCTGGTTCCTCTGGCTTTTCTAACATCCAGCTTTAACATCTGGAACTTCATGTTTCACATACTGTTGAATCCTGGCTTGGAGAATTTTGAGCATTACTTTGCTAGCATGCAAGATGAGTGCAATTGTGCAATAGTTTGAACATTCTTTGGCATTGCCCTTCTTTGGGATTAGAATGAAAACTGACCTCTTCCAGTTCTGTGGCCACTGCTGAGTTTTCCAAATTTGCTGGCATATTGAGTGTAGCCCTGTCACAGCATCATCTTTTAGGATTTGAAATAGCTAAACTGGAATTCCATCATCTCCACTAGCCTTGTTTGTAGCAATGCTTCCTAAGGCCCACTTAACTTCACATTCCAGGATGTCTGGCTCTAGGTGAGTGATCACACCATCGTGGTTATCTTGGTCATAAAGATCTTTTTTGTATAGCTCTTCTGTGTATTATTGCCACCTCTTCTTAATATTGTCTGCTTCTGTTAGGTCCATTCCATTTCTGTCCTTTATGGTGCCCAATTTTGCATGAAATGTTCCCTTGGTATCTCCCATATTCTTGAAGAGATTTCTAGTCTTTCCCATTCTATTGTTTTCCTCGATTTCTTTGCACTGATCACTGAGGAAGGCATTCTTATCTCTCCTTGCTATTCTTTGGAACTCTGCATTCAAATGGGTATATCTTTACTTTTCTCCTTTGCCTTTTGCTTCTCTTCTTTTCTCAGGTATTTGTAAGGCCTCCTCAGACAACTGTTTTGCCTTTTTGCATTTCTTTTTCTTGAGGATGGTTTTGATCACTGCCTCTTATACAATGTCACAAACCTCCATCCATAGTTCTTCAGGCACTCTGTGTATCAGATCAATCCCTTGAATCATTTGTCACTTCCACTGTATAATCATAAGGGATTTGACTTAGGTCATACCTGAACAGTCTAGTGGTTTTCCTACTTTCTTCAATTTACGTTTGAATTTCGTAATAAGGAGTTTCATGATCTGAGTCACAATCAACTCCCAGTCTTGTTTTTGCTGACTGTACAGGACTTCTCCATCTTAACATCTTACAGTCTGGCTGCAAAGAATATAATCAATCTGATTTTGGTATTGACCATCTGGTAATGTCCATGTGTAGTATCCTCTTGTGTTGTTGGAAGAGGGTATTTAATATGACTGGTGTGTACTCTTAGAAAAACTCTGTTAGCCTTTGCCCTGCTTCATTTTGTACTCCAAGGTCAAATTTGCCTGTTACTCCAGGTATCTCTTGACTTCCTACTTTTGCATTCCAGTCCCCTATGATGAAAAAGACATTGTTTTGGGGTGTTAGTTCTAGAAGGTCTTGCAGGTCTTCATAGGACCATTTAACTTCAGCTTCTTTACCATTACTGGTTGGGGCATAGACCTGAATTACTATGATATTGAATGCTTTGCCTTGGAAATGAACAGAGATCATTCTGTCATTTTGAGATCACAACAAAGTACTGTGTTTGGACTCTTGTTAACTATGAGGGCTACTACATTTCTTCTAAGGGATTCTTGACCACAGTAGTAGATATAATAATCATCTGAATTAAATTTGCCCATTTTAGTCCATTTTAGTTCACTGATTCCTAAAATGTCAATGTACACTCTTGCCATCTCCTGTTTGACCACTTCTAATTTACCTTGATTCATGGACCTAATATTCCAGATTCCTATACAATATTGTTCTTTACAGCATCGGACTTTACTTTCATCACCAGTCACAGCCACAACTGCACATTGTTTTCACTTTGACTCCCTCTCTCATTCTTTCTGGAGTTATTTGTCCACTCTTCTCCAGTAGCATATTGGGCACCTATTGCCCTAGGGAGTTCATCTTTCAGTGTCATATCTTTTTGCCTTTTCATACAGAGTGAAAAAGTTGGCTTAAAACTCAACATTCAGAAAACTAAGATCATGGCATCTGGTCCCTTCACTTCATGGCAAATAGATGGGGAAACAATGGCAACAGTGGCTGACTTTATTTTCCTGGGCTCCAAAATCACTGCAGATGGTGACTGTAGCCATGGAATTAAAAGCCACTTGCTCCTTGGGTGGGAAGTTATGAACAACCTAGACAGCATATTAAAAAGCAGAGACATTACTTTGCCAACTAGGTCCATCTAGTCAGGGCTATGGTTTTTCCAGTAGTCATATATGGATGTGAGAGTTAGACTATAAAGAAAGCTGAGCACCAAAGAATTGATGCTTTTGAACTGTGGTGTTGGAGAAGACTCTTGAGAGTCCCTTGGACTGCAAGGAGATCCAACCAGTCCACCCTAAAGGAGATTAGTCCTGATTGTTCATTGGAAGGACTCATGTTGAAGCTGAAACTCCAATACTTTGGTCCCCTGACATGAAGATCTGACTCATTGGAAAAGACCCTGATGCTGGGAAAGATTGGAGGCAGGAGAAGAAGGGGACGACAGTGGATGAGATGGTTGGATGGTGTCACCAACTCAATGGACTTGAGTTTGGTTAAACTCCGGGAGTTGGTGATGGACAGGGAGGCCTGGAGTGCTGCAGTCTATGGGGTTGCAAAGAATAGGACACAACTGATCAACTGAACTGAACTGACTGACAGTTCATGGGGTTCTCAAGACAAATGTTCCCTTGGTGTCTCTAATTTTCTTGAAGAGATCTCTAGTCTTCCCCATTCTATTGTTTTCCTCTATTTCTTTGCATTGACCACTTAGGAAGGCTTTCTTATCTGTCCTTTTATTCTTTATAACTCTGCGTTCAGGTGGATACATCTTTCCTTTTCTCCTTTGCTTTTTGCTCCTCTTCTTTTCTCATCTATTTGCAAGGCCTCTTCAGACAACTATTTTGCCTGTCTGCATTTCTTCTTCTTGGAGATGGTTTTGATCACTATCTCCTATACAATGTTATGAACTTCCATCCATTGCTCTTCAGGCACTCTATCAGATCTAATCCTTTCAGTCTATTTGTCACTTCTACTGTATACTTATAAGGGATTTGATTTAGGTCATACCTGAATGATCTAGTAGTTTTCCCTACTTTCTTCAATTTAAATTTGAATTTGGTAATAAGAAGCTCATGAACTGAGCCACAGTCAGCTCCTGGTCTTGTCTCAATATTTCTATAATTATTATCTCCTTCTAATATAATATTATTTTATTACTTAATATGTCTATTTCCTGCTATAATATAAAGCCCATAAATACATAGCTCATTGGTCTGAGGTCTCAAACACCAGTATATTTTAAAATAGAATGTTGATACATATTAGAAACTAAAAATTATTTGTTGAATTATTAATAATTAATGATGATGATTTACCCATAATTTGCTTTATCAAACCACTTCTGAGCAAACCACTTCTGAGCATGTCTCCTCTCGGTAGACAGCTTCCTAAGATGAGCATATGGCAATGCATGGTTTCTCTGTTTCCTGTCATCCAGAAAGTGTTGCCAAAATGCCCAGCTGCCAAGAAACCTCTGGCTTCCTAAGCCTGACAAGGCTCTTTGAGGCACCCAGACAGAAGCCTTTATATTTATTTTTGGCCATAACTGCTAAGTAGAGTGTCATGCTCCAAACAAACCCCACATTATCACCTTGCAACACATTGTTCTTAAATAAAATAGCATCACTGTGATATGCTCTCCATGGTGCTAGGGATGGATCCTATACATACCACTGGTCGGTAAATGAGCAAACTTCATCTTCATATCCACATAGAAGTATAAATAAAAACATGAACTAATTGCAGTTTCCACCATTGTAAACATAGAAAAGTGACTTTTTAGGTAAATCTCTCTCCTAAGACAAAAGTGAGGACTCTCATTTGTCTCCCATTTGTATTATATATTTTGGGGGACGAGAATCTAGAAGCCAGATTTTGTAGGCTTTTCTACAGTAAGTTTTTGTTGTTCCTATTTTGTAACTGAGGCTACCTGTTAGGATCTCAAAGGACAGATTCTAAAAATGAAAAATATCTCTTCCTGTATCAAAAAGGATGTATTGTCCCTTCTTGATTGTAGCTTTCTCTTTACAACGCTTTTCTGTCTTAGGTTCAGCTTTTTCACAAATCAAACTTGATGATTCATGTGCTAAATAAACAGTGTTATGACAAAGATAGGATCTGTGTGATTATTGGTGATAAGTAAACTTCTATAGGTGGAAAAGCAAGATGATACAATGGACATTGGTCATTCACAGCTGTCTGAAATCTACTAAATGTTCCACATTTTGATAGGTCTGTGTAAATCAAACCCTCTTGTCATACAAAAAAAAGAAAACAAAACTGTATTTCTTAATCTCACTTGTTGATAAGATACAGGTAATTAATTTCAATCCCAGTCAAATGAACCCATGCTAGACTTTGATACAGAATGGGTTACAGGGGCAGAGGGTACTCATCTTGAACATGCTGACAGAAGCGGAGTGGCCTGGTCCTGAGTAAAGTAGTAGAAGCAGCAGCATGCCTTTGCTAGGTGGCCCTGGCATGCTTCCATAGCATTTTTGCCAGAGTTCTTGGAATTTCATTCAACAGTCAATTTGGTTGCCCTTCCAAAAATCTCTAAGCTATACAGTAAATACTCTATAATAAAAGTGTCTGCAGAAAGAAGGGAAAATAGTACAAAATCATTGAGTAGGAAAGCTATACAAAGTTAAACTCCAAAAAAATGACAATTGCTTTTAAAACTTTTTATTGCCACCAATATTAATATAAAAGTAAAGCACACAGTACCTGCTACATAGTAAGCCCTGTATTAGTGGTGGCTATTTATATATATATTTCACACTAAGATTCAAAATATAGAAATCCATATATATTCAAATTGATAACAAAAATATCAGGGGATAATAGTCATCTTCACTATATTTTCATTTGCTTCTGTTTAGGTAAAGAGAAAAAAAAAGCAGCACTACTGAAAACTAGGATATTTGACAGACTAATCTTTAGAGGCTAATGGCATAGTAGTAGTTAACTCGTGCATTCACGCATGTGTGCATGCATTCTTTTCCCATCAGTTATTCTCGAGTGTCCTCTCAGACATAACTGAGGCTTGTTTTAATAAGACTATTGCTTTGTTTATATGGAGTCAACCTCTAACAGAAGGATAGCTATCCAACCAAAACAAAGAACTGGAAAGCATGGAGCCGTGATCAAAAGAGGGATATTTTTGTTGCTTTATTCATATTTTTTTCTTATTACAAAAAATAATTCATGACTACAACATGAAGTTTTCAAAGTAGAGATTTAAAAAAAAGAAGATATTAGGAATCACTCATTAAACCACAAACTAGAGATAATTGCATGTAGCAGTCTGTGTCCAATCAAGAGAAAGAGAGCAGAAAGTGATTTAATCATGGAAATTTAATATAAAACCTATTAAATTCTGACAAATGAGCAATTGTAGAATATAATAATACTTGAATATTTCAGATATCCTTTGCAGTACAATGAAATTTCCAAAGGAAGGACAAACTTGGAAGGGGATTTCCCTTCCAAATCCTGGAACTCAGACCTTGTTGGAGAAGATGTAGCTGCAAACCACCGGATGAGAGAGTTCAATTTTGTGCTCCAGGGATTGACAAAGTATTCACAGGACAAGGGTAAAGAAATCCTCCAAAGTTCAAGTGATCCACAGCTGGTAGCTAGGTGTGTGAGTGTGCACAGGAACTAGGGACAACAGCAGAAGTGTCACGGGCACAGGTGGGGTCAGACAAGCTGTTACTTGTGGGTGGGGACATGGGCATTCAAAGGGGACGGGAGAACAGATGTAACACGAGGACTAGAGCATGTTGGGAGGGCCACAGTGTTCAGAAGACCTTGGAGATAAAACTGGGGTGAGGAGGTGAATGAGTGAGCAGAGAGAATGAGGGCCCTGGTGAGGGAGGAGACCTGCACTGTTTGGTGTCCATGTCAAGATGGACAGTTCTGCATGCATGGCCTTCAGAGCATCACTGAATGTCCTTACACCCACACTGGTGACCCACTGTGCAGTGGCCGGAAACCACAGGAGATTCTCTTTCTCCTGTAATATCCCACAGAGCCCTCTACTGAGATTGTGATCACTGTGAAGAAGGGATAACTACAGAAATTTCATTATTGCAGAACATATACTGAAGGGTTAATATGGAGCTGAAAGGCAATATTTAATAAGTAGCAATATACACTAGAGTTAGAGTTTTTGTATATAATTTTTCATTCTTTGATGAATAGCTATCTGTATAACGTAGACAGAATATTAAAAAGCACAGACATTACTTTGCCAACAAAGGTCCATCTAGTCAAGGCTATGGTTTTTCAGTGGTCACATATGGATGTGAGAGTTGGACTGTGAAGAAAGCTGAGTGCCAAAGAATTGATGCTTTTGAACTGTGGTGTTGGAGAAGACTCTTGAGAGTCCCTTGGACTGCAAGGAGATCCAACCAGTCCATCCTAAAGATCAGACCTGGGTGTTCACTGGAAGGACTGATGCTGAAGCTGAAACTCCAATACTTTGGCCACCTCATGCGAAGAGTTGACTCATTGGAAAAGACTCTGATGCTGGGAGGGATTGGGGGCAGGAGGAGAAGGGGAGGACAGAGGATGAGATGACTGGATGGCATCACCAACTCGATGGATGTGAGTTTGAGTAAACTCCAGGAGTTGGTGATGGACAGGGAAGCCTGGCGTGCTGCGATTCATGGGGTCACAGAGTCGGACACGACTGAGTGACTGAACTGAACTGAACTCTACTATATAGGGCTTCCCCAGTGACTCAGTGGTATAATGAATTTGCCTGCTAATGCAGGAGACAGAGGTTTGATCCTTGGGTTGGGAAGATCCCCTGGAGAAGGAAGTGGCAACCCACGCCAGTATTCTTGCCTGGAAAATCTCATGGACAGAGGAGCCTGGCGGGCTGCAGTCCATGGGGCTGCAAAAGAGTCAGACATGATTTAGCGACTACACAACAACAACTCTACTGTATATGCTATTTGAAATAAACAGCATACTCTGGTCATTTCCCATAATTTTCTTAGGGAAAGCTACTGTAACAAAAATTATCCAAATATCTAAATAAACTGTGCCACTGATAGAGATACTAGTGGAAATTATAAGTAGGCATTTAAAAGTTGATTCATAATCTAAATAACTAATTTATAATAAGGGGGACTTTAAATATTTATTGTAAGTAATTTGGGGAGGAATAGGAGATTCTACAGACACATAATATTCAGTTATTTTACTGAAAAAAATTTTAAATTTTGATGCCTGAGGATGCCCATCAAAAAGGCTTCTGCATTAATGATAAGTGAATAAATCATGTTCAAAGTCCCCCTAAAAAAGAGAAATTTATAAAATTTAATTCAGAGACACTTATAGCAATATACCATGTTTACATATTAACAATAAATATATCTAATATTATAAAATTACCAATGTTCCCCATATTATTTTATGGATTCAGTGTCATCTAAGAAAAACTTATTTTTTGGTCAAACTTGGTCATACTTGACAAACAATTTTTAACATTTAAAGTGGTGAAAAGGGTCAACAAATTTATAAAATCCACATAGAAAGAGCTGAATAGATTAGTTACAAAGACAAGTGAGGAAAATCCTCGTAAGTTTTTGAAAACGTAACCCAAAGTAAAATGTACCTAGGCATTCCTGCAGATTTTCAAAACTTGCCTTGAAGACAGATTTATTGAGCTTATGCTCATTCTCTTTCTACAACATTATTTCTTATAGATTTACTATGTAAACTGGCAAGAACTGACAAACAGCATTTGTATCAAAAGGTAAATTTCAACTAATAAGGAGTGATTTCTAATCTGATCAGAAAACCAAAAGATTCCTAAAAGAATCCATTACTGGGGTGCAAAATAAACTTAACACTTAAAACTCACAGAATATAAATCTGTGCTGAGATCCACTGTAAGACTAACCCCACCAGTTTGTTTGGAAAGACCTCTGCATAAGGGGCTCAAATCTCTGCAGAGCACATTATTTCTGAATCAAGTCTTTCAAACTATGGCAGTTGAGGAAGTCTTGAATGGATCTCAGTGGAACTGTCTAGTAGTTCCCTAACCTTTACAACTCCCCAAAGTATCACTGGACAACCTGCTAATAAATGAATGCTAAGTTCACTAGTAGTCACTGTAGTAAGGGAAAACCCCATCTTTAGCAAGATCTTAGCAGTGATGAAGAAAGTGAATGTCAGATGTGGGATGTTTATATTATCTCAGGGTCTTTGCACAAGTAGTTCAAGGTAGAGCTTTCAGGGGACTGATTGGGGTTGTTCAAAGTCTATGTCATAATACTTCCAGATTGGTACATGCAACAAAGTGAAGATCTTGAATTAAATCTTGAATAGCTATCTCATAATATTGTTTAGTATAAGTTTTCTGAAGCAAACATACTGTTTTTTATTGTTTTATAGTTTTATCTTCCCTAAGCAAATATTTCTTGGGAACAAACTAAGTCATGACAATATATAGTCCCAACAGCTTGTCCTGATAGCTATGTTTGATGCAGTTAGTTGCAGTTCTCATTCCAAAATACTGAAAAGAGTTGAACAATTATTATTTCTAAACAATATTTCCACATGGAATAAATATAAGAGTAATTGGAGAAATTTTGCAGCATATTAATTGTAATAATTATAATTATGACAAATACATTTATAAACAATATTTTGTTTGTTAGCTAATGATATATCATGTTTAGAAAAATATTATACAATTTATATTTTTAATTTTTCTTTCATAAGTCCTAGATGGAGGCAGAGCAAGCCTTTCTCATGTGAAAAATAATATACAGAGCTTAACAGAAAACACTAAAAACTCTCACACTAACTATAGAAATTTTATTTTAATCCTTGAAAAACTAGTTAATTTGCTTTGGGGGGTGAGTCTTAGAAACCTGGGAATTTGGTAGTTTATTTGTTTATTTTTTTCATTTATCTTTATTAGTTGGAGGCTAATTACTTTACAATATTGTAGTGGTTTTTGTCATACATTGACATGAATCAACCATGGATTTACATGTATTCCCCATCCCGATCCCCTCTCCCACCTCCCTCTCTACCCGATCCCTCTGGGTCTTCCCAGTGCACCAGGCCCCAGCACTTGTCTCATGCATGAGAATTTGGTAGTTTAAAATTACCCCTTCTAAACTTTTTACTACTTAAAAATGTATCCATTAGGCAGAAATTACAAAGAATAAATTATATCAGTGTTAACCAGGTTTGAGGAAAACAGCCTCTCTCTACAAGGTTGAGAAATACGAACCAGTACCAATTTTGTACACTTGAAGAAGTGAAGTGTTAGTTGGTCATTCATGTCCAACTCTTTGCAATCCCATGGACTATAGCCTTTCAGGCTCTTCTGTCCATGGAATTCTCTAGGCAAGAACACTGGAGTGGGTAGCCATTCCGTTCTCCAGGGGATCTTCCTGACCAGGGATCGAACTTGGGTCTTCTGCATTGTAGGCTGATTCTTTACCATCAGAGCCACCAGGACTCTTAAAGAACATCAAACACTTTAAAACTCAACATATTTTCTGAACTAGAAATTCCACATTCAGAAAAATAATTGGGCAAATAAAAAGGTATAAATATTAGCTTTGGCTTTATAATATTAGTCCAATAGTGATAAGTGGATATAGAATAAATATATATCAATCAGAATTTGAATATACTATAGTCTGTTGATATAATGACATACTATATGTCCATTAAACTGATATTGTAAAACAGTAATTTTGTTGTGAATAACTGCCCATAATATGGTATGAGAATAAAAACCAGCATTATAGTGTAATCTTATTGCTATGATCAAACTTTATGCATGTATTAAACACAAAGACTCAAAGTATAATCTCTAAATGATTAACAATAGCTTTTTCCTACTGGTGGAGACTTTTATTTTCTTCCTAATATGTATTTATATTATGTAAATTTTTGGATTGAGCAAGTATTACTTTTATAATAAAAAAGACAAATTTTACATTAAGGTAGGAAATATTCACATGGGTTAATATTTAAAATGTACCACTTAGAAAAGTGCCATTTCTGTTTCATGATTAAAATACTCCCCAGACTTACTGTGCAGCAGGTATAGACTTTCAGTCTTGCAAGATGAAAAAGTTCTAGAGATCCACGGTGCAACAATGTGCATGTGGTGAACAATACTGTATTATACACTTGAAAATTTGTAAATAAGGTAGTTGTCATGTTATATGCTTTTTTAAAAATCATAATAAAAAATATCTCCTAGAATTTTGGAATAATTAAGCTTTCACCTATTATTTGATCAGGAATGATGATCTAGCTGAAATCAGTTTTCGGGAAGGGGAATTTTAATCCAGGATAGCAGCTGGGAAAGAAGAGGGAATAGAAATTAGAAAAAATATATAGGCTATAATATGGTGTGATTGGGATAGAAATTACTTAGCAATGATCAAATGCAGACAGACTGTAACTCAAGAGAGTTGTGTACTCTTAACTCCAACTAGCAAACTTTTCTCTGGGTAGGCTAAATATTAAAAGAGATCCTAAGTGTGGGGAGTTAACATGCAATCCACATGTTAAATATATGACTAGTATTGGGATATTAAAGTCAAATTAATAATTTTATAGAATATATAATGTTAAACTAACTACACATAATTTTTTGATGAAGATTCATTTCTAAAAGTAATATCTACAGTTTCTTTAAGATTTAGTATTCCATACATTTCATGAAATAGTATTTAATTTTTCATATTCAGCTTGACTAACAGCATAATATTTTAAGGAATAAACTTTACCTCTGACATAGGATTTTTTTTTTTTTCAGTACACTGACTTTACATCTGAAAAAGATAACTGATCCACTGAAACTCATTTTTCACGTTTTCACAAGAGAAGTGTTATTTACCATAATTGGTAATAAAATCCTACAAGGCAGCTCTAGAGTAACATTAAACTGAAAGATTAGCAGTTTCATCTCAACACATGTCTTCTAAAAGATGCCAATAATAAGGTATCTAGACAATCATCAGCTTTAACCTAATTTCAAAAGTAAATTGCCTTTATCGATTATACAAACATGATTAAATTCTACTAGTAAATATACAATCATCTACTGAACACCAATGTGACAAAACAAAACTTCTTTAGAACACACTGTACCTATTGATTATTTCTGAAAAAAATGTATTTTATGAAATTATGTTAATTTTGTTTTTCAATTTCTCCTCGTGTATTATTTAATCTTTCATTTCCTCTTTCAGAAACTAAGAACTGGCAACTGTGTGTATTATGAAACAACTTCCCAGTCTTTATTAAATAGATTAGAGTTTCCTGACCTTCAGACATGCAAATAAAACTTATTTCATTATGGCAACTGATGACAGTTTTGTTCAATTATATTATTAAAATATCTGTATTTTTCAGGATTAGATTTTAAGAACACTCAGAATATAACTCTTAAAGTGCCTGATCTGAATCTATCACAAATACCACATTATTTTTGTTCCTGTTCTTAAAATACTTCAGTTTTTCCTCTGTCTAGTAATGTAATATGCTGAGGTCAATTTTCTTTCTTATTAAAAAACACAAGGGTGATTTTTAACAACAACTGTTATTTTACATATGCAGAAGTATTAGAGTTCAGTTTATAAAAACTCTAAAAAAGCACTTTTAATATGCTTTAAGATACAAAGATTTATTTTTAAAATGTAAGTGGAAGGCTTCATTTTCTTCTTTATGGCCAAAAGTTAATATGGGGCATCTTTTCTTTTTGAAAAGGAAAGAAAATCTTGCCATATTTCACTAAGGAACAAAGGAAAAAATTACACTTGATATTTAGTGAAAGAGAAAACCAAAATAAGAGCAACAACTTTCTGCACTAATACTTGTACCACAAATGTGCTGTGTTCCTCTCGCACATCAGGGCATCTCCTTTCAGTAAACATCACCCTAAATACCATACAGAGCTGTTGCCTTTTTGGCTTCACTGGGAATAAATGACTCCACACAGTTACAACCAAAGAGCTGTTCTAGCTGGTAGCTATGTCCTCTGTCAAAATTAAAAGTTCAATTTGCAGATCCTACATTTTCACTCACATTTCTTTCATATTTCTGCATGTGGAAAATGTAACTAACCTAGAGAAAATTAAAGGAAAGATCACTCTGAATGGAATTATAGCAGAGGTCTTATTTTCTACAATTGAAGTGATTATGCCTCAGTGCCAGGCAATATTATTTGAAATTTTATTACTAGAGATAGATGTGACATATATAAAAACCACAGCAGAGCACAAGCTCCAGGATTACTGAAAGAGCATGACCTCTGGAGTCAGATCAGAGTTTGAAGCAAGTCCTACAAAATGGGTGACTTTGGATTAGTCACTTATCTCAGAGAGTTTCAGTTCCTATACCTATAAAAATGGGTAAATAGTTGATAAGTTATAGCAATATGTGGGATAGGTTGTAGCAATATGTGGTACCATAAGTATTAAGTGAGGTAACATGAAAAGTGGTCCAAAACTTAGTGTGAGTGAGTGCTCAGTCATGTCTGACTCTTTGCAATCCAATGTACTGTAACCCACCAGGTTTCTCTGTCCATGGGATTTCCCAGGAAAGAATACTGGAGTGCATTGCCATTTCCTACTCCAAAATCTTAGTGTATAGTAAGCTATTAATATATTACAATTTCATTTCTAGTATCACACACACATAAAAGCTACACATGATTCAGGTAATGAGAACAATATACATATAGTGTATATATATATATACACACACATATATTTATATACACACATATGTATTTCTAGAGAGAAATATATATATATATATATACACACACATGCATATATACATATATGTATAACTATATATATATAGAGAGAGAAATATATAAACAGAAAAATAGCAAGGTAGCAAAAAAGATTAAAAAAATGAGTCCCTTTTTTTTTTTTTTTTGAGTCCCTGTTTTATAATTACACCATCCAAGCCAAGTTCTCAGTCATTAATTTTATTTTGGATCTTCATTTATTAAAAAAAAATATAGAACACCCAATTAAAACATCTTATTTGGACTTGTATTTTACAAGGGCACACATCTTCTTTAATGGATTATAAAAATTAATGAGAATTAGATTTATAGCTGAAATTTTTCTTGGGACATTTATTTTCCGTTTTCTGCAACAGATAAACTCAACACAACAAATTAATCTGAATCAGTAATTAAGATTATGAGATAGTAATCACAGACTCATAATAATTGAGTCCATGTCTATTCAGGGCTTCGCTGGTAGCTCAGCTGGTAAAGAACCTGCCTGCAATGCAGGGGACCCCAGTTCAATTCCTGGATGTGGAAGATCGCCTGGAGAAGGGATAGGCTATCCACTCCAGTATGCTTGGGCTTCCCTGGTGGCTCAGACAGTAAAGAATCCACCTGCAATGGGAGAGACCTGGGTTTGATCCCTGGGTTGGGACGATTCCCTGGAGGAGGGCATGGCAACCCACTCCAGTATTCTTGCCTGGAGCATCCCCATGGACAGAGGAGCCTGGGGGGCTATTGCCATGGGCAAAGAGTCAAACATGACTAAGCGACTAAGCACAGCACAGCTATATCTATTCAGGCCACTGTTTTGATTTTTTTTTTTTTTTAAAGAAGATCATTTAACTAAATGGTTTCCTATCATTAAATATCATAGGATTTCTTTTATAACAGAAGCTGAGCTAGCCAAGCTACTTGTATCATTTATCAGCTTGGATGACCAAAAGAAGAATTAGAACAAAGAATTTAATACACAGGATGTGAAAAGACTTAAATAAAACCATTACAGGAATCAAACTTAACTAGACAAAATCAAGATAAGAAGTAAAACAGATTGGCATATTTTTTTTTCCTTTAAAGGGTAATGTTTGAACAATGGTATGTATGCAAAGTTAAAATCATCTTTGAACATACAATATTTTAAATTATTTTAAAATATTTGCAATAAAGTCAACTCACAAACCCAATTATAGTAAATAATTTTCATCATGAAACTGTATATTTGAAAAGTGATTAATATTGCCTTCATTTTGATATTGTGATAACTTAAGAGTCAACAGAACTGTACCTTTATGCTTAGAACTGGACTTGGGACAAATGATTGGTTCATAACTGGGAAAGAGTCTGTCAAGGCTGTATATTGTCACCCTGCTTATTTAACTTAAATGCAGAGCATACTGTGTGAAATGCTGGGCTGGAGAAATACCAACAACCTCAGATATGCAGATAATACCACTCTAATGGCAGAAAGTGAAGAGGAACTAAAGAGACTCTTGATGAGAATGAAAGAGGAGAGTGAAAAAACTGGCTTAAAACTCAACATTCAGGAACAAGATGGCAGAGAAATAGGTGGACATGGAGCACATCTCTCTCCATGGATACATCAGGAATATACCTTCGGAAACAGAAGTGCATGCTGACCACCAGCTGAGCAAGGGCAGGAGTACCTGACCAGTGGAAAAGAATATACAGAACCAGGCAAATCTTGGTAGGACGAAGGAACTAGAGCGAAAAACAGGAGTGTTAGTAGGACCAGAACTGCCCTGAGCAGGTGGGGGGACTGAAGCAGGGGGCCCAGTCCCCACATGGGGCAATTGTCTGAGTCAGAGGAGAAATATTTAAGGCTGAGAGTGAAACAGCTGATCTATGGCAGCCTAAATGGAATGAGAATCAGACAGTCCTTGTAGCTGCCATACATACCCCAGACAGGGATGCAGGTTCCCTAGAAGGCACAGGGGCTTGGAGCTGGAGTTGAGGGATTGTGGAGCAGTCCCCAGGCGAGGGCTGCTGTTGACTGCGGAGAGACAGATCAAGGGGGTGTGAGGGAGGAGACTGTGGTGGAAAGCCAGGCAGCCATGGAAGCAAGGCAATGCTGCTGAGTCACATGTAGAGGGTGGAGCCATCACCGTAGCCTCTCTCTCCCAACATGCCAGCATCAGCAGCTGAACAATAGAGAGGCTGGCCCATCAAATCCCTGAGGCACTGAACTGTAGAGTAGGACGCCCCCAGGGTTCCCCATCAAGTGCCGGGCGCACCTATCTACAGAGCAGGACCCCAACCAGGGAGGCCCCTCTATGTGCCTGACTCACCAAACAACAGAGAAAGGCCCCCGGCAAGGGAGCCCTCTAAGGGCCTGAATGGGCGGAGCTATGGAGAAAGACTGGCCAAAGAGGCCTTCTGATCACCAGCTACAAGAGGCTCAAAAAAAGACTGATAGGGTCACAACTCTTGCAGTGGCGGCAGTCCATGTCCCTGCATACGTGGTGCCATGAGGGTCCCCAGAAGCCAAGCAACTGCGCCACCTTCACGCTCAGCTCTCACTGGGGCAGAGCTGCCACAGGCAAAAAAAGTCTTGCATCTATGTGAGCAGGGCCACTTAGGTTGTGTCTGGACTCTTGGCACCCTGTAGACTGTGGCCTGCCAGGCTTCTCTGTCAGGGAGGGGGATTCTCCAGGCAAGAACTCTGGAACATATTGGCCAATATTGGTTGCCATACCCTTCTAGAGCACTAAATGTCCTGCTGGTCTGGTCACCAACTCCCCTGAATACCTGGTGCTGCCAGAACCTCCCCCCCCAACCTAAGCAGCTGCACCACCTCCACACCTGGCCCTCACAGGGGCAAACCCAAGTCCTCCAGGGCAGCCTCATGGGCAAACCTCAGTGGATGACCCACAAGCAGAGGTGCAAATAAAACCACAATTGAAACCCACAGGCAGCGTGGATAAGGAAGAAGACCCCAAACCTTCCCACCAACTATACAAGCTGCAGATGAAGTCCACACGATCAACTAGGCAGACTCTGTGTCTAGGTAATATATAAAAGGCCATTGAGAGCTCCCCAAAGGAAACAAACTAGTTCTGTTAAGTGTGGACATTGGAGGCAAGAACACACAGAAGTAGGACAAGATTAGAATTTGAGTTGTCCCACAGCAGGTCCAGAGGTCAGCACAGTGTTGGAGGGCATCCTAGGGAGGTGAGGTGGACTGTGACTCCCAGTGAGGGAAAGGACTCTGACATAGTAATTCAAGAAAAACATTTCTTATTCTTATGTTTTGACTTGTTCTGTAGATTCTTTTGTATTATTTTTCTTTTTTCACTTTTCCCCCTCTGTTGTAGTTGTTGATTTTATTGGCACTATGAAGTCTGATCTAATTAAGCTTTTGAGCATTCTTTTTTTATTCTCCTCAGTCACATTTTTTATTGCTATTATAAACCTCTGTCTCTATGTTGGATTTTTGCAGTTCTGTGCAGTTTTCCTTTTTCTCTTTTCTTAATTTTAATTTTTTGTTATCTTTTAAACCTATTATTTTTTCTACATTTATTCCTTTGTTTGATTTTTCTACTGTTTATTTCCCCTTTCAGTTAATCTTCAAAGCATATAAATCTTCTTTATATACCTCTATTTAACTTTGCACATCTTTCTTTCTTTACTTTCTTTCCTTTCCTCTCAACACATTTGTTACTTTTATTTTCATTGCTTAATTCCCCAATTGGCACCTTGCTTTAGTTTTGCTTTCTCATTTGTTCTTTAGTTAGTTTTGTTCTGGAAGATATAATTTTTGGTTTCCTTTGTTCACCAGGTCAATCTACTGTACTTTATTTTTGTTGGACAGTTTTGACTTTGCTCATGGGTGTATATGCATATGTGTGTATTCAGTCACACTTTTTATTGTTGTTATAAACCTCTGCCTCTAATTTGGGCCTTTGCAGTTCTGTGGAGTTTTCCTTTTTTTTTTTTTCCCCTTTTATCTTTCTTCTTTTTTTTCTTTCTTTTCACTTTTTTATACTTAATTTTTTAATTTTTTTAAACCTATCATTTTTTTTTTTGTTTATTCCTTTATTTGCTTTTCCTACTGTTCCTGAAAGATGAGGCTGTTAAAGTGCTGCACTCAATATGCCAGCAAATTTGGAAAACTCAGCAGTGGCCACAGGACTGGAAAAGGTCCGTTTTCATTCCAACCCCTAAGAAAGGCAATGCCAAAGAATGCTCAAACTACCGCACAATTGCACTCATCTCACACGCCAGTAAAGTAATGCTCAAAATTCTCCAAGCCAGGCTTCAGCAATATGTGAACCGAGAACTTCCAGATGTTCAAGCTGGTTTTAGAAAACGTTGAGGAACCAGAGATCAAATTGCCAATATCCGCTGGGTCATCGAATAGCAAGAGAGTTCCAGAAAAACATCTATTTCTGCTTTGTTGACTATGCCAAAGCCTTCGACTGTGTGGATCACAATAAACTGTGGAAATTCTGAAAGAGATGGGCATACCAGACCACCTGACCTGCCTCTTGAGAAACCTGTATGCAGGTCAGGAAGCAACAGTTAGAGCTGGACATGGAACAACAGACTGGTTCCAAATAGGAAAATGAGTATGTCAAGGCTGTATATTGTCACCCTGCTTATTTAACTTATATGCAGAGTACATCATGAGAAACGCTGGGCTGGAAGAAGCACAAGCTGGAATCAAGTTTGCTGGGAGAAATATCAATAACCTCAGATATGCAGATGACACCACCCTTATGGCAGAGGGTGAAGAGGAACTAAAAGGACTCTTGATGAAAGTGAAAGAGGAGCGTGAATAAGTTGGCTTAAAGCTTAACATTCAGAAAACTAAGATCATGGCATCTGGTCCCATCACCTCATGGGAAATAGATGGGGAGACAATGGAAACAGTGTCAGTCACTGTGGATGGTGACTGCAGCCATGAAATAAAAAGACACTTACTCCTTGGAAGGAAAGTTATGACAAACCTAGATAGCATATTAAAAAGCAGAGACATTACTTTGCCAACAAAGATCCGTCTGATCAAGGCTATGGTTTTTCCAGTGGTCATGTATGATGTGAGAGTTGGACTGTGAAGAAAGCTGAGCGCCAAAAAATGGATGCTTTTGAACTGTGGTATTGGAGAAGACTCTTGAGAGTCCCTTGGACTGCAAGGAGATCCAACCAGTCCATCCTAAAGGAGATCAGTCATGGATGTTCATTGGAAGGACTGATGCTGAAGCTGAAACTCCAGTACTTTGGCCACCTCATGCGAAGAGTTGACTCACTGGAAAAGACCCTGATGCTGGGAGGGGTTGGGGGCAGGAGGAGAAGGGGATGACAAAGGATGAGATGGCTGGATGGCATCACCAACTCGATGGGCATGAGTTGAATAAACTCTGGAAGTTGGTGATGGATAGGGAGGCCTGCCGTGCTGCGATTCATGGGGTCTCAAAGAGTCAAACACGACTGAGTGACTGAACTGAACTGAACTGAACTGACTGTTATTTTCCCTTTGCAGCTAATCTTTAATGCATATAAATCTTCTTCATCTACCTCTATTGAACTTTGCATATCTATTCTTTCTTTCCTTTCTTTCTTTTCTTCCTTTCTTTCCTTTCTTCTCAACATGTTTGTTACTTTTGTTTTCATTGCTTCATTCCCTACTTGGCATCTTGCTTTAGTTTTGTTTTCCAGATTGGCCTTAGTTTTGTTTACTAATAAATAAAATTTTTAATTTCCTCTGTTTACTGCATCAATCTACTGTACTTTATTTTTGTTGTACTGTTTCGACTTTTCTCATGGGTATATGTGTATATTCCATTATTTTAATTATTATTTGCCTGATTTTGTAACTGCCATTTGTCTGGGGTTCATCTGTGGTTTCTCTTTTTTGGATATTTGCTTTCATCTCACTTAATGCCATAACAAACCACTTGTGGAATCTTCGATTCTCAGCAGAGATCAGGCCCCAAGCCTTAGGAGTGCTAACATTTCCCCTAAGATCAGTAACAAGACAAGGGTGTCCGCTTTCACCACTATTATTTAACATAATTCTGGAAGTCGTAGCTACAGAAATTAGAGAACAAAAAGAAATAAAAGGAATTCTTATCGGAAAAGAAGAAGTAAAGCTCACACTGTTTGCAGTTGACATGATACTGTACATAGAAAACCCTAAAGATTATATCAGAAAATTACTAGAGCCAGTCAGTGAATTTAGCAAATTTGCAGGATACAAAATCAATACACAGAAATCACTTGCATTTCTATATACTAACAATGAAAAATCAGAAAGAGAAATTAAGGAATCAATCCCATTTACCATTGCAACAATAGGAATTAAATATCTAAGAATAAACTTACCTACGGAGACAAAGAACTGTATACAGAAAATTATGACACTAAATGCAATCTACCAATTCAATGTGATCCCTGTTAAATTACCAATGGTATTTTTCACAGAACTAGAACAAAAAACTTCACAATTCACGTGGAAACACAAAAGACCCCAAATAGCCAAAGCAGTCTTGAGAAAGAAGAATGGACCTGGAGGAATCAACTTCTTGACTTCAGATTATACTACAGAATTGCAGTCATCAAGACAGTATGGCATTGGCACAAAAACAGAAATATAGACCAATGGAACAAGATAGAAAGCACAGAAATAAACCCATGCACCTATGGGTACCTAATTTTTGACAAAGGAGGCAAGAATATACAATGGGGCAAAGACACCCTCTTCAATAAATGGTGCTGGGAAACCTGGACAGCTACAGGTAAAAGAATGAAACTAGAGCACTTCCTAACACCATACACAAAGATAAACTCAAAATGGATTAAAGACCTAAATGTAAGACCAGAAACTATAAAACTCTTAGAAGAAAACATAGGCAGAACACTTGATGACATAAATCAAAGCAAGATCCTCTATGACCCACCTCCTAGAGTCACGGAATTAAAAACAAAAGTAAACAATTGGGACCTGACTAAACTTAAAAGCTTTTGCACAGCAAAGGAAACTATAAGCAAGGTGAAAAGACAATCCTCCAAATGGGAGAAAAGAATAGCAAATGAAACAACTGACAAAGGATTAATTTCCAAAATATACAAGCAGCTTATACAACTCAATACTGGAAAAGCAAATAACGAAAACAAAAAGTGGGAAAAATACCTAAACAGATATTTCTCCAAGGAGGACACAGATGGCTAGCAAACACATGAAAAGATGCTCAACATTGCTCATTATTAGAGAAATGCTAATCAAAACTACAATGAGCTATCACCACACATCAGTCAGAATGGTCATCGTCAAAAATTCTACAAACAATAAATGCTGGAGAGGGTGTGGAGGAAAGGGAACACTCTTGCACTGTCGGTGGGAATATAAATTGATGCAGCCACTATGGAAGATGATATGGAGATTCCTTCAAATACTAGGAATAAAACCACCATATGACCCAGCAATCCCACTCCCAGGCATATACCCTGAGGAAACCAGAACTGAAAAAGACACATGTATTCCATTGTTCATTGAAGCACTATTTACTATAGCTAGAACATGGAAGCAACCTAAATGTCCATTGACATGAATGGATAAAGAAGTTGTGGTACATATACAGAATGGAATATTACTCATCCATAAAAAGAAAAGCATTTGAGTCAGTTCTAATGAGGTGGATGAACCTAGAACCTATTATACAGAGTGAAGTAAGTCAAAGACAAAGATAAATACTGTATTCTAACACATATATATATGGAATCTAGAATAATTGTACAGAAGAATTTATTTACAGGGCAGCAATCAAGAAACAGACATAGAAAATAGACTTATGGACATGGGGAGAGGGGAGGAGAGGGTGAAATGCATGGAAAGAGTAACATGGAAACTTACATTACCGTATGTAAAATGGACAGCCAACGGGAATTTGCTGTATGGCTCAGGAAACTCAAAAAGGGGCTCTGAATCAGCCTAGAGGGGTGGGATGGGGAGGGAGATGGGAGGGAGGTCCAAAAGGGAGGGGATATATGTATATGTATGGCTGATTTATGCAGAAGTTTGATAGAAAACAACAAAATTCTGTAAAACAATTGTCCTTCAATAAAAAGATAAAAAACTCAACATTAAAAAAGCTAAGATCATGGCATTCATTTCCATCACTTCACTGCAAATAGAAGGTGAAAAGGTAGAAGCAGTGACAGATTTTATCTTGGACTCCAAAATCACTGTGAATGGTGACTGTAATCATTAAATTAAAAGACTACTGCTTCTTGGGAGGAAAGCTATGACAAATCTAGACAATATATTAAAAAGCAGTGGCATCACCTTGGTGACAAAGGTCCATGTAGTCAAAGCTATGGTTTTCCTAGCAGTCATGTATAGATGTGAGAGTTAGAACACAAAGAAGGTTGAGTGCCAAAGAATTGATGCTTTTGAATCATGGTGTTGGAGAAGACTGCTGAGAGTCCCTTACACTATAAGGAGAACAAGCCAGTCAATTCTAAAGGAAATAAACCCTGAATATTCACTGGAAGAACAGATGCTGATGCTGAAGTTCCAATACTTTGGCCACCTGATGCAAACAGCCAAGTCCTTAGAAAAGAACCTTGATGCTGGGAAAGACTGAGGGCAGGAGAAGAAGGGGGTGACAGAGGATGAGATGGTTGGGTGGCATCATTGAGTCAATGGATATGAGTCAGAGTAAACTCTGGGAGATGGTGAAGGACAGAGGAGCCTTGTGTGCTGCAATTCATGAGGTCACAAAGAGTCGGACACAACTTAGTGACTGAACATTAACAACAAATGCTTAGAATATGGTTTAGCTCAGGGCTTAGATGAGTGTCTTGTGTAAACTGCTCACCAATGAATCCCTTTAGGTTGCTTTTCTTAAAATTGCCCTTAGCAAGAAAGCATCTGTTTACATTAACTACCATTAAAAATATTGTCATTAAACTTACTAAAATATTATTTTAGATGCCATGCACCACACTAGATGTTGTCCTCTTCATGAGAACCCTCAGGAGAAAGACATTATCTCTGCACCAAAACAGCTTTACAAATACAAAAGGTAAAATCTTCTAGGTAAGATGAATAATCGAATATCTTCATGAACTTGGACTTGAGAAAGAGTTATTAAACAGAATACAAAAAGCACTAACCAAAACATAAAAGATTAATAAACCAAATATTAAAATTAAGAAATCATCTTCATCAAAATACAAGTTTAAAACCCTGCAAGGGCAAGCCATAGAGACAGAAAAGATATGTACAATGTATACAACAAACAAGTGCCACACACTCAGAATATACAAGAAACTTCTAATCATTACCAAAAGTCAGACAAGCCAAAAGACAAATGTGAAAGGGAATTCAACAGCACTTCACAATAAAAGGAATTCTGGATGGCCACTGACAAACAAAATGTAATATAACCATATGATGAAGTAATAATTGGTGATAAAAACAAATGAAATATCAATACATGCTAAAATATGATCGACCTCAGAAACATCATGCTAAATGGAAGATTTGATCACAAAAGAAAATTGGTATGATCGCATTAATATGAAAAGTCCAGTATAGGCAAATCCATAAAGTCAGAAAATAGAATGAAGATTTTCTAGGGGTGGAACTATGGGGAAAAGGGTGGGTATACTGCTGATTTTATTTCAAGGGTGATGAAATGTTTGAAATCAAATAATGATAATGCTTGCATGACTTGTAAATATATTACGACTTGTGAATATATGGTTATATGACTTGTGAATATATTGAAAACTGTTGATTTATATGTTTTAAATGGGTGAAGTTTGATATAAATTATATCTCAACAAAATTATTAAAAATTAGATGGAATACAATTTTTAAAGTTATAATAATATCAAATAAAATAGAAAAATAATGTGGTCCAGCAAAATCAGTCATCATAAATTAAAACCATAAGTGTGAGGCAGAAATTTTTAGGGAATCAGCATAGGGTTAGAGCCTAGATTCCTTTTCTAATTTCAATTTTAATTCTCTCACATAAACGTTTTGCTCCATTAGCCCAAAGCTATATTTGCTGCTCCAGTTTCTAGGCATTCAGAGGAATGCCTCTCTGGTCTGGACGGTCATAAAACATCCATACCCAGGACAAGACGATCATTAACTGCTGTCCAGTTTATAGAGGAAAAGAACTCCAGAAGGACCATTAGCTCTTAAACATACAGTTGGCTCCTAAATAATGGTCTGGGGTCTTGAGAAAGGGTTGAGGGATGGTTCACAATGTCTGGAGAAACTGAGAAGCTAAGGGATCCAAAAAAAGCCATAAAGATGACAAACTGGACATTGCAATATGCAAACTGATTGGTCAAAAATGACATATATTAAAGTCACAAGCCAACCAAAAATGTACAGATCAATAATAGTAAAGATATAAAACTGCTATAATCCCTGCCTTTTGGGGGTTCTTCACTGTCTCTCACGGTCCATGCTGAGAGCTTTGAATTTCTATCCTTAAAATAAACTTTGCCTGTGTGAATGTTTATTTTGCAAGTTTGTGGAATTTGTTCTTCAGCTCCATGAACAGAACTTGGTTTTCCCATCTCAATTACATACAATTACCAGTGTGAACTTTTATACACAGAGGGCGACTAACAAAATCTGGCAGTACCAACTAAAGTTGAACAGACGTTTATTTTCTGACCAAACCTTTCAACTCCTGGTATACAATCACTAGTAAGAGCTGGCAATGGTAGAAAGTAACTAGAATTTAAAAGTAGGCCAGTGGTTGTTTGTTAGTTTGCTTGCTTTTACGAGAAATGAATTATTCACTAACTCAAAATGTAGGTCAACTGTGATGCTAGGTTGCCACACTTCATACTGGAGGAAAAATATTGCAGCATGATGATATTCTCTTGCAAAAAAAAAATATATAAGTAAATGTAAAATATGGAAAACAATTCTCACAGAATTTAGATTTCTTTTTATATCTAGCCTATACAAAATTCATAGTACAACCCTCTATGACTGTGCCTTCTATGTCCTAGGGCAGCTGCTGAAGCATATGACTAACAATGATATTTCAAATCACTCAACCACTAGCCTTTAAAGGTAAATGAGATACTGAAATGTTGTATTACCTGATAATTATGGCACTAGGCTTTATTGTAGTATCATGACAGAAATTCAGATTGAGTATCAACAGACAACAGAAAGCAGTTATAGGTCTGACTTGTGCTCACTTCTTATGGACCACTGTCTAGCTAGGTCCCATTTCTGCCCCCTTCTTGCCAGGAAGTCTGGTCAAAGCATCCAAAGGTTGTCATGATTTTTGTTTGCCTATTCATCCTTTTTCTTTCTTTTTTTAAAAAAGAGACAGAGATATAAAGAACAGACTTTTGGACACTGTGGGAGAAGGCAAGGGTGGGATGATTTGAGAGAATAGCATTGAAACATGTATATTACCATATATGAAAGAGATCGCCAGTCCAGGTTGGATGCATGAGACAGGGTGCTCAGGGCTGGTGCACTGGGATGACCCAGAGGGATGGGATGGGGAGGGAGGGAGGGGGGAGGGGGGTTCAGGATGGGGACCACATGTAAACCCGTGGCTGCTTTATGTCAATGTATGGCAAAAACCGCTACAACATTGTAAAGTAATTAGCCTCCAATAAAAATAAGTAAATTATTTTTAAAAACAGTTATTTTTTTAATTATTATTTTTTTATTTTTAACTGGAGGATAATTGCTCTATAATGTGTTCATTTCTGCCTTACAACAATGAAGATTGGCCATATGTGGGTGTGTGTGTGTGTGTGTGTGTGTATCCCCTCATTCTTGGGCTTCCCTCCTTCCTACCTCCATCCCACCACTCCTCATCCTTTTCCAGATAATTACAAAATGGTTATTAGGATGTTGAGAACTTTAAATTGTGTCCCATAGCCTCTTGTCTGGAGAAGGCAATGGCACCCCACTCCAGTACTCTTACTGACAAATCCCATGGACGGAGGAGCCTGGTGGGCTACAGTCCATGGGGTCGCTAAGAGTCAGACACGACTGAGCGACTTCACTTTCACTTTTCACTTTCACGCATTGGAGAAGGAAATGGCAACCCACTCCAGTGTTCTTACCTGGAGAAACCCAGGGACGGGGGAGCCGTCTATGGGGTTGCAGAGTCGGACACGACTGAAGGGATTTAGCAGCAGCAGCAGCCTCCTATTTATTACTAAAGAAATAGCTAAAGCATCTGAGGTAGAAATGCATAAGTAGATGGTATGTGCCCTTTATTACTCAAAAATAGGTTCTCTCTCACATTAATCTATTTGGTATGGCACTTTAGAACCTTCTGGGAAGTTATTTGATAATATATATCAGTACAGTTAAAATAACCATAGTTTGTGACCTATTATCCTTAGGGAGATTCTATCCTTGTCTAAGAATATGAAACGTACCCAAATGAACAAAAAGGCATTCATCATAAGTATCATTTATAAAAATACAAAATTGTACTAAAATTTGAAAACAATGGTAAAAAGCAAAATTAAATAACTAAGGGAGGCACTACGGTAGCACCAATTAAACTAAATTTTCAAACATTTCTTATGATACAAAGAAAAAATACAGGGCATGGACTATTTTTTAATTGGAGGATAATTGCCTTACAATGTTTCATTGGTTTCTGCCATACAACAATGCAAATCAACCATAATTATATATATATTTTTTATATATATTATAGATATATATATATTCTCTCCCTCACTCTTGAGCCTCCCTCCTTCCTCTCATCCCACCCCCAGGGCATGGAATTATATATAACCGTACCATCTCTATCTTTCTCTATATATATACAAACACACACACACACACACACACACTATATATATATAAATATATAATCAGGACACAGAATGCTGACCACTATTTCAGGAAACAAAGAATGCTGAGGCCATTAAGTCATCCACCACTGCAGCCGCCCATGATAGTACACACTTAGGGGATTCAGGATGGAAAGGAACATGATATTTACCCTAGATAGCTAAGGTGTTTATCAAAGGAATATTTCTTTAAGCCCAGATTCTTGCATGTTCATATACATTTTTTTTTCTTTAAGATAAATTTCTTTGTTCAACTACTTGGTTTACTTCTGCAAAACTCCTATAGATCCTGGCTCTTCACTTTTCTCTTCAGAACAGTCTCTCAGGGTTATCCAAGGGCTTAATTCCTTACTAAGTCTGATGAATAAAATATAATTCTCAACTTTAGGTTGTCCATTTATTTTTTTAGTAATAATGACATTTTATTAAAAACAAGGTAAGGGAGTAATAAAGAATATTGTATATAACAATTGAGTGGTTCTTTTTATTCTTAGATTTCAAAATGTCTAAATTAAATGTTTGAAAAACGTAAATAAGAAAAAATGGGTAAAATAATAATGACAGTGTGATAATTTTAGTCTCTAATGATTTGCATTAGTTTCTCATTAGTTATAGTTTCTCATTAGCTACAGGATAAAAATTCAACTACTTATCATTGGATACAAGGTCCTTATTGTTGCTGTAGTGTCACTAACAGGACTTTTTCAATTTAATTAATGCTATGACTGATCTTAATGTCAAGCTATATGCTGATCTTTCTTCCTTAAAACTCACTTTTCCTTTCTAGTTCCCCAAACTCTTACTTATCTTTATGTTCTACTCTATACAATTTTCCAGTATTAGAACATGCTATATTTGAATTATGCTTTTATTTTATTGAATCCAATGTCATAGCACATCTCTAGCTTTGTGCTATACATGAATATGATTAGAATATGTCAGTGAGCTGAACTGTATGAACTTAGGAACTGTTTCTGGCAATATGGTTCCATTCCAGAAGTATTCATCTCTTCCAAGTTTAAGTCGCTTTTTTCAAGAGAAATATGGCTCAGCCAAAGATTTTCTAAGTAAACCATTTTCACAGCCATGCATATGAGGAGAGTTTTGGCTAAAATATTAAATATAATTATGGATATTTTGGCATATATTTTATATTTAAGATCTTAGCCTTCTGTACAGATCCAAAACTTATTAGAAATAAATTCTGTGCACAGTTTGTGCACAGAAATTAAAATTTATTTATCAGCCAATTTTTACCAAAATTTGCTTCATGTTTTAGTTAATGCCATATTAAGGGAAAGTATATTTACTTTCTCATAATAATGGTTCAATACTTCTAGTTCTATATTAAGATTTACAAATTCTAGTAAGTAGATAGAGAAAGTAGTAAACTAGCAATAATATGAAAAAAAATGTTCATTGCAATATTGCAAGTCTGGAGGAGGTTGGCATTTCCAATCTGAAACAAGATTAATTTCTAGTAACTAGTAAGTTAATTTCTAATTAACTAATAATTCTGTATGACAGATTCAAGAAAGACTTAAACAAAGTAACTATTCCTGCCCTTAGTGAAAACAAGTGTGGAAAACAATGACTACTAGTAATTAAAATAATAATACTTAACAATCAATATTAGTCAATGGAAAACAATGAATGGCTGAATTTCCTTTTTTTGCTTTTCCACTAATTACTGACTGGCAAATCAAATCTATTTTCTAACCATAAAATATACATGAGGATTTTAAATTTATTTAATGAAAAAACTGCTTTACAAAGATTAATTATCTAATACCATAGAAAACTAAATTAATGCAGTTTCATTAACATTGGGAGCTTCTTGAGTATTAATCCCTTTGCTTGATACTTAAAATCCACTATATACTCAATCTTTGGAATAACCCTAATGGGTTCATATTATTATCTTTCTGTTAAATTGAGAAAACAAACTTAGAAAATAAAAATAAACTTGGTGGCCCATATTGACCCAACAGGAAAGTAGAAAAGACAATCTTTGAGCCATGGTCTATGTGTCTCAAAACACTATGATCTCAGGAAAAAAGAGACTCAATATGGATTCTGAATTACTTTTAAATGCAACATATTTACATAGTAATTTCCTTCACTATATACATAAATGACATAGCTACACTTTGTCATGAATGCACCCTTTTCCTCTAAAATAATGGCAGCGTGTGGTTTGCATTAATGTTTCTGGGATCATAGGTCTGTTTGTTTTATTGTTGTTTTTTGTTTAGTTTTTGGTGGCAAATGAAGGAGGGGATGAGTTTCACACCCATCTCAGTGTATGTCACTGGTTAGCATAAGGAATGCACTGCAGATTTTATGAAACTGTTTATTTTAAAGTAACAAATGAATGAAAATTTACTATAAGAAAAAAATCATTCTCTTTAATCCCCAAAGCAAATCCTTCTCATAATAGAAGTCACTTATTTATAGAAGAAATAAATCATAAGGATTAGGCTGTTTTTCGTGCATTAGAAGAAGAGTTAGCCAATCTTTGTCAATGTTCCAAGCTGTTAACTTTGATTTCACATACTAAAAGATGAAAATTCTATTATTAGAAAAGTATTTAATTGTAAAACATTGGTTAGTTGAATTATATTTCATTAAATTCTATCCAATTTTCTTTTGGTAACGTCAGTAGTCTGTTGTCTGAAGAGTTATGAAAGAGACTGGCATGCCCTGGCATTTTGAAACTTGAAATTTAATAAGATAAATAAAAGTGTTGCTCTAATTTCTCACTTACAGGTTTCTCGGATGTAGATTTTCAAAATTATTTTTATTTATTCCACCACTTTATTTACTAAATCAAACAATAATGAATAGGCTAGTATCAAAGCAAAATACCTTATTGCTGACAAGTACCTAGCATAAGGCTGGTTTATATAACATTTGCATTTTTTTAGGGAGGAGTGTACTTATTCCTCAAAAAGATACACCATTGTAGCAGTTTGTCATCCTAAGTGTGAAGAGTTTCAGAGACTTGCAGTACTCTTTGTTTACATGTTTTCTATTAAAAATTTACTTTGAACTTACAGAAGCAATCACTTACCAATAACTTCCTAAAATCTAATATTATTTAATCGGTGATCAGTATTCCAAGTTGAAGATAAGGACAGAGAGACAGGGAGGGCAATCATTCCTGAAGTTCCTTCTACTTTGACTAGGGATCAGGAGTTTTGCCCTACACGTGTGCCCAAAATTAATTTCTTTTGAGCCAATTAGCTTTTTATTCCATTAAACTCTTCCTTTTAAATGATAATTACTGATATTGACAGGTAATCTGATGTAATATTTTGATTTATAAGAAATATAAGTGACAAAATATATATTTCTCATATTTTTGGACTTTGTCCATGGATCCTGGCTCACAGATCCCCAAACCCTTGGGATTTCCTGATTGATAAGAGCAATGGGATCACCTTTTATCACAATATTTGGTCTTTGGTGTTCATTTCCTGAAACTGCTTCAGAGCCATAAAAGTGAAATGGGTGTTGTATTATTCATAACAAGTCCCTTTCTATCAAAACTAGGATTTTGTTAATAAATTGATTTTTCTTAAGCCCCTGTACATGTGTGCCCTGCATTGGAAGGTGGATTCTTTACTATTGTAGCCCCTGAGAAGCACCTAAGGATGGGGCTGGTTGTCAGAAAGCAACCATGCACTGAGGGTTGGAACTTTCAGACCCATGGCTGATTTCCAGAGAGGGGAAAGGGGCTGGAGGTTGAATCTATCACCAATGACCAATCATTAATCAAACATGTCATGTAATAAAGCATTCATAAAAACCCAAAGGATTGGTTTGGGAACCTCTGGGTTGGTGATCATCTGGGGGCATTGGAAGGGTGGCACACTCAGAAAGGACACGGAAGCTCCATGCCCTTGCCCGATGCACCTGTTCCTGAGTTATATCTGTAACTGCAAATGTCCATAACAAGATGGCATCCAGATACATCCTGTCGTGCAGATTCAGAGTCAAAACTACAAGTCATGTGACCTGGACATGTTTAAAGTTAAACCAATCACAGAATAAGCAAACCAGAACATGACAGAGGCCTTAATTCCAGAACAATTTCAGAAATAATGGGTCCATTGTCCAGGAAGATTCACACTTGAACCCACCATTCCATAACTTACTCAGTTCAGTTCAGTCACTCAGCCGTGTCTGACTCTTTGCAACCCCAAAACCGTAGGAAGCCAGGCCTCCCTGTCCATTACAAACTCCCGGAGTTTACTTAAACTCATGTCCATCAAGTCAGTGATGGCATCCAGCATCTCATCTTCTGTCCTGCCCTTCTCCTCCTGCCCCCAATCCCTCCCAGCATCAGGGTCTTTTCCAATGAGTCAACTCTTCGCATGATGTGGCCAAAGTATTGGAGTTTCAGCTTCAACATCAGTCTTTCCAGTGAACACCCAGGACTGATCTCCTTTAGGATGGACTGGTTGGATCTCCTTGCAGTCCAAGGGACTCTCAAGAGTCTTCTCCAACACCACAATTCAAAAGCATCAATTTTTCGGCACTCAGCTTTCTTCACAGTCCAATTCTCACATCCATACATGACCACTAGAAAAACAATAGCTTTGACCAGACGGAACTTTGTTGGCAAAGTAACGTCTCTGCTTCTTAATATGGTATCAAGGTTGGTCATAACTTTCCTTCCAAGGAGTAAGCATCTTTTAATTTCATGGCTGCAATCACCATCTGCAGTGATTTTGGAGCCCAAAAAAATAAAGTCTGACACTGTTTCCACTGTCTCCCCATCTATTTCCCATGAAGTGATGGGACCAGATGCCATGATCTTAGATTTCTGAATGTTAAGCTTTAAGCCAACTTATTCACGCTCCTCTTTCACTTTCATCAAGAGGCTTTTTAGTTCATCTTCACTTTCTGCCATAAGGGTGTTGTCATCTGCATATCTGAGGTTATTGATATTTCTCCCGGCAATCTTGATTCCAGCTTGTGCTTCTTCCAGCCCAGCATTACTCATGATGTACTCTGCATATAAGTTAAATAAGCAGGGTGACAATATACAGCCTTGACATACTCATTTTCCTATTTGGAACCAGTCTGTTGTTCCATATCCAGTTCTAACTGTTGCTTCCTGACCTGCATACAGATTTCTCAAGAGGCAAGTTGGGTGGTCTGGTATGCCTATCTCTTTCAGAATTTTCCACAAGTTTACTGTGATCCACACAGTCAAAGGCTTTGGCATAGTCAATAAAGCAGAAATAGATGTTTTTCTGGAACTCTCTTGCTTTTTTGATGATCCATTGGATGTTGGCAATTTGATCTCTGGTTCCTCTGCCTTTTCTAAAACCAGCTTGAACATCTGGAAATTCATAGTTCATGTATTGCTGAAGCCTGGCTTGGGGAATTTTGAGCATTTCTTTACTAGCATGTGAGATGAGTGCAATTGTGCAGTAGTTTGAGCATTCTTTGGGATTGCCATAACTTATTATAAATGATCAGATTTAAAGCCCTCCAACTGAAACCTGCCCTGCCAGCATTTCTGCATATCAGTCTGTCCTCCCTAGCTCATAAAAGCTTGACCAACACCAGATGGAGGGCAGATTTGAACCCTGCCATCTGTTTGCATATCAGGCTACAAGCCCTTGCTAGGTAACACCATTTTATAATAAACCAGTAATCTAGAAAGTAAAATATTTCCCTGGGAGAGCCACACTAGCATACTAATCAAGCCCACAGAAGGGTTCATGAGAAACTCTGAGCCTCAAAATCAAAGGAACAAGCTGAACTTGATGCTGGAGTCTGAAGTGTAGAGTTGTGGGTGTGGGGGTGGATAGCAGCCTTAGGGCCTGGGCCCTTAACCTGTGCAATCTGATGCTATTTCCAGGTAGATAGTGTCAGAATTGAGTTAAACTGTAGGACACCTTTTTGGTGTTTGGGGAATTGCTTTATGGTGTGGGAAAGACACAAATACAACATTGAAATTGAGTTCATAATCCCAAAGACCTATGGAGAATGATTATTTTTAAAAAATATATATATTTTCTTGACCTGTGCTTCTATCTTTTTCTGATTTTGGATGTAGAAAACAAACATATGGTTGCCAAGATGGAAAGGGGCATAGGGGAAGGGATAAAGTGGGAGATTGATATATACATAATACTACATGGAACAACAGACTGGTTCCAATTAGGAAAAGGAGTACGTCAAGACTGTATATTGTCACTCTGCTTATTTAACTTATATGTAGAGTACATCATGAGAAACACTGGGCTGGAAGAAGCACAAGCTGGAATCAAGATTGCCGGGAGAAATATCAATAACCTCAGATATGCAGATGACACCACCCTTATGGCAGAAAGTGAAGAACAACTAAAGATCCTCTTGATGAAAGTGAAAAATGAGAGTGAAAAAGTTGGCTTAAAGCTCAACATTCAGAAAACTAAGATCATGGCATTCGGTCCCATCACTTTAAGTCAGATAAATGGGAAAGCAGAGGAAACAGTGGCTGAATTTATTTTTCTGGGCTCCAAAATCACTGCAGATGGTGATTGCAGCCAAGAAATTAAAAGACACTTACTCCTTGAAAGGAAAGTTATGATCAACTTAGACAGCATATTAAGAAGCAGAGACATTACTTTGCCAGCAAAGGTCTGTCTAGTCAAGGCTATGGTTTTTCCAGTGGTCATGTATGGATGTGAGAGTTGGACTATAAAGCTGAGTACCGAAGAACTGGTGCTTTTGAACTTGGTGTTGGGGAAGACTCTTGAGAGTCCCTTGGACTGCAAGGAGATCCAACCAGTCCATCTTAAAGGAGATCAGTCCTGGGTGTTCATTGGAAGGACTGATGTTGAAGCTGAAACTCCAATACTTTGGCCACCTGATGTGAAGAGCTGACTCATTGGAAAAGACCCCGATGCTAGGAAAGATTGAGGGCAGGAGGAGAAGGAGACAACAGAGGATGAGATGGTTGGATGGCATCATTGACTCAGTGAACATGAGTTTGGGTGGACTCTGGGAGTTTGTGATGGACAGGGAGGCCTGGTATGCTGCATTCTTTGGGGTCGCAAAGAGTTGGACATGACTGAGCGACTGAACTGAACTGACTTAACTGAACTGAACTGCACAGCTCAGGGAACTCTACTGAATACTCTGCAATGACCTATATGCTAATTGAGTCTAAAAAAAGAGTGAATACATGTGTATGTATAACTGATTCACTTGGCTCTCTATCTGAAACTAATACATTGTAAATCAACTATACTCCAATAAAATTTAATTTAAAAATAAAATAAGTATGTGTATATATATATATATATATATATATATATATATATATAATCACTCCTTTAAATTAATTTTACTATTTATTCATCTAATCATTTTTTAAATATTGTAAGAGGAATAAAGATGGAACTTAATGCAAGAAATCTGAGGAACTATGAACAATATCTAAAGAATACCCTAAATGAAATGAAACTAACTAAAAGATAAACAGATAAAAAAATTAAAAACATTTAAAATTGTATTTCGTTAATACATAATACTGTAGAAAAAACAGATTTGAAAAGCATGCTTCCCACTGCTCTTCTGAGTATAATCTGTACATTTATACTTACATATAAGATGATTTTTAAATCATTTTATTGAAACATGGTTCCCCTAAAATCAACTTTCTCTTCCAAGTTTATGATTAACTCTGTATCCAAAATGTGATTCCCTTTCTTGTCCCATACCTCTTTCCCTCAGGATTGAATGATATCCAATAAAAAGAAGTCTTGAAAGGAAGCAGGATCTTGTTGGTGGCCTTACCTGCACAAAAACCCCTCCATGCCTCACATTTCTAATTTGCAAAAAAAAAAAAAAAACCTTTAGTGAGACCTTCCCTGAGTTCAAAAGAGTAGATTCAAGCAGTTGAGAAACAATAGATCAGCAATAAAACAAAGGGCTAATTCCCCCTCAAGGGATATACATCACAATTTGATACTTATGCTTTTAGTTGTGCTATAGGAACTAATATAGAACTGACACCCAAAAAACATGTCCTTTTCATTATAGGGGACTGGAATGCAAAAGTAGGAAGTCAAGAAACACCTGGAGTAACAGGCAAATTTGGCCTTGGAGTATGGAATGAAGCAGGGCAAAGGCTAATAGAGTTTTGCCAAGAGATCGCACTGGTCATAGCAAACACCTGCTTCCAACAACACAAGAGAAGACTCTACACATGGACATCACCAGATGGTCAACACCGAAATCAGATTGATTAATTTCTTTGCAGCCAAAGATGGAGAAGCTCTATACAGTCAGCAAAAACAAGACCGGGAGCTGACTGTGGCTCAGATCATGAACTCCTTATTGCCAAATTCAGACTTAAACTGAAGAAAGTAGGGAAAACCACTAGACCATTCAGGTATGACCTAAATCAAATCCCTTATTACTATACAGTGAAAGTGAGAAATAGATTTAAGGGACTAGATCTGATAGACAGAGAGCCTGATGAACTATGGATGGAGGTTCATGACATTGTACAGGAGACAGGGATCAAGACCATCCCCATGGAAAAGAAATGCAAAAAGGCAAAATGGTTGTCTGAGGAGGCCTTACAAATAGCTGTGAAAAGAAGAGATGCGAAAAGCAAAGGAGAAAAGGAAAGATATTCCCATTTGAATGCAGAGATCCAAAGAATGGCCAGGAGAGATAAGAAAGACTTCCTCAGCGATCAACACAAAGAAATAGAGGAAAACAACAGAATGGAAAAGACTAGAGGTCTCTTCAAGAAAATTAGAGATATCAAGGGAAAATTTCAGGCAAAGATGGGTTCGATAAAGGACAGAAATGGTATGGACCTAACAGAAGCAGAAGATACTAAGAAGAGGTGGCAAGAACACATGGAGCTGTACAAAAAAGATCTTCACGCCCCAGATAATCACAATGGTGTGATCACTCACCTAGAGCCAGACATCCTGGAATGTGAAGTCAAGCGGGCCTTAGAAAGCATCACTATGAACAAAGCTAGTGGATGTGAATGAATTCCAGTTGAGCTACTTCAAATCCTGAAAGATGATGCTATGAAAGTGCTGCACTCAATGTGCCAGCAAATTTGGAAAACTCGTCAGTGGCCACAGGGTTGGAAAATGTCAGTTTTCATTCCAATCCCAAAGAAAGGCAATGCCAAAGAATGCTCAAACTACTGCACAATTGCACTCATCTCACATGCTAGTCAAGTAATGCTCAAAATTCTCCAAGCCAGGCTTCAGCAATACATGAACCGTGAATTTCCAGATGTTCAAGCTGGTTTTACAAAAGGCAGAGGAACCAGAGATCAAATTGCCAGCATCCACTGGATCATCGAAAAAGCAAGGGAGTTCCAGAAAAACATCTGTTTCTGCTTTATTGACTATGCCAAAGCGTTTGACTGTGTGGATCACAATAAACTTGTGGAAAATTCTGAAAGAGATGGGCATACCAGACCACTTGATCTGCCTCTTGAGAAACCTGTATGCAGGTCAGGAAGCAACAGTTAGAACTGGATATGGAACAACAGACTGGTTCCAAATAGGAAAATGAGTATGTCAAGGCTGTATAGTATCACCCTGCTTATTTAACTTATATACAGAGTACATCATGAGAAACAGTGGGCTGGAAGAAGCACAAGCTGGAATCAAGATTTCTGGGAGAAATATCAATAACCTCAGATATGCAGATGACAACACCCTTATGGCAGAAAGTGAAGATAAACTAAAAAGCCTCTTAATGAAAGTGAAAAAGGAGAGTGAAAAAGTTGGCTTAAAGCTTAACATTCAGAAATCTAAGATCATGACATCTGGTCCCATCACTTCATGGGAAATAGATGGGGAAACAGTGGAAACAGTGTCAGACTTTATTTTTTTGGGCTCCAAAATCACTGCAGATGATGACTGCAGCCATGAAATTAAAAGATGCTTACTCCTTGGAAGGAAAGTTATGACCAACCTTGATACCATATTAAGAAGCAGAGACATTACTTTGCCAACAAAGTTCCGTCTGGTCAAGGCTATTGTTTTTCCAGTGGTCATGTATGGATGTGAGAGTTGGACTGTGAAGAAAGCTGAGCACGGAAAAATTGATGCTTTTGAACTGTGATGTTGGAGAAGACTCTTGAGAGTCCCTTGGACTGCAAGGAGATCCAACCAGTCCATCCTAAAGGAGATCAATCCTGGGTGTTCATTGGAAGGACTGATGCTGAAGCTGAAACTCCAATACTTTGGCCACATCATGCGAAGAGTTGACTCATTGGAAAAGACCCTGATGCTGGGAGGGATTGGGGGCAGGAGGAGAAGGGGACAACAGAGGATGAGATGGCTGGATGGCATCACCGATGCAATGGGGATGAGTTTGATTAAACTCCGGGAGTTGGTGATGGACAGCGAAGCCTGGCGTCCTGCGATTCATGGGGTCTCAAAGAGTCAGACACGACTGAGTGACTGAACTGTACTGAACTGATAGGAACTAAGGCCCCAACCCAAGTGGAAGACAGAACTACATATTGAGAACCCAAACTGGTCTGAACCAGAAGTTTGATGATTCAAATTCCTGGAATACTGCCCTGTTAACTTGCCATCAACCAGTCAGAAGAACGTCATGGACCCTGAAGCCCTCAACCAAAATGTCACATTTAAAAACTCTTCCCTAAAAACCATCAGTGAGTTTGTGTCTATTGAACATGATACTTGTTCTCCTTGCTTGGCCCTGAAGTAAAACTTTCTCTGCTCCAAATCCCAGTGTTTTGGTTTGCTTGGCCTCTTTCTGCATTGGTTTTGTCAACATTATTAATGTCCCTCTTTTCTACCAGACTGTAAGTTTCATTAACAAAGTCACAATGTTAACTTTTATTCACTATTTCATCTCCCAAGCCCAGAACTATTTTCTAGAAATGATAATTCCATTATAAGGTTTTAGTTCTATGATAAGAGCATCACAATGCTCATATTTGCGGAAACTGTTAAACAAAGATAAAAGGAAAATACTAATATTACAAAGGACAAAATTTTCTGGATCGGTATTATTTTTTATGTATTAGGATAGCTGCTTACAATCTAAACTCAGATGTAACAAACAACAGAGAAAATAAAAAGACCCAAATCACTGAACAAAAATATTAAATTATTACATGGAAATGCTTCATATAATTTTCAAGAGCATAACTAGATAAATAAAATATAGTAATATTGAAATGGGAATCTGAGTTCTTGTTCATGGAGCAAAGGAATGAACTTCACTGAGACACAAACACTTATGGTAGCAAGAAAATAGGATTTATTATAGAGAAGAAAAGTTTTAATCATAGACACCGAGGGGGTAAGAAGCCCCCAAAGGTGGGACTTACAGCAGTTTATGTCCTTACCAGTTTAATCTGTACATTTTTGGTTGGCTCCTGTCTGTAAAATATGTCATTTCTAACCAATCAGTTTAAAGGTCAAAATGTTTAACTTAACATCTTTATGGCTCCTCTTGATCCCAGATTAAGGGGCTACCCTTTTTCATGCCCCCTGGCCATTTTACAATGGACTAGATGTATGGGCTAAAGATTAATGACCACCAGTTGCTTTTACCTCAGGCATATGTAATAGAAGTTAATCACTGCCTTTCCCTGGATCCGAGTGCTGATAATTTATCAGACCAAGGACACATTTCAGGAATTAGGGACAAACGGTATAGCTTTAGATTAATAGAGTGATATGTTTATTGAAAACAAGACCAAGGCCTCAGAGTCCTACACTGACTGCCTATCAATTTCTACCTCAATATTATTAATAATTTCCAAGATCTGCTAGAGAAGTAGACATACTCCAAAATATATTAGTCCTCAACAATCTTATGCTATTATTATCATCATTATGCTTTTCAATGATATTAAAATTTACTGAAGTAAAATACTATATCCAAACAAAAAGCAATAGGTCTTGCTCTGTAATATTTTAATTAAAAATCTGAAAATTAAATACTTTCATGATGCCTTGAAAAATTATATGGAATCTTTTCAGTCAATTAAAAGACAATCTACTGTGTAAATGTCAAAACAACTTACATATCAAAAATACTTAAACAATTAATGAGTTATTGATGTGATAAAACATATCATGAAACATTTGCTATAGACATATATTTAATGATAGAGATATTGTCTACAATGTTTTAAGAATGAACTCATTCTATTTTAAGAGTATATATGACAAAATCCAGAATTTTTTAAAGAAAAGAAAAAGATTAAAATATCTAGGAAAACATTCATCAAAAAAATACATAATTAGATTCTAAATATTAGATTACATATGCTTCCTGATTCTGTTTTTTGAGCCATTCTGTGTCTTTAAAATTTTCTACAGTGATCAGATGCAACTCTTTGTGCTAAGTCGCTTCAGTCATGTCCAACTGTTTGTGACCTTATGAACTGGAACCCGCCCGGCTCCTCTGTCCATGGGATTCTCCAGGCAAGAATACTGGAGTGGGTTGCCATGCTTTATTCCAGGAGATCTTCCCAATCCAGGGATCGAACTCAAGTCTCTTATATCTCCTGCATTGCCAGGTGGTTTCTTTACCACTAGCGCCAAATGCAACTATCAGTAATTAAAACTATAAATTGTTATTAAAATTTGTTTCCATTTGATTTTTCAAGGTCCTTCTCATATATAGGACAAAGTTCAATACCATTGCTACTTAAGTTAGTCATTCCATGCAAAGAAAATATCTTGTCTCTCTTTTGCCATTATTAAATGTTTTTTCTACAGAAATCTATTATTCTGTGTGTGTGTGTGTGTGTGTGTGTGTGTGTATGCACTCAGTTGCTCAGTTCGGTCTGAGTCTTTGTGGCCCCATGGACTGTAACCCACCAGGCCTCTTTGTCCATGGAATTCTCTCAGCAAGAATACTGGAGTGGCTCGCCAATCCCTACTCTGTGGGATCTTCCCGAAGCAGGGATCGAACCCTAGTATCTTGCATCTCCTGAATTGGCAAGTGGGTTCTTTACCACTAGTGCCACCTGGAAAGCCTATTTATTAGTCTAGTGGGTTTATATTGTTATTGAAATCTTCTATATCCTTGCTGATTTTCTTACTGGTTGTTTTATTAGTTGTCAAAATTATGGTATAAATATCTTTATTAATATTGAATTGTTTATTTTTCCTTCAATTTTGTAATTTATTTATTATGTATTTTGGGACTCTGCAATTAGGTACATATATTCTATAGTTGCCATATTTTCTTAATTAATTGAATCCTTCATCATTATGAAAAGAATGTTGCTCCAACTTAACACATGAAAACATTAAGACTAGAAGAGTCTCAGTAATTTGCCAAGACTGCTCTTCTAATTCAGGTGGTTATGCTGAAAATTCCATGTTCTTTCCAATTCTGTATTGTCTTCCAAGATGTAATTCTACATTTACTTTTCACATGTCATTATACAAACCATTAATTGCAAATTCAGTGGCCCTAAATAATCCTTTGTGGATTCTGACTTCAAGAGTTATTGATTTGTTTAGAATTTTGTATCTTAAAGACTTGTGAGCATGGTAAGAAAATAACATTTACTGTGAAAATAAAACATTGCATTAAACATTAAATTATATTCATATTTCATCTGCACTGTTTCAGCATATTTCATTGAAAAAAGGGTATAACAATAGTCTCAACAAGCAATACATGGCAAAAGAAATCTGACTGCACAAATGAGAAATGAGACATGAAAAAAGTTGATAATGACAAAAGAAAAACTTTCATTTGGAATGAAAATACATTTTTAATCCTCAATTAGAATTATATAATAGATTTATTTCTGAACCATTTTTCTCATAAATCTCTATTGTAACAAAAGACGTAATGTGATTAATTGTAGTTATTTATACAGTTAACTGTGCTTTTCTTCCCTTGTAATTCTAGAGACTTATTATCCCAGTTCATGGATATACTTAAAAACTGCTTCTGTTAACACTTCACCTCATTGAATTGTTTGTGGTTGATTAATTAGAATGTCTTTGAGATATGGGGTCTGTAAATGGTAATGGCCACAAAACGTTCACTAGAGTAGTCTTATTCTGAATAATCCAGTCAAAGTAATTTCTGTAGACATGTGTCTTGCTCACATATATGGCACTCTCACTACCTACTTAGGCAGCTTTTCTATAATTTACTTTTATGGCTTTCAATTTCATTTGGATTTTATAGGCTTAATGACTTGGGAAATGATTATGAGTAACAATAATTCAGAATTGACCTTTCAGAGTTACCTGCTCTTTGATCGGTTTAGCTAGCAATGCTTCTACTTGAATTTATCAGCCACAAAAATATGTGTACTGGCAGCTGCTGACTTACATTTTATTATTATTGTTATTATGCCAGATAAATATTTAAGTAGTTAACAAAACCATGGCAGTAGGACAAAGTCATCCACAGTAATACCAAGTTAATGTGTCTATGTGAAAATATTTTACGCTCAAATTAATCTTGCTTCTTTGTGTAAGAAACCCTTTGGGAACTATTAAAAAGGAAATTGTAATCAACTGGCAATGAGCACTGATGCTGCATAGAACATAGGTGAAATATAAAGGCAATTCAATTTTTTATACAGATACTAAAGAAGTAGAAATCAATCCTATCCTCAACTCTAAAATGAGCATCTCTATGAGATTTAATTTCTGTACATACAAACATTAAAACAATGCCAGTAAAACTGATCAGGACCCTGTGGGGCTCCAGGCCACAAAAGCTTTTCTGCGTCCCCTGTTTTTCTTTGTAGCAAAGAAGCTTCATTCAGCTTCCATGACTTTCCCTGAGTTCCAAAGGGCAGGTTCCAAAAGTTGCTAATCAGGAAAGGGAGGGGATATGGAGACAAGGGAGGAGAAGTCTCTTGTTTCTTAACAATAGTGCAGCCTTGGGGCAGAGTCCTGGTTCCCCCTCAAGGAATATATACAACAATATCTTTGAGATGTTTTGCAGATACTAAAGCTCCCACCAAATGAAATAAGTTAACTATATGCTGCAGACAAGCAGGCAGACCCAGACTGGTTGGAACCAGAAGGTTGATGATGCTGACTCTCAATTACCAATCAGTTACCAATCAATTACCAAACAATTACCAATCAATTACCAACCAATCAGAAGATTATCCATGAGCTGATCACATCCTCCTCTTTTAACCATTAGAAAAGACTCCTCACTACCCTCTTCAGGTCAGGACACACACTTTTGAGGTCATTAGACTCCTGTGGCCTTTTGCCTGGCTAGCTAGCAATAAAGCTATTCTTTTCTACTTCACCCAAAACTCTGTATGCAAGACTCAATTGCATTACCAGTTACTTAACATATATTATATTTTTTGACACTGGCAAAATGCTATGAAGTGCACGCTACTATTGCATAGATTTGAGTGTATTTTATAGATGAGAAACTGAGGCAGGGAAAGCTTACTGCTTAAGTTCACACTGTTAGTAAATAGTAGAGGAAAAGTTTCATTTGTTTTCCCTCAGGTATCTGATTATGGAGACAACTATCTTAATCACATTCCACACTAGAACATAACAGATACTTCATTTCAAGATTTTTATTTCTCTTTTATTTTCTATCAATGTTAAGGGCTTAGTCGCTCAGTGATGTCCAACTCTCTTCATCCCCATGGACTGTTGCCCACCAGGCTCCTCTGTCCATGGAATTTTCCAGGCGAGGATATTGGAGTGGGTTGTCATTTCCTACACCAGGGCATTTTCCTGACCCAGGGATCAACCCTGGGTCTCCTGCTTGGCAAACAGATTCTTTACCACTGCATCATCTGGGAAAACATTAATGTTAAGTACTATACATTTTTTGAAGATGTAACTTTCTGGAAGAGGAAAATCACCACAGAGGAAGCAGTAAAATGCTTGACTTAAGCAAAGATGAACTGGATAAACAGATGAGGAAATGAAGAGGATTCTAGATAAGGAGGAGTGCATCCTTATGAAAAGTTTGGAGAAAGGACAAATCCTATCATGCTTCTGAGAGATTGAAGAGGCTACAAGGAAAATTTGTAGGAAGGTGTAGAAGATAAAACTGTAGAGATAAAGTAAATTCAGTGGATTAAAATGCCTTGAAAAGCTAGGCACAACGTGTTAGCTTTGACTTGGAGAAGACAGATTTCTGAGACAAAAGTGATATGTAGTTATCATTAAGCATATAAATTAATGGGAGGTAAACTTTGTATTCAGATTTCAATAGTTATTTAACTTTTAAAAAAATTTCAATGTCCCTCATCTGTACAGGGGTGAAAATAATATGAATCTCAAATACTTATTTTGAACATTAAACAAAATAATAAAAAGCACATATAAATAAATAAAAAATACCATGTCTGAAAACTTGAGTTAATTATATGAGGCATCTGCTAAAATTATTAAATAGTAAGAGTAATAGAAGAAAAAGAAGTGGAAGACAAGGAGGAAGAGGAGGTTGAGAAGGGGATGGCAAGGTACAGGAGCAGCTGGTAGCAGCTGCCATCATCATAGAATCTTACAAAATGTATCTCCTCTGTTGAGATTTAGGAACTGAACAGTTTTCAACATGTAAGATGTTATGAGGTTCTTTTGAAACGTTTTATTTCTGGGTTACTCCTAGGCAAAATTTAGAAATCCTAAATTTCATACTAAATGTGTCTCATATGCCTTTCTCTAATTTGCCTGTAGACCCTTTACATGGCAATCAGTTGGATCTATGTTTTCTGAACAAGGCACTAGGCTACAGTCACCTCCACCTGTGTCTGTCCTTGTCCCTCTGAACTTTGTTATATACTTGCTATCAATCTGAATTAAAGTATATGTAGCTGATAAGGGCTTTATATAATCTGGCAAGATATTGTAAGAAAGTTATGGTCTTTTCTATCAAAGGAGAAGTTATAAGAAATAAAGAAGTGATTCATTCTTAGAATAGTTGAACAGAAAAGTATATAGCTGGCTTGGGAATAAGATTTCTCAAATGGTGGCTAGTTGCCAATCCTTTGTTCTTTTCACTTCCTCATTCTCTTTCCTCATAAGAACGTTTTGGTGGGCTACATTTGTGGGCTTTATCCTAGACATGCACAAAGGACTAAAAGGGTGGGGAAAATAGTTATCAATCATCCAATAAAGACTTAGGCAACATCCAGGAAATATTGTTACTCTGTGGTCCTCAATCTATGAGGAGCCAGGGCAGAGAACCTGCTTCTCAGGGATAAAAATCGATAAGATTTCCCACTCTGTGTGCTTGCTCCCAGATCTTTGTCTGTAGCACACCCTTCTGCAGAAATAAAGACTACCTTGCCAAGCCATTTTTGATTGTTTTATTCCTGTGAATGTGAGATGTAGATGTGAGAGTTGGACTATAAAGAAAGCTGAGTGCAAAAGAATTGATGCTTTTGAACTGTGGTGTTGAAGAAGACTCTTCAGAGTCCTTTGGACTGCAAGGAGATGCAACCAGTCCATCTTAAAGGAAATCAATCCTGAATATTCATTGGAAGGACTGATGTTGAAGCTGAAACTCCAACACTTTGGCCACCTGATGAGAAGAATTGACTCATTTGAAAAGACCCTCATGCTGGGAAAGATTGAAGGTGGGAGGAGAAGGGGATGACAGAGGATGAGATGGTTGGATGCATCACTGACTCAACGGATGTGAGTTTGAGTAAACTCTAGGAGTTGGTGATGGACAGGGAGACCTGGCATGCTGCAGTCCTTGCGGTGGCAAAGAGTCAGACACAACTGAGCAACTGAACTGAACTGATTCCTGTGACACCATTTGAGAGCATTTCCAACAATATGGATGTAATTTGGGATGGTTTGTAGATGGACATTTTAACTTTAGGATTATGCTTTTCTGCTGTTAATGGCATTAAAATTTCTTTTGAAACATATTTACTTATAGTAATCTATTTAGAATGGGCTTCCCAGGTAACTCAGTGGTAGAGAATCCACCTGTAATGCAGGATACCCAGGCTCAATCTCTGGTTGGGAAGATCTCCTGAAAGAGGGGCATGGCAACCCACCCTAGTATGCCTGCAAGGAAAATCCCATGGACAGAGGAGCCTGGTGGGCTATGGTCCACAAGATCACAAAGAGTCAGACAGAACTGAAGAGACAGCACATACAATCTTTCAGAATAATGGGTTATAACCATTTGAATGAACAACAAATCAGTGTGTCTAAATAGATGACAGAGAGAGTGATAGGAAGTTTCTTCATTATAACAGAATGAAAGTGAAAGTGAAGACGCTCTGACTCTTTGTGACCCCATGGACTGTAGCCTACCAGGCTTCTCCGTCCATGGGGTTTTCTAGGCAAGAGTACCGGAATGGGTTGCCATTTCCTTCTCCAGGTGATCTTCCCAACTTAGGGATTGGACTCAGGTCTCCTGCATTGCAGGCAGATACTTTACCCTCTGAACCACCAAGGAAGCCCCCCAAATTTTAAGGTTCTTAAACAAGTGTGGAAACTTTATGTTTTCATCCTGACCAAATTATCTGGAATACTGGAGTGGGTAACCTATCCCTACTCCAGGGGATCTTCTCAACCCAGAGATAGAACCCAGGTCCCCCACATTGCAGGCAGATTCTTTACCAACTGAGCTACTAGGGAAGGCTAGAAGGCATATAACAGAATGCAAAGTAATAAATTCAGAGGACACTATGGAGTTCTAAAGTCATGAATGTAAGCTACAAGCAGTGGATGGAAGTTTGAGGAAGAACAGGATATTTATACAATCTCAGAGAATCTCTCTATAAGATACTTATTAACTATGAAAGAAAGTTTAATTTTAAAGTGAACAAACCTGTAGACCATTTCTGGATTTGTCTGTTTATAGTGCAAATAATGCTGCTAGGACCATTATCAGAAATTATCTCTGTTGCACATTTTTAAGCAGTGCTTTAGGATATGTTCCTAGGAATGAAAATTTCTTATCATGGGTTAAGTACATCTTTAGCCCCTTTAGAAAATGTCAAAATGTTTTTTAGATGATTGTCTCAGTCTACATTCCTCCAAGCAAGATATATAAAATATTTCCATTGTTATATATCTTCACTAACAATTAGTAATGTTGCCAGACTTTTTAGGTTTATCAATGTGGTAGACGTAGAGATATTGCAAGCATATTTTCATATAAGTAAAAACCATTCATTTGTGAAATTCCTGCTCGTAAGCTGGGTCTGTTTTTTGTGGCTGTTGGCTTGTCCTTTTCCTTATCATTTCCAAAAGTTTTTATAGGTCATGCTGTTTGTTAGTTCGATGTCTTGAAAAAAGTTGGGGGTTCACTTTTTATTTTCTTTATGGAGCAAGAAGATTTTTTAAAAAAAGATGTTTCTAATTTTATTGCTATAAAAATATGAATCTTTCCCTACATGAATTATAGTTTATTTTTCAAAATCTTGTTTTAGAACCCTACATATCTCAATAACACAGAGATAATCTTTTATTTTCTTCAGAAAATTTTGAAGCTTTCTTTCAGGTCTAAGTTTAAACCATCTAGACTAGATGAGGTGAGACAGGAAACTAAAAGATTGAGGAACTGAAAAACTGAATATGTCAAATTTCTGACTGATCCTGTTTTCTACTTCAAATTTTGAATTTGTAGAATGGGAAAAACACTGGTACCTTCTTCTTACTATCATTGTGAGTTAATGTTTAAAAAGATTAATGCATATAAAGTGTTAATGATACTTGATACAGTAATTTTAACTTTATTATATTGAATTCACCCTCAGATCTTGAATATAGAGATTGAAGTTATAATCATCCTAATTTTGTCTTTGGAAAAGTTAGAGATTCGTTATTTTAAAGAATAAATACTTCCTACTTTGAAAGAGGAATCATTTTTAATCAAATAGTAAAAAGTATGCTTCTATTTTATTGGGGCATGTTTTTTGTTCTGTTTTTCTTTTTCTTTTCTTGCTTAAAATAAACCAACAATTTTGGCCCAACACAATGCAATACCCATAAGAAGCATATCCATATTGTCTGTTATTATTTAACAAACAAAAATATATATGGGTGGCACATTTATTATGCCACAAGAATTTTCTGAGAAACAGATACTAGTCACTTACTATACATATGAATGGAGAATCTTATTTTTTAATAACTCCAGCCACTTATGAATCTCTTGTTTTATCTGAAAACTGTCATTTATCCTCTCTCTTGCAGGTATTATCCCCTGTGAAGTTTGACTACACGTATAGACATTAATACAGTTCTAAACTCTGGAACCCACAGCAGTCTGCATTGCCTCTTGTATCAGATATTGCTGTTTTCTCATCTTACTGCCATTGGCCCTCCACACACACTTGTATTCTGATAAATCCATCTCCCATTACAGAATATGAAAATGTGAGATGCTTAATCTTTCTAAATGTGCTTTCCAAATGTGGTCAGTGGCACTCGAGAGAGTCTGCAGGGAGGTTTCAAAAGACAGGGTCTGGTATTAGAAAATTAGATATTGGCAGATAAGTCATCCTGTGACCGTGAGGGAATAAACTTAAGAATGAAAGACCACTGACTAAGGAAAGCAGAGCTTCAGGAAGGAATTTTTCAGAATCTTCCATGATATGTGTGTCACAGAATTAAATCAACCTAGAAATGTGCACCTCCTTGCATCTGCGTTTGATGATAAACCCCTATTTTAAAGGCAAGTTTGGTCTCATGTCTCTTACTTGGTTTTGATACACTGCTCTCATAGTTCATAGATAGCTTTTTAATTTATTAGCATGTGCAGTAGACAATGAATAAATGTTTGCTAAGTGAAAGCAACAGAGAATCACTTCCCTTTTTATATCTGCATGTTGCCTGACAAGAATATTGGTACCTACAACAGGAAATAACAGGAAGGGAAATGATGCCGCAGGCCCTTGTACTGCACAAATTAAAACCACCCTATACAAGTTTACACACTGGGTCTTTCATTTTAAACTATAGGTAAAATCATTAAACTAATTTATTGCAGTTTACATAGATTGGGCAGCAGAAGATTTACATTTACTATGTTTTATTTTAGCCACTAGAATGAATAAAATGCCATAAACTAGAGCCAAATGCTGAATACCCATTTTAGAAATGATTTCTTCCATTAATTGGTTTCCTGTTCTCTATAATTCACTATTATAGAGCAGAAAGCCTATTGAATTATATGGTTGTAATTAGGCTGTTTCTTTAACATGTTTTATGCTTCAGTATTTCTTATGCCTCAAAAAAAAAAAAAAAAGAGAAGTCTGATAACAGCTTTATATAAAGCTGTCCGTGGATGGAAATTTTTTTTTTTTTTTAAATCTCAGAAATCTTGTACTGGAAGTTTGTCCAAAATTTAAGTTACTCTTTGTGACTCAGTGGACTGTAGCCCACCAGGGTCCTCTGTCCGTGGAATTATCCAGGTAAGAATACCAGAGTGGGTAACCAGTCTCTTCAGGGAATATTCCAGAGCCAGGGATCGAACGAGGGTCTACTCCATTGCAGGCAGATTCTTTACCATCTTGAGCCACCAGGGAAGATGTGAAATAAAATAAAAAGGTATTTTTCACCTGTTGATGTAGGCAGGAAATCCCTACATTAATGTCTTTTGACATTAATCAAAAAATAAACCCAACCATATTTTTGCAAATCTTACACACACACACACACACACATACATATATAATATACATCACTGTTCTGACTAATCTAATTAGGACTGATCCTTTCACATGTATAACAGATAATACACAGTTTCATTTTTTTTCCTTCAGACATCAGACCATGATGTTTCAAAAGTTCTTTAAGAATTTTGAATATCTACAAATGTCAATACTCTATATTCTAGTTCCATTAAAAAGGATTCTCAAAAATCGCATCTCTGGATTTCCATATAAAACAAAATCCATACCTAGGCTACATTCCAGTCTTTCCCCAAACTTATCTAGTAAACGGGACATCACGGCTTTCACTGGGAAAGGAGACTGGGATTCCCCAGCCATGCCATAAACACACATGTCTGTGTAGTGGGGCTGTTGTGGTTCATCAGTCACTAAGTCGTGTCCAATTCTTTCTAATCCCATGGACTACAGAACCATCTCCAGGAGTTTCCTCAAATTCATGTCCACTGAGTCATTGATGCTATCTAACCATCTCATATATTTATATTTAAAAGCAAAGACTCTTGTTTATGTTTGGTATCAATGAAGGCAATTCTGCACATAATTTCTACCATATACTTGGAGAAAGAAAAGCTTTACTTCTTTTCTCTAAATAAATCTAACTTTTATGTTTTCACCTTCACATATTTCACCAAACTTCATGTTTATTGATCTTTCTTGTATTATCTCCATGCAAATTCCTCATATATTTTTGTCACACCTCAAACTGAACAAATTTTTTTTCATAAAGTATACAGTTGCTATAGAATTATCTAAAAGCTTTAGTCTTAGTAGTTAACTACTAAAATTACTTTTATTGGCCACTATTTCCCTGGTGGCTCAGATGGTAAAGCGTCTATCTACAATGCGGGAGACCTGGGTTCAGTCCTGGGGTTGGGAAGATTCCCTGGAGAAGGAAATGGCAACCCACTCCAGTACTCTTGCCTAGAAAATCCCATGGATGGAGGAGCCTGGTGCAGACTATGTCCATGGGGCTGCAAAGAGTTGGACATGACTGAGCGACTTCACTTCATCAATCAATTACCATACTACATTACATGTTAGAGCCTAAGCAAAAATGCTTAAGATGCATTTAAGTCCTAAAAAAGAAAAGAAAAAAATGTCAATTTAAGAATAGTAAGAAATTATTTGCATTCATGATGACTGTGCCAATGTCCATTCTTCAGCAAAATACTATTTTAATGTTTAATGCTTCAAAACAATAGTTGGTAATTGTTTCAAATATACATTTGTTCATAATGAGAGCTTTAATTTGTATGCTCTAGTTATTTTTGTTTTAACTAATGTACTAATAGGAACTTAATTTCTGCTTTATTGACTACACCAAAGCCTTTGACTGTGTGGATTACAACACACTGTGGAAAATTCTGAAAGAGATGGGAATACCAGACCACCTGACCTGTCTCTTGAGAAACTTGTATGCAGGTAAGGAAGCAACAGTTAGAACTGGACATGTAACAACAGACTGGTTCCAAATAGGAAAAGGAGTACATCAAGACTGTATATTGTCACCCTGCTTATTTAACTTATATGCACAGTACATCATGGGAAATGCTGGGCTGGAAGAAGCACAAGCTGGAATCAAAATTGCTGGGAGAAATATCAATAACCTCAGATATGCAGATGACAACACCCTTATGGCAGAAAGTGAAGAGGAAATAAAGAGCTTCTTGATGAAAGTAAAAGAGGAGAGTGAATAAGTTGGCTTAAAGCTCAACATTTAGAAAACTAAGATCATGACATCTGGTCCCATCACTTCATGGCAAATAGATGGGGAAACAGTGGAAACAGTGTCAGACTTTATATTTTTGGGCTCTGAAATCACTGTAGATGGTGATTGCAGCCATGAAATAAAAAGATGCTTACTCTTTGAAAGGAAAGTTATGACAAACTTAGACAGTATGGCAGAGACATTACTTTGCCAAAAAAGGTCCATCTAGTCAAGGCTATGGTTTTTCCAGTAGTCATGTATGGATGTGAGAGTTGGACTATAAAGAAAGCTGAGCGCTGAAGAATTGATGCTTTTGAACTGTGGTGTTGGAGAAGACTCTTGAGAGTCCCTTGGACTGTAGGGAGATCCAACCAGTCCATCCAAAAGGAGATCGGTCCTGGATGTTCACTGGAAGGACTGATGCTGAAGCTGAAACTCCAATACTTTGGCCACCTCATGCAAAGAGCTAACTCATTGGAAAAGACCCTGATGCTGGGAAAGATTGAGGGCAGGAGGAGAAGGGGACAACAGAGGATGAGATGGTTGGATGGCATCCCTGACTCAATGGGCATGAGTTTGAGTAGACTTCAGGAGTTGGTGATGGACAGGGAGGCCTGGCGTTCTGTGGTTCATGGGGTTGCAAAGAGTAGGACACGGCTGAGTGACTGAACTGAACTGAATAACAAAAACCTTAATCATACAGAGTTGGGAGTCCAAAAAAGGGAGCTCTCATGAACTGCAACAATACCAGAGCACAACACAAAGAAGAAAGACTCCTCTTCTTTCCTGGCAAAGACTTAGCCTATGAAAAGCCACATACTCTTCATTTACTATAGCCCTTCCAACTTCCTTTTCTTCCCTGTAAAAATGTCTTCTTTTCTTGCCCTTGGGAACTTAGACTTGGCTCCCCATGGTTGCAGACCACAAAACTGCAATTTTCTGCTGATGCCAAATAAATGTTTCTTTTCTGGGAAATATCTGATAGACTGTTTGTTTCATGTCAACACTAAAAAGTGTTTCATGTCAATACTAAAAAAGTGCATTACTTATCTCAGTCATGTTGTACATCCTTGTCTTTATATGGATAAGACTCATATGTCCAGTCATTTTATTTATTTATTTTTTTGTTCAGTCATTTTAAAATGTATTTCCAAATGTTTTGTTTAAGTAATATTTGCATTGTCACTGTCATGAGATATATTTCATGAAAGACAACAAATATTTTAGAAATATGTAAGTAAATCTTGCCATCATACTTAAAGTATTAATATGTATATTTAAATAATGCTTTTAAAATTCATTCCAGAGAAAGTTCACACAAGATTTTATAAATAAAGTTTCTATAGCCTAACTGCTTCTGAACCTGGAAGGTAGTTTTCCTTCTGAAAAGAAATGTTATTTTTTATTTGTTACATCTTACTGATCAATGTGAATGTCTAGTACCTTGAGAAAATAACATGCCTTAGAATGTAAAATGGACTACAAATTCAAAACCCTTTCATAGTAATTGCATAATTAACTCCTAATGTCGTACTTGAAAGAAATGATAAATGCTGTATTATATTCAGCACAGCAATCAGATGTACCAATATGCTAGTTCTAAGTGTTTCACCTCTGATATAATCATTTGCAACTTTTCCCAACCCCTTATAGAAATTTTGACACTTTATGATTATTAAGCAATTTCAACTGAGAATGATGTGACAACACATATATTTGAATATAACCATAAAACAAATTATTTTACAGCCAGATTTGAACTGACTTTCTTAATAGATTTTCTCTAGTCAACACTGATCTTGGGAAAATGCATATTTCTTCCCACTGTCTCTGTGTATCTAAGAAGGAATTAGAATGGACATTTGGCTGAGCACAATCCAAATAGATGCAAAATTCAGATGATTTTTAGATAACTTAAAATTTAGGTAAATTTTAAATCCCTCACTCACATCAAAATAAAGAACTGAATAATATTTGAAAAGTATTTCCTTGGAGAGAGCTGTGCTATAAGCTTCTCCCACTGACTTTTCAGGAATCTGGGTATAATCTCCCAATCCCAAATTAAGACAGCGTGACTCTAAGGACATCATTCAGTACATTGAATAACTGTGCTACAAACTGGGTAGGGGGGTGGGGGGGTGGCATTTAACCTTCCCACTTGAGAAATAGAATGAAATAAGGATTCTATCTGAAAGGAGGGCAGTATCATGAATAGACCTAAAGGAGGAAGAGCTAGAGATAAGACCTGATGCCTAAGTGCTGAAAAAGGTTCAATCAATGAATCTCAGAAAAATTTGCTACTTGCAAAGATGATACCGATGTACCATCTGTAGAGATTGGTGGGGGTCTTTGAAGGAAGCACAGATGTATTGATTAAAAAAAAAAAAAAAAAAAAAAACAGCTTTAAATACCTACCTATCTGGTAGGTATTCATACCTACCCTATGCCGATCTCTGCACTTCTTCTCTCTCACCAAGCCCCAAAACTAAGGATATTGGCAAGTTGGAGGAGGATGAATCACACAAGGTTTGAACAGAGAAAGAGGAAAAAGCTTATAGCTCCATCCTTCCTAAATTACTGGCCTGCAAATGGCTCAATCTGACAAGAAGGAGAGGTCTCAACATTAAGCCAGACAAATGACATGAGTTGACACTATGCTTTAAGATTCTGAATTGATCATGGACATTTTTACCACCTTAAAGTTGCAGAAATGTCAAGATGCCTGCTTGAGTTTCTCAAGGGGCAGTGAAATAATCATGCTGATAGTGAATATAGTAGATACTCATAGACAAAAATAGTTGTTTTTGTGTATTTTATGTCATAGTCTGTGCTTAAATTTTCAAAGTATTCACAAGGATAAAGTGGCCTTCACAAGGGGGCAGTGTTTCCTCAACACAGGAGCACTGTTACTCCAAACATGCAGTCTTAGCCTCACGTCATTTGCAATATTATCCACCACGGCTTTGACACAAACACTGTGGTGTATTGGCCTGGATTCCAGGTATATTACACATTTACTAGAACTGTTTCCTCAGAAAAAGGAAGTCGTGGTCTCATAAGTGAGGAAGACACTTGGTTAATGATGTACAATTTTTAAAAAGACATGAGAAGGATATGAAATTGGAACATGCCACAAAACCTACAGGGCTTCTCAGGTGACAGAGAAATTGCTCCAATCGATTTTAACATCCCATTAAGGACAGCCAGCAAACCAGGGGATGTACTGTCTGCAACACTGAAGCATTCCTCTGGAGACTCAGTCTTGGTAGAATAAATGAAAGGGGGTAATTCCTTCTATTAATTCAGTTCACTCTGGCAATTGATAGGAATATTGAATCAGATTCCTGAAAACTTCACACACTGAAGTGGAGGTATGGAGAGGTCTATGATAACTAAATAGAAGTGAGAATACAATATGAATTTTCAAGTTTATTATATCATAACCTAAGGGCAAACAAAATTTTCTCCTCCAGTAATAAAAGGGAAATACCGAGTAAATGGATGAAAACTTTCATTATGATGTACAAAACAGTAGAGATGAAAGCATAAGCATTACATTTTGGGGTAAAAATAAATGAGTGGGATGTGACCTTCTCCACATTGTTCAGACAACATTGATTCCCTAGTTCACAAATATGGCTTAGTAACATGCAGAAATGTACACCTGCATCTTTCAAACAATAATTTTAGTCATGCTAATTTTGTGTAGAAAAGAAATAGAATATGATTACTGCCCAGTCAAATGTATGTCAAATATTCTAATCAATTTAACAGGATTAAAATGAATATATGTGTTTGATCACTGCATATGAAAGGCATGCATTATACAACTATTTAGAACAGAATTTTTATTTCCACTGATATTTCACAAAATAAAAAAATAAAATACAATAACTCGACACAGTTATTGGGAAAAGACACAATGGTTCTAAAAAGATAAATGCATATATATTTGTAGGTTGGAAATGCTAATGTATTAATGAAATATAATTCACAAGATTAAAGTTTATAGTAAAAATACAATAGGCTAATGATAAAATTTTTCAGCATTAGCTCTTACTTGAGGATGAATTATATTTTTGTCCTTGTTTTGGACTACAGTGATCATTTATTTCTCTCAATAGATTTAGTTTTCACCCACACATTTCAAACTTGTTTAAAAATACAAATTACATTTTTCTTACTTCTGGTAGTATTTCTCATCTGTCCAGAGGAAGAACTGACACGACTCTGTGTGTTTTATAATAAGAGAGCTGAGAAAGGAATCCAAGATACTGCCCAATGTTTTTGGAAAACTGGGTAGATGGTACTTCTATTTACAGGGATGAGAAAGACAAAAGGATGTTTACAGGAAGATATTACGAGTTCAATTTTAATATATTAGAAGTTGAAAAATGTATACATTATCAAATAGATATGTTAATTTGATTCTCAGGAATGAGATCCTAAGAAGACATACTGATTTTAGTATCACTATATGTGATCATTATATGTACATTATCCTTGAAGCTACAAGAGTAGATGAGTTCAACCACAAACCCATAAAATTTATAGAATGAAAAAAAGAAGAAATGTAAGAAGTTATTGGGTTAATATAAAGTCTTGAGAGGGAATATGTGGCAAAAAGGGAAATATAGAAAAGGGTCAAACGTTTTAATGACCTGGGGGTCCATAAGGAAACTGAGGGAACCCCCATGAGAAATTTACCTAATTAGAGAAATTTCAGTTTAGAAAATCTTGAAAATTTGAGCAGTGGTCCCTTGTGTCTTGAACACCACACACTGTTCATTCAGTAAACAGACAAACTAGCCAATTTGTTACAACACATGTCAGTTCATCTTAACCCTTGAATTCCATGGTTTGTGATTTTTCACCAGCAAATCTGAGTACAAATTTCCTTAAATTTTCATCTGTGTTCTGGGAGGAAAGTAACTGTCCACCCCCTCTTTTTCTAATTCCAACAAGAGACAACTCAGACACTTTTATGAAGTGGCTGGAAACTCAGAACGGGAAAAATTCAATCCATGATGAAACAGAAAAACTGATTACTCTGCTAATTCTCTTTCTTGAGAGCAAAATCATAGAAAATTCTGGGGCCCAGCAATAGAAGTAGTATTGGCAAGAGTGGGTTAAAAAAAAAACAAAAAAAACACAAGACAAGCTAGATTATGTGTGTTATGACTTGGTCAGGTAGAACTTGATCTCCCAGAATTCTTGACTCTAAATGAATTATTCTATCAGGTGTCTGGCCTGTGAAGAAAGCCATAATTAATGAGAATCGCTAAGGATTCACTGGGTTGTGTCATACAAGCTTCATTTATTTCATTTTTTAAAAAATTGATAGAGTTTACTAGACTGGTGGGTTTCCCTGGTGGCTCAGATGTTAAGAATTCACCTGCAGTGTGGGAGATCTGGTTCAATCCCTGGGTTGGAAAGATTCCCTGCAGAAGGGAATGGCTACCCACTCCAGTATTCTGGCCTGGAGAATTCCATGGACAGAGGAGCCTGGAAGACTTCAGTCCATGGACTTCCCCGGTGGCTCAGACAGTAAAGAATCTGCCTGCAATGTGGGAGACCTGGGTTTGATCCCTAGGTTGGGAAGATCTCCTGGAGGAGGGTATAACAACCGACTCCAGTATTCTTGCCTGGAGAATCTCCATGGACAGAGGGGCTTGATATATATAGCAATATATATAATTATCATTGCTGTTGTTCAGTTGCTAAGTCATGTCTGACTCTGACGCCATGGTCCACGGACTACAGCACACCAGGCTTCCCTGTCCCTTACTATCTCCTGGAGTTTGCTCAAACTCATGTCCATTGTGAGCTTCCCTGGGGGCTCAACAGAAAAGAATTTGCCTGTAATTCAGGAGACCTGGGTTCCAACCTTGGGTCAGGAAGATGCCCTGGAGAAGGGAATGACTACCCACTCCAGTATTCTCGACTGGAGAATTCCATGGACAGAGGAGATTTACAGGCTACACAGCCCATGGAGTCACAAAGAGTTAGACTCACATACACATATCTACATACATATCCATTTTATCTTTAAAATTTCCTAAAGTGTGAGTTCTATATTTTTACTACTTGTCTATAAAATAGTATATGAAGATAATGCCAAATTTATGTAATTCATAAAAATGTACATATATTTGAGTACATATTTAACGATTTTAACTGATGAAATGTTTCATCAGAAACATTTGGAGATAGCTCTAAAGTACATGAGTGGTGAAATGTGCCTCAAAAACTATAGATTAAAAGAATTGTTCAAATTAACTAATTAACTAATGGTTCAAATTAACTAATTAACTAATGGTTCAAATTAACTAATGGTTAATATAACAGACACTATTTATAAAACAAGTAAATGTATGTGTGTATATGTGTCTGTGAGTGTGGGTGTGAGTGAGAATTAATTGGATGGTTGGGGAAAAGGTTGTTCCGAAACATGATACCAAAATATGTTAATAATATTTATAGACAACAGGAGAAAAAATGATTTGAGGCAAAAAGACATGCATTTGGTTTTATGGCATAAAAGTACAGGAGAATCGTTTAACTTTAAAATTGAATTTCAATATGCAAAATGACTATCATGTGTTGAGAAAACTGATGGCGTTTATTAGCTTTTATTTGACTGCAGCCTCAGATCTCATCATGCATGCTCATTCAATTACCACTATTGAACTCTATGTCAAAGAATAAAATATCTGAAAAATTACCTATAAGCAGTACCACCACAGTTTTATATTTAAAAATTATACTAGTTTCCATTCTACACATAATTTTAATTTTACACCTATAGGTATTCCTACTACTAGATTAATTAAAAACCAAAATGAAATCCCAATGTTATACATTTTGTTTGAGGACTTCTTTGAAGGTCAATCCTAAAGGAAATGAACCCTAAATATCCATTGGAAGGACTGATGCTGAAGCTGAAGCTCCAATACTTCAGACACCTGCTGCAAAGAGCTGACTCACTGGAAAAGACCCTGATGCTGGGAAAGACTGAGGGCAAGAAGAGATCGGGGTGACAAAGGATGAGATGATTGGATGGCATCACCCACTCAATGGACTTGAGTTTGAGCAAACTCCTGGAGATGGTAAAGGACAGGGAAGCCTGGCATGCTGCAGTCCATGGGGTAACAGTCAGACATGACTTAGCTACTGAACAACCACAGATGGTCCAGTGGTTAAAGAATCCACCTGCCAAGGCAGGGGACAAAGGTTCAATCCCTGATCCAGGAAGATCCCACATGCTGAGGGCACCTAAACCCGTGCTCCACAACTACTAAACTTGCACTCTAGGGCGCACGAACCAACAACTACTGAGCCCTCGTGCCATAATTACTGAAGCCCACAAGCCCAGAGCCCATGCTCCACAGAAGAAGTTATTTCAGTGAGAAGTTTGCACATCACAACTAGACAGTTGCCCCTGCTTGCCTTAACTCGAGAAATCCCACAGTTAGCGACAGAGACTCAGTGCAGCTAAAATGAAATACATTACTTAAATAAAAAACCAAAACCAAAAAATCATTAAATTTTTTTGTTTGAAAAAAGTTATTCTTTAATTAGTCAAGCAATGGCATTGATGTATCTTTAATCTTACCTATTCTATATTACCATCAAGTCATGACTTTATTAAGCTAAATTTTAGAAAGATCCATTAGAATGAGTGAGACTTACCACTGTACAGCCTCCTCCCACAAAATAATTAACGCTGGAGGAAGAAAAGTATCCAACTCCTCAAGATTTCCCTGAAAGGAAAAAAATAGGAAATACATTTTTAATTTACATTTTTTGGCAGTTATAGGATGTCAAATCTAAACCAATTGGTGGGATGCAAAAGGAGCACAATAATTGGCATTTGATAGATTAATGGAATTGACTGATACTTTGAAAAAAATACCATCAAAAGGGTGTTTATATTATTTCCTTGATGGAAAGTGTTATAATCCATTTTTTTTAATTTAAAAATTCAATTTAAAGATAATATTTAAAGAGCAAATATAATCCTTAATTTTTTCTGACATAAAATTAATGCTATAAGAAACTACATATTAATTAACCACAAACACCATTTTCTTTTCTTAAATGAGAAGTTACTTAAAACATATTTTATATATAAGATGTTTACATCTGTTTTTGTTCTGTGCTATGTAAGAAAATTAACTATTCTCAATTTTTATTGATATACTACTAATTGTTCATATGTGTTTTCTTATAGATTAAAAAAGTGTTGTTTATCAAAGTATGTTTATTATCTATGGAACTCTTGCCACATACCCAAGTGACTGCTGTATTCTAGGATCATCAATGACTTTCAAATTTACAGCACAATACTAAACACAAAATAATGAGGCCATACCTATAAAAAAACATGTACATCAAAAACCTTAAGTGAATCAGCTTACAGGATAAACAAGTTAACTGATGAAGTCACCAGAAGTGCACAACTCAAAGAAAAATCATAGACAATTAAATATTTAACTTAAAATCATGCATCTAACAGCAGAAAATTGAACTGGGTGAAAAAGATCAGGTGGTCCCATCAACTGTCTAATGATTGATTGGTCATGTGCTCCTAAGTTCCAAAAAGAAAGCACAAATGGCAAAATTTCTACCATTTATTAAACACAAAGAACTAAGCATTTAGGGTTTATCATGATTGCTTATGTCTGACCCAACTATCCCTTCCCTCAGACAACCAGGCTTTTTATGTTTCTTTCTTCCTAAAATGTTCCTTTGCTGCCTATCCAAATATTATTCATTCTTTCTAAACCAAACTCTGAACTCACCTAATGTATGGAGCCATAATATTTTTTGCATTCATAGACTTGTTTTAGTATTAACACATACTTCATCATGCATTTTCACATATGTATCTTTTTTCAATTACATCTTTAGTTCACTGAAACAGCAATAAAGTTCTATTAATTTTGTGTATATTGAGAAATTCAGAATTAAGTAGACTGGATTAAGCAGGGGAAAACTATATTTATATAAATATAGTACCTTTGTGTATAGATAGGTGGAGAGATATATATTACTTAGTTGATGGAAAAGATTTGATACTATACACTATATCTAGAATGATCAATGGAAAAATCTCTTTTGACTGACCAGGAAACAACTTCTGGTTTTGAAAGGAAGGGACTGCTTTGCTGTCTAATTTGGCAAACATTTCTCGCTCAGGACTAACAGACTACTACATTGAAACTAATTTCTTCTACATGCCTTTAGTGAATAATGTTAAAATCTAACAAGTCATTTCTAGAACCTTCTGCTGAACTTACAAAGCACTTAAGTTCTGCAGAACCTAAGCAAAATAACATGTATTGAGTAATTACTATGTGCCAGATGTCTTTTGCATATTGTTGATCTTTTTTTTTTTTTCCCCCATGATTAATGCAAACTAATGAGGTAGAATTCGTTGGTTTCTCTTCCTTTCAGGTGAGAAACCTGAAGCAAAGAGATTTTTGAGTTACTTTCCAAAAACATCCTAACCAATAAATGGTAGAGTTAGAATTTAAATGCAGGAAGTCTGACTCAGAGCCTTTTATTCTAACTAAAGTTACCTACTACCTGTCTACAAGTCACATATTCTAGTTAAAGGGGGAAGGGAATTCCGGAAGGAAGGGATAAGAAAAATATTTCACACACTGATGAAACGTGGAACTGACTTCTTCTTCTTTTTTTTTTTTTTAAGCCAGCAGCAGTTCCTAAAGGATTTCCTGGTCACATCGCTTCCCTGATATGCTAAAGGCAGTTTTAGAACCAATGTTTTCATGTAAACAAGTCAAACATTATAAAAACATTATCTAGATATAGAATTACCCTTGGGAGTTCAAAAAGAAAAAAACAACTTTATTTCTAGATATTAACATAGGCATAACAACATTATCAAATATTTTTTTGTTACTTTAGAATTTAAATTATGGAATTTAAGTAAGCTATGGGCTTCCCTTGTAGCTCAGTTGGTAAAGAATCTGCCTGCAGTGCAGGAAACCCGGGTTCATCCCTGGGTTGGGAAGATCCCCTGGAGAAGGAAATGGCACTCCAGTATCTTTGCCTGGAAAATCTCATGGACAGAGGATCCTGGTGGGCTGCAGTCCATGGGGTCGCAAAGAGTCTGGCACGACTGAGCGACTAACACTTACTTAAGATTTAAAACAGCTTTTAAATTTGACCTCTACCTCTCTGCTCTTGAACATCTTAAGCATTTTTTTTTCTTTTTTTTTTTTTCTTCGTCATCTTAAGCATTTTTATATTAACAAATACAGCATCTGTAACAACAGTATAATTTTGAGCTTTTAGTGCTATGAATTTCACATTTCCCTAAGCCAACCCTGTTCCATAAACTGTGCATGCTTCAGACACTAAAGCAATATTTAAAGATGGTGGGGTTCAAAACTTATTCATGGGAATACTGCTACCTTTTGTTTCTAGGGGCTGATTTACAAGCTGTTATGTCTTTTTCTTTTTTAAGCCACACCTCACAGCACACATGATCTTACTTCCCTGATCAGAGCTTGAATTGGTGTAGTGGAAGTGTGGAGTCTTAACCACTGGACTGCCAGGGAAGTTCCAGTGAGTCTTAAAAAAAACCACTTCTAAAAAAAATTATAGCATGCATTTAACTTTGAGATTATTGCCAATAATGTTCTCCCCTTTTAAAATTTAGGAAAAAATGAGTCTCAAGCACACTGAATTCATGGCTCAGTTTTACTCAAGTTGTTCTTAGAACTTGTAGGGGCTTCCTTGGTGATCCTGTGGTTAAGGCTCTGTGCTTCTAAATATAGGGGGCTCAAGTTCAATCCCTGGTCAGGGAACCAAGGTCCCACATGCTGCATGACATGGCCAAATTTTTTTTTTAATTAAAAAAAAAAAAAAAACTTGGGTTTTTCTTCTGTTTTTTTTTTTTTCTTCTGTTTTTTGAAGCTGGGTTTCCTGTTATTTCTTTTTGCTTTATTTCTTTTGTGCTACACTATTATCATTTTCTGGCACTTCTTATTTTGCTTTTAGTTTTCACAGAAAAAGTGAATAATAGACTCTTATCCACAACATGCACATACAAACAAGAACAATGTGTGGGTGTGGGTGTGTGAGTGTTATTTAAGTTTAAGGTCCTTTCTTACATAAGACATGCCATTAAAAATGTAGAAGGTCATCACTAATCTTCATACACACCAAATATTCTTTAAAAAAATTAATGAATATCAGTGTTACAAATTAAATTTTACCTCATGGTCACTGATTTGAATTCTTAGAACAGTAAAACTGACTATGAATAGGTAACAAAGACCAACAGTTAAGAAGACATACAATATTGGGGAAAAGGTAAAATTTATTAAGTATGCCTTCTGATCTATAATGAAATACATCATATAAAAGAGGGAATTTCTGAGGGCTATAAAAATATACAATAAAGTAGGTGAAATGTTTTAAAAAAGTATGTGCACTCATTTTGAAAGTTCTTTAGCCCCTTGTAATAAAGGATACAGATAGTTAACATGCCTTATCTGATAAAAGATACATATATACACATAGTACAATGCTTTCATAAAAAGTTTATAAAATATAATCATGCAACCAATTGGCCTCAATTCATAAAGTTAAAACTAACTCTGTATCACATTGAAATTTGATTTTTCCTATAATAAGCTCAGATATTTATGATTTAATTTCTAATCTTCCCTTAAATCATAAATATCTGTCCCTGCCTCTGACTCTTCTCCTAGTCTGTCTCAGCCTTCTCACTCTTCTTACTGCCCTACCCAGGTTAATCCCAAGTTAACCTCTTCATATGCCCTCAAACCAAAACCTTTATCACCTCTGTCCCTGCTAACTGAAAACTCTAGATCCACCTGACATTCTACTTCCTCCATTCCAAATCTTATATTGCCCAGCTCTGACAACTTGATTCCCAAATCAATGAAACTCCTAATTAATGGCTTTTCAAATTAATAATAGTTTATTTTGTTAAAAAAATTTAAAAATTGGTTGGAAAAAAAGAGAAGTGTATAAAAAGCAGTAAGGCAGCATGCCTCTGAGTATTATAGAGCACTGTCCAAGAACCAGAACGAGAACCAACTGAACCAAGAACCAGAAAGTCTATATCCTCATCTGTCTGTGTTTAAAATATAGGAGTATATATGCACCCATCTACATCATGGGATGGAATATGTTTCATAAATGATCATTGCAGATTCCTGCTGGCCTGTAGGTCTAAAATAAGGTCCACTGTTAGACATTCATAGGCAGCTGACAGCACACCAACTGCCACTAATACTGCATGTCTTTCAAATAAATTCAGTATTAGATATTTCAAAAACTCATATTAATTTATTAATGCTTTTGACAAGAACCAGAGCAGGTTAGAGTGGACAGTGTACATACATTAGCAGCATCTCTGCTTTCTAAGATCTGTGTCCATCCCTTTTGCCATGACATTTCGGAATCTCGGACACACAATTGGTAGCCTGTTTCCAGCTAAGATGATGACCAAAGTGTTACCCGTCATGCTTAATTCACTGATGTATCTGGAAAGATAGGTCTGGCTAAACATTCTAAGACTGATTTTTGTGAAAGTGAAAGTGTTAGTCACTCAGTCGTGGGGACTCTTTGCGACCCCATGGACTGTAGCACGGCAGGCTTCTGTGTCCATGGAATTTTCCAGGCAAGAATACTGGAGTGGGTACCCATTCCCTTCTCTAGGGGATCTTCCTGACTCAGGGATCAAACCCGGGTCTCAGGAATTACAGGAGATTCTTTACCATCTGAGACACCAGAAAGCTTGTTGGAATTCAAGAGTCACATCAGATGACGCTCCACCACACAATGTGAGGTGACCATTCAGATACCAAACAGTAGCTGAAGACCACTTGCATATGTTTAAGAAATTTGATCAGGTTTCCACAAACTATATAAATATTCTTTTGAAACAGGAAACAAATACATTTATTTTACACTTTGTGAATGGTTTAATTAAGACAAGTTTCCCATGGGAATAGACCTCTAATATTTGCGAGGGCAAAAATCATCTGTTGGAAAGCGTGTCAGGTATCTTACATACATGAAGATGTTTTGTTTTGCTTTATTGCCATTGTAGTATCTAGAAAATGATTCCATGGACGGGAACTTGAAAGACAGCTCAAATTAAGTATTTTAAAAGAAAAAGGAAAATGAGGCAAACAAACTAAACCCTTCTAAACTTTGCATTCTGTATAGTTATCATTTTTCTCTATTTTTTGCTTATCAGTCATCCCCTCTTAGAAAAGTAGCTTGCCTTTACTATTTTCACATCTCTTCATGGCTTAAGCACTTTCTCAGAGATCTAGGCATGGACACTGCTACAACTGAAGCTGCCAATGACTTCCACATTGACAATTCCACTACAGACCTCTGTTATTTTACTTTTTATTTAACATTTGGTTCTGCTGACTACTGTCATTATCTTAAAACTTCTCTCCTAAATCCCATGACACGGTGTCCCTTTAGTTTTCTTCCTATCACTCTGGTTATTCCTTTCTAATTGTTGATGTGTACCTCACAATATTTTTTCCTCAGCACTTCATCTTGGACACTTTGCCCTTCTCACTACATACTGTCTTTCGTGATGGCTTCATACAAAGTCATAGTTTCAAAAATATTACTAATAAATTCCACATGAATAGCTCCCAAACCTATAAATCAAAATTTACTACTGGACATGTATGTCTCAATGTCCCAAAGAGGTTTCCCATTTAACTTGTAAAAGTGTTCGATCATCTTGCTTCTATTAATCTGTTCTTGCAATCTTTATTTCTGTGAACAATAATAATATATAACATTTTCCCACATTTATTCTGCACTTGACACTTATAATATCTTTCTCATTCTACAATCTCATAAGGGGGATATTAATATTATCACCACACTGAAGATGAAGAAACTGATGCACAAAAGGTCAAGTTACCCACCTCAATTCACATAACTAATAAGAATTGGGTCTGAATTGCCTACATACTTAACCACTACATATTGAAAGATATTGTCCCACTTGCACAAATTAGACTCTTTGAATCAACTGAGATTTCACTTTTTTACCTCAGAAAGCTGTCATCATTCATTTTCTAGATTATGGGTATAAAATATTTATTGTATCCATTTCTTTCTCTCCATCTCTATGGCTTCAACTTCAGTTTAGATCTTCACTTCTCATCTTCATTATTTGAATAATTATGGCTCTTTTACTAGCCCTTATACAGACAATAAACTTTAATCTCTGGTCTTGATTTCAAACACTTTATTCTGTTGCTGTTTAAGATCAGTCTATATAACTGGGAAAAAGTGATATGACGATGAAAAAAGTTGACCTAAATACCACCTTCATTTCCAATTGACCATATAAAAAAGGCACGTACATAGATTTGATGGGCACAGAACTCTTAGCACCTCCCACAGCACAATTTCCTAAGGACAGAATTTCTAACCATCAAAAATATGACTGAATTGTCAAAAAACTGAAAATCTATAAAAAGTCACCATTCTATCTGTACTTTGACAACTTAAAATTCTCATTCACATATACAAAATAATACAAACCATGGTTTTTCTCTCCTGGGATGTTCAAGGCATGCAAACTGTCTATGTCCCCACAGGCAGTTATGATCAGGATATGCCAAAACATAGTTATGAGAAAAAGGGGTCTTATGAGTTTTGTCTGTCAAAATTAAATTTTGCTAGTCTCTAGTATCTGAATATGTTTATACAGAAATGAAATGGAAGTTGCATTAAAGATTGTGAAGAGTTACTTAAGTTAGTCAGATTATCATGTGAATTCAAGAATATTTTATTTCAGTTTCTACCTGAAAGAACTTTTCCTCACATAGAAAACACATCAACTAAAACTAAAAACACATAAACTAAAAATATTTTTGTGTCCTAAGAAAAGTCACTAAGCTTCTATGACTCCTTAACTAGAGAGTAGAGGTTAGTAGATGAATTCTAAAGTCTTTTTCTGCTCTACTCTTCCAGTTTGGGTGGATTTTTTGAGTTGAATAAAATTCCTTTGGTATCATCACCAAATCAGCAAACTGTTTTGCTGGTTTAGAGAACGAAAAATGTAAGAAATTTATGATTTACAGTTTGAGCTTCACAATTTGAATTGTTTTAATTTCCAATGAAAACAACTCAGAAGCTTTAATGCCACTCCCCTAAATTACCTTCAATTAATAGGTACTCCATCAGAATCACAAAGACATACACATTGTTTTCAGTAACAAATGTCTGTCTTTCAGAGTAAGGATATAATTGGAATAGAAAAAGTGAATGGCAGCTGCAACCTCAGAGTTTGGTAAAACTCTGCTCAGAAAAAAATAAGCTTGAACTAGAGGAAGTGGTGAGATGAACAAGCATTTTTGGTTTAAAAGATCAATAAAAATGAATGCACTGATGTAATGTTCCTGACCAGAGAACTCAAAAGTGTTTCCATTTTGTTTCAAGTCTGATGTCATTGAATTAAGAACCCTCACACAGTCTTTATGCAAGCAGGATGTAGCTTTGAATAAACAGACATCCAGCACATTTGACCATTGCTCAAAACACTTTAGATACATCTAATAGGGAGTCCTTGGAGCAGACTTCTACCCAAACCACATACTGAAAATTCCAATTATACAGGCAACCACATCACTACAACCTAATTGCCACTATCCTGAATGTAGGATGCGATAACTGCTTATGCACCCTTATTTTTCTCAAATAAGCATTAATGATCCTTTCAATTTAGCAGACTGCCCAGGACTGTTGGGAGGATGAGCAGCAAACTCCTTAACAACCAGAGGCTACAAATTGGTTTGTGCCTGCTTGTTTATGGAGCTTACTTAGTTAACTTTTTTCCAAACCAGTGGATATCTTAAACATTTCCTTCCCTAACAAGGAAAAGCTCTTTTAAAAAATGAGATTCTAAAACAATAAAAATGATAAAGAAGAAAAATGGGAGAAAGGATTGAGCAAAACAGGTATTAAATTCAGAATTAAATTGAACACTGATAAACCTCACTGTTAAAGCCATTTAAACAAATTGAAATGTATCCTTCCCTCTCAGTTTCACACAAAGTGCAATATCCCCTATTTTAAAATTAGATAAGCTGCTTAAAAGCTATTACTGTAAAACTCCACCTTCTCGCTAACCAAATTTACTGTAATGTGGGTGAGAGATTTTTTCTTTCACTATTTCTATTTGTTGTTTTGAAGAGAGTGATACATTTAAAATGTTGTTCATGTTCTTAAAGTAAATGCATTTCAATGTTTTTGAAAAAATTAAGAATGTAAAAATATACAGTAGCTCCATAAAAAGACATGCTTTCTCTAGAAGAAAAAATACATTTAAACAACTCACGAAAACACATTATGCCACTAGTGAAAGAAAATAACTTTTAAAAGTAACAATTGTAAATGATATTTTATTTTTTCATGCCCACACACACACAAATCTGCTTTGAGAAATATATAGTTGTGCCTTGAGATAGTTTGAAACTATGTGAAAGACTTGAGACTGTATCACTGAAGCATTTCCAGTTTTAATTTTAAATGTGCTAGAAACAAAATAAGTAGAAATATGAAATTCAATGGAATTGAATTCTGGGAAAGTCAAACTTAAAAGAACTAGATATCTAGATCTTAACTATAGAAAGTAATTTTCTCAGGTGGTAAGTCACTATTTTTGAGATCTAAAATAAAATAAGCCTGTGAAAACAAGCCTACTATATTTTGGATCATCTATTTGAAGCCTGTTATTCATTGCTGTCTAGAATTGAGGGGTGGGGAAGGAGCAAAACCATCCTCAATTGCTTTGTTTAAGCCCCTACAAGACTCATTAAAAGATATACTATGAGCAATAAATCCAACTTTAAAAATTTCAGCAATCTGGATATCACAAATATGAAAATGCTACTAGCTGGTTTAATCTTATCAAATATTATAACTTTTTTGCATGATCAAATGCATGAAATGATTAAGTATATTAAGAATTTTTATTACCTAGGGGAAAAAAAAGCTGCTGTTAAGGCAACTTAAATAAACCATAAAGTTCAGATCCAGGCTGTCACCCATTAGCAGTTGCCTTCCCTGTGAATCCTAAATATAATGTATGATCTCATTCACTCACAGCAAAATACCATCCTTCTTAGAAGTACATCCTCAGTGACAGCATTTCTGGAATGTCATTCTAGCTCAAGAAAAGCAGCATCCGCAGTACTGCACAATCAGCCTCAGAAGTATTGCTATTTAGAACCAGAACGACAATGAATAATGGTAAGAAATAGGGCACTGCCCCCGTGGGAATGCAGTAGCAGAGGTAGCAAAATACTTAAACTTCCGACTGCGTTTTCCCAGAGACTTAAACGCCAGCAAATACGGCCCTGTAGGCATGAAAAAGATAAGAGTGAATTTAACCCTCTTTTCCCCGCTCAGTTGCCACAAGGGTCATTCTCTATGTGTAATTTAACGTTTATTCCATTTCTGGCTCTACTACTGTGCATTTTGAAGACTCAGCAGAAAGAGGCATGGGGAGACTGAAGACTCAGAGATCAATCCTGAAGGTAGATTAAGCTGTTAGATATAACCTATTAAAACACCATAGAGGGCCAACTTAGTTAAGGGTAGCCCAACAGAGCTGTTGAAAAGAAAACCTATTTATCTAGACGGTTTCCTGAGAACTCAGAAAGCTGCTGTTTCAGGTATAGAATTCTGCTCTCAGAACTTTTACCTGCTACCTTCTGCTGGCATTCTTATTAAGACACAGTCACCCTTAGGAAGGGGAACAAGATGGCAATTAGTAGGACGGAGAACACATCTGTATCTATGAAGGAGCTGACAGAGATTGTGCCATTTGCAGAAGGTAAAATCAGAGAACTGAGAACCAGCAGAGAACAACCCAGATGAGGGAGAATTCCAAAACAGTAAGATTGAGGCTTGTCTCGGTATGCTTACTTTGGCCCCAACCTTGAAGTATACTTTTCCTCTCCCTACCCTGCCTCATTTTCACACTAGCGGTAAAGAATCTCCCTGCAATGCAGGAGACTCGAGTTTGATTCCTGGGTTGGAAGATCCCCTGGAGAAGGAAACAGCAACCCTTCGGGAAATCCCATGGACAGCCTGTCGGGCTACAGTTCATGGAGTCACAGAAGAGTCAGACATGACTGAGCATGCATGTATTAAAATAACATTTACCACCCAGAACTTTTTAAAAACTTGAGGATATTTTATTTTCAAGAATTCATTGCTTTACCTAATAAAAAATATATTTCTGAAAATAAAAATTATCAATTCCCCATAATGTGAACACCTGAAGAATTTAAGAGTCTAGAAAGAAAGAGCACAGTTAAAATGAGAATACTTGAATTTTAATCTCACTTTTGGCACACACTAAACATGGGCATTTATTGAGCTTTTATGGATTTCATTTACTTTCTAATTTATACAAAAGAGGGCAAGAGAGATATCACCTTTAAGATATCACAGAGCTCTTGTTTAAGTCTCACAAACAAGACCAATAAAAAAAAAAAAAAAAAGATATCACAGAGCTCTAAAAAACACTAGACTGTTCAAAATTAAATATTTTCTGGATAGGGATTAAAGAAAATATGAATTTTGCTTCTGCCTTTTGGCAAGGATTGGACATCAGATTATTTCTGTTTATGACATGTATACATAAAACTAATATATACTGGTCACAGGGTGACTAAAACCATTTGGGTCTGAAAGATAGCACATCCTTTGCATTACTTAGGGATCACAATTACTTTTGGGCAAGATAGCAATTGTAATATTCCAATCACAAAATTAAGCTTTCAAAGTGCTCATTTATCCATGGAAAGTCCTGCAGAAAATATTTAGTTGGAAATCACCAAGTGGGACTGGGATTGTAAATCCTCTCAATGAACTTCTCTGGGATGCATGGGTTAACTTTGGGGATCCTATGTGTCTTCTAAAAAATTTATAAAATTTTATGTGAGGTGAATGTGTGCATTTCTCTGAGCTATTTCATAGCTTAGATCTGCAACTCAAAGTGGTTTAGCATGCAAAAGAGAAGAGGTAGTTCTCACCTGAAGAGCAACATGACAGAAAGAGACAAGATAAAATGTGATGTTTCTGGAATGACATTCAAGATTTTTTTTAAAAAATGGGATCTGGTCATCCATATCTGCAAAATTCCAAAGACTGATTTGCCTTTTGCAGTGTAAATATCCAAATGAGTGAGTGTGCATAAACAATTAAAATTCCAAAGCAGATACTTTGATCATAAACTGTGACAATTGTGACTTAAATTAACTCTCATTTTGATTACTGGTTATTTTTTATGCTTTGTTACACAGCAACACAAATTCTGAGTTTGCAACAAATATTTAAGCCTACATCTTCCCTTCCTAGAGACCTTAACATGAAAGAGAGGACGTCAGTTTGAGGTAAGTCATAGCAAGTATTAAGGAACACTTTTTCCTCTTTTGCATCCTGCCATCTACTGTTGAAAACATTTGTAATACATCAGAACTGTTGCTGTTTAAGTGGGCTTCCCTCGTGGCTGACTGTAAAGCAACTGCCTGCAATGCTTGAGACCTAAGTTTGAACCATGGATCGGGAAGATCCCTCGGAAAAAGGAATGGCCACCCACTCCAGTATTCTTGCCTAAAGAGCTCCAGAGACAGAAGTGCCTGGCAGGCAACAGTCCATGGAGTCTCAAAGAGTCAGACATGACTGAGGGACTAACACACACACACACACACACACACACACACACACACACACACAAGTCATGTCTGACTCTTTTGCAACCCTCCAGGCTCCTTTGTCCATGGGATTTCTCAGGCAAGAATACTGAGGTAGGTTGCCATTTCCTACTCCAGGGGATCTTCCTGACCTAGGGGATTAACCCATATCTCCTGCATTGGTAGGCAGATTCTTTACCACTGAGCCACCTGGGAAGCCTAATTGTGTTTGTATTTTAACAGGAATAAAATAATAGTGTCTAAGAGTTAGAACTGGACATGGAACAACAGACTGGCTCCAAATAGGAAAAGGAGTACGTCAAGGCTGTCTATTTTCACCCTGCTTATTTAACTTATATGCAGAGAACAGCATGAGAAACGCTGGGCCGGAAGAAGCACAAGCTGGAATTAAGATTGCCGGGAGAAATATCAATAACCTCAGATATGCAGATGACACCACCCTTATGGCAGAAAGTGAAGAGGAACTAAAAAGCCTCTTGATGAAAGTGAAAGAGGAGAGTGAAAAAGTTGACTTAAAGCTCAACATTCAGGAAACTAAGATCATGGCATCTGGTCGCATCACTTCAAGGCAAATAGATGGGGAAACAGTGGAAACAGGGACTGACTTTACTTTTTGGGGCTCCAAAATCACTGCAGATGGTGATTGCAGCCATGAAATTAAAAGATGCTTACTCCTTGGAAGGAAAGTTATGACCAACTTAGACAGCATATTAAAAAGCAGAGTCATTACTTTGCCAACAAAGGTCCATCTAGTAAAGCTACGGTTTTTCCAGTGGTCATGTATGGATGTGAGAGTTGGACTGTGAAGAAAGCTGAGCACCGAAAAATTGATGCTTTTGAACTGTGGTGTTGGAGAAGACTCTTGAGAGTCCCTTGGACTGCAGGGAGATCCAACCAGTCCATCCTAAAGGAGATCAGTCCTGGGTGTTCATTGGAAGGACTGATGCTGAAGTAGAAACTCCAATACTTTGGCCACCTCATGCGAAGAGTTGACTCATTGGAAAAGACCCTGATGCTGGGAGGGATTGGGGGCAGGAGGAGAAGGGGACAACAGAGGATGAGATGGCTGGATGGCATCACCGACTCGATGGACATGAGTTTGAGTGAACACTGGGAGTTTGTGATGGACAGGGAGGCCTGGTATGCTGCGATTCATGGGGTCGCAAAGAGTCGGATATGACTGAGCAACTGAACTGAACTGAACTGAAGAGTTTTTCCCTTGAATAATTCTTTGTGATGAAATAATACTGAAGACACTATAGATTATAATCAAATTTTAAAAAATACAATTAGTGCTGCTCAATTTTTCCTTTATATTAAGAAATATAACAATAAAGTCTTTTATCTAAGGCACCACATCCAGAAGAAGTTTTCAGATGTAAAAATGGAATCAGACTTGGTTTATACAATCTTTCCCCATAAAAAAGAGATTCAAACTTGATGTTAAAATTATAGTTGTATAAACAAAGACACGAACAAAATAGCCACAAACATAGATTGAAAATCTAGTCATTGGTCTAATCAAATAATTTGTTCTCATTTGCCTTTCTCGATGTTCACAAAGGATATCTCATTTGGCCATCTATCTGTTAGATTATTAATATTAAACTCAATGCATAATTTGGGAATTGAAGCTCAGAGAGACTGGCAAATTTTCTCAAGTATGTAGAGCCGGCAAGTAATAGAGCTGGGACCAGTGCAAACCTTTCAGAAGTTAATAGGGCAGACTTTGTGCCTTCATGGAAACAGACACAATTTTAAATCACAAGCTTATCATCTATGCAACTGATTATTTGGGGCTATTCAACTTTCAACCTCCCTTGTGCTACTAGTCTATAAGTCATTTCGTTAACAGTCAACTAATAATTATGTTTCCAAAATCTCCTACATGTCACAATGTGATAACTTCTTTCTCTACCTATCATTCCAGATGGTGGATACAGGGAGGTCTGATGGCCTATTTTGGGAAAGAAAATGCATTCAAGATTTACAGATGAAAATAAAGTCTTTGAAGTAGTTTGTCCATCCCTTTCTCCTATTCATATTATAAGGAGATAATTTAGAAAACACCTATAACTTTTCCTTAGCTTAATTATCATCCTTTTATCCCCTTATAAACAGTTGTTAAGAATTTTTTTTAATAAAAACATAATTTGTGAAAACATTTTATTTTATTTTTTTCCCGGAATTGCTTTCAGGTGTTTTATTTTTTTTTTCATTTATTTTTATTAGTTGGAGGCTAATTACTTTACAATATTGTAGTGGGTTTTGTCATACATTGACATGAATCAGCCATGGATTTACATGTGTTCCCCATCCTGATCCCCCCTCCCACCTCCCTCTCTACCCAATCCCTCTAGGTCTTCCCAGTGCACCAGGCCTGAGCACTTGTCTCATGCATCCAACCTGGGCTGGTGATCTGGAAAACATTTTAATAATTGGAAAAATACTTAAAATGGAGAGGGGAGAAATCAGGTTTAAATATTGGAACAAATTCATATAAGTTGAGAGTTTGGCAGCAACTGAGTTCAGTTCAGTTCGGTTCAGTTGCTCAGTCATGTCTGACTCTTTGTGACCCCATGAACCGCAGCACACCAGGCCTCCCTGTCCATCACCAACTCCCTGAGTTTACTCAAACTCATGTCCATTGAGTCGGTTATGCCGTCCAACCATCTCATTCTCTGTCATCCCCTTCTCCTTCTGCCCTCAATCTTTCCAAGTATCAGGGTCTTTTCAAATGAATTAGTTCTTCACATCAGGTGGCCAAAGTATTGGAGTTTCAGCTTCAACATCAGTCCTTCCAATAACTGAGTGGACATCTATAAAAATGACTACAGTATTATTAATCTGTCACTCTATATCCTTGCTTATAGAGAATTAGTTATAGGGTAAGCTTAAAACAAAAATACATATCATAGGAATCTTAATACTAGATATCTTTAAATTCACTACCTGTGATATAATTTATGTGTATATTTTTTCACCTATCATTTTTAGAACAATTTCAAGACAATTTGGAGTGAATGCAAAATAGAATGAATAAAATTTGACTAATTTGGCTAATGTACCATTAAGCTCCATAAATTATGTTGTACTATAATAACTACTATTTAAATATATGTAATTTGTTTGATACTATTTCTTAAAATGTACAGATGACTACCTCAGAAAACATGCCCTAGAAAAAGACAGACATATGCTGTAAAGGTATGGCCACTAGTCTGCGCTGTTGTATAAGAAATATTCATTTTCATCAGAGTTTCTAAAATGAACTAACTCCATTTATTCTATATTAAGAATCACAACTATCAGATCTCAGGTTTATATTTGTAATTTTCTATAAAACATTACATGGTAAGTCAATATTGGGAAAATATTAATATAAAGTCTTGAGTCTTTCCCCTTTTCTTCTAAATTAAAAAAATGACATATTTAATACTATAAAATTTTGCTAATTTATGAAATATGAAGTATGTTAAGCTACAGAATAATGACTTCTTTTAATTTGATACATTATGCAAAAATGTTCTAGCAGCTGGATGCAGATAATGATCAAGTAATTTGCCTGTGCATATTACTAAGGAACAACCATAAATAGCTTCTATAGATGGTCTCATTAGTGATTTTAAATAAATATGGTAAAACACATATATTAGTGATAATGTTTACATTAAGTTTCATATTATATAACTGCTTTCTCAGTTATCCATAAACATTTTTAGATTTGCCAGTTAAAACAAATTATACCTCTGGATCTTCATCTATGAGTGTCTAATACTTCACTGACAAACTTGACGAACTGTTAAATTAAAGCCTCAACACTTAAAATTATTTCAGGATTTGGAAAAATGGACATTTTAAACTAAAAGTAATATTGTAAAATCATCACCCTTGCAAAATATTGTTTCAAACACCCTTAATTATTTTTGGAGTTTGCTTTTCTTAAGTACATGACAGGCTGAAAATCAGAATATTTCTAAGTGTATTAGAAGTTGTCTTAGGGTGCTTCAACGTTTTTCAGAAAAATGTGTATCTAAATATAGATATTATTTACTTGCAACTTCACAATGCTGTATTTCAGAGAAAAATATACTCAATCAAACATGAACCATTTATTTGCAAAGATATTATGGAGGATTACATTTAGAAAAATCAATATCCCCCACTCAGTTAATGAAGATGAAGAAGTATATGTTGTTATTATGGATATTTCTACAGTAAAAACAAGACAGTCGAACCAAATATTTATCTTGTTTAAAAATGAAAATTCTGCAAAAACTGTGCTAGTCTCAAAACACTACTTACCCGTCATATAAAAAATCTGTTTTGCACACTCAATGAAAAACAACTATACTCATCCAAACTATTCTATTAAAGGTAATAAACAGATCAAACATATATGAAAATTGGCTAGTCAATTTAAATGCCATTGATATTTTGCTGCCATGGATATTTTAGTACTCAAACATCTTTTGACATGTTGTATAACACAAAATATTTAATTTTTAGGAAGGATAACATTATGGCAACTCACCTATAGCATGAATATTGTGCCACCTATAATGCATATAAGTTAAATATATTATCTTGTAATCACAAAATTACAATGTCTGAAGTCTATAAATGTGAAGAAATAACACTCATGCATAAATCTTATTCCAACCCTTCAATAAGTATGTGCCCTTGGGTTTGTATCATAAACTCTTTGTATCTCTGTTTCCTCATCTATAAAATGAGGATAATGATAATAACTATCTTACAAGGTTCTCATGAAAGCTGTATATGTATATAGACAAGGAAATGGCAACCCACTCCAGTATTCTTGCCTGGAGAATCCCAGGGACGAAGGAGCCTGATGGGCTGCCGTCTATGGGGTCACACAGAGTTGGACACGACTGACGCAACTTAGCCGCAGCAGCAGCATGCATATGTGTGTGTATATATGTATACATACACACACACACACACACACACACACACACACACACACACACAAGATTGCGTGGCTTCCCAGGTGGTTCAGAGGTAAAGAATTCACCTGCCAATGCCAGAGATAAGATGTGTGTTTGATCCCTGGATAAGGAAGATTCCCCTGGAGAAGGAAATAGCAACCCACTCCAGTATTCTCACTGGGAAATTCCATTTGACAGAGGAACCTGGCAGGTTACAGTACACGGGGTCACAAAGGATGGGACATGAATTGTTAACTGAGCACACACACATGCACACAAGATTATTCCTGTAAAGATTTCAGCATATGGGGCTTCCCTTGTGGCTCAGCGGGTAAAGAATCCACCTGCAATATGGGAGACCTGGGTTCAATCCCTGGGTTGGGAAGAAACCCTGCAGAAAGGAAAGGCTACCCACTCTAGTATTCTGGCCTGAAGAATGCATGGACTCTATAGTCCACGGGGTCGCAAAGAGTCGGACATGACTGAGTGATTTTCACTTTCACCATTTACTACACATGCAGTGATTGCTGTATATTCAGTACTATTATTCACTAGTTTATTAATTTCATGTATTGATTGTCAGATATGCATTATTATTATTAATTTAGTTTATTAATTTGGAAAGATAAAATTCTTCAGAGCAAACCAGGTGCATAAATTGCAGCCAAAGAAAATATGCTTCTTATTTGCGTAATTCGGCATCTCTGGACTTTTAACACTACCCACGTAATTTTTTTCCACCATTGAGGCTCCAACATTTACAGCCCTGCCAAAATCTTGTTTTGACTCCATAAGTATGAAAACACTGGAATTTCACTTTTCATGTGTCACACCACCATATGCAAAATAGGATACCACTGAAAATTTGGGTTTTGTTCCTACATAGGCAACTTGTATTTGGATGTGAATACTTGATCCATCAGTTGGTTGGTCATAGGCTATTCATTTAATTTTATAAAGATACAGTTATTTCACCTCTCAAGGATTACTCTGCATGTGCAGTATAGCGCAGGTAGCTCAGTCAGGCGCTCTGTGATGACCTACATGGCTGGGATAGGGGGTGTGGGAAAGAGGTCTAAGAGGCAGGGGATATATGCAGGCATGTTGTTGTTCAGTTGCTAAGTCATTTCTGGCTCTTTGTGACGCCATGGACTGCTATACGCCAGGCTTACTTGTTCTTCAATATCCCCCGGAGTTTGCTCAAATTCATGTGCATTGAGTCAGGGATGCTACCTAACCATCTCATCCTCTGTCACCCTCTTCTCCTTTTGCCGTCAATCTTTCCCAACATCAGGGTCTTTTCCAATGAGTTCAATATATGTATATATATAGCCGATTCACTTGTTGCAGAAACTAATGCAGCATTGTAAAGCAATTAGACTGCAATTAAAAAAAAAACAATATTACTATCCAATTTCTCAAAATTGTTGCAAGCAATCCAGGTAAAACTCCTAAATCAGTACTATTAGCTCCTTCTCACTACTTATCTAATCTTATTTATTTTTGCACCTCTTCCCAACAGAATTGCCAAGTAATCCTCATTTCAAGTAGTTCCTATTACAACTGAGTAGACTTCCTAGTTTCCTAACACAAAGCATTGGCTGCCTACAGTTTGCATGTTTGCTCTGCTCTTGACCACATCTGTCAATTTCTTGCTGCAAGTAGGAAACCCACAAAAGGTATCCTAGTGAGACAGTTGTTCGCCACATTTCCATCGCCATGTTTTCTAACAGCTGGTGTCTACTACTTTCTCGACCTTCTGCTGTGTCGTGCTGCTTTCCTTAACCTAGCCCTCACCTGCTCTGTGTTCTTCGAACTTACTTGCTGACCTTGGCTTCTTAAATTATTACAATCTGTTCATCTCTTGGTCAACAAGTGCTCAAGATTCTCTAACCTTCAATACCTTGGGTCTGCTTATTGATTTTTTATTTTTTTATTTTTTTTAAATTTTTATTATTATTATTTTTTTTTCCAGTGGGTTTTGTCATACATTGATATGAATCAGCCATGGATTTACATGTATTCCCAATCCCGATCCCCCCTCCCACCTCCCTCTCCACCCGATTCCTCTGGGTCTTCCCAGTGCACCAGGCCGGAGCACCTGTCTCGTGCATCCCACCTGGGCTGGTGATCTGTTTCACCATAGATAGTATACATGCTGTTCTTTTGAAATATCCCACCCTCACATTCTCCCACAAAGTTCAAAAGTCTGTTCTGTATTTCTGTGTCTCTTTTTCTGTTCTGCATATAGGGTTATCGTTATCACCTTTCTAAATTCCATATACATGTGTCAGTATGCTGTAATGTTCTTTATCTTTCTGGCTTACTTCACTCTGTATAAGGGGCTCCAGCTTCATCCATCTCATTAGGACTGGTTCAAATGAATTCTTTTTAATGGCTGAGTAATATTCCATGGTGTATATGTACCACAGCTTCCTTATCCATTCATCTGCTGATGGGCATCTAGGTTGCTTCCATGTCCTGGCTATTATAAACAGTGCTGCGATGAACATTGGGGTGTACATGTCTCTTTCAGATCTGGTTTCCTCAGTGGGTATGCCCAGAAGTGGGATTGCTGGGTCATATGGCAGTTCTATTTCCAGTTTTTTAAGAAATCTCCACACTGTTCTCCATAGCGGCTGTACTAGTTTGCATTCCCACCAACAGTGTAAGAGGGTTCCCTTTTCTCCACACCCTCTCCAGCATTTATTGCTTGTAGACTTTTGGATAGCAGCCATCCTGACTGGCGTGTAATGGTACCTCATTGTGGTTTTGATTTGCATTTCTCTAATAATGAGTGATGTTGAGCATCTTTTCATGTGTTTGTTAGCCATTTGTATGTCTTCTTTGGAGAAATGTCTGTTTAGTTCTTTGGCCCATTTTTTGATTGGGTCATTTATTTTTCTGGAATTGAGCTGCAGGAGTTGCTTGTATATTTTTGAGATTAATCCTTTGTCTGTTTCTTCATCTGCTATTATTTTCTCCCAATCTGAGGGCTGTCTTTTCACCTTACTTATAGTTTCCTTTGTAGTGCAAAAGCTTTTGCGTTTCATTAGGTCCCATTTGTTTAGTTTTGCTTTTATTTCCAATATTCTGGGAGGTGGGTCATAGAGGATCTTGCTGTGATTTATGTCGGAGAGTGTTTTGCCTATGTTCTCCTCTAGGAGTTTTATAGTTTCTGGTCTTACATTTAGATCTTTAATCCACTTTGAGTTTATTTTTGTGTATGGTGTTAGAAAGTGTTCTAGTTTCATTCTTTTACAAGTGGTTGACCAGTTTTCCCAGCACCACTTGTTAAAGAGGTTGTCTTTTTTCCATTGTATATCCTTGCCTCCTTTGTCAAAGATAAGGTGTCCATAGGTTGGTGGATTTATCTCTGGGCTTTCTATTCTGTTCCATTGATCTATATTTCTGTCTTTGTGCCAGTACCATACTGTCTTGATGACTGTGGCTTTGTAGTAGAGTCTGAAGTCAGGCAGGTTGATTCCTCCAGTTCCATTCTTCTTTCTCAAGATTACTTTGGCTATTCGAGGTTTTTTGTATTTCCATACAAATTGTGAAATTCTTTGGTCTAGTTCTGTGAAAAATACCGTTGGTAGCTTGATAGGGATTGCATTGAATCTACAGACTGCTTTGGGTAGAATAGCCATTTTGACAATATTGATTCTTCCAATCCATGAACACGGTATGTTTCTCCATCTGTTTGTGTCCTCTTTGATTTCTTTCATCAGTGTTTTATAGTTTTCTATGTATAGGTCCTTTGTTTCTTTAGGTAGATATACTCCTAAGTATTTTATTCTTTTTGTTGCAATGGTGAATGGTATTGTTTCCCTAATTTCTCTTTCTGTTTTTTCATTGTTAGTATATAGGAATGCAAGGGATTTCTGTGTGTTAATTTTATATCCTGCAACTTTACTATATTCATTGATTAGCTCTAGTAATTTTCTGGTAGAGTCTTTAGGGTTTTCTATGTAGAGGATCATGTCATCTGCGAACAGTGAGAGTTTTACTTCTTCTTTTCCTATCTGGATTCCTTTTACTTCTTTTTCTGCTCTGATTGCTGTGGCCAGAACTTCCAACACTATGTTGAATAGTAGTGGTGAGAGTGGGCACCCTTGTCTTGTTCCTGATTTCAGGGGAAATGCCTTCAATTTTTCACCATTGAGGGTGATGCTTGCTGTGGGTTTGTCATATATAGCTTTTATTATGTTGAGGTATGTTCCTTCTATTCCTGCTTTTTGGAGAGTTTTAATCATAAATGAGTGTTGAATTTTGTCAAAGGCTTTCTCTGCATCTATTGAGATAATCATCAATCTAGTTTATATCCATGGCCTGATTTTGGCCTTTTACTTATGCGTATACTTTGGCTTCTGGCTTCTTATATAATCTTCAAACTGTGCTTTTGGTCTCACCCCTGCCATTTGGATTGATTCCAGCTATCTTTTCATCTGTACATCCACTGCTTCTTTTTGGCTTCCAGTTTCATTGCATATCTTGAACCCTGATTTCACCATTGATCAAGTCTCATCTTTTATATTCTAACTTCATAAAATACTCTTCTTACCTATAACTACTCTGAAAGCTAGAGGAGGAAAAAAATCTTTGGAAAGGTAGGATATAAAACTATTAGCATTTACAAAAGCAAGAGTTTCCCATAACCTTTGATTCTTATATTTAACCCTCTTAGCTCAGAGCTCCTTGACACCAAGGTAACAAATAGTGACAGTTAATCTCTCCCACCCCCTAAAAGTGCTATTTCCAGGTGTTTCTTACATTAAAATGCCAGCCACGTGTAACTTAAATGGTAAGCCTCCAAAATAGATCTAATTTTTAAGAGTCAAGTTCAATAAGCAGAAAGAACAACAACCAAAAGGTGGTTGTAGGATGATGACTTAGGATAAGGATGCCTTGAATGACACTAGAACCAGAAGCCATCTGAGTCAGTAGGGAGGAAGTCTGACACTAGATTAGTTCATGAGCAGGAGAGAGCTGCAGCCCTTGAATGGGACAATGAGGAGGTTGTTGGAAAGAAGGTTCAAATGTATCAGATGGAAGTGGCAAAAGTAAAAAGGGAAAAGCAAAGCTTCAGAAGAAAAAGCAATGATGTCAGTTTCAAGCTGTCACAGGTTCTGGTACCTCTTCCAGGTGGCCTCTGAGGAAGGCAGAGGCAAAGGGAGTGGGAGCTGGAATGCATCTGTGTGGCAATCTACTGCAGCCTCCTCATTTTTGCAGTACTTTTAACATATACATCATTTCCTTCCTGCCACTGTGAGTCCATACTTAGAAACTTTGGCCCTGCATGTTCAATGCTTTCAGAAATAGTAGCTCTCTTAGAACATACTGAACTGGATTAAAAGCAGCAGCTTCTCTGGAAAAAAAAATTCACGCGTGTGTAGAACACACTGCCATCTGTTCCTTTTTCCACTTTAAGTCAGGTTCCCTTTTTTTATACCAAGTGACGCAATGGTGCCAAAGCTTTTGGGTCAGTGTTCATAGTCAAGAGTTATGAAGGAAATCTTCTGAAGAGAAAGTGAAGTTACTTTACACCATGTGAGGGATACTCTGAATTTTCCTACGGTAATTTTCGGCAATTACACGTGGGTCTCAAACACTCTTAATAAGGGATAACATTATATATTAAGTAGGGTAGGTTTTATTTTAAATATGTTTTATGTAGTGTTCATAGCAGTAGTACTTGTAAATACCCGAGTACCAACTCCACTATAGAGTAGAAAGGCTTGTAGGCCAACTCTCAGTACATAAAGTAGCAAAATGCTTACCCCTGACAAAGGCTCTTTTTTTAAAATTTTTTTGTTTGTGTGTGTAGGCATGTGTGTGGGGGGGTATTTTTAAGTCTTTCTTGAATTTGTTACAATATTGCTTCTGTTTTACCTTCTGGTTTTTTAGCCATGAGACATGTGGGATCTTAGCTTCCTAACCAGGTATTGTACCCCCATCCCCTGCATTGGAAAGCAGAGTTTTAATTACTGGACCACCAGGCAAGTCCCGACAAACACTTCTGAGTGAACCAATTACTCAAGATTCATCTTAAAGTAGCATGACCTATCTCAGAATCAAGTAAATTCTTTTTATGCTTCTCATAATCTTATTATAGCACTTATAAACTCTTTTTCATGTATTTATTTACATCAGGATGTATGTTCTGTGAAAACCAAGACTTTATCTGTTGAGTTTACTCCTTATTTCAGGAACCTGGAATGACTGGCTCCAAGTAAAGGCCCACTGAATTAGAACTCATTAATGTCAATGTAAAAATGAAGTTGGTTTGGTACAATAAACCTGGAAAACCTTGCAGAATTCTCTGGAATAAGTAAAAGTGTGTCTTCAAAAAATTGTTACCTAACAAAACCACCATTTAAAAATTTTCTACAGAATTCTCTCAAATGCATATCCTCACATTATTAGTAAACTTTGTTTTTCAGTCTTAACATTAAAATATCCTGCCTGATATTTTAGAAGTTGTGGTTCATTATACTCTATTTGACTATGATTTGTTAGAAATGTACATAAAGCCAAATGTTGAATCACTTTCCTGCTTCAACTTTATAAAAAGGGTAAGCATTGCTGTTATTCAGTCACTAAGTCCTGTCCAACTCTTTGTGATCCCATAGACGGCAGCATGCCAGGCTCTTCTGTCCTTGACTGTCTCCCTGAGTTTACTCAAATTCATGTCCATTGGGTTGGTGATGCTATCTAACTAGCTCATCCTCTGCCACCCCCTTCCCTTTTTGCCTTCAATGTTTCCCAGCATCAGGGTCTTCTCCAGTAAGTTGGCTCTTCCCATCAGGTGTCCAATGTATTGAAGTTTCAATTTCAGCAACGGTCCTTTCAATGAATACTCAAGGTTGATTTCCTTTAGAATTGACTAGTTCATTCTCCTTACAGTCCAAGGGAATCTCAAGAATCTCCTCCATCACCACAATTTGAAAGCATCAATTATTTGGTGTTCAGCTTTCTGTATGGTCCAGCTCTCACATCTGTACATGACTACTGGAAAATCTACAGACTGACTATATGGACTTTTGTTGGCCAAGTGATGTCTCTGCTTTTTAATATGCTGTCTAGGTTTGTCATAGCTTTCCTTTCAAGGAGTAACCATCTTTTAATCTCATGGCTTCAGTCACCATGCACAATGAGTTTGGAGCTGAAGATAATAAAATCTGTCACTGCTTACACTTTCCCCCTTCTATTTGCCATAAAATGATGGGACTGGATGCCATGATCTTAGTTTTTGAATGTTGAGTTTTAAACCAGCTTTTCACTGCCCTCTCTTATTCTCACCAAGAGGCTCTTTAGTTCCTCTTCACATTCTGCCATTAGAGTGGGATCATCTGCATATCTGATGCTGTTAGACATTTCTCCTTGCAATTTTGATTCCAGCTTGTGATTCACCCAGCTAAGAATTTTTCATGATGTACTCAGAATTCAAGTTAAATAAGCAGGCTGACATATAGCCTTGTCATACTCCTATCCCAATTTTGAACCAGTCAGGTTCTAATTGTTGCTTCTTGACCTGAATACAGGATTCTCAGGAGTCAGGTGAGATGATCTGGTGTTCCCATTTCTTTAAGAATTTTCCAGTTTCTTGTGATCCACAGAGTCAAAGGCTTTAGCGTAGTCAGTGAAGCAGAAATAGATGCTTTTTACGGAACTTTCTTGCTTTCTCTATGATCCAATGAAGTTGGCAATTTGATCTCTGATTCCTCTGCCTTTTCTAAACCCAGCTTGTGCCTCTGGAAAATCTTGTTTCACATACTGTTGAAGCCTAGCTTGAAGGATTTTGAGCATAACTTTACTAGCCTGTGGAATGAGCACAATTGTACAATAGTTGGAACATTTTTTGGCATTGCCTTTCTTTGGAATTGGAATGAAAACGGATCTTTTCCAGTCCTGTGGCCATTGCTGAGTTTTCCATATTTGTTGACATAATGAGTTCAGTGCTTTAACAGCATCATTTTTTAGGATCTTATGTAGCTCAGCTGGAATTCTGTCATCTCCACTAGGCTTTGTTTGTAATAAAGCTTCCTAAAGCACCCTTGAGTTCATACTCCAGGATGTCCAGCTCTTGGTGAATGACCACACCATTGTTGTTATCCGGGTCATTAAGACCTTTTTTGTATAGTTTTTCTGTGTATTCTTTCCATGTATTCTTAACATTGTCTACTTCTGTTAGGTCCTTACCATTTCTGTCCTTTATTGTGCCTATCGTTTCAAGAAATATCCCTTTGGTATCTCCAATTTTCTTGAAGAGGTCTCTAGTCTTTCCCATTCTTTTTTTCCTCAATTTCTTTACATTGTTAATTTAAGAAGGGCTTCTTGGTATTCTCTGGAACTTTGCATTCAGTTGTGTATATCTTTCCCTTTCTTCTTTGCCTTTCACTTTTCTTTTCTCAGCTATTTGTAAGGCCTTCTCAGACAACCATTTTGCTTTTTGCATTTCTTTTTCTTAGGGATGGTTTTAGTCACTGCCTCCTAAACAGTATTATGAACTTCTGTCCGTAGTTCTTCAGGCACTCTATCAGATTTAATCCCTTAAATCTATTTGTCACTTACACTGTATAATCATAAGGGATTTGATTTAGGTCATATCTGAATGGCCTAGTGGTTTTCCCTACTTTCTTCAATTTAAACCTGAATTTTCCAATAAGAAACTCATGATCTGAGTCACAGTCAGCTCCAGGTCTTGTTTCTACTAACTGTATACAGCTTCTTCATCTTGGGCTACAAAGAACATAATGAATCTGATTTTGGTATTCACCGTCTGGTGATGTCCACATGTAGAGCCATCTCTTGTGTTGTTGCAAGAGGTTATTTCCCATGACACTGTTTTCTCTTGGCAAAATTCTGTTATCCTTTGCCCTGCTTCATGTTGTCCTCCAAGTAACAAACTTGCTTGTTACTCCAGGTATCTCTTGACTTCCTACTTTTGCATTCCAGTTTCCTACTGATGAAAGGGACTTTTTTTTTTTTTTTTTTTTTTGGTGTTAGTTCTAGAAGGTCTTGTAGGTCTTCATGGAACCATTCAACTTTAGCTTCTTTGTCATTAGTGTTTGGGACATAGAGTTGGATTCCTGTGATGTTGAATGGTTGCCTTGGAAATGGACCAAGGTCATTCTTTCACTTTTGAGGTTGCACTCAAGTACTGCATTTGGGACTCTTTTTGACCATGAGGGCTACTCCAATTCTTCTAAGGGATTCTTGCCCACAGTAGTAGATATAATGGCCATCCAAATTAAATTTGCCCATTCTCATCCATTTTAGTTGACAGATTCCTAAGATGTCAGTGTTAAATCTGGCCATCTCCTGCTTAACCCCATCCAATGTACCTTGATTCATGGACCTAACAGTCTAGGTTCCAAAGCAATAATGTTGTTTACAGCATCAGACTTTACTTTCACCACCAGACACTTCCATGACTGAGTGTTACTTCTGCTATGGCCCAACCATTTCATTCTTTCTGGAGCTATTAGTAATTGCCCTCTGCTCTTGTCTAGTTTATTGGAAACCTGCTAACTGGAAGAGGGTTTCACCTTACAGTGTCATATCTTTTTGCCTTTTTATACTCTTCATGAGTTTCTTGAGGCAAGAATATTTGAGTGGGTTGTCATTTCCTCCTCCAGTGGACCAGGGTATGCATATGTAAAGCCTATTTTTCATAAATATTAAAACATTTTAAATTGATGAAAATCATCTATTATCTCATGCTATGATAAATGTATCTCAGGCATAATAAAAGTTTTTATATTCTCACAGCAGATTTGACACCCACATAAAAAAGAAAAAAAGATGCAGAAGCCACTGAAAACTGTGTACCTAGTATATTATTCTCCATAAGTATAGAATGAAGTCATTTTTATTTTTAAGCACAGAGTTCATTTTGTATGTAAGAGAAGAAAAAGAGAAGAATCTACAAAATTTTGACGCAGAAAATTCTGTTTTAGGTAAACATAGCTTAGTTATAACTTGGTAATTACTGTTCTCTACTATTCCCTGAGAGCATTAGACACATTAACCAGTACTTATTCATCTCCCACTGTGAGCCCTCTCCCAGCTAAAACATTTTAATCCATATCTTCCTGTTTTTAGTCATGTTGTGACTTTTTTCTCTATCTTGTCAGTGACCTTATCATCTTTCTCTTCCTATATCAAGAAGCACTGCTTTGCCTTTCCACTGCCAGCTATCCTATTCTCCTACGAAACATAATTGTGTTTTAATTATCTTTGTATTCAAATAAGGAATATCAACAATATTTTAATTTTCTAATTCATATATAACTTAAAGTTATACCACTGTTATCACCGATTTCCCTTGGTTAATTACTTAGACTTCCTTCTGATGATTTCCATTGCAATGCATCTTCCAATAGCATTTTCACAGGCCTCAGGGGCTGCTATACTCGGCCATACAAATCAACAGCTCCTCTATAAGGATTAAAGTACATACAAGGAGGAAAGTTTCTTTAAAAATGAGCTCACTCAGAGTGAGGTTAAAAAAGGCACTTGCTTAGCAGCAAACTCCCCAAAGAAGCAGCACAGGAGGGAGATGTGCTAAGAGTTGGAATGGTGTCATTTCCCACCTTCAAATCATCTGTTCAACTGTAAGCTGAAAATACTGAGGAACCTGCCTGTAAGGTAAAATCAGGCCAAGCTATGCAAAAGAGAAGAAACTGACATTTATGGAACGCCTATAATATTTCAGGTATTGTGAAAGTGGGCATTTTTCACACATTTTTGGATTTAATTCTCAAAACAAAATGAAATGGTTATTATCATCCCCATTCCCCCCGCCCCCAACAGGTGTGAAAACTAAAGTTAAGGTCACAGAAAAGAAGATCCAAGCTGAAACACAAATATTTCTCACTCAAGTCTATATTTTTCCTCACTCAAATACCACAAACTTCCTTTGTGCCTTCAAATTTTTTCTTTCTTCCAAATCCATCCATCTACTTATCCTTCCTCTCCCTTTTACCTCACTCCCCTTCCTTCCCTTCCTCTAACAAATATATTTAGCTTTTACTATGTACCAATTACTATGTGGGGAAACAAAAATTGTAAATTATGACACTCACCATGAAGAGTATACTTTACCTTATATTTTAACAATATTTTATGGCTAACTTCTACATAACTATCTAAATTCCACACCAAGGTAAAATGTGCATAATGTGCTTAATGAGTGAAAGTACATAATATATTAACAAATTTTCTCCTGAGGAAAATGGATAAAACTAACATCATATGACTCTCAAGATGATTATGTAAGCAAAATGTAAAGAAATTATATGAAACTTGATTGATTTATGTATGCTTAAGATCAATGATGTGTTAATAAGGAGAGCTGAATCAACTTTCAAATATATAAAAGGACTTAAAAGGTGTTTGACATGTCATGTTTTAACTGTACAAGTGAGAAACCAAGGCAACCCACCATTTTATTTCTGCCATCATCTTTTGTTTAGCCCTTAGTTGTTTGCCTTTCATTTCTCATGGTGATTTTCAGAAGTGAGCGGGAAATCATGAGACACTTGGTCAGATGCTTGAATGTTTCTTGTTGGATATAGTATATTATAATTAAAGAAGGATATGAATATGGATGTTCTCAGAGGGTGAGTATCCATATGTTTGTGTATATCTATATTTGTATAGATCATTGATTCTACCTAGAAACAATTATCTTTTAAATGAACAGCAATTGAGCAGTGGCAACTTTTCATTTCCTTCTTATTGTGATTATTTTTTAGTATTGTTCATTGAGGTTTTTAGGTATCTGATATCTTTTAGTCTCCATAGGCTGATTTACACATTTTACCATTCCATTTTATGAACTTAATATAATGTTCAGAATACATGGTAGAATAGTGTGTTCTTATTTCTGCCTTCATACTCTTCTTGGACAAATTTCATACAGCTAAAAATAACTTAAATGTGATTAAGTCCTTAATAAAGTTTACTAAATTCTGTTTACTAAATTCTGTCCCCGGCCTACTCCATTTGAAACTATTCATGAGAACTATAACAGAAAATCTACAATAGCTATCTCTGGGAGGAAAATATTTGATAGATATATAGTAACCATATAAATGATGTTGTATTTAATAATCTATAGGTAATATCTATAATATATCTATAATCTCTATAACTTGAAAAGATATTCATCAGAAGCCAGCAGAGAGATCTCATTCATATCTCTGCTCATGTGGATTTGGAGATCTATAAGATATACAAGAATTGCATATTGATATTTGGAAACTATACTAATAAACTTATACTTGCTTATTTTAAAATATTTGAGGTGTTTATAAATAATGGTACAATAATTATAGCTAACATTAATTGAATACTTACTAATATCAGACCTTTCACATGTACTCTTTCATTTAATTAGTCTTCTTATTTAAGTTCTAAAGAGAGAGATACTATTTTTACCCCAGTATATAGATGATAAAACTGGGACTTGGAGACTTTAAGTAACATTTCTGAGGCTACAAATCTAGTAAGTGGTGGAGCAGGATTTAAATGCAGGAACTTCTGGGATTGTATCCGATTGTCCAACATCATAGAGTGTACGTCATCAATATTAATTGGATGCCACAGCATATATATGTCCTTTGGGAAAGAAACAACTAATGAAGCACAGTTACTCTTATGCTGCTGTTTGTGACCTCTGAGAAGTACTTGTTGTGAATATGTCCTGAAGTACACTGTTCAGGAGGACAAGACTGTTCTCCTTAGAGGACAAGGCTAGCTCAAGGTTGCAGATGCAGAATGTCAACAAAACACCTACAGAAAGGAAACCTCTTTTATAAGCTGTTGGAAAAAGAAACTATTGAATAAAGAATTACCTAATTCTTAGTCTTTTTTTCTTAAATACTAAGTCAGTTTGCTTTTTAACAGAACTATGAGTAACTGCAGTTTCAACACCCATCTTAGCAAAGACTTCCACATCCAGAAGGAAAACCTAGCCTTCTCCCAAGAGTAGTTATGATTCTGTTAAGTCCACAGGAACATAATATTGATCCAAAAACACACTTCTCTACTGGGAGTCTTTGAAAAGGATTTAATGAGCCATATTCTCCCTCTGTATGGGCAATGTCCTGGGGATAAATTAAGCTCTTTTGCAGGCTGAATTAACTCTTTAAGTCACGTGAGTATCATCTAGTGCACTGCAGCAGCACCTTACTGTCTGTCTTAAAATTTATAAATTGTTGAACCTTGAAACTTTTGCCTAGGTATTCACTTTGGGATTATTATTTCTGGTTATAAAAATAGGTGAATCTGTATCACATGGAAAATTGTAAGAATAAGCAGAAATAGAATATTTATAAAATATAAGGTAACGTAGAAATAAAAAGACTCTAAACGGGAAGTCAGCAAAGGAGGTTCCTAGCTCCTTTTCTATCTCCAAATATATTTCCTTGGGGAATCTCTTAAATTTTCTTGAATTTAGTCTCTTTATTTCCTAGATGCTGTGGTTATAAATCAGAGCTGGAAGTTCAAGAGGACTGTACACTAAATATATAAAAAAAAAAAAAACCTGTATAGTTACTCTAATATCAGATGTTGCCTACAGAAGTGATCAATAACTGCTACAATACTACGTCAGGCTGGGGTCACTCAGGAATACAGGGGGTATGACACACACTTCCATAGAGGACACGTGATGCAGAAAATAGTCAGCAAGAGGTTGAAGAGGTGAAAAGCCAACCAAAGAACGGAAATAAAGCAAGGCCTTAGCAGCATCATTAGCTATTTTATGTCAGCTCAAGTGAACTTTCAAATAATCAGAGTATCTCTTGTGGAGTCCCATGGACCTCTCAAAGGACAACATTTACAGAAATATATCTTATGTTCCATTTACTCGGAATGAGATATGGTCTGAGCTTAGGGTCTGCATTGACTCCTGGGTAATGACAAAGATTTGGTACAGGAACTTTTAGAGGACAAGACTGTAGGATTGGTAGAAAAAGCATATTAACAATAAACTAACAGAACCAGGATCAAACCTGCATCTCCTGTGAAGCACCGTAAGACATCCTAGGAATGATGTATCTGGTGGCTCAGTGGTAAAGAATCTGCCTGCGCATGCAGTTCAGTTCAGTTGCTCAGTTGTGTCCGACTCCCTGTCTATCACCAATTCCCGGAGTTTACTCAAACTCATGTCCATTGAGCTGGTGGCACCATCCAACCATCTCATCCTTATCTCATCATGCCATCAACCACTTTATCCTGCCCATGTAGGAGACTGGAGTTCAATCAAAACCTAGCATCTAAAAGAAAGTGAAAATGAAAGTCACTCAGTCATGTTCGACTTTTTGCTACTCCATGGACTATAGGCCAGAATACTGGAGTGGGTAGCCTTTCCCTTCTCCAGGGGATCTTCCCAACCCATGGATTGAACCCAGGTCTCCCACATTGCAGGTGGATTCTTTACCAGCTGAGCCACAACAGAAGCCCAGCCATTGTTACTGGCCAAAAAGTAGCATGTGACAAATTGTTACCAAAATACAAGTTTAGTGCCAAATGCATAGTGAGGCCAAACAATACCAAAATGTCTGAGTTTGGAACAGAGAGGCAAGGAGGTGGGTCTCCCATGCCTTAAAAACCCCAAACTCCTCAAAAGCTCCCAGCTAAGCCTTTTCCTATTAAAGGTGGGGGAGGGGCGTGGTTAGTTGCACACTTCTTGGTGTCAGAGCCTGTGTTCTTGAGATCAGGTTATAGTTAGGTTGGACTTCCCAGGTGGCGCTAGTGGTAAAGAACCCACCTGCCAATGCAGCTTAGACATAAAACACACTGGTTCAATCCCTGGGTCTGGAAGATCCCCTGGAGAAGGGAATGGCAATCCACTCCAGTATTCTTTCCTAGACAATTACATGGACAGAGGATCCTGGCAGGCTACAGTCCATAGGGTCACACACAGTCAGACACAACTGCAACACCTTTGCATGGCAGTCTATGGTCAAGTAACCATGTTTCTATAAGTCTCTATGAAACAAACATTATTCTCTATTCTGATAAGAAAAGGAAAGTTCCCAAGGCTCAACTCTCCCCCTCCAAGGTCCAGGTCCTGGCTGAAGAGGCAGACCTCAGCTGGTGGCTTTCTTGGGGCCAGGTCCCCAGAACCTGTCCAGCTGTCATTGCTGAGGGAGCCAGGCACCCAGGAAGCAATTGGCTCTCAGGCTCTTTAGGCTGCCCAAATGGTGGGGCTGTTCTCACAGACGGCTTCCAGGCAGATGGCGGCTGCCATTAGGTTGTGGGGGCAGCGATAAGTTCACCGCTGCCTCAAGGCCTGGGTCCAGCCAGTGGGCAGCCTTGGCAAAGACTCTGGAGCCCTGCAGGCTCCAGCCTGTTCCCTGGGCCCCTCTGCTCCCGACTGGCCCGAAGCCGGGTGAGCTGGAGAGCCCCTGGGGAGAAGGCCGGGATCCTCTTCTTACCTCACTCTGCACCTGAGGACCACCACTTTGCCTGAGGACCACCATTCTGCTGACTGTTGGTCAAACAGCATCACCTAGGTCACTCCTTAACAGTGGTCGCTTGGGGGAGGGGCCCACTGTGGCACCGCCCAGTGATTGAGCAGGACCATGAATGGCCCTGCGGTAACTGTTGCCTGGCAACTGGGTGGGGAGGGGTAAGGGCAAGCACCAACAGCTTTGTGCTAAGGGCTATGAATGGCTGTGCTCTATTATAAAACCAAGCAACTGGTTTTCCATAATTGAAGTCTTCCCTTCTTCTTGCCTTTCTGAGGACACACACACAAAGAGCTGGAACCTTGCTAACATCATTCTGTGAACACGATATAGCTAGCCTAAAATCAAAGCTGATATACCAAAGGAGACAGAAATAAAAGCATTGTAGGGAAATGGCACCAGAATCTTGATCATAAGATATACAGATTCTACCGGTATTGGTTTTCTAGGGTTGCCACAGTGAAACCATACATGGATAGCTAAAAACAATAGATGTTTATTGTCTCACTGTTCTGGAGGTCAGAAGCCAGGTCACACATAGGCAGGCCCACACTGGCTCTGAATATGCTGTCTCAGGCCTCACTTTTTTAGATTTGAGTAGGTAGGTTCAGGTGTTTCTTGGCTTGTAGACAGATGCTTATCTTCTCTCTGTGTCTATTTATGTCTCTGTGTGTTTGTCTCTTTATCAAAATTTCCCCCTTTTATATGATAAAAATCATCGTGGATATGAATCCACACTAATAATTTTATTTTAACTTGATTATCTCCGTGAAGACCCAATTTCCAAAGACCGTCACATTTTGAGGTACTTGGGCTTAGAACTTTAACTTTTCTTCTTTGGAAAACATAATTCAATTCCTAGCAGTGCCTTTCCTTTACCTTTGCATTTTCTGTTTTTCAAAGACACCACATGCATTTTATACAAGTCTGGGTTTTGACTCCCATAATTAACACAGAGTCTATGCCAGGGGTTAACAAAATGGACTTTTGCTAACTCTCATTGAGTGTTCAAATTTCCATCCACAGTAAATCAAAGTTAAAGGTATCCAGTCTTATTAGGAGACTAGGCATTGTTGCAGGTGAAGGGAAATAAAATTTGCCATCCTCAAATATGATGCTTTGGTGTAAGGATTATCTTGAACTATTTTTTAAGAAACAGCATGCACAGGAAAAGTTCTAAAGATAAGTAACAGTTACCCTTTTGTAAGGGCATGTACACTGATAAGGAAAATCTTCATTTGTAAGAGTTTACCCTTCTTTATACCAAGAAGAAGAGGATGACTGACTAAATCTCTAGGAATCAGTTGTGAAGGCAAGACTTAAATCTGTGTAATAATCATACTTTGGTTTAAAATGTCTTTCCTGATAATCTTCCATAACTGGCTTCCCCAGCCCCCAACACCTTCTTTTATGTTTAGCTGGAGATGGCATTTAAGGTGGTAGCTTGGGCCATTTCAAGGAATTACTCAGTTTTCTTGGATATCCTCCATGTATACAGGAGGTATACAGGTTATTAAACTTCTGTTTGCTTTTCTCTTGATAATTTTTCTTTTATCATAGGGTGTCTCAGTCAAGAACCTAGAAGAGCAGAGGAAAAATTATCTTTCCTCCTCAACATAGGCAATTTCATTTGTCCCTGTTTGTGTCTTCATCTAGGATCAAAAACTTCTGCAAAGTTACATATTCCATTGCTGTTCTCACATCCAACTCTGGGATGAGGGTGGGGCACCACATGGAGTAACAAAAAAGAAAATATTAACCAAAAGATACTTTTTCCCTATTTTTTTTTGGCTACACTGTGTGACATCCAGGATCTTATTTCCTCCACAGGCATTGAACCTATGCCCCTGCAGAAGTGCAGTGTCTTAACCACTGGATTGTCAGGAAAGTCTCCAAAAGCTATTTTAGAAAAATAATACACTCCTAATACACACTCCATAGTAGAGTTGCACTATAATTATGGGACTATGGACTAGACAATGCTATTTAAGAATTAATCCTCATACCAATTAGTCCCTAAATATTTAGAGTTGTATTTGTAAGTTGCAGAATAGCTATAAGAAACCCTAGTACTAGTAGAAGAATAATTCAGGACCTGAAGAAGTATACCTCTGCTCCATGCCAGTGATCAGGATGCAAAGTAAGAATGAGTTCAGTATATTTTTCCTTGTGAAAGGGTGCATTTGTTTTGGGTAATGCATAAGATAATTGCATTTTTAAAAAGAGACTTCTCTGGAAATTCAGTACATGGGTATATGTGTAGCACTTAAGAAGACAGGAGTTGGAATGTAATGACCATTCAGTTGTTGAGCTACTCATCATCTTTCTCTCCTGCAGACAGTATCTCTGTTCATTCTCTTAAGTGATTCCCATGAAGCTGAACATCATAGATCTTGATGTCACCTGAGTCATAGAGACTTGACTAAAGGGGTTAGTGTTTGACCAAATACAGACCGATGTGACTCTTCCTTTGGGGAATTTAAAACTTTTCCAGAGACCAAATCTTCTTATGTTGAGTTCTCCAATGGGACATTCAAAAAAGGTCCACAGATTTATAATACTGATAATTCCTGCACACTCATAACACTTGTATTTCCCAGACACTGGTTATGTACCTCTTTCTTTAGCTTTGTGAGCTGTTCCAGTATCCACCTCCTTTTGGTTCTAGATATACTAAGCTTCAGTTGCTTCTTTTTTCCTGTTATTTGAAATTAAAGAACTTTGACATAGTACCTAGCACAGTATCTGGTTCTCTGTATCACAGCAGGATGAAGTTCCCTCTTCTGTCTTATAGGACAATTTTAAAGGCAAAAATTAATAAAAATAAAGTAGAATAAAATAGAATAAAATTCATTTACTTTGAACAGGTTTGTACTTGCTTAGTTGAATTTAACTGGAGAAGGCAATTGCAACCCACTCCAGTACTCTTGCCTGGAAAATCCCATGGACGGAGGAGCCTGGTAGGCTGCAGTCCATGGGGTCGCTAAGAATCAGACACGACTGAGAGACTTCACTTTCACTTTTCACTGTCATGCACTGGAGAAGGAAATGGCAACCCACTCCAGTGTTCTTGCCTGGAGAATCCCAGGGATGGCGAAGCCTGGTGGGCTGCCATCTGTGGGGTCGCACAGAGTCGGACACGACTGAGGCAACTTAGCAACAGCAGCAGCAGTTGAATTTAGCACAATTCTGTAAGTGAACAAGAGCCAAGGAGTAGAGGTAACTCCTCTAGCCTCATTTATCTTGCATATGTATTGTTATGAAGCAGTAAGTTCAAATTTAAGGTTATTTTACGGCCAGTTGAGTCTCATGAGTGAGCCAGACTGGAATAGGGAATTGGATTAGAAGTGTTCTTCACACGCTTATGTTCGGCAGCCTGCCCATATTTACAATTTCCATGTTGAAGAATGTTCATGGGGCTTCTGCTCAAGGAACTGCATACAAACCTCCAGTACATTTGACAGAAACACTCCCTGTACTCCTGGAGACACAGTTACAATTGCACCCAGTTATTGGGCTGTTCCATCATAACAAGGCAGGCGCTAGTGCTAACCATACCTTAAAATAATTTGCAAAATCACTTAGGGTGCAGTTTGTTTCTTGGATGACTTCTTAATTGATAACCTCTTACTAGATAACTCCTTTAACTGATAAAAGTTCAAGAGAAAAAAGTTTTATTCATCAAAGTATGGACTCACTTTGAATTAGAGTTTAGGTGCTTAGTATTTAGGGCTTCTCTGATAGCTCAGTTGGTAAAGAATCCCCCTGCAATGTGGGAGACCTGGCTTCAATTCCTGGGTTGGGAAGATCCCCTGGAGAAAGGAAAGGCTACCCACTCCAGTATTCTGGCCTGGAGAATTCCATGGACTGTATAGTATTTAACCAGATTATACGTTTGTCTTTTCTTCTCTATTTCTTTACTAAAATTTTAGTCATGTATATAACATTGGATAAATAAATTGCTGTTTCTCAAATTATGTATAATTTAAAAGTATTATAAACATAAAATACACCTTATCTGTTACAACACTCTAGACGAGTAGTTTAGAAATTAAAAATCAAACAAACAAACAGACACTAAACTTCACTTGTGGATATTTTTAAAGATTATAGATAATATAAAAATTGCTTTAGAAAATTTACATAAAGGCAAGCATCACTTCTAGATAGTTTTAGGATAACAGACGTAAAAATCTTAATTTCAAAGTACCATTACATTCACATTAGTGCATAAATATTTTACTCCTTATAATATTAGTGTTGAGTATCAACCAGTTAAAGATGAGGACTCAGGTTTCAAGTCCCAATTTTATATTTTCTTTATAATGTTGAACTGAGGATTTATTGGTTAAAAAAAATAAAAGAAGGAGGTCGCAGGAGGAAAGAAAGGATAAAGGGAAAAGAAACCTCGTTTCTAACACTGAAATTGACTCTAAGACATTGTCCCTGAGGTCACAGGAGGAAAGAAAGGATAAAGGGAAAAGAAACCTCCTAACACTGAAATTGACTCTAAGACATTGTCCCATCCACAAATTCTCTTTGCCTAAAATGATGTACTGTCTTCTACCCAGTTCTAGTGCCATTACTGAGTTTCTATTTGAATTAAATACAGATCAACTTATGTCTCTAAAATTATGAAAACCTTATCAAAATTTAATGCATAATTTCAAGTGTTCAGTTTGTCCACTAGAGTGCACCATTGTAATCTCATGACTAACAGAAATGTGTTGATGAATTTTTTTTTAATGTACATAAAAAGAGAAATAGTTTTAAAGAACAAATTGCACTTTCTTAATTGCCACCAACCTCTCAATAAATGACAAATTGCATGCAAATTAGATTTAATTTACCTTATGTTTTATAGGTTCACAATAGCCTTTTTAAAAAGCCACCTCCAAGTATTTGAAAATTCTGCTTGTATTTTTCCTATTATCAGCATACCAATGACAAGGCTTACTTTTACTCTCTTTCTTTTTTTACGGACTGTGAGAACATAAAAAGGAAAACAACAGCCACAACTAGGTCAGGTATATGGTGTTCACCCATGGGTATCAGGCTTTCCTTTTGATTTAAATGGGAAAAAAGATGTTTGCTCATTTAAATTACTCTCCTTTGCTACCCTCCTGTCTGACAATGAAAATGAATATTGAATTCTATAGCCACAGTAGGGAAGGATAATGCATATCCTGCAACAGGAAAGGGAAAAGAAGAAAAATAGATAACTTGTCCCAGTGAGCAAATGAATCATAAAAATTAGAATGGAAAGAACTTATTATGCAATGAAGACTACAGCTCAGGGAAAACACAATTCCACTTATGTTTATTTCAGATTACACTGCTTAGCATTTATACTCTTCCTCCAACAATAGCTCTGTCTTCCCCTTTCTAACATCACACACTTCCCATAATTGTCTGTAGTAGCTTTTTTCCTCAGCCCAAATGAGATTGCTCCGAAGGCTAAATTCACACGCTAGAGTAATTAACTACATAATTGGTCTAAAGTGAAGCTTATATTGTCTTCCAAGATACCTTCCTATCCCCCATCACATCATTTAATAGAAGCTGCCACTATTCCTAATGCCTAAATCAGGAGATTTAAGAGGCTGATTTATCCAGCCATAGGGTGAAAAAAAAAAATGAAAGGACTAGAAACATTCTTTTCACATAGGGAGCTGAAAATAGTTTAGGGCTGCAGATTAGGTTTTAGAATGAATATCTTTCTGTTAGATAAAATAAACGTTTCAGGGAATTGTAATCATCATTTTGGTGACTACGTTTTATACCAGTGCTTCTGACAGTACAGCTTCTGGGCCAAAGAGGCATCAATATCACCTGCACTTGCCAGAAATGCAAATCATCAGGCCCCACCCAGGAATACTGATTCAGAAATTCTAAAAATGAGTCCCAGTGATCTTAGTCTTAACAAGCCCTCCAGGGGATTGTAAAGCACACCAGAATTTGGAACCACTGACTTATAGTGTTAAAATAGTTTTTGGAAAAAAAAAAAAAAAAAAGGTAAAATGAGGACTCATATCATATAAGTTTAAATAATCATATGTTATTTACTTAACTCATTGAGAGGGAAAATGTTATAACCAGTTCAAAAAAGAATTCAAATAGCTACACATACCTAAGAAATAAAAAATGATAAAATAAATATACAAAAGATGTATGAGCGCTCTATCCACTGGTCAATAATCAACTGTATTCCCCCACCAGGCATGATCCATTTGCTCTTCTATGAATCATTTTTATTATTTTTGGTTTCTTATTGCCAGTTTTCTATACCAGGTTATAAATTAGCCACAATCACTTAGGGAAATTTACCCTATTCAAGATGGTATTTTTTCCTTTTGCTCATTTCAAAGTCTTTATATGTATGTGTGTATATATATATGTATATATATATAAAAATATAAATATATACCCCCCTGACATTTAGTCCACTTAAGCTCTCTTAAAGTTAAGTATGGTTTAACATATTTAATTTTGGGATTTCTGAGTCAGCTCATTTCAAAATGCCCATTTTTATGCCTCAAATCCTAGCCACAAATCTGTTTTCAATCTACCTCATTTAGTAAGTTAATTCTTAGAGAATATGGGAATGAAAACAATGAAATAATGTATCTTTTTTGTAGGCACCATTTAAACATTATATTGTCTTAAGAATGACTATGTCAAGAAAAAAGTGTATAAATAGTGCATGCATGCTAAGTCGCTTTAGTCGTGTCCTATACTTTGCAAACCTGTGGACTAAAACCCGCCAGGCTCCTCTACCTGTGGGGTTCATCAAGTAGGAATACTGGAGTGGGTTGTCATTTTCTCCTCCAGAGGATATCCCTAACCCAGGGATCTGTCTCCTGCATTGACAGGCAGGCTCTTTACTGTGCCACCTGTAATTCCAAGGAGTATCTTGAAATTTTAGTGTAGGAACTAAATGAATATGACTGACAGGCTTTCTGAAGGGCAGAGAAATTCTGCTAAATGAACAGCAGGAATATACCATGCAAAGACAGTTGTAACAAAGTAAGTGCCCTAGTATATTGTTGTACATAATAAGGTCAAGGTCTAAAAAGAATTGTGTAAATTCAACAAATATCAACTGTTCCACTTCTGTCAAAGTTTTAACCAATTCATACTGACAAAAGTACTCAAGTTATAAAACTGAACTTGTCAACAGCAGAAAAAAAAATATATCATAATTTCTCTTAAGAAATGTATTCCATTTAATAGTCACCAATACCAAACTGGGTTTAATTGTCTTCAAAGCATCTACTGAAGAGGAAGGACTAGTATAGTATAGTAGCGCTGGAAGCAGAGTTTGCCACTCAAAAGTATGTCTCTGGCATAAGGATTATTTCAGGCTGGTTATTTTTAAGAGACATCCAAGGATAACTTTGAAAACCAAGCAGAAGTTATCCTTTTGTAAGGGATATTTACAATTAAAAGAGAAGTCTCCTTCTCTCTACCATGAAGTGGAGGAAGACTAATTCTCTAGACGCTCTTACCAGTGGAGAAGGCAAAACTAAAATATCTAAAATCTGTAAAACGAAACAAGAAAAAGGCAAAACAAAAACTTAAGGTTCCATAACAACCTTACCCCTTTTTATTGTGCTTTGCCTGAAAATCTCCCACAATTGGCTCCTCTATCCCATAACATTTTCTATTGTCTCTAGCTGGAGATGATAGCTAATGTGGTAGCTTGAACCTCTCAGAAGTTAGTTTTCCTGGGTATCTCCCATGTATACAGAAGGTATATGTGTCATTAAACTTCTGCTTGTTTTTCTGCTGTTGATATTTTATTATAGAAACTCTCAGCCAAGAATCCAGTAGAGTAGAGGGACAATTGCTTTTCTTCCTGAGCAGTAAGTAGCAAAAAAAAAAAAAAAAGCAGGAATTTGGGGGATTTAGATCCAAATCTAGATCTTTCACTAACTAGCTGAGTGAACTTTGACAATTATTTTGGTGTCCTTCAGTCTTAGTTCTCATGTTTTTGAATTGAGAAGACCTTTATCGTATGGCAGAATACTGCCTACTTTAAAAAAATGATTAATTCTAACGTCAAACAAGTGTATATCATATGCACATGTAGGAGAGGAAAAGTTTAGTTTTCCTACTACTCTACTATGTTCTCTAGCTAAGGTCCTATAAACTGAGTTAGTTAACAAGAGAAATGCATACACATTTGTTTAATAGACATTTTTATGACACTGGCGCCTTCATAAGGAAATGAAGACCTAAAGAAACAGTTTGACCTTAACTCTTTTATATTAGGCTTAGTGAAGAATGCAAAGTCATAGAAAAAATGTGATAGGATAAAAGAGTAGGAGATAAGGATGGTAAACTGGCAGAAACTTAGCAAGTCCTGTTCATTTGGATTCCTACCGGCCTACCACTATCTTCAGAGATAAAGATTCTCCTTTCTCCAGGTTATAGGGAGCCCATGTCTCACAAATGGTTCCCATGGTCTGCTTCAGGGGCAAAGTGGGAGGCCACAGTCTTCCTTCACCTGCCATTTCTGACATTCCTTTAGTTAAAAATATTTCATATGCCAAGGTGCTTCCAAATCCCATCACACTCAATTATAAATAGATAACACTTCAAATTGTGATCTGATAGATGTGGAAGAAAAATAAAAATGGAGTCAGTGTTGCTAAGAGAGCTCTCTAAATTGGAACCAGGAAGCCCCTGAGGAACTTTGGCTTACTCAGGTTTCAGGCTAGACAGAATCTGACCTCTTGACCACTTATTGTGTCCTAACAAAGACATCTAGAATATCTGCCAGAAACTCAAGGTACTTACTGGACCACTACCCGAAAATAACATGTAATTCCTTAAGCACAAATATTTCCTGATTTGAATCAGAGTGAATCACATTCTCACCTGGCAACTTTAACAACCTTGAAGCTAGCTTTTGCTTTTATCAGCCCCTGACTCTTTCTCCTCCCTGCAACACTCTTTCAGTTTTACCCTTTGTGTCTTCAGAATTGCAATTCTTAAGAACCCAAACAAACTCATGTCTCATTTGCAATCTTCTTTTTGTTGTGTGTTTCAACAAAGTGCCATTATTTTCAGATATTGAATCTGGTGTGTGAAGGTGGATGGAAACTAACCTATATTTCTTGCAACCTAGCAGTACCATCTACTTGAGAGAAAATCAGACTGCCAATAATATTTATCACAGGCAGCAGTACTTCAAAAACTCACAATCTCTACCTTTCATTGAATAGTCCTCAACTTGAAAAGTTCAAAAAGATCCACCATTAGCCAGTCTTACGATTAAAACATGCTTTCTGTTAATAGCAATGATAATAAAAACACACCACATCTATTCCCTAAAACTTCATAAGGTTTCTGGATATTTCTCTGGGGATTTTTTTCAGCTTGCAGTGAATGTCCTTCCTCTACTTTTCACTTAGAAAGATCTTTTTCAGGCTTCAATGTATAACTTAAAAGACATTACTTTTTTGAAGTTTTCTTTGTCTACTGCGCATCTTTATCAGAATTAGTCCTCTCTTTTTGTTTCTGTTAAAAATTCCTTATATTTTAAGTGATTTTTATTTAAATCTGCCTTGTAGAACAGTGAGCTGTTTAAATATGTATTGCTGACTATTGTGAGCCTTCCAGGAGGCAGGATCACACTGTATTAACTTATCACTTCTGTGCCCAGCAGCATACTTGAACCATAATTAACTGTAAAATAAATTCTTGCTGAATTTGAATATTAGATAGTCCAAAGCCCAGCTGACTTCAGAAATGAACTGGAACTGTGATTATAGCATAGAATGTATGCGTGTGTGTGTGTGCACATATATACCTTCATATATGACCTTCCTGTTCTCTCTTGTCTCTTAAGAGGGGATACAATGTATTTATCTTTTATATCTGTACTTTTTTTCCCCAGCAAATTCAAACTCATTTTAGTCATAGGGTTGCGGTTAATGATAATAATAAAAAAAAAAAAAATACCGTCATCAGGAATTCTATAAGCCTGACTCCAAGAAGCTCAGAATAGGTCTGGTTTCATTATTCCCTAGAACATCCTCTGTCTTATAAGAAATGAGCTTCAAATACATTAAGCATTTAGTTCACAAAAAACACGAGACAAAAAGCCTGATCTGCTTTTTCATGGTCTAGACCAATGTCTTACATATTAAAACAGAATACTAAAACTGAAATTATAGCTCCACAATTACTTAGAGTTTATGTAGTCAATAGCTGACTTGAATCGTAACATTTAATTAAGAACCAGAGAAATCCAGTTAGGCATAAAATGATGTTCCTAAATATATACAATAATGTGCTGTCCCTAGAATTCTGCAGTGTCTCTGTAAATTTTCAAATGAATTCCTCTGCCTATATTCTGTGATGACTTGGATTTTTGCTTTGCAGGGATCCAGAAAATCATTATTTCCAGTTTGCACATATTTATTGCCTGAGAACACAAGTCTAATAATCCAAGGTAACTGGTGCAGAGTGGCATAGCATTAGTCAGTGGACCCACGGCTGCTTTCTGTTCTTGGCCACCAGCCCTATAAAAGTTTGATCTTTGACAAAAAAAACCAAAATACCATGCAGCTTTATCACGGTCAGATGACTTTACTTTTCATGCTTGAAGCACGAACTCCATTAGGGTTTTTTCTTTTTTTTTTCCCTAAGAGAAGGCCTATGCTGTTTGCTTGCACCACTAGACCATTTGATTTTTGTTGTACTACTCTAGGATTTTCACCACAAATAAAATCAAATTTTTGGTCTGATACATTTGAGTTTCCCAGGGCCTGAGAGGAAACAGTCTTTTAAAGAATTTACAGATTATTGTGCTCAAGGCAAATCTCAAATATCTACCAAGGAAGGACCAAAGGGCACAGGTAGGAGGATTTCAAAATCCAATCAAGGTACAAAGCAATGAATAAGGAGGTGTTTTTCCCTGAATATTTGGGGAAGAAAGTATTTGTCAGTGATTAAGAGATTAAGGGCAATCCATCAAGACCAATTCCATGTGGGTAGTTGGGAAGACTGGTCTCTATTTCAGATTAATTTGTTATTTATTAGTAGTCTTTTGAAGTAATTGGTATCACAAGACAAATGAAACAAATGCAAAATTTCCACGAGGCATTATTTTGGAGATTGCACACATGTAACAACATTTTCTTCAAAATTATTTAAGTTTCCTGATGCTAACATCTCCTAGCAAAATGTCACTTCCCTTGGAATATAAATTGAAATAGTTGTTCCCAGTAATGTGAATGGTCTAAATAACTGTTGGTCTTTATGCCAGTTCTGGAAGATACTTTTCCTTCTGAATACCAGCCAACAATTTGGGTACAACTCTGTTTTGTTTTGTTTTAAATTGAAGTAGACCTGATTTACAATGTTGTGTAAATCTCTGCTGTATAGAAAAGTGACTCAGGTATATGCATACACACATCCTTTTTTATAATTGTTTTCCATTACGGGATTGATAGATTCTAACTATTACATTCAGAATGGGTAAACAAAAAGGTCTTAATGTATAACAAAGGGAACTATACTCAATATCCTGGATACAACTCTTTGAAAAAGTGACAACACAGCAAATCTTGTTAACCAGTATAACCTCACATTTCAGAACCTAACCCTCTGTCTCGGGAAAATGTTTCTGTCTTTGCATATAAAGAAGAAACAGAAAATTTAACACTCATTTCAATGGCTTTCTGGTCCACAATCATGTTTCTGTATCTCATTTTCTTTTGAGGAGAGACCCTTTAACCATTTCATTCATCAAAGTCATTCATTATATTTTTATTACCAGGTTTCAAATAAGACTCACTTTGATTTGCTTGATATTTAATAGCTCTCTTCATGGAATAAACTGAAAATGCAGGTGTTTAAAAGCTGTTATTTTCCACAGGAAATCATACCGCCCTGGGAGGACTTCCCACTTGGTGGCTTGTTCTGTATGTCATTAGCATGCACTGCAGTTTCCTTAAAACTCCTTCAATGCAATCTGCCCGAAGGCCCAAAAGGCCATCAGCTTTCTCTAAGTCTGTGACATCCAGGGCAGTTGCATTTCTCAGCACTTTCAGTAAACAAAGCCAAGTTTTCATTGCGCTGCTGTTGTGTGTGTGTGTTTGCTTTTGGAGTACTGCTTGTTTCACCACTACTGTGTTTACTGCCTCGTATATTCTTGATGATTTCATAGTATTTGTACTGTCTTATGTTCCTCGAGTCTCTGAATATTGGTATAAAAAGCTTCTTATGGAAATCTCACTCCTCATCTAAAACTCTCACTTTGATACATGAGTTGGGTCGTCATCCTGGAAAAAAAAAAAAAAAAAAATAGCTCAGGCCTCATAGATTTGGAGAGTATATTTGGAGAGTATATTCCTCTCCAAACAGGAAAAAGAAACTCGGTTGTTTGGCAGTGCTTATGAGGACACGGTTGGTGGCACTATTCTCTCCAAGCAAGTATTGAATGGATGCCCCAGGATAAAATTAGGACTGCAGAGCTTGGCGCTGTGAATCACATGAAACAAAATAACCAAAACCCTATGCTTCCAACCAATTTATAAATCCACAGATCCTTTGGAGGAGAGCAGTACCATTTGCCTCCTGTTACTTCAATTTGGCAAAAGTAGCTTTCTCTTAGCTGGATTGTGTATTCTGTTGTATTGTGTGGTAACAGTAAATAGCTAGAATTATAATAGTACCTGTTTCTAAAGAGCCTAATGGGTTTTGTCATTTTTATCCATTTTTAAAAATCTTTTCTTCAACTTAATACATTTTCCACAGAGCACTAACGTGATTTTAACTTTACTCTTGTGGAAACGTGTCACAAAAGGAAGAGCAGTGAGGTTTCTAATAACGCTGATAATAAAACCTAAAATTGACTGTCTTTTATTTGTCAACACTTACATACATGATCGTTAATCCTAAAGCTTTGCAAGGAGGTTATTAGCTGCTCACACTTCAGAGGGAATGTGAATTCAGAGAGGATAAATAATTTGGCCAAAGTCACTCAACTGTCTAAAGGCAGAGCAAGAATTCAAACCAAAGTTCATTTTATTCCAGAGATCATATTTTTTCTACCCATATCCCATCTCCTACCCTAATGTGCTAATAAAAACTATTTAACTATCTCTGCAGATGAAAAAGTCCTGATTGTATATAACATTTGCTTATTTCCCTGCTGCAAATACCCCCACCAAGACTAGTTCTAAGCTATTTAACATGGAGTTGGGAAGAGATGCTATTGATTCGCTCTTGTATCAGCTGACTCCAGCACAAACTGGATCTGAGTTCGAACTGTGCCCTTTCATATTTCAAATGTAGTCTTGGGTCCCTTTGCTCTAGGTATTCCAGCTCTGGTAATCAGGCATGAATTCAACTGGTCCACTAAAATTAGTAACATGTTTTATGAACACTACCAATTTCAGAGCTGGTTCTGCTTTATAAGAAAGACAATCAAATATAAGGGAAAGCACATGAGATAAGAACTGAGAATACCTGATACTCAGATTAAGTTCTAAACCTGCCACTTAGTTGACTGAATGTGGGGAAGGTAATAGAAAGCAACTGTCTTTCTAAGCCTTGGTTTTAGCATCATGGAAAGGGAAATAGTAAGCCCTATCTTAGTTGCCTTCAAGGTGAGTAACATGAAAGATAATCCATTTTAAGTGTTTTACAAATAATGTGATAAAAGTATAGAGTATAATTTATATCAATGGTTTTCTTTATTCCTTTGAGTTAGTCTGCCACATACCTCATTTCTTTTCACATAGCAACTATTTCATCTACATAAAAATTATAGCATATCAGAAACAATACAAATTCTACAGAACCAAAGAATAAAATAGAAGTGAATGTTTGCAAGACAAATACTTTCACTTTTATCAGTTCCTCTAAGTCAATCCTTGAAAAATAATATAATCACAAAAGCTGTTAATGCACATTCTAACATTGTGCTTATTAAATCTACTATGATGGAACATGCATTTCTATACCCAAGTTGGAGTAGGAGAGAAGTGTACTAACAATGGAAATAGCATGAAATACCAAGAAGAATGAGCATAAGACATTCTCTCCCCCTTTTGATTTGTGCTTTTCTTTAACATACATGCTGTTCTTGTATTTTTGGTTCCTTTAAATATATCCAGCTTATCCATAAGGAAGGGGAAAGTGAAATCAAAGGCATTCTATGCCTTTATAGTCTGCCTTCAGATTTCTTTCAAGTTAGATTTATTTCTACTTTCTAATCAGTTTGTTTATTAGTATAATCTTTACTCATCAGCAAAGTTGGTGTTTGTGTATATGTGTGTGCGTTTATCTTGTTTTGGCTGCCAGTTCCCATTCAGTCATTTGGATTTGGCAGCTTGGTTCTGTTCTATTTACCCCAAGTTTAGACCCTTCATCTTTTTATACACTGGTTTTCATTGCCTAGCCCTATGCACACTGGACAACTTTTACCTATCTGTCCCAGAAGGGAGACAAGATATCTGTCCTGAACTTCTGAACAAGGGCAGGCTGGACATAGTAACCCAATGGGAAGAACCCCAGACAATGAGAAAGGAACAAGGTCAGTGAGGGTTGTTACCAACAGAGTGTGAGCAAGACATTCCCTCTCTGATAGTCAAGTGCAATTCTAAGGTTGTGAACACGTGCAAAAATCATGCCATGAACATTAGCCCCTTTCTGGATTCTGATGCTATATTATGCCAAGCTCCCTAGTGAAGTTGGATTTTCTCCTCCACACACGAACTCCAAGCTCCCTGGCTACTATTAGTTGTGATTAACTCTAGTGGATGCTTCCAGGATTTTTCCTGAGAAAATGTTTTTCCCCTCTCTCACAAAACCAGAAGCAGTTACCACACTTAGACTGTGGAAATCTAGCAAGTGTTTGATTAGGTGCCTGGCTTAGCACTCAAACTAATCATCCACTGGGACTTTGCTATTGACCTCATAACAGAAGATCTCAATTACCTAATTAATTTTTAAATTGTGATATGTCCAAAGAGATAATGACTCCTGTTCATTGTTTCAGGGGAAAAATAAGGGAACAGTATAATAAAAAGTCAGAAAACATACACCATGAAAATTATGGCATCTCTTGTGAAATGAACAAGCTGAGATGTTTCTTTACATTGTTGGTTTAAACTTTTCTCCTATTTTTGAAAAATAATGTCCACTAAATTATGTGTTATTACAGGAAGGAATCCTGTATATTTAGTGCTCAGCACACATATTAAAAATACCTCATATATAACAGACACATAGTATAACTAGATCTCTAGCATACTGTATTAGTTTACTAGGACAGCCGTAACAAAATACCCCAGACTTGGTGCGTGCATGCTAAGTGTGAACCTGCCAACCTCCATGGGGGTTCTCCAGATAAGAATACTGGAGTGGGTTGCCATGCCCTCCTCCAGGGGATCTTTCCAACCCAGGGATTGAACCTAGTCTCCTGCATTGCAGGCAGTTTTTTTTTTTTTTACCATCTGAGCCACCAAGGAAGCCTGGCACACATCTTTTTAAAGGCCTCACTCTGATGATAGCTACACTGGGTGTGAGGGTTAACATATGAATTTGGGGGGAACACAATTCAGCCCATAATGGGAACTTCCTCAAAATATGTTTTAAAGATACTTAGATTATTGTTCAAATTCAGACTCCTGGATGGAAATCCAGACATGTTGAAGGAAAATTTCCAGTGTCAACCTTGGGAATATGAAATATTAATAAAAAAGTGATTATTTTGCTCAATAAAAATGGAAATTGCTATTACAGGAGTAATATACAGGTCAGTTGAGTCCAGAGAAGAGCTTGTGCATTTATCCTTCTGGCTCAGACATCATACTTACTCTTTATCATTCCATCTCTTCATTCAACAGTTTTCTCCACTGTATCATTTTTGTCTCAATACAGTTTTAAAGTGCTTCTATTCCCTCATTGCTGAATACATTATTTGCTTACATTGTGATTTAAACAAATAAAAAGGTCAAAGAAAGAAATATAACTTTAAAAAAATTTTTATGTGCACTTCTCATTTAATAAAATTAAAGACCGCAATTTATTTGAGTTGGATTCAGTATCTCTGCAGTATTATAGATAAAATCTAGTATAATAGTGCAGATATGTATGAAAGATTTTCAATTTTTTACATAAGAAATTCTGTGACAGAAATAACAAGAACAATTTAAAAAGACACATGTATTAACAATATTATCTTTGTCTCAAAAAAGAAAAAGACAATCAGTTACAGAGACCATAAAATCACACTGCTACATACTTGCTTGATTACTTTTTCATTAATAACAGTAGTTCAGAAAAGAAAAAATAAAAATAGGATGTTTTCAAACAAATTATGAGGACAGTTTCTATGTCCAAGTTTCTTGTTGAAATTAGATTTTTAGTTACTATGTAGTAAATTCTTACTACTTATGAGGTTCTGTGTTGTTCACTGCCATGTATGATACTGTAGTTGATTTTTAAGCTGAACTAACAGGCAAGAATTGTAATTACTCTTAGTTTGTGGCTTAGGAAAAAAAGTCAAGAATCTATTTTAAAAAAAAATCCTGGAACTAATGAGTGAGCCATAGGATATAAGGTCAATATGCAAAAATATGGTGCTTCCTTACAAATGAGCAATAAACAACTGGAATGTCAAGTGTCAAATGTTAAAAAAAAAAAAAGACTATTTACAATAGCACAAAACAAAATACATAGCCATAAATACAACAAAAGATGTATAGAATCCATACATGAAAAGTTACAAAACTGATGAAATAAACCAAATAAAATTTAAATAACTAAAGAGATTTTTCCACATTTATGGATTGGAAGACTCAATATTGCCAAGATGTCAATTATCATAAATCATCTATAGACAATAAATATTTAGGTGGTCATAGGATACCAGAAAGGAGTACAGACTGACAAAAGAATCTGCCTTACAAATTATGAAATACAATTGTTGGAGGGAGTGACATTTAGCACCCAAATCTTGGTTTCAAATGTCATTCTACAGTAAAAGGAGCCAGGGCTGCTTAGAGAAATTACTGATTATAAGACTGAGCAAGGAAATTTAAAAGATGATCCAAGAGCATCTTTTAGTGCCAGAGAGGAAGAAAGTATTCAAACAGATCCACAATGATGGGAATATATCAAAAGGGACACAGAAGCCAACTGAAAAAATCTTTCACAGCTGACATAATCTGAGCCACAAAATAAATATCCATGTATTAACACTGATATGAGTAAATGATTAAATAAATAAATAAAGGAAAAGAGATAAATTATTTATGCAGAAGAAAGTCAAGAAATTTGCTCATATATTCCACTCGAGGTAATAGAAGATAGATTTCCACTCATTAAGTTGGGGTGATACATCCTTACAAAGAGTACAGTAGAAAGTGGGAAAATGAAATGATTTTAGAGTGGAGAAATTTGACAAACACTACTTCAGCCAAATGATGAAGATTAACACCCACAGTTATAACTGATATTGATAGAATGTGCTCTTGCTATGATGTGATAAAAACGGCGCTTTACTTTCTCCCCAGTCTCATGAAGCTAGTCTAACACAAGAAAAGCATTAGACAAATACCAACTGAGGGACCTTTAACAAGACATGTGACTAGTATTCCTCAAAACTGTAAAGGTCATCAAAAATAAAGTCTGATGAAGGGTTTCAGCCAAGAGAGCCCATGTGTGTGTTAAGTCGCTTCAGTCATGTCCAACTTTTTGCGACCCTTTGGACTGTAGCCCACCAGGCTCCTCTGTCCATGAGATTCTCCAGGAAATAATACTGGGTGGGTCACCTGTAAAGTTATGCACTTTAGCTAATTAAAAAGAAAAAAAGAAAAAGAACACATAACACACACAAAAAAGAACTTCAAGGCACCAAGTATTCGTGTGATTTGATAAAAACCTCCAAGCTGGAAAATGGCAACACACTGGCTGGAGATCAATTCCTCTGATTTTGAGTCCAGAACTCTTTCTATTAATACTACGAGAGAAGAGGCCACATCACTCTGTATTCCACGGCCTCAGATTTCCACATCATTGACAACTGATAATGGTCAAGGAACTAAAAGGTTTCCTATTGGCAAGAGCCAGACTTTTTCAACTAAATTCTATTAACTTTACATTCCACTCACTCATTTTTGTGGTGGTTTTATGATAAAGCAGGTGTGAAACACTCTATTGCATTTAGGTGCCTTATGAAAGGTTTTTCAAGTGCCGATTTTATTAAAATATACATTAATACCTTTGCAATTTTGAAGGACTTAAAGCTTTTAAAAGCAGCATAGCTAGAAAATGGAATAAAAGAGAAATTTATTATTCTTATTAAAGGGTAATGTATACATAAAATATTGTGATATTCTTTTTATAAGAATCAAATAAATATTCTACAAAATGTTTACCTAGAATGAGTTGTCACAAATTGTGTCAGATGTTATATTCAGGAGTCTAGCATAGGTGTTTCAGATATCTACCACAACTGCAGTTATTCAAGTGGCTGACTCTGCTCTAAGTTTACCGGACTGAATTATGGTGTCAGAAAGTATTTGACTCCTCTCACTAGCCTGATTATACAGCACTTGATAACATGGGCCAATTGGCTTCTTTCTTGTCTCTGTAAGTTCCTATGGCGGCCTGAGAATGTTTAGATAACAATAACACTCACAATAATGCAAAATAGCTTGCAGTTTTTCAGTCCAAGCCCAAAGCCAGTGCTACATTCAGAAAAAGACAGAAAATCAAAGAATGTGGCTCAGTTACAGACTCTCTTTATGTACCTGTCTCCTCAGTATGTTATTGGCTCAGTTTGGATCTCTGGAACTTCTAAAAATGACAGAGGGATATAATTTTTAAGCTTTTTAAAATTGTGGGAACTTTTGAGACTCTGATGAAAGCTTTGGATGGTCTTTTCAGAAAAAAAAAAAAGAATGGACAATCACACTACACTTTGACTTCCATGTTGGTTTCTCTGACATTGCTAAAGCCATGGATGCCAAGGTAAGGTTGTCCATCTTTGAGGTTATTCAGAAATCCTTCTGTACTGGATCTGATTTAGAGTAAAGAGTGGGCTCTTGTGGGTTCCTTGTGTACCGTGTGCATCCAGCGAATGTTTCTGAAAAGAGTAGCATGAGGGATTTGATGAGTTATGCTAAAACGCACATGGTATATATAGCATCAATCTGAATCCATCTGAAATGTTGCAATATATCCACCATTTAAGACCTCCAATAATATGGGAGCACTGCTTCCCTTAACCATTGTATGGAATACTTCTTTTTTCCCAGGACTTTTGGAGAAACTGTGTGTAGTCAAACAATTCAAGTTTCACTTTCATTCCTTTCAATAAATAAGAAGAAGAGAGGAAAAAAACTGAATAAATTCCAACTGTGTAAATTCATTCGCTAGATATATATTCAGTGGATTTAATGAAGCAATAAGCCATTGATGCAAATATTGATATGGCAATAAAATTAATATTTCTAGTGTATTAATAATACACCTTCATTTCTACCAAGGGAAAAAACACAGCAAAACAGGATTTGCTTCTTTTCTGAGTAATTGCAATACCTTACTTGTATTTTTATTACTGAAAATGTATTTGTTGAAGAAGAGCATCCCTGAAGTTAGATATAGTTACTAACTATAAAACTAAAAATCCAGTTATTTGAAATATGTATTTTTCTCATTTTTAATAATGTCTAGAAAAAATACATTAAAAAATGACCAAAAATGAATGTTAGCTCATGATGAGAACTTATTAAAACTTTTACCCTCTGTTACATGCTTACTCATGTAACAGCACTCACACACTTTCCACAGCACTCACCACATTACACATATAAATTTAACATTTATCATTATGATTAAAGTGGATTTTTACGAGCTTTGTTCGCTGATATTCACACGTGCCTAAACACTGCTTCATGCCTAGAAATCATCCAATAAATATTTGCTCAACGAATAAATTGTTTTTTTCATGTATGTTTCAATTATGGGTGGTTGTGTTTATGATAAAGGTGAGATATTACACACATACTATTTCTAGGGTCTTTGTAAAATTAAAGTTGTGGAGTCTGTATTAAACTTAATTACACTTATCTAACAATTGGGAAATGACCAAGAATTTGGGGTCTTGTCATTTCTAGAATCATCTACCAAAGATATCATCTTTCATAACCTGTACCTTATTAATTATCTTCTGCATAAGTACTTTAAAATCCTCAAATTTATGTTTTTTTCCTCCTGTGAAATAGGAAAGATATTCATTCACCTTCACTGTCTACTCATATTGTCTCTTGGGGCCAGACTATGTGGTAATCTATTACTGGCTCCTGACAAAGGGTTTAATTCTGCCCTCCATAAGAATTCTCTGATCTACAGTCTCTTCCCATTTTCTTTGTCAGCCACTTCATTGTATACTCATTATTTTTCATTTAAACCAATATAAGTGGCCCTCTCATTTCTTGAGTGCATATCTAAGTATCTATTATACCCCCACCTCTGTCTCTTCCACCCCCAGCTTCACAGCCACGACATCCCCGTACATCTGTGACAAACTAATCTTCTTGAACCACAATACTCATCACAACCCTCTTCTGCCCACAGACCACCTGGGGAGAAAGGATTTAACAGCAGGCTACACCTTTCCTCCATGGGAAGATGTTTTTAGGTGAAACTTCTTCAGCTCTTTTTGTTTGAAAATGCATCAACAGGGAACAGTATTAGTAGATTCAGTTGTTGTTTACTAATTGGCAAATTACATCTGTACTGGGAGGACTCTGAAAGAACATATAGATCCTGAAGATCTATGAGACAAAAATTGTATAAAAACCTGCTGGGAAATACAAGGCTTGTCTTTTCTGTGTGACGTTTGTTAAAAAGCATGGCCCTTGAGCTGGCCCGACCACGACTCTCAGAGGTGGTCATTTATGAGCCTTTCCTGTGTCAAGGTGGCTGGACCCACTCATGTGGACTCAACCCTTTCAACCAACCTGCCTCTTGTGGGGTTTGGAAAGCAGTGCCTGGACTGTGGTAAGAACTCTGAGGAAACTTATGTCATGAAGTTAGGCCTATAGATTCTCTTTCCATTTCTACCTGGAAGTTACATAAATCTGGTACAGGTTCCAGTCGGTTGTGCCCTAAAAAGGTCAATTTGAAAGCTCAAGATCGCCGGTCAATTTGTAGGCTAGGTGTGGCAGCACCAACAGTTCTCTCACTGTCTAGCCACACAGCCCTGAGCATACTGCATCTAACCAGACAACTTGCTTCCCCTTTCCTCCACAAATCCAATCCCAATGTCTGGACCTGAAAGTAAAACGCATTACATTCTGAGAATCAATATATGCTCCAAGAAACTTGTGGAGAGAATCAAAATCTCATACATTCTGTAACTCCTCTATCCCTTCCACCCAGTACTTGACATACTTTGAGTTCTCGATTTTTTATGGGAATGAATTATCCACAGAGAAATACCTTGGGATGGAAAATTCAATGAGCCCTGAAGAATATCAGGAAACCCCTTACTGAGTGACTCCAGAATAATAAACATGAATAATCAGTGTAAATACAATCATAGAGTGATCATTATGTAAACTCATAGAAGTTTAGATTTAGAAAGAATCTCTCCATTTTAACACTATCCAGTCTTCTACTTATTGCTGTCATCATTAAAAGTCCTGATCAAGAGATTCATCATTTATGCCCTAATTAACTTTTTAGATTATGAATTAATCATTATTTAACTACTTCATGAAATAATCTGTGTAACAGCTCTAATTTCTATAATTTGCTTCCAGTTACTTTATTAATATTTGTCTCTTAGGAATTTTTAATCCATTGTTTCTTTTTTTTTTTTCTGTAAAATATCCTTTTCCAGTTGATATGTCTGGAAATATTTTAGAGATAGTTTCGGTATTTTCTTCTATACTTCTCCTTTGAACAATATTAAATATAAGACATGATTTCCAGACTCCTTGCCATCTGGCTGCTTTTTTCTAAACTTGTTCTGGTTGAATATTATCCAGCTTAAATCAGCTTCCAATTACCAATGTGAGTGGAGATTTTTGTTGTTGTTGAAATTTAAATAACTGTGTGCAGATAATTTTCAGATCTTTGTCCTTTGCTCCTGGACTTACCCGTGATTTAAGGCTTAAAATGTTCTCTTAAGGGGCCATCCTATTTTACTGTTATCCTTCCCTCCAAGCCAATTTCCAGTGCCAGTTCTGGAAAGGAAAAATGGTGCTGGCAAGCTTCTGCCGGTTTCCAGCTTAAGGCTGTGTCTGACTATCTGATATGGATTGATCTGATCTAAGTAGACATGCCATTGCAGCTATTGTGATGGCTTTACTCATCCAGATGGCGAATTCACTCTCGGCCTGTTACACAGGGACTGCCCTAAAAGAAATGGTAATGCATGGTAATACTCCTCTGGAATCCAAAAGTGCATTGGCAGGAATGAAACCCCGAGGCCACCCTCTGGGGCTTTTTCTTTCTCTCTTTTTCAGAGCCTCCAGGTGGGAGACACTCCAGAATCACTCTTTTCTACAATGCCACAACACTGCCACATGCTTGAGTGTATACACTGAGACTGAAGATTAGAATTTTAATTCTGGCCTTGCTACTAATTATGCGATTTGGATTAAATACAGTGGCCTGCCACCAACCAATCTCTCCCTTGCCTCAACTGCATTATCTGTGAAATGCAAAGATCTTTCTAGCTGTAAATCTCTGTGTCTGTCTTAATCATTTTGTGACTTAACTTTGGTTTTTCTCACTTTCAGGATGTGTACTTGGCAAATGCAGTCATTCTGAAACCAACTGCTAAAAGGTCATGCTTACACGGACCCCTAAAGGAGATGGATAGCACACACTTAGTCATTTGGTATGAATAACTCTCGGGGAGTATATGAATACATTTCAGAGCATGCAAGGTAATTCAATCCCCAGTTTCTTCTCTTGCTTGGTGTGCACAACTCCATTCTGACAGATGCCACTGCCAAAGGTGTGGGCAGACCAAAGAAGGAATTGTGTGACAGAAGACAGCAGTACTGTGGAGACGCCAAACACTAATAGAGAAGGAGAAAGCAACACTAATGATCTAAGCAAAACCAAAAAGCAAAGCAAACAGCAGACACTTAAATGGTAAGTTAAGGAGGCTTTCTGCAACTGCCTGGCAGCATATCCTCTAAAGGAAATTAGTTGCAAATCATCACCATTAGAGCAGGTAGCACAGAGGTGCAAAACAGTTCCCAGGAAAGGAAAATGAGGCAAGAGCAGGAAAACCCAAACTAGAAATAGAAATAATGGCAATTTTACCAGAGGACAAAATGCTACATCTCCTTTACTAGACTGAACTAGAATGTTAACACTGCTTCTGCAGTGTGAGATGCAATAGTGAGGCATTGGTATTCAAACCTCTTGTCAAAGCCACTCTTTCATTCGATCATGACACAAAGGAGAAGAATGGAGAAATTAGGGATGTATTAGAAAAAACAGGAAGAATTGGGAATGGAAAGGGACAAGCTTAAACTGCTTATACTCCTAGCCTTCCCCTTGCAAAAGACTTACATTCATCTGTCTGAAACCACTGAGGAAACATGTTTTACGTATAAATAGCAGACTAGCCACAGTAAAGGGCTTTGCCTATCTCAGTACATAATGATAGATGAAATCTACTATCCTACATATTATTGATAGTTTTTAAAAGTGATCATAACACTATTTATTTACGGAGGCTTTCATTCTCTAATTAGGCATGTGTCAGGACTTAGGGCAGGCTGCCCCCAAATTTGTCAAGCTGGCATATTGATTATTTTGAATTAAAGCTACTTGAGAAACAGCTGGTGCAAGAAGGATGTTCTGACCCTCCTCTCTCTCTCTGAAACCAGGAAATAAATCTCTAATTGAAAACACACCCTCCCTGTATCAGGAGGTAGAGAGACATTCTTGTCACCAGAGACAAGGAATTCAGGGCAGAGAAGGTTGTATAAAAAAATCTTGTTTTATCTTTACTGATTTACTACCCCAAACCCAAACACTGTTTGGATTCTGCACTAATTATGCACCCAAGCTTAATTTGTCTTGTCAGTTCATCACAAATTTATTGTTTCTCTGTCTAAAAAGTATAAAAGCTGCCTGCTTTGGCTATATTTTAGGTCTTGTTTCTATGAGACCTCCATGCATTCAAATTAAATCTGTGTTGTTGTTTTTTCTCCTCTTAATCAATTTTGTATTAATTTAATAACCAAAAAAATTCAAGAAGCATTGGGTTGAGGGATTGTGGCCAAATTTCCCCTACTTCCAATAGAGATAAAGATACAAGATAAATTTACCATTTATACTCTAGGTAATTATGAGACTATTATCTTGAAAATTAATTTCCTATTGAGTTACACATACTATTATTAGTGTGAATATTCTAAAAAACGCAAATATATAGCAAAAATAGATATGCTAATAATTTAAAAATTATAACATATATGTTTTTCTAAAAACTAGGAACCACTGTCTCTTAAGAGAATATAGTTTTGTCAGTCAAGTAAATTACAATATTTTTTAAATTAGAATTTCCAAATAATGTATGAAATATCCACTAAAAACTTTTACTTTATTTGTTTATTTATTTAACTGCTATTAATAACCCCCTTTTCCAGGGAAGGTAAGAGTACATATAAGTAAGCACACTTCTAGATATTCCTTTAAAAGAAATATTAATTCTTAATTTTTTATAAAATGTATTAAATATTACAAAGTAAATAGCTATTTAAATACTACCACTACTATGCTACACTTGTTCAGGATTCCAATACACATCAATTAATAAATTGTTCCCTAAATATTGATGGTTTTCCTTAAAATTCATACCAATTATAAAGTAAAATGAAAATTTTAGAGATATTTTTGCTATAAGGAGATGGTAGTGACTCTGACTTTTAATTTTAATTGCTAAACACATTATGGAAATCCCATATGATTAGTGGTCTTGTTTTTAAAAAATTTTATATGGAATCTCTAGCTCAGCTATTTTTATGCACTTTTCTTTAGTCACAAATACGGTTGTGTACTTATTAAGTAAACACCTAAAGCAACCATTAGGATATAATGCAATCAAAAGCAGTGTTTTGTAATAACGTGAAAAACTTTGGTCATAGGAGAGATTTAGAGAAAAGCAAATTTTAACATTTAAACTTAACTGGGCCAAATATAAGAATTATTATCTCCTTGAAATACCAACAATAAATCCATGTCACTGACTTGGTTTGGCAACTAGAAATGCATTGACTCCACACAAAATAAACATCTTTGTTATTATCCAATATTTAATGACAGCATTGATCTTCTTGGACATTTTCACCAATCTACTTTCCTAGAATTAACTACTTGCATAAGTCAGAAAAATATCTGTGAAAGGATACAAACATTGCATTCAATTGATCAGTTGATACAGGTTCAGAAGCACTTCTCAACATCTTCTTCACACTTTTCAAATGTACCTGTTTGACCTGTAACTTATGAACATCACAAGGTAGCCTGGATGCAAAGTTTTAATATGAACTATGCTCTTTTGCAAACATTGCTGCTTTCAAGGTGGCGAGGTACATGTACTAACTATGATATAGAGTAGGGGTCTGGTGATTTTATTTATTTACTTATTTATTTATTATCTGTGGTTCCAAGGACAATTCAGCAAATAATTCCATCAACTGGAAGTTTACTGTCAGTTTTTCCATCAAATACCATGGATTTCAAATTATAAAGAAAGAGAGATGATGTTCGATAAAATGTTCATATGCATGTTGAGTTTGACCATTTGAGTGTTCATAAGGTCAAAAGTGTTTCAATGATAATGCCTGAGTCTTGGCAATGACCATAATTTAAAGTGCTTAAATACAGCAGACAAAACATTTGCTGATAGAATATGATTATTTAATTATGACAGAGTTCGCCAAATTAAAGCAAGGGATCTGTAGTAGGAAGTTAACCCCATCTCTTCCTGTTCCAAACACATACACACACACACCACTGTCTTTGGATTGTTGGTGATACAATTTTCAATATTTGGTCATATAAGTGATTACTCAAAATTAAACTAATTTAATTCCCCTCTATATGGAAAACAACAACATATGAAGATTCTTGGATTTAAACATTAGAAATCATTTGCTCTTCCCAGTTTGTCTTTCTTTTTTAAAACTTTTAACCTATACAAACATATTTTTGTTTGTATAAAATAAATTTTCCCTCCTTTTTTTCCTTTTTCCTATGACAATATTTGCATCATATAAATGCTATACTATCCTTAAAGTCTCCCCTGAACTTCTTAGTCCCCAGAAAGTGTTCTCTTCTGATTCCTGATAATAATAATTTTTCATCTAACCCACTCATATATGTCATCTTATAATAATAGTTTGACATTTTATATCAGATAAAATTTGGTCTTTACCTGCCTTTTGAGAAATCATATACAGGTCAGGAAGAAACAGTTAGGACTGGACATGGAACAACAGACTGGTTCCAAATAGGAAAAGGAGTATGTCAAGGCTGTAGATTGTCCCTGCTTATTTAACTTATATGCAGAGTACATCATGAGAAACGCTGGGCTGGAGGAAGCACAAGCTGGAATCAAGATTGCTGGAAGAAATATCAATAACCTCAGATATGCAGATGACACCACCCTAATGGCAGAAAGTGAAGAAGAACTAAAAAGCCTCTTGATGAAAGTGAAAGAGGAGAGTGACAAAGTTGGCTTAAGGCTCAACATTCAGAAAACTAAGATCATGGCATCTGGTCCCATCACTTCATGGTAAATAGATGGGGAGACAGTGGAAACAGTGGCTGACTTTACTTTTTTGGGTTCCAAAATCACTGCAGATGGTGACTGCAGTCATGAAATTAAAAGATGCTTACTCCTTGGAAGAAAAGTAATGACCAACCTAGACAGCATATTAAAAGGCAGAGACATTACTTCGCTAACAAAGGCCCATCTAGTCAAGGCTATGGTTTTTCCAGTGGTCATGTATGGATGTGAGAGTTGGACTATAAAGAAAGCTGAGTGCTGAAGAATTGATGCTTTTGAACTGTGGTGTTGGAGAAGAGTCTTGAGAGTCCCTTGGACTGCAAAGAGATTCAACCAGTCCATCCTAAAGATCAGTCCTGGGTGTTCACTGGAAGGACTGATGTTGAAGCTGAAACTCCAATACTTTGGCCACGTGATATGAAGAGCTGACTCATTTGAAAGACCCTGATGCTGGGAAAGATTGAGGGCAGGAGGAGAAGGGGATGACAGAAGATGGGATGGTTGGATGGCATCACCGACTCAATGGAGATGGGTTGGGTGGACTCCAGGAGTTGGTGATGGACAGAGAGGCCTGGTGTGCTGTGGTCCATGGGGTCGCAAAGAGTCAGACACTACTGAGCCACTGAACTGAACCAAACTGGATTAGAAGTCTTACAGGCAGGTGCCCAGTCTCATATTTCCTAGCTGTCCTCAATGCCCACAAGGAATGTCATAGACACATTTAAGATTTTCAACTTATTGCTGTTTGAAAAGAACTTATGGTACATAAGGTCTGTGTAAGGAGGGATATATAATGCATTTGAAACACTTGTTTCTCAAAGCCTAGACAAACTGCTTAGGGAGATAATTCTTATCAGGAAACTGATTTTTATATAGCACACTCTAATAAAAGCATAGTTTTATGGGGACTTAAAATATAAATATACATACAAGCCATTTAATGTTGGAGATAAGGGTGGCACTAGTGGTAAAGAATCTGCCGACCAATACAGGAGATGCAGGGACATGCTGGTTAGATCCTTGGGTGGGGAAGATCCCCAAGAATAGGAAATGGCAACCCATTCCAGGATTCTTGCCTGGGAAACACCATGGAAAGAGGAGCCTGGTTGGCTGCCGTCAGTCCATGGGGTTGCAAAGAGTCAGGCACTACTGAGCACACACGCACACATACAATGTGATCAAGGAGCCCTCAGCAATGTGGGCTATACTAATCTATAGTCATTTTAGAGAAGTGGGGTCAAGATTATACTTTATCACTTAATGACCATGTGACTTTGTAGGAGTTTCTTAAATCCCTAATTCTCTATTTTGAAAACATAGATAATAATAGGCTCCTTAACTATCTGCTAAGGTCTAAGTGCCAAGTGATACAAAATACGTAAAATCCTTCTAAACCACAATACTCTACAGTGTTTTATTTTAGGCGTTATATTATGATGCTCAGAAAAAAAATGAAGTTCAGTGATTACATCAGCAATGCTTTTTCCATGTCTAGCTAGCCTTTCTGAAGTATTAAAAATACATTCTTTTCATATTTATATCAACAGTCCCCATTATAATGTCAGTTACTCTTCTGGGAATTCCATAGTAGATTTTCAATAAAATCATAAGCTAACCCAAACTGTATCTCTGCTATATTGTGACAGGGACTAAGGAAAATACAGACATATATAATGTAAACAGACCTACATTAGGGCAAAATCGAAATCCATGAGTTAACTTAATTTTGCTTATCATATATTCATCTATCACTAAACCAGAGTTATAACTCATTCACATATTATTTTACATTAACAGCATGGCTGAATTTACAGGTGTTTTTAGATACTGATATTAATTTTTCTCCAAGTATCACCACTTGGACGTAATACTTGATCATTTAGTTCAGAGGCCAGTAAACTTTTCTAGAAATGTCTAGATAATAACTATTTCATGTTTTATGAGTCACAACTACTCAATTCTGCCCTACACCATGAAAATATCCATATTTTCATGCAAGAAATGGATGTGGCACGAGACCATTGGATGGCATCACTGTATCAATGCACATGAGTTTGAGCAAGCTCAAGGAGATGGTGAAGGACAGGGAAGCCTGGCAAGCTGTAGTCCATGGGGTCACAAAGAGTCGTACACAACTGAGCAACTGAACAACAATGTTACAATAAATCTCTATCAACAAAATTCATTCCTCAGGCTGTAGTATGCTCACCTATGTTTAGTTCAACAAAACATGCTTAGAACATAATAGCTTAAGCACTCAGAAATTTGAGCATGCATAGAAAATCTCAATAAGAGCCTCAACTTTCTAGGATTAAAAACACGCAGGACAATGTCATGAAGATGCACAGATTTAAACTACAGCCATAATTTGAAATAGTGTGGAGAACTTGACTCAATGTAATATATAGAAATCAATTGTTAGGATCACTGGAAAACAATTAACAATAAAAACAAATGATTTGACTCTAAATTTATAGTTCAGAAAGGGTTTAACACATTGGTAGTAGTACTTAATAACAGCTGGAAAATTGGTTAAATCTTATAATGACAAATGAGAAGTCTAATATTAAAAGGGCTAATTGTATAATTTGTATAAAAAAACTGTAGACTTATTTTCAGTTTTAGATATATGTGGTAATACTGTTTAAAGATAGCACATAATAATCCACCATCAGTACTATACCATATGGCAGTCTTGTTTCCAATAGGATCTCAGAAGTTGTCAACAGAACATCCCAACTGTCCTCTCTTTTGCAGTCACTTCAATGGCCACTGAAAGGAACTCCATAGTCTGGAGCTTAATCTTTATGTAGTAATTTAAACTACTGGTTACCTCAGTGCTATGAAATGGAAAGTAAAGCTATTTCAGATCAGACAGCTCTGTGCTTGGCCACACATCCCTGTCCCTTTCTGAGGACAGAACTCGGCTCTCATTTTAGGCACATGAAGAGTTTCTTGCAGGTTAGAGAATTGAGGTGAAGTTTATTAAGCATGCAAGTCCCATATTCAACATCTATATATTGATGTTTAAGGGATCGATCACAGCTCTTCAAAAAACTTTGTAGCCTATTCCTTGTTGTGTTTTGTTTGGGATACAAACAAAATGCAATATTTTCATTTTGTAACAAACAAAACAAAAACAACATACAACTTTGTGGCAACCATTCCTTTGAAAATGTGATTACAATCTAGGAGGTCCTGGATTCAAACCTCAAACTGAGTCTTTGCAACTTAAATGACCTTTCTATGCACAAGTTTATCCATCTGTAAAATGGGTTTTAATGACATACTAACTAAATTAACACATAAAAATCTTGAAGCAATGACCATTTTTAGGGGAGAATAAGATGCTGGTCTTCTGTCTCTCGAAAGACTCAAACTTAACTAAGTCCTCAGCAATATTTGCAGACCATCAAAGTAATCTTCTAAAAACCTATTTTAAAGTTACCGGGAGAAGTCTTTTTAAGTAAAAAACAAACCACCAAAATATGAACATTGTTTTTTTTTCCCCCAAAATGTTTTGAAGTTATTTCTTTTTAGAAACTAAAAATAATGCAATATACATAATAGTTAGCTAAATATTACAGTTTCTAAAAACTAAACTTTATATACCCATGTGTACATATTACACTCATTTTATGTTTAAATTCTTTTCCCAAATGGAAATGTTCATCTTCACTGTGGTTTAAAGACAGCATTAGGATTGAATTTTCAGTCTTTCAAATTTTGGATTTACAAAAGTAATAACTTACAAGTATGATTACTAGGTGCTCCAATTATGCATTTTTTGTTTTTTGTTTTTTTTTTTTTAACAGCAGCTGCTGAAGAAATGGCAAACTGTTCTCAATATTAAACCTTTAGAGTGTAGTTTATTCATTATATCACTATAACTACAGCTTCCTACCAAACTTGGGCAAGGAAGAGCCTGGAGAGAAATCTAGTAACACTAAGAGACATATTACAACCGATCATCGAGTACCATGAGAACTTTCTAAAATATCTCTTTACAAAACACCCAGAGGAAATTAAGTGCTCATCTTTCTTTGTAGGAAGAAACAAGTGATCCAATGCTTTATAACTGAATGTACTAGTAGAAAATGACTGCTTAGTCTTGCAACAATTATTATGAGTTAAGCATTTGGCACCACAGGAAAAACAAACAAGCATTTCCTGTGAAGGAAAATAGGAAGTATTATGGTAGCTTTAGCTAAGCTTCATGGAATAACTTTGTGGAAATGATTATACATTTGGCACTTAAATATAATAACTTATCGTGTAGGTGTAATCTTTTGAAGAATACAAATATAATCTACTTCTTTTGAAAGCTATAAAGTCTTCACAAGGTGCAATCAAATATACTTCAATATGTCAACATAGGTTTGTAATACTTTAGGATATATTTCTTTAAGGCAGTATAAACAATTCCTAAATTATGATTTATATATTAAACCGTTTATTAAGTTACTTATTCAACTAAAATTTATTAAATAGCAAATAAATAATAATAATAAAAGACTATAAGCGTGTAGTCCTGAGCAGTCACCTTTTTCCAGGGAAACAGTGCTTTATAATATTAATTGCTATGACAATTCACAAAATGAACTTTATACCTACCAAAGTGCATTAGAATAAGCAGGGCAATTTCATCTCTACCTAACACCAAAAGTTCCAGAGGAAAAAGTAATTAGAATTTCCATCTGTGATATAAGAAATGAGTATGGTTCTAATAGAAGTAATTCTAAAATACATAAGATTTACATATTTCCATACATGTATACTTCAAGTACACTTCTAGTTTATGACCAGACAATAGGAAAAAAGATTTAGAAGTCCAGATCTTCTAGAAAATACAAGCTATATACTGTTTAAGCACAAAGACAGAGAAAAGAAGATATGCTTCCCATATGCTTCCCTATATGAAAGATGGTGACTCTCGGTCAACTTCATCTTCAGGAAGGGAAGAGAACTAGAGTGTTACTGAACTCAAGAAGTTTGCAAGATAGGGATAATACTTAAGAATTTCTGATACTTAGTATAAGTTAGTCAATCTCTCTTAATTTTATTTTCCTTGTTTATAAAATCAGAAACTTTTACTTACCTACCTCTTTGGACTGTTGTCAGTATTAAATACAACATACATAAAACGTTCAGCACAAAGGTTAATCATAGAATATACTCACTAAAGTTCAGCTGTGAACAAATACATTTCTTATTTGAGTGATGGAAATGTTCTGGAATTAGATAATGGTGATACTTGCACAATTTTGTGGATATATTAAAAAGCCACTGAATTATACTTTAAAATGTGGATTTTATTGAAAACTTCACTGTGTAAACTACCGCTCAAAAATAAGATTAGCTATGACTGTATTTTTTACACTACATATTAATAAAATTAAATGGGAATAGCAGACCACCTAACCTGCCTCTTGAGAAATCTGTGTGCAGGGCAGGAAGCACCAGTTAGAACTGGACATGGAACAAAAGACTGGTTCCAAATACAAAAAGGAGTACATCAAGGCTGTATATTGTCACCCTGCTTATTTAATGTATATGCAGAGTACACCATGAAAAACATTGGCCTGGAGGAAGCATAAGCTAGAATCAAGATTGCTGGGAAAAATGTTAATAACCTCGGATATGCAGATGACACCACCCTTATGGCAGAAAGTGAAGAAGAACTGAAAACCCTCTTGATGAAAGTGAAAGAGGAGAGTGACAAAGTTGGCTTAAAGCTCAACATTCAGAAAACTAAGATTATGGCATCCAGTCCCATCACTTCACTGGCAAATAGACGGGGAAACAGTGGAAACAGTGGCTGACTTTATTTTGGGGGGCTCCAAAATCACTGCAGATGGTGACTGCAGCCATGAAATTAAAAAACACTTGCTCCTTGGAAGAGAAGTTATGACCAACCTAGACAGCATATTAAAAAGCAGAAGCCTTACTTTGCCAAGAAAGGTCTGTCTAGTCAAAGCTATGGTTTTTCCAGTAGTCATGTATAGATGTGGAGAAGGCAATGGCACCCTACTCTAGTGCTCTTGCCTGGAAAATCCCATGGATGGAGGAGTCTGGTAGGCTGCAGTCCATGGGGTCGCTAAGAGTCGGGCATGACTAAGCGACTTCACTTTCACTTTTCACTTTCATGCATTGGAGAAGGAAATGGCAACCCACTCCAGTGTTCTTGCTTGGAGAATCTCAGGGATGGGGCAGCCTGGTGGGCTGCCATAATGGGGTCACACAGAGTCAGACACGACTGAAGCGACTTAGCAGCAAAAGCAGCATGTATGGATGTGAGAGTTGAACTATAAAGAAAGCTGAGCACCAAAGAATTGATGCTTTTGAACTGTGGTGTTGGAGAAAACTCTTGAGAGTCCCTTGGATTGCAAGGAGATCCAACCAGTCTATCCTAAAGGAGATCAGTCCTGGGTGTTCATTGTAAGGACTGATATAAAAGCTCAAATTCCACTATTTTGGCCACCTGATATGAAGAGCTGACTCATTTGAAAAGATCCTGATGCTGGGAAAGATTGAGGGCAGGAGGAGAAGGGGACGACAGAAGATGAGATGGTTGGATGGCATCACCTATTCAATGGACATGAGTTTGAGTAAACTCCAGGAGTTGGTGATGGACAGGGTGGCCTGGCGTGCTGTGGTCCATGGGGTCCCAAAGAGTCAGACATGACTAAGTGACTGAACTGAACACATATATTTTGTAGTTTTTCTCCCTGTCTTGAAATAGTATGGAACCCAAATCTGTAAAATAGGTTTGACATAGTAACAGCTATCTTGAATTCCTTTAGGTTTTCCATAACTTTTCATTATACTATAGCATGTAACAATAGTGGGTGGGACAAGCAACAGGAGGGATTGGAAAAATGGAGTGATAAAAGATGACGAAGTCAGTGAGTTTTTAAAAATTGCTGAGGTATCATAATTTAGATGACTCAATATAGTTAAGTCTTAGCTAAAAGTAAGTAGGCAACATTGAGGAGTACAAAATAGCACATGACATAACATCCAGGTCAATTAAGCCATCACTAGAGAAGTAGGCATTGGAAAGCTAATAATTTAATCATCTAAACTGCTTGAATTTCAGATTTTACCAGAGTCCAATTCTAACTTCTCCACATATATTAAATGAATAGCTTTGAGTAAAGCAGCTTATTCAGCTTGCCTTCTTTTTTCTAATTAGTCAAAAGGTGATTATAACCTGTGTGCTTCTTGGGGTTCATTCAGTAAACTCTAATGCTCTTCCCCTCCATTTTCTGCAACATCTTCAATGATAAATGCATTCATATTTCCTGTTCAGAGCGAATCACTTTATATCATAATGGTCTACCTTCTCAATGACACTATAAGCAATACAAGGGCAGAGTTTTTGGTACCCGTTGATATATTAGTTACTAATTAGTCTCTGAACTATAGTTATATCTACTGAGTGATTTTTGTGTGCTGGACACCAATAATAAATAGAATCTCCAAGACTAGAACCAAATTTTCTGATTTCTGTTTAGGGCTCATTCTGCCTCCCCACATTGCCCCTTGAGAGATACAGAGGTTGCTCTGTAGTAAAATAATTTTAATTGGGGCTAAAACATTACAAAAAAAGAAAATTCATGCAAGTGTTTTAATCTGTGCTCCCAGACTATTTATTATACCTAGACATCAGGTAAGGCAGTCTGAATGTGTTTACTATCTTTGGAACTTTGACGAAAAATAAAAAGAGCTGTTTTTTGGTTGACGTCATAAAGTGTGAACTAGGCAGGAGAAAATAACTCAATACAGACTAGTACTTCAAGGACAGAACAATCATACTTTTTGACTGTGTGAGTTACTGACCTTCCATTTCAAAAATAAGATGCAATCTAAAAGATGTTGAAAAAATATTTCAAATTAAAAGTGATTGATGAAATGGTCCATTATTTAGATCTCTTTTTTCACATGACAGGATATGCCAACACATGCAGAAACTGAAGGACAATAGCTATAAGACTGTAAAAGAAATTGCTCAATTGTCTTATTTAGAAATTCAAGGACAGTTCTGAACCATGTTTCTGACTAAAAGTGAGCCTGTGCACCTAATATAGTAGAGATTTTAAGTTCAGCATCTTTATTTCACAGCACTCTGCTTTTCACTTTCCAAATTTGGAAAACATTAGGGTTGTTTTATAAAACTAAGTCAAAGTCAAAATTCCATTGACATATAATTTAGTCATTATTCACTTGCTTAAGTTCTTAAGCAAGAACTTAAGAACATTTAGAAAAGCATGTTCATGAAGTACTTTACTCATTCAGAGACAAATCTGTCATGGCAAATCTTTTAACTTTCTGGAGAAATGAAGCCACGAAGCAAGACATTAAAAACTTTTTTTGATTGTTTTGTGTTAGCTTATGGAATCTGCTGTCAAAAAAAATTAATGCTATAGGGATACCAAAATATTCAGAAAACAGCTGAAAGATTCATATATGCATATGAATCAAACCCATCCACTAAGAATAAGACTAGATGAAATACATGACAAAATTTTTATAAAGCAGGCTTTATAACATTGCATTTCATTGATTTTAAGATGCAAAGTTTTCCCACATGTTAACAAGTCTGAACTAGGGTAGTATTTTACAGTCAGTGGAATCTTTTGATTGAGAGAAATTATTTAGTGGAAAATAAAATAGCACTACATCATACAAAATCTGTATGCAGGTCAAGAAGCAACAGTTAGAACTGGACATGGAACAACAGACTGGTTCCAAATTGGGGCAGGAGTACGTCAAGCCTGTATATTGTCACCATGTTTATTTAACTTGTATGCAGAGTACATTGTGTGAAATGGGCTGGATGAAGCACAAGCTGGAATCAAGATTTCTGGGAGATATATCAATAACCTCAGATATGCAGATGATAATACCACCCTTATGACAGAAAGTGAAGAAGAACTAAAGAGCCTCTTGGTGAAAGTGAAAGTGGAGAGTGAAAAAGTTGGCTTAAAAATCAACATTCAGAAAACTAAGATCATGGCATCCAGTCCCATCACTACATGACAAATATATGGGGAGCCAATGGAAATAGTGACAGACTTTATTTTCTTGGGCTCTAAAATCACTGTGGACAGTGACTGCAGCCATGAAATTAAAAGATGCTTGCTCCTTGGAAGAAAAGTTATGACCAACCTAGACAGCATATTAAAAACCAGAGACATTCCTTTGCCAACAAAGGTCCGTCAAAGCTACTGTTTTACCAGTAGTCACATACGGATGTGAGAGTTGGACTATAAAGAAAGCTGAGTGCCAAAGAATTGATGCTTTTGAACTGTGGTGTTGAAGAATACTCTTGAGAGTCTCCTGGACTGCAAGGAGATCCAACCAGTCCATCCTAAAGGAAATCTGTCCTGAATATCCATTGGAAGGTCTGATATTGAAGCTGAAACTCCAATACTTTGGCCACCTGATGCGAAGAACTGACTCATTTGAAAAGACCCTGATGCTGAGAAAGATTGAAGGCAGGAGGAGAAGGGGACGCAGAGGATGAGATGGTTGGATGGCATCACTGACTCGATGGACATAAGTTTGAGCAAACTCTAGGAGTTGGTGATGGACAGGGAAGCCTGGTGTGCTGCGATTCATGGGGTTGCAAAGAGTTGGACATGACAGAGTGACTGAACTGAACTGAACATCATACAATCACCATGTTCTATCCTAAACAGTAATTTGTGTCTTACAAAAACCTACACAAAAGCAAATCATAAAAAGCAAATATATTTTTCTTTCTGAAATAGAGTAGGATAAGTCTCTAAGGAACCCAATTTTCTTGCTGACAGTCACTGCTGTCAAATTGTTTCTATACTCATATTTGGTTTATATTAAATAAGAGACAGGAGAGTTTGATTTCCCCATTGGAAAAACTCAATGAACTATGGTAAAAATATCAGAAACATTATGTAAGCACTGACCTGGAATTTGAGATGTACAGTAGATATTTAGGTACCATTATAAATTACTACATAGTTTGACAGAGTCTTTCAACTCCTTTCATAAAATAGAAGCAATTATTTTTGTCTCTCTGGAAGGATTAGAATGTCCCAATAGTAAAATAAAAATTATTTGAAAGTGTTTCCTTTAGAAGCATTAATTATGTTAGGTACTATATTTAAAATATTCCCCTCTATTGGCTAATTTAGTACTGAAGGAATGGAAATTGATTTTGGAATTGTTTTAAAGATAGTGGCAAATAATTAGAGCTATAATTGGATAATGGACACTAGACCTTCCAAATTGGATTGTGAATATTTCTTTCAAAAATAGAAACACGTTTTTAAAATTTTGATTAATATAAACTCATATAACCCAAATGTTTTCAATTTCATTTAAAATAATTATGGTTTTAAATTGTCAACTATATGCCAATTAGAATATAGAAATGTTTACCAAAATAATTTATTTTTAGAATAATTGATTTTTAAACTTTCTAGGTATGATTAGAACAAAAGGTCATTTATTATTAAGAATGGCAGAGAGCATGATCACATAAATCCATATCCTCTTAATAAAAGAAAATATTTCTCTCCTATTTATCTGGGGAAACAGGTAATGCATGCAACTTATTCAAAAGCAGTAGCATCAGTATGAAACAAGTTCAAAAGAAGTTGGCTAGCAAAGTCTATTCTTTTCTTATCAACACTGGAAATCATTAATTGGACGTTTAAAAGACCACCCCTAACGACCTTGGCTTCAGAATTAAAATATAATATTACGTTTGTATGGGTCTACATAACCTAGGGTCTATAAGGAGACATACATTTTGGCCTATATATGATTCCTGTCCACAGTCAAAGACCAAGAATATGCTGATTAAAGGAACACAGCATCTTATGCATATTCTGCCAGAGTTCCTTACAAAGTGAAAAAGAAGATGGGGAAGCTTAAGGGAATAGACATGTCTATCCCTCACCTATACCTCATGTAAAACAACACTGACATAAAAAGCACTGGCTTGCTGGGTCAAGCAAAAACCAGCATACATGTCTAAACAAAATGTCCATGAGGACCACTGGTCTGGTTTCAATACTATTTGCTGAAGCAGCTTTTTTTTTTTTAATATAAATTTATTTATTTTAATTGGAGGCTAGTTACTTTACAATATTGTAGCAGCTTTTGAATCCAGAAAAAGTAAGTAAAGATCTCAACTTGACACGAAATTGTAGACTATTCTTTAGCTATACAACATTTGAATATTTCTCTAAATACTTCTCTGAAAGCATCATTAGAGTCATTTTTCTGCTAAGAAAATATTCCAAGTGGTTTAAGTCACAATACTATTGACTAAAATACTTGTACTCAGGGATTTAGAAAGATCTGTTATTTGTCAAAAGGTGTCCTATAAAAAATGTGTTTCCATACAGCTTCCAAACTTGTAAGACTGGATGACTTGGTTTTAATATTTTACTCCTTCCATCTTTCTATTTATCATATTTTAAAGAATATTTTTCTTCTTTCCTCACATATCAATATTTTTAATAAATATCAACCACCTAAGAGACAATATTATAGTGGTAATGTAAAATTACTCACAAAGCAGAGTCATTGGGGGGTGGGTGAGCACAGAAGTCTGACATGATTTTCCCAATTCTTAGAACTACTTCAAGATGAGGCTTGGAAAATCAATCTCATGCTTTTTCTTTTCTAAATAATCATCTATGTTAGACTAATCCATAGAAGAGAGCATAGCAAAATAAAATCATTAGAAAGAAATAAATGATATTGCTTATGATTTCTGACACAGGGCAGGATAATTGTCCACAGAAACACGTTATCTCATTTCCCATTTTTGACATTAGTCCTTGCTGTCCTATGGCGATATACCATATCCATAATCATGTTTAGTTTAAGTAAAACAAGAGGCTGCAGAGCTTGATTTCTCAACAGGAATTGCAGTAAGAAATTAAAATAATGGCTCTTATGGCAAAAGACTGCTGTGATGACAGTAAGCTAATTTTCCAGGCTTGAGAATTTCAAAAATGTTTTGACAACCAACAGTGAAAAGCTTTCATCCTTATTTCACTCTTACACTAAGTGCCAGGTTTTTATGCATTTGTAATCATAGGCTTCTTCAAATGCAAGAATATTAGCATTACTGACTTGTTTTCCATTATCACATAAAGGCTCCTAACACTTTAGAGTGTCCTACATATGGCTTTAAGATTCAGTACAATAATAATAACAAACTTCAGAACAGAGTATTGTAAGCCTGAAGGTGTCAGCATAGAAATTTGAAGAAAATAGAAAACTATGCATAATCAACAAAGAGGAAACAGGAATAGGTGAGATATCTGTCATTGTGCTGGTTCTAAATAAAATCATATATTAAGTCTCACACTGACACTTCAAACAGTAGAGAAATGTTTTCACTTTGTTGGATTTAACTTCAGATATTTTCTTTTTCTTTTTTTTGCAAGGCAAAATCTGTAATGAAATATATAGGGTAAAAGTGCAGTGAAATATAGGGTAAAAGTGTCCATTGTCAAAGAGATGAAGGATAATAGACTATTTTAATATTTGATCCTAAAGGTGGGCCATCAGGAATTTATAATTTTCTCATATTTTACTTCAGAACCCATGAATGCACTGTTCACATCATACCTGGATGTCATTTCTGATATCTGCAAAGCAACATTAGAAAAATTAATACAGTCTTATCCTTTATCATTACTCATGGTCATCCTCTGCATTTTAATAGAGAAAACTAGCCAGTGATGCCTTCTCTACATGTAAGACTGAATGAACGACAAACATATTTGAGCAAGAATGAAAACTGAGCTTACATGAAAAGACTTCATCCATCTAATGCATAAAACATGAAAGTGTTAATCTGGAACATTTGAAAACCAAATTTATAGTGACTACATATTGCATGGTAATTAGTTATAATTAGTCAGCAGTTCACATGAGTTATTATAAAGGTATTATCTTGACACAACCAAGATGTGTTCTCTCACGTTAATAAGTATATGTATACATGATAGCAATGGTAATCACAAAAAGCCATTGTCATCATCTACATATACCTGTAGCCACGCAATTAAAAGACGCTTGCTCCTTGGAAGAAAAGCTATGATCAAGCTAGACAGCATATTAAAACGCAAAGGCATTACTTTGCCGACAAATGTCCGTCTAGTCAGAGCTATGGTTTTTCCAGTAGTCATGTATGGATGTGAGAGTTGGAATATAAAGAAAGCTGAGCACTGAAGAATTGATGTTTTTGAAATATGGTGCTGGAGAAGACTTTTGGAGCTGTGTTGATCATATAATAGCAGAGACACCATCTTGAGCAATAAAGAAAACACCATACAGGCAATAATGTTGTCTCTTCTAGGTTACAGTACTAGAATTGGGTAGTGGCCAAACATATATGGTGGTAGAGAAAGTTACTAAGACAGACTTTCTTATTTGGGTTGTCTCCAATTCCTTTCCACCTCTTTCTTTCTTACTGAATTCAAAACACAACCAAAGTTGTGAAAAGCATTCCTCATACTCTTATCTTCCTAAAAACAAACAAACAAAAAGCCTGTTCACAAAAGGTCCTCCATTCTGTCTGGGCATGCACTGTCATATCTCAGCAGCCACAGGTGGCGTGTCTTACTGGGTCACATCTTTCTCAGACTTGCAGAGTTAAAGGGGGGAATATAGTTCTATTCTAGGAGAAAGACGTTGGGCACTTTAAGAAGATATCCTCTTTCAGCTGTTCATATTTTACAAAAATTAAATGCTTAAAATGTCCAAGAACTGAGCCATTAATCCCAACTTTATGGATAGAGAAACTACACATTTAAAAAGCATGTAACTAATGCAAAGGCATGCAGGCAATAAACTGCAGTACTAGAATTTGAAATTTGAAGTCTGATCATATGGTTAAAGATCAATGTACTTCCACTTTATTTTTCAGCATCCACTATGCAGTATCTTACTCCTTTTTATCAGGTGAAAAAAATGGAATCAAGATACTAAATTCCATAGACAGCAAAAGCCACTGAGCTAGAATGATGGGAATATTCTTTTTCAATGTGATCATCTCGGAGTATTTCAAACTAGCTTCAGTTACATAAATTTATAATATCAGTGTCATCGTAAATAGTTTTGCTCTTGATTTCCATAGTCAGTTCATTGAGGCTAGCAGTTTTCATTATAGTTTCAATTTTAGGATTGTTAAGAACATTGATCTAAAATTAGACTTATTTCCCAGGTTCAAATTTCAGAATGATTACATCAAAGTAGTGTGAACTTCAGCAAATTCCTCAGTGCCTCAGTTTTATCATCCATAAAATAGGAACATAAATAATATCCTCAAGAGGGTTGGTAGAAATTAAATATTTTAATATATGTTATGCCCTCCCCCACCAGTATATAATAAATACTATGTAAAAGTTTGCTACTATTTTTTCGATTGTGTGAAATTTGTAATTAAGTGAAATTCTCTAAGGTTTATGGCCATGCTTTCTATAAACAAATAAAATGTCAGAAGACTTATTTCACAATCTTTATTATGTTCACTTGAAATGGCCATCCTAAGCAAATGAGGTGGCAGCTATGGAGGCCAAGTTACAATGGGCTCATAGTCGTTGGAGTTCTTTGCTTATCTTAGTATGTTAAGCCTTGTCTTTCTAGTAATAAAAGATTGTGGAGTCAGAACAATTTATCATAGGAAGTCTTAAAGATGCCAAGCTTACTGATTTCTGATTGTCAAAGGAAGGACAGGTGACATTAGGATTAAAAAATGAAAGAGATTTGGAGAGTATTTACCAGAAGTGAGTTATAAGGAAAAAATTGGTCTTGTGAGTAAATTAATAAAAAGACATGCAGTGAGCTCTATAACTACTAATGCAAACTAGCATATTAAAAGATCTGAGAATTTATCCAAGATGAATGATAAGTATGTATAGATATTTTTAAGTCAGTCTTCCCAAATGTATGTGTGTGTTGTGTGTGTAAATTTTAACCAGCAAAACTTTTTTTTTTTTTTTAATCTTTTGGCCATGCTGCAAGACATGTGGGATCTCAGTTCCCCCACCAGGGATCCAAACCATACCGCTTGCACTAGCAGCAAAAAGTTGTGACCACTGGACCTCAAGGGAAGTGACTAATCAGCAATACTTTTAACTATGCTTCTGAAGAATATATTTTGGGAAAATTTCCCTAGGTTAGACTAAATTCTACCACTGGGCAGGTGGATTTTCCAAAGGAATGAGGTATAAAATGATAAAAAGCAACAAACTGAGAATTCACTTATTGCACAGCATTGCACTAAATGCCTTTCACGTGTAGACTCAATACTCGTAATGATTCAAGGTGTAAGTATTCATTATTCTCAATTCATGGGGCAAAGAAACAGAAAGTGTTTAAACAACCATTCTAAGATTAGTAAGAAATGTAATTTGACCTAGACTAGAGTCTAGCTTCAATGCTTAGGGATCCTGGGCTCTGAGTTCCATTACTTATTTAGGTAGGGAAGACAAGTGGTAAGAGAAGAAATGGTTTGATGGAGTGGATATTCAGGAATAAAATTCAAGAGGTGAATGATCTTAGAGCCACTGTTGGCTGTTTGCAAGGAAATGAGGAGGCATGAAGCATGGAATCATTAGTACTTCAAAGAATTTTTAGAACTCTGAGACTCCTTTTGTTATTATTTGTAGTTTCAATACTAGTAAGCAACAAAATAAAAACAAATGCACAGGTTGGGTGGTAGCAAATGGGGAAGGGAAAAGAATATATATATATTGAGAATCTTCTATGTGTTACACATCTGCTTCTCACTGACATGAATTATTTTCACTTTATCTCATGACTTTATAAGCTGGAACTATTCTGTTTATTTTGTAGAAGAGGAAATTGAGACTTAAATGACTCAACTTGTCCTTGAGTTGAATAATAAAGAAACAAAAGTGGCATGTACATTCAGATGAGACTGACTGAAAAGTTTCTCCTGTAACATAGCCTGAGAAAGGGAGGCTATAGGAGATGATGCTTAACTCATGAGTGAGAGGAACCCCAAGAAGCAGAGTAAGTGTTAGCAGCCTTCAAAGGAAGTAAAAGTAGATTTCCTACTGGAATGATGGAAAGTAAGGCAACAGATGTGAAAACAATTTATGTGAAAAAGAAAAGCCTCTTCCACAAGCAGCTAAAATGCAAAAAGATGCCCAATCTGGAAGGATAATCTGGAGGAATGATTGTCCTTTCCTATAGCTGATGAAGCATCACCCCAGAAAGCAGGGCTAGCATGTTGAGCATGGTGGTGTCTCAGCTCTCCTCTGCTAGATGCTTTTGAAAGAGGTATAGCCTGAACAACCATAGGAAATATCTCTGACTTGGGAGTTACCTTAACATTGACAGGTGAACCCAAGAAGGACTAGCTTAATCACAGAAGGACTAGCTTCCATGATAGACCTCTTTCATGCCTCCATTTCAGATCAGATAGCCTACTACTCTCTCCTATGCCATACATTTTAAGGCTGAAAGCAATTACACGAAAATAAAAGCTAATTTTATATTGGAGAACTTATGTGCAATGAAAAAATGATCTCAAGTGCACTAAGTGTTACATAAAACCCTAAATTTTAACCACAGTAGCAGCATTTTAGTGACTTCACATTATAGCCACAAACAATTGCAAATTTATCCTGGGGATAGTTTTAGGTGCTATAAGAGATAGCTTTGGAACATATATGGCTAAAGAAACCCTGCCAATGTTTTAGTCCCAAGGAAGGCAGGTCACATATGGCTTAGCTGGCCACCCATCTGCCAAATTTTATAGATATGCTAAAAAAGAACACTTTTAAAGGTACATCTCAATGCTAATTAATCACATATCTACTTAATTTTATCAAAATATTAATTGATAATATATTAATAAACACAAGTGCATATAACAATATATGTTGAGACCATTTAAAAATCAGACACTTCCCCAAGCCTAATGACATGACAAGTTTGCTTTATATGCCTTAAAAATCTTCACTCAACCTCTCTCCTCCTTTTTCATTTTTACAATCCCTATTATTTTCTGAAACTCGCACTGGATCAAGCTATTTCATCTAAAATTTGCCACAGATCCTTCAATATATTCTGCTGCCTGGAGTACTGAATTTGAAGAAACATTCCTCGTGAGTAGAAAACAAAAACAATTGTAAACAAAAATCAGATTTAGATTATTGCTAGAAGGATGTTGATATAAAAAGAACCCACTTTATTATTAATAAAAATTCCTAGGACTAGTATTAATGTTATTATAATGCTTATTTATTCAGATATAAAATTTGTCTGGTGATTGCCAGAGAGGAGGGATTGGGTGAAACCGGTGAAAAGGAATGAGAGGTACAAACTATCACTTATTAAACAAAAATCAGAGGGACAAAACAGTTCACAGTAGCTACAGTCTTTGATGGTTTTTGCCATAATTACTTATACTAATAAAATGCTTAAATAATAAAATGTTAATAACAAACTAATAAAGTCCAAAACTTATGTATAATTTTATACTCAGGATTTGAGGTGTTTTCACAGATATATATGAGCGCTATACTAGTAGTAGCATCTATTAACAGTTACCAATTCAATCTGGCATGTGCCCAGTTTATTTCATAAGAGCTTCAAGAATTTCTTTTGTAAAAAAGAGTTTTCAAAATTATACTTACAAAATATCAGACAGAAAATATACTACCTGCATTCCAGTCCAAATCATATAAAGGAGAAACAAGTCATAAAGTAAATCATCTTTTTCAGGTAATTCACTCAAACAATTCACCTGCTTTATAATGATTGCACACACATCTCTTCATTCATTCCTTCAACAGTCTTTTGCAAAACACTCACTTTGTGTCAAATGTTAAGAAGAATAAGAGTAGGACCTGATTTCTAGAAGCCAATTAATAACAAATTAAAATTCAATAATGCAAATGCCATGATAAAGGGATCACAAAGTGCTGAGGGAGTATACAGAGCTATTGTAGCTGAGGAAGAAGGGAAAGGCTGAGCAAAAAGCACATATCTTAGCATGGTTTTCAAACAATTTTTACTTACCCAGCACTCATATATGCTCATGCTTTTAGATACTTTTTATAGCTTGTCTTTTTTAATTTAAGCAAAGCTAGAACTGCTTATCCATAAAAATCTCTACAGTACCTGATTGTTTCTGATTTTCTTCCCTAAAACCAGGAGTAGGATATATACATTGTCAAGATTATTGTTGTTGTAGCATGATGATGACATTAAGCTGAATTATAATCTGTATAAATATTTAAGAGCACTGTAGTGAGAAAAGGGTAAAAACAAATAAATGGGGGGAAAAAACATTGCATTATGTATAATTAGCAAAAAATAGTAACAAAGGTTTCCCCAGACATCTAAAGCAAAATGGAAACTACCCAAGTGTCTCATTAGAGAAAGGGAATAACACAATTAAATCTCCTTAAAGCCCTTTGTAGAGACATTACTTTGCCAACAAAGGTCCATCTAGTCAAGGCTATGGTTTTTCCAGTGGTCATGTATGGATGTGAGAGCTGGACTGTGAAGAAAGCTGAGTGCTGAAAAATCAATGCTTTTGAACTATGGTATTGGAGAAGACTCTGGAGAATCCCTTGGACTGCAAGGAGATCCAACCAGTCCATCCTGAAGGAGATCAGTCCTGGGTGTTCATTGGAAAGACTGATGCTGAAGCTGAAACTCCAATACTTTGGCCACCTCATGCGAAGAGGTGACTCATTGGAAAAGACCCTGATTCTGGGAAGGACTGGGGACAGGATGAGAAGGGGACAACAGAGGATGAGGTGGCTGGATGGCATCACCGACTTGATGGACATGAGTTTGAGTAAACTCCAGGAGTTGGTGATGGACAGGGAGGCCTGACTGCGATTCATGGAGTCGCAATGAGTTGGATACAACTGAGCAACTGAACTGAACTGAACTGAACTGAAAGCCCTTTGTGCTTATATTGTTGTATTTTTGTCTTACGCATTATTCTGATACATTCAAAGGGAAGGAGTAAGGGTTCACTGCCTCCCTCCCTGATTCCTCCCCCACACTAAGTTCTAATGGATCTGTTTTTCCTCCTCCCTAATGAGGCTCTGAGGTCATAGGGAAGCTGATCCTTACTTGAAGCAAAGAATCAATATCGGTCAGCTCCTATTTCAGATGGAAGTTTATCATGTTCTCGCTTGGTATTCTCAAGAATTCAGATAAATTAAAAATGGAATTACAGAATTTAATGGCTAGATACTTAAAATAATTGATTTCAGCCTCCTACACACACACACACACACACACACACACACACAAACACACAATAAAGATCTACATTAGTAGATGTTACAAATTTTATCTGGCACATGAGAATTATAAATCTCATACAATGACATTTATGCAGTTCATCATAGCCAAAATTATTAAAATAACTACAATGAAATCAGTTTCCATAGTAGTTGTTTACATAATATGCAATTTTTTAAAATGCAACTTTCACTGATATTCTTTGTTCTTATGTCATTTTTTGTTGTTTATTTTTAACGTATACATTTAAATTATACAACAAGATCTTTTAAGGTCTACAGGATGAGCCAGACATGACTTAGTGACTAACCAATAATAGCATGATGATTTAACATATGTGTCACATTACAAAATTATTACCACAATCAAGTTAATTAACACACACATCGCCTCACATAGTTACTACTTTTTGTGTGTAATAAGAACAGTTAAGATCTACTCATGTTCATGTATGGCATTAAACATTATTGTTTTATGACAAAATTTTTGATACTCATCTGCAGTTTGTCCATTTATCCAAAAAAGTCATTATTTTTAAATTCAATATTCAGTGTCAATGCAGTAAAATATTCAATTTTCTTTATTTAAGAGAAAACTCTGCTCAGTGGTATGTGGTGGCCTAGAAATGGAGGGGATTTTGGGGAAGAATGGATACATGCATATGTATGGCTGAGTTCCTTTGCTATCTACCTGAAACTGTCAAAACATGGTTAATTAGCTATACTCTAACATAAAATACAAAGGTAATAAAACGTTTTTAAATCTGACTTGTAGTTGGGGTGATTCACTCTTTAAGAAACAAAAGGTTTACACTGGGTTTTAGTATAGACTATGATCCCGCTTTAATTCTTTGTCTCATTTTCTGCCATACTTGTTTCTTGACAGGGGTACTATTGTTGTTTAGTCCCAAGTTGTGTCTGGCTCTGTGCAACCCCATGGACTGTAGCATGCCAGCATCCTCTGTCCTCCACTAATGTGCGGAGTTTGTTTAAATTCATGTCCATTGGGGTGGTGATGCTATCTAATCTCATCTCATCCTCTGCTGTCCACTTCTTTTACCATCAATCTTTTCCAGCATCAAGATCTTTTCCAATAAGTCAGCACTTCACATCAGGTGGCCAAAATATTGGAGCTTCAGCTTCAGAGTCAGTCCTTCCAATGAATATTCAGGGTTGATTTCCTTTAGTATTGCCTTGTGTTTGACCTCCTTGCAGTTCAAGGGACTTTCAGAAGTCTTATCCAGCACTACAATTTGAAAGCATCAATTCTTCAGTGCTCTGACTTCTTTATAGTCCAGCTCTCACATCCACACAGGACTACTGGAAAAACCATAGCTTTGACTAGAGGGACCTTTGTTGGCAAAATGATGTCTGTTTTTTTAACATGTTGTCTAGGTTTGTCACAGCTTTTCTTCCAAGGAGCAACCATCTTTTAATTTCATGGCTGTAGTCACCATCCACAGCAATTTTGGAGTCCAAGAAATTGAAAGCTGTCACTGCTTCCAATTTTTCCCTTTCTATTTGCCATGAAGTGATGGGGCCAGTTGCCATGATCTTAGTTTTTTGAATGTTGAGTCTTAAGCCAGTTTTTTATTCACTTTCCTCTTTCATCTTCATGAAGAGGCTCTTTAGCTCTTCGTCACTTTCTGTCATTAGAGTGGTATCTTCTGTATATCTAAATTTGTTGATACTTCTCTTGGCAATCTTGCTTGTGATTCCAGCTTGTGACTCACCTAGCCTGGCATTTTGCATAATGTGTTCTGCATATAAGTTAAATAATAAACAGGGTGACAATATACAGCTTTGATGTACTCCTTTGCCAATTTTGAACCAGGCCCTTGTTCCATGTCCAGTTCTAACTGTTGCTTCTTGACCTGTGTACAGGTTTCTCAGGAGGCAAGTAAGGTGGTCCAGTATTCCCATTTCCTTAAGAATTTTCCACAGTTTGTTGTGATCCACACAGTGACAGGCTTTAGAGTAGTCAATGAAGCAGAAGTAGGTGTTTTTCTGGAATTCCCTTGCTTTTTCCATGATCCAGTGCATGTTGGTAATTTGATCTGTCATTCTTCTGCCTTTTCTAAATCCAGCTTGAACATATGGAAGTTCCCAGTTCACGTACGGTTGAAGCCTAACTTGAAGGATTTTGAGCATAACCTTGCTAGCACGTGAAACAAGCACAATTTAATGGTAATTTGAACATTGTTTGACATTGTCTTCCTTTGGGATTGGAATGAAGCTGACCTTTTCCAGTCCTGTGACCACTTCTGAGTTTTCCAAATTTGCTAGCATATTGAATATAGCACTTTAACACCATCATACTTTGGATTTGAAATAGATCAACTGGAATTCTATTAACTCTATTAGCTTTGTCCGTAGTAATGCTTCCTAAGGGCCACCTGACTTCACACTCCAGGATGTCTGGCTCTAGGTTAGTGACCACACCTTTGTTGTTATCTGGGTCATTAAGACCTTTTTTGTATAGTTCTTCTAAGTATTCTTGCCACCCCTTCTCAATCTCTGTTTCTGTTAGGTCCTTACCATACATTCCAACTTTTCAATGCCCCTGCATACTTTGGGCCCTCAAAACACATTTCCTCCCCTTGTATACCTGGAAAACTCCTCTTAGTCACGCTTCAAATATCTGTTCAATTAGTGCCTCCTTTAAAACATCTTTTTAGAACCAGCCTCTCCTCTGTGTCCCCAAATGTTGAAGTATACTCTGAAAGAGCATTACATACAGCCCTTTATTATGGCTGTTTCTTCTATTCTCTATTAGACTGAGGATGCCTTAAGTGGGAGGGTATTTATTTATTTATTTAGGCTCCCCCCTGCCCAATGCCTAGCACATTAGGCACTCAAATAGTCTTGACTATTTGACTTGACTACTTGACTAATAGTAGTCAATGGTCTGTATTTTCAAAACAATATTACAATTAACCATGAATTTAAAGTTAGTACCTATTATTGAAATATGCTGCTAATTACCTAATCCATTTAGTCTACTTTTGTGATGATGGTCACAACACAATTTGTAGACTGGCTAAACAGCTAGACAAAAGTTAAATTGAGAGGAAATGTGATTCCTTTGGTGGCAGGAATTACACAGGGTTAGAAGGCAAGAAAATAAGATTCTTGTCTCTGCTTTTACCCACACTTTATATGATTTTCTATTTCTTCATTTGAAAGCAGTTGAGCTAGATGTCTTCCTAAATATATTGCAGCTCTGTGATTCTAACAACTGGTGATTTGCCCATTCCTTACTACCTCTGCCAACATGCACTTGGCCTATTTGCTACTTTTTAAAACTTAATGTTGTTAGTATAAAAAACAATTTGAATCATTAACATATTTGTTGTATAATTATATCTCACGTGAGCAGTTCCTGAAATACCTGCCCACATTTTCATAACTGAACAGTACAAAGAAAAGCAAAGTGTAATCATTCAGAATCCTAATCTGATAGATGCACCACTATTTAATGATGCCACCATGTAAGCACAAATCTTCAGGACTCCTGGGTGCAGAAAAGCAAAAAACAAACAAACAAACAAACAAACAAAACCCTTACATTTTGAATACTTTTACCTGGGAATAACACACATCACCTCCCCTCACATTTTATCAGCCAAATCAATTCTGAAAGCCAAAAATAATTAAAAGGGGGTGAGTTCCCAGAAGGAAAAACAGGAATTGTGGTCTACTACACATTCTTAAAACAAAGAAGCAAACAAACAAAAAAGCCTACTTTCTTGTAACATATTCCTCCTCCTCCATTCTAATTTGTGCATATTATTCCATGGCAATAAATGTAATTCTACCGTGTTCCCAGTTAATGTGAATTTGAATGTATGAGCAGACCAAAAATGTTCTAACAAGACTTTTCCTCTACCACTACTTCATGTAGAATACTAAGTTGGTTCCTATTTTTCAATAACATAATACAATGCTCTAAGGGCTCCCTGAAGTACAGTTTTGATGTGAAAGATAATCCATTGTATTGTTCAATTGGCCTCCAGAAAGTTATCAAGTTAAAAGTTTATTAACCATACTGATATTTATAGTATACCTACTGTATATGAGAAGCCAGTCTAAAAAGTCCAGAAGTGTGGGTCCCAGGCAGAATATGGTAGGCTTGCTGATTAGTTCATGCAGTGAGAATTGTAACACAAAGAAAAAAAAAAATTACTGAGCTCTGAAAGTGATGAAGAATGTTACAAACTAGTAAGTAAAATCATTACATTTTATCTTCAGTTCAGTTCAGTCACTGTAGTGTCTGACTCTTTGCCACCCCATGGCCTGCTCCCTCACCAACTCCTGGCATTTACTCAATCTCATGTCCATTGTGGAGAAGGCAGTGACACCCCACCCCAGTACTCTTGCCTGGAAAATCCCATGGATGGAGGAGCCTGATAGGCTGCAGTCCATGGGGTCGCTAAGAGTCGGACCCAACTGAGTGACTTCACTTTCACTTTTCACTTTTATGCATTGGAGAAGGAAATGGCAACCCACTCCAGTGTTCTTGCCTGGAGAATCCCAGGGACGGGGGAGCCTGGTGGACTGCTGTCTATGGGGTCGCACAGAGTCGGACACGACTGAAGCGGCTTAGCAGCAGCATGTCCATTGAGTCAGAGATGCCATCCAACCATCTCATCCTCTGTCGTCCCCTTCTCCTCCTGCCCTCAATCTTCACCAGCATCAGGGTCTTTTCAAATTTTATCTTATTCTAACAAAACAGGTGGACATTCAATGGGTATATAAGGACAATCTAGATGATAAAATAATATGCTCAAAGGGAGAATGGGAATTTTAGGGCTATTTAGAAAAGAGTAATTGAATATTTGATGTAGGACTAATGTTTTTGTTTTTTATTGCTTTAAGACATAGTGGAAAATAAGTAGGAATAGGAATGTTAAGAATATAGAGGAATGTGCATGTCTCTTATTATAAATGAAATGTCTATATATTCAATCAAAAATTTAGGCAATGTCATGCAGAAAGCAAAGAATGAAAGCTACAACAAAAGTTTGGAATTAATATCATAAGAGACAAAATTTTAGTAATGAGGTTGACAGAGAATGGAAAAACAAATGCAAGACACCCTGTGAAGGATACATTTTTAACTGATTGAATGTAGGGATGAGGGAAAAAAAATCACAGATGGACCAAAAGATTGAGTCTGGGGTATGAGGAAGTATTCAGAGGATTCATTAAAATATAAATTAGGAAGATGTGGGTTTTAGTGAGAACATATACATTTATCTTTAAATCTTAAGATTAATACGATAATGGAACTAAAAGTAGACATGGCAGATGGAAACAGAAAAGAGAATACTTGCAAGATACACATATATACACACACATATATATATACACACATATATGCATTATATATATAAAAGTTCCTGACGAATTATGAAAAACATAACCAGGACAAATTTCATATATGTATATATATATATATATACATATATATATATATATATACACACACACACACACACACACATAATTTAGCTCTCACACCTAAAATATAAGAAATGAATTATATAAATGGATGACACTCTGTGAGGAGAAAGTGTATTGTTCTAACAAAAAAGGGCTGATGAAGGTCCACAAATGGGGAATATGAAGAAGAGGAAGAGACAACAAATGTGAAAAACTGCCAATTCTGAGTATGAAAAGTATTAGTTATATAGATCCTTCTGCATGAGTAGGCAACTATTTGGATTAGTCTATTTTCACATAGACCATTTCTTGTTGTTGACAGATATGTTCTAGAAGGAGAACTGGACTTGCTATAAGAATGACCAGGATGTATTAACTCTGCTATTTACTAGCAGTATAAATTAATCATGTTTATGTTCCTTTCTTAACCAGTGTCCTCACTTCTCCAACTAGAGATAACATCAACTTTATTTGCTGTGAGAATACATAAGATAATGCACATAATATAATATTACATAAATATAGTATAATCTATATCTATATATATATAATATATAGATTAATATAGTATAGTATTGTAATACCTGGCATCATTCCTAATAAAACAAAGCTTTAATATAATCATAAATTGAATCTAGATTCAGGGGGTTTTAATCTATTTATCTACACAATATCTGCTAAATGACTTACATGTAGCAATGTGCTCAATAAATATTTGTTGCATTTAGAACTGGAAAAAGATAGACTTTGGGACTAGAAAGCCAATTGCAAAAGGTTAAGGTCATTATTCATTCAGAATTATCCCAGAAGACATTTTTAAAATTGCCTAAATGTACTTTCATACTGTTCATGGGGTTCTCAAGGCAAAAAGGTTGAAGTGGTTTGCCATTCCCTTCTCCAGTGGACCACATTTTGTCAGAACTCTCCACCTTGACCCGTTAATCTTGGGTGGCTCTACATGGCATGGCTCATAGTTTCATTGAGTTAGATGAGGCTGTGATCCAAGTGACCAGTTTGGTTAGTTTTCTGCGGTTGTGGTTTTCATTCTGTCTGTCCTCTGATGGATGAGGATAAGAGGTTTGTGGAAGCTTCCTGATGGGAGGGACTGGCTGTGAGGAAAACTGGGTCTTGCTCTGGTGGGCAAGGCCATGCTCAGAAAATCTTTAATTTTCTGCTGATGGATAGGGCTGTGTTCCCTCCCTGTAGTATGACACCTCCTTCAAAAGGACATATGCAGGCAAGCTGCTGCTCCCCGGACTGTTGTAGTCAGACCCCCTGACCCCATGGTGGGCCACTGTAGACCTAGGCCTCCACTGGAGACTCTTTGACACTTACAGAGAATTCCAGAAAAACATCTACTTCTGCTTCTGACTAGGCTAAGGTCTGATGTATCAGAAACCAACTAGTATAAAAACAAATATAGGGAGATATAAATATGTTGCCATATTCTTTTAGAAACAGCAAAACTGATTCCTTAAGAAAATAGAAAGGAGGATAAACAGAGATTTTCTACAAGCAACTTCTTCCTGTTACTGCATTTTGATTTCTTGCCTCTGGAAAGTTCTGTTACTGACAAAAGATAACTGTATTCTCATTGGGATAGAGAAAGAGGATAAGCAAGCTGATGATAAGTTTATTTTATGGTAATTAAGGACACAGCTGATGTTAAATTGACTGGCTAATAGATATTTTGGAAGACTCAGTTCAGTTGCTCAGTCGTGCCTGATTCTTTGTGACCCAATGGACTGCAGCACACCAGGTTTCCCTGTCCATCACCAACTCCCAGAGCTTGTACAAACTAATATCCATGGAATCAATGATGCCATCCAACCATCTCATCCTCTGTCATCCCCTTCTTGTACTGCATTCGATCTTTCCCAACATCAGAGTCTTTTCCAGCGAGTCAGTTCTTTGCATCAGGTGGCGAAAGTATTGGAGTTTCAGCTTCAGCAGCAGTCCTTCCAATAAATGTTCAGGACAGATTTCCTTTAGGATTGACTGGTTTGATCTCCTTGCAGTCCAAGGGACTCTCAGGAGTCTTCTCCAACACCACAGTTCAAAAGCCTCAATGCATCAGTGCTCAGCTTTCTTTATGGTGCAACTCTCACATCCATACATGACTACTGGAAAAACCATAGCTTTGATTAGACAGACCTTTGTTGACAAAGTAACGTCTCTGCTTTTTAATGTGCTGTCTAGGTTTGTCATAGCTTTTCTTCCAAGGAGCAAGCGTCTTTTATTTTCATGGTTGCAGTCACAATCTGCAGTGATTTTGGAGCCCAAGAAAATAAAGTCTGTCACTGTTTCCATTGTTTCCCCATCTATTTGCCATGAAGTGATGGAACCAGATGCCATGATCTTCGTTTTCTGAATGTTGAGTTTTAAGCCAACTTTTTCACTCTCCTCTCTCACTTTCATCAAGAGGCTCTTTAGTTCCTCTTCACTTTCTCCCATAAGGGTGGTATTATTTTTTATCTGAGGTTATTGATATTTCTCCTGGCAATCTTGATTCCAGCTTATGCTTCATCCAGCCAGGCACTTTGCATAATGTAGTCTGCATGTACTGAGAAGGCAATGGCACCCCACTCCAGTACTCTTACCTGGAGAATCCCAGGGATGGAGGAACCTGGTAGGCTGCAGTCCACGGGATTGGGAAGTGTCAGACACGACTGAACGACTTCCTTTCACTTTTCACTTTCATGCATTGGAGAAGGAAATGGCAACCCACTCCAGTGTTCTTGCCTGGAGAATCCCAGGGATGGCGGAGCCTGGTGGGCTGCTGTCTGTGGGGTTTCACAGAGTCCGACATGACTGAAGTGACTTAGCAGCAGCAGCAGTTTGCGTGTAAGTTAAATAAGCAGGGTGACAATATGCAGCCTTGATGTACTCCTTCCGTTTTTTTTTTTTGGAAAACTAAGTTTTCCTAATAAAATAATAAAAAGACTAAGAACTTGCCGGGAGCCAACACACGAGATCCTACCCATGACAAGGTCATGAGGGAGAAAACCTGACAGGCAAGGCAGATCAGGTTTTCAGGGATTCCGAAAAGTTGCCCCTGGCACTCACCTTAAAGATGATATCTGTCTTTCTGATGCTTGCTTCAATAGACTACTCCCTAATTTCTGTGACATAGGCAGAAGGTCTTCCCCAATCTCTTCCCAAGTAAGAATCAATTTAGAACTTTAATCAATAAGTTTCCCAGGTGGTGGTATTTTATGAGATTATCCAGGGTGAAAGGAGTGTTTTAATTTAAACTCCTTTGCTGGTATTTTAGTTTGTTTGGCAAATGTGTTTATGCCCTTGGTACTAATATGCATGACTGCTCATAATACCCTAATCATAAAACAGCATAAAGAACCTGATCATATAAAGGCCCTAATAGACATAGAGCCTTTTTGGGGGGTGAAGGAGTCCTATTAGAAAACATAAGAAAAATTATTCTAAAGGTGGTTATTGGGTTAACATTTGCTTGCTGTGTTTTTGCTCTTAATGTGGTAAGGTTGTGTTATAGAAACCATTGTAAATATAGTTATGGATCTAGAAAAATAAGAGCTTAGCCCAAATGTGGTAACAATGAAACAGTTGTTAATTATTAGCCAGGAGTGCTAGTCAGGGGCTGCCTCACAAAGTCGCAGAATCAGTGTGGGGTAAACTTCTTAGATAAACTCAACTGACAACTTCTGCAGAAGGATTAATTTTTGTGTTAACAAGGATATACTTCTACTCTGTACTGTTGCCCTATGAGATTGCTACCTTTCAGTTAAGGTCACCACAGAAACAGAAAATAGGTTTACATTCACCTGACTTGCATAAAACGTTAATAGCCCCCAAGGCCAGAAGATAATGTATAAGACTCTCATAAACAAAAAAGTATGCAGAATACACCCTGGTTTCGTGAAGGACAAGCTGATGTAATGTTAAACTATCTTCCCCTTAGAAATGTACTAATTTAGGGTATAAAAGCTACGATAAAAAATAAAGCATGGCCAGACCCTGCTACAAACACCCCCGTCTGGTCACTCACTCTCTCTCTCTCTCTCTCTCTCTATCTATCTATCTCTCGCACGCGCCATTCATCCTGAGACTTGGCCCTATCAAGCCTGGTCTCACATGTCTTCTCTCGCCAACGCCATTCATCCTGATGGTACCCCCTGGATCCTGCTGGGGCTGGACCCCAGCAAGTACTTTTGGAAGACTGTTTTCCTAATAAAATCTATCAAGCTTTTCAGTATAAGAAATGGAATACAGATACATGTGTTAATATAATTACAAAATTACATTGAATTCAGTAAATATTCTCTATCAGCTCCTTATTATTCTAAATTAATTCCTTATGAAAAAATTCTTGACCAAGTTTGAAAAGCATAAACCAGGGCAGATATAATCTATATTTACTTAGGCCACACAAGATCAGATTTTCTACTGAGCTACTGAGTACCTAACTATTATCGTGATTATCTTCTTCGACCCAAGTCATATTTAAGTGAATGTGTTCACTGTTATTATTGGTACCTGGTGAAAGTTTGAGTGATGGTGTCTCTGATAGTATTTCCATGGAAATTAATGGAAATTACTAGTGGTTAATAGTGGTTGGTAAAGCCAGTTCTCAAGGGTCCAATTTTCTGAAACCCATAGGGAAAAACAAGAGCTTGAAAATGAACCACTTGGTTATATATATTTTTCTCATTGTTGCAAGGAGACTATTTTCAAGAATGATTGTGACAGGAATAAAAAGACAAGGACATCAGCCCCAAACTGTCAGAATCCTAGCATTCTTGCAGCTTCCTTCCTGATATATGCCAATGACTTATGCCAAAAAGAAAAAAAAAAAAAGGAAGAAAACTTTCTTTTCTGAAAGATGATGTCTACATATCTGGTGCATTGGGTAAGGAATAATACAGGTGATATTTTTACTGTTTGTCTTTAAGGACAGATCTAATTTCTTCATAAGAGAGTCAGAAAATCTTGTCACAAACTTTCTTCTAAGCAATTACTAACCCACAGCTGAATAGTAACTCTCTTTCATCTACAACATTAAGCCCAATCACTGATATCTTATCTGCCAGGCTCTGTGCTCTAGTTGTATAGAACTCGGAATTTAGTTGCCGCAACCACTCTGAGATTGTTATTACTGTTGACATTCTGAAGGATGAGAAAACTATCTCAGAGTTTCAGTCCCTTGTTCAATATTGCATGACTATGAAGTGGTGTCATAGTGCTTTTATATCTGGGTCTACCTGACTCTAAAATGTATGTGCTCTCCATTATCATGCTGCTGCCTCCTTCTCAACAACAAAAAATCCAAACTGATATATGGAAGAGTAAATCCAAGACAGAAAGAAAAGAATCTTAAAAGAAGAGACAGTAAGAAAAATCATGACAATGATTGCTTGCCTGTGATTTTTTTTTTTAAGGGAGAATAAGGATGAATAATTTTGTCTCAATATGCCAAATTAATCAGGGTTGATTAGAGGCTGTATCTTGTCAAAAGAAATTCTACTGAGGAGCCATTGGGCAATTTAATCAGGATAAGGTTGCCAAGAATTAAAGAGGGGAAGTCACTTAATGTGGAAAAATCCCTAGTTAGTTTCAAGAAAAAGTAGTCAGAAGTAATTGACTATCTCCTTTATTTAAATATTGAGTAATTTTATTATGAAAACATAGTGTTGTAATGTCCTATATAGCTGATTTTTAAGCCAACTAAAGCTTAACCAACCAAAACCTTAGTGAAATTTTGTAAACAGATCCTCATGAATTGGACTGCTACTCATTTGTATTTTATATATAAAAATTTTCAGTCGGAGCAGAAAGTGTCATTCTGGACTCAACTCACAGGTAAGTTCTGGTTCCTAATACCTCTTACTTCCCACATGGCCTTATACACATTCCTTGAGTTCTTGTAACTCTTTTAACTTATCTATAAATTGGAGAAAATCAATGTTTTAAGGTTTTTGTGAGGATGGAATTAGGTAATAAAGGTCATGGCATTTTGTGAATAATTTTATGCAAAGAAGATGGTGATTATAACCTGTGTACTTCCAATTGGCTTCTCAAACCAGTAGAAAATTCAAATTTATTATTTTAACAATGACTGTTCAGTGACTTTTTCCCAAGTTTTCGTCCTTTTCTCAGGTATAATATGACAGTGGAATGGATAGCAGTTTGTGGCATTTCTACTTTTCATTCTGACTTTATTCTAATAGAAAAATCAATTCATTTTTTCAGAAAATTGATTCTAAATTTTAGAATTAAAAAATCTGCAAGTAAGTCTTTATTTCTGCTACTGCTTAGGTGTGTGATCTTGGACAAGTCATTCAGCCTCTCCAAAGTATACTTTTTCTTCACTTATATAATAGAAACAGAATTCAGAAAGATCATGTATATACAAATAATGCTATATTCATTTTAGGGCACCAGCTTTCCCTTCATCCCTAGAAGTTTTGCATTTCAGCTATAAATCCAGCATATTTACTTTCACCTATGTAATTGTGATATTCAGGCCTGATTGATTGTAGTGGTTGAAAACAATTGTAAGTAAACAACAAGATGGATAGAGAAAGGAATATATAGGTCCCTTGAAGGGGAGGAACATGCCAGATTCCCCCTTTGTCCTACATGCTCTTTGGTGTTTCTGAAATTGAAAAGCAGCAAGTTCCTGTTTCAGAATGACCAGCTGTGTGGGCTTAACTTGCTAAACGCAGCTAGAAGCAGAATACTCAGGAAAATAACAGGACACAGCTGAGCCCCCAGGTTGACTTAGAGCATGTATTTGGCACAGCAGCCTAATTTCTTATTATCTTATGCATGGAGTTAATGAGGCTCATTAGTGACAGATACTGCTTGTGTACCTTGCCAAAAGCAATGGGTATATTATTATCACAGATTTACTCAATGATATACCTATTTAACAAACAACTACCTATCAATTTTGTGTTAAGCCCTGTACTTGGCACTGACTTTTTTTTTTTTTTTTGATGAGTAAATCAAGGTCACTGCTTTCCAGGAATATCAAATGTAGAATGAAGGAGGAGCAGCTACATAATGGACTATTTTACAACTATGAGTAATCTTAGATGCATAATAGGGTATGATTAACCTTACCCATGTTGTGGAGGAGGCAGCCTTCTCACATAAAGTTAATTTTGTTGGCTCCAACTTCTAAAAGTCACAGTAAGGGAACAGGAAAGCTAAAATTAAAACACAAATGGGCTAGCTTTCGGTATTCTCATGAGCTAGAAGACAATTTGCTTCATAGAACAATGATCCCCAAATATTTTCCCCCTTGCCTCTTGAATTTCCAAGAATTTGGAAAATGTTTCCAATGGAAACACCTTCTCTTAAAACTATCTTCTACCAATGTATGATCAAAATAGATCACTTCTCTGGTATATTAGGCTGCAAGGTATATGGACTGCAAGGAGATGCGAAAAGTCCATCCTAAAGGAGATCAGTCCTCGGTGTTCATTGGAAGGACTGATGCTGAAGCTGAAACTCCAATACTTTGGCCACCTGATGCGAAGAGCTGACTCACTTTAGAAGACCCTGATGCTGGGAAAGATTGAGGGCAGGAGGAGAAGGGGATGGCAGAGGATGAGATAGTTGGATGGCATCACTGACTCAATGGACATGAGTTTGGGTAAACTCCGGGAGTTGGCGATGTACAGGGAGGCCTGGCGTACTGCAGTCCACGGGGTCACAAAGAGTCAGACATGACTGAGCAACTGAACTGGAACTGGTATATTAGAGCCGAAGCTGCAGGACATTTTAAAATCTAGAAAGAAGTTGTAAAAGATGCTTGCCAAAGGTGTTGGCAATCCGTCCTTCCAAAACACTGGAAGGGTTGACTCAGTCCTTGCCAATAGGCATTTGGAGGTGTAAAGAGACTGTGTGACATAATCGAAGTTCCTTTAGTCTCACCAGCCACTTTTGTTAAGCTAAACCTCCAGAAACAGTAGCCCTATACAATGCCTAACGTTTAGAAAATCTATTTCACTGCTTTAAAAGATGATTGTCCATGAGTGTCAGTACTTTGTACATCACCCCTCCTTTCTAGAACCTTGGAGGTCTAATTGAGATGAGTGATAGTGATAGGAAGCAGAATTAAATCAGATGGGCTAGGTCATAACACATCAAAAGTTCTTGTTTAAATGGAACTCTTGAAAAAACATTTCTGCAGATGACCTGATACATCTCTTTACAAAAAATCAAAAGCTAAATTTCTAATGGTATTCCTTTTGCCTCTGGCTGCTCAGGTGACATGCTAAAAATGCCATTGAGAGCTCAGAAATGGGGAGACTGTGTAGTGCAGTGGTTAACAGCTCTGACTTGGAGTTCTCAGACTTGGCTGCTTTCCAGTGCCATCTCTAGTTTTTCGTGTGTGCACTTGGGATAGCTAGTTAGCATGCCTCGTCCTCAATTTCTTCACCGGTAGAATGAGGTCTATAACGATGATGATACCTACATCAGAGATTGGATGGGTGCATACACAAAAATTCATAAAGCCTGACTCACTGTCAGCACTCAGAAGTGTTAGCTATTATATTAACAACTTTATCACCTCTCTCCTTTCCTTAAAGTGTTTCATATCACAGTTTACTCCATTCCCTATATATCCTCAATCCTATTCTGAAATATGGAAAATATATAACTCTAATGAAAAAGCACTAGCTTCCGAGACCAGCAGACGTGGCTTTAGAATTGGGATCCCCCATTGCCTGTAGCCTTGGAGAAAATATATAACCTTTCTGTCAGTTATCTTTAAAATGTCTTTGCACGGCCATTGTACAGACTAAATGAAATCATTTATATTGTGTTGCTCAATACTTGGTAGTTCCTGCCACCGCTTCTTTGTATATCTCACTTTTTTATTGTTTCTTGCAGTCACGTGGTGGGAACAGCAATGCCAGCTAGCCTGGGATAGTTAGAGTTAGAACGTCTGTGGTGATTTTGGGCTTCCGGCTAACAGGCTGAACTCATGAGCACTTTCAAATCCAAAATTTCAAGCATACATTTTTTGACCTACCTAGGAGGAAAAGAAGAAGAAAGGGAAATGAAGTCAGAGCACAGAAATTCAGAAATCTCATTTTTCTCTCAGAAAGGGGATATGGCAGAGACACTCTTCAGCATTTAGAAATGGTATAAGTGCAAAATAAAGGTTTCCATTATAAAAAGGGCTTTTGAGAGGGAAGCTACATATTAGTAATAACAGGTAAACAGACATTTTTTCAATGCTTTTCATAAAACTTCATTTATTTCTCACCTTACAAAGTATATATGACTCTTGCCTCTATTTACAAGTGAGGAGACTGAGGAACAGAGAAGTGAAGTACCTTTGCAAGGTTCACACTCAGGCGACCTGGCTCCTGCGTACATTTGCTCATCATCCCTACACCATGCTGCCTCTGCACTCACACAGATCATGTGCTACAAATGCAGATCAGTAACTCAAACACGGACCCCAAACTCCTGAAATCAGAGGACATACACCAGAGACTCTGTATTAAAGCTAATGGAAGTGATATTTTTCAAAAGTATCTAATGATACTGATCACTTGAGGGGCTCTCTAAACATCCCTAGACCTAGAAAAACAATCTCCAGGAAGTCAAGGGCCCCCAGCTGATGATTTTATTATAAAGAAAGACTGGGAAACACCAAATAGGGTGAATAATGAAAAAGTCTTTAAGGCAGTACTTCTCACACTTGAATATGCCACAAATCACCCAGAGATCATGTCAAAGTTCAGCTGTGGCGTCCGTGTTGCTGTGCTCACCAAAAACTCCCAGGTTATGCCAGTGCTACTGGCATGTCAACCAGATTTTGAAAAGCAAGGCTCTAGTTAATGACTCAGCAGTCTAAGGTCTGGGGCTCATTTACTGTTAGCCATAACCTTAGCCTTTTAATAAGCAAAGCCATCACCGGGGTTGTGTGTACAAAATGCAAATTCCAGGGTTCCCTCGTGTAGATTCTGATTTAACAGACATAGTTGGTTATCAGAAATTGACTTTTTAAACCCAATAATACCAAGTGATTTGATTCTGCTGCAGGTAGTCCTCCATCCTATTTTCCATTGACAAACACTGAAAATGCCATTGGAATCAAAGCACTCTAAAGGTGGAAGGAATAGCAGTGTGCCATTATAGAAGTCATTCAGTCTCTCGGTTTTATCACCCATAACCTGGAGAGAATAATATGTGCTTTTATAGAGTTGTTAGGATAAAATGAGATAAGACATGAAAGCAAAGAACACTGAGCCACCCTATTCAAGGGGTCAACGGAAATAGGATATGGATCCAGGAAAGAACCACTTTTGACCAAACAACAGAAAAGCTTTCCTATATTTTCTTGATGCTGAGGCTATAAAGGCAATTTATAAAATCGCTACATTCACTCCATCCATTTACTGGCTAAGCAGGACTGATTCCTGTCTGTTATTATAAAATGATAGTGGTTCTCTCTCTCTCAATATATATTTCATGCCCACAAGCAGAGGCACAAACATATGTATATCCATACCTATCTACACATATCCATATCCACACCTGTATATAAAAAATATATATGCTTGCAGATAAACAACAAAGATATAACACATATGGTTAAATTTTATAAATTTCTTGAGATTCTAAGTCATGCAATATAGCTAATCTTTAAAACAATGCTAATATAGCTGCTACAATATGACATTTTAACAACATCTTTTCAATAATGCATCTTCTTAAATGTTAAGCTGATTCATGTTATATTCCCAACTATTAAACTCAAGTTCTACTTAGAATATAAAAGGAATATGGAAAGTACAGAATTTTATTACAGAAATTTCTAATGAATCATAGTTGTCTACTATTATGACTGTGTCTTAACCCTGCTTGAAACTTTATTACTTTTTTTAGAGGGAAAGGGTCTTCATATTCTTTCTCAGACCATGTTTTATTGGATTAAAAGGGAAAAAAAAGCAACCTTCAAAGTACTATCATTCACTGCCTGTGGCAAGGACAAAGCTTAGGTCGATGCCTATTACAGAAGCAGCAAAAATATGTGGATTAAAAAGGAAAAAAACACACTGTATTCTCTTTGTTGTATCTAGAAATTTAAAAATATGGATTAGATGTACACAGTGCAAACATGAAAATCACAATCAAGCAAATATACTTTATATATGTCTAATGTCACATATTTAACTTAGAGCTTTTTTTGGTGACTATTTTTTAGTGTGATGTGCATTTATTGAACTGTATAGGGTCATAATGTGAAGTATAAGGTATAGCTTGTTCTAGCACATTCTGAAGGGGTGAATCATTTGAATGAAGTCTGTAAAATTGTATTGTCTAAAGATAATTAGATGACTAAAATAATTTTGAATTATTCATTACATTGTGAAATTTCAAAAACAGATCTCTTTACTTCTTCACAATTCAGCCAAGAAACATGGATAATTAATCCAAACTTTATTTGTTATAAGGTCCAGAAGTATGCTCACTTTCAACTTTGATGTGTTAACATCTGCATGAGAGTAAGGCATTTAAAATGAAAGGATATTTGTAAAAATTTCATGTTTTCCTATATCTCTAAGGAAAAAATTTAGTGTAAATTTGTGCAGGTATATTTTGTTTTGAAATCTAAACTAATGTTAGGCTTGGATTATTACTGGAATAATGTAACACAACAAGGGTTAGTAATAATCTTTAGTCAGTGACTTTTTTGATCTAGATCTTCCTGATCCAGGGATTGAACCCACATCTCTTATGTCTCCTGCACTGGCAGTCAGGTTCTTTACCACTAGGGCCACCTGGGAAGCCCTATCTATAAATTAGTAAGTAATTAAGTGTTAGTCGTTCAGTCGTGCCTGACTCTTTGCAACCCCATGGACTGCAGCCCACCAGGCTCCTCTGTCCATGAGATTTTCCAGGTAAGGATACTGGAGTGGGTTGGCATTTCCTTCTCCAGGGGATCTTCCCAACCCAGGGAATGAACCCGGTCTCCTGCACCACAGGCAGATTTTTTACTGACTGAGCTACAAAGGAAGCCCTATCTATAAAGGAGTGGTTATTAATTTGAGTAGAATTTATAAAGTCATTTCACAGATTATTCAACAAGCCACAGTAGGATTAAGAGTATTTTTTGGTTGGGGAAATGGTATTTAGGTTCATGGTAAAGAATTTGCCTGCCATTGTAGGAGATTCAGGTTTGATCTCTGGGTCAGGAAGACCCTCTGGAGAAGGAAATGGAAATCCACTCCAGTATTCTTGCCTGGAAAATTCCATGGACAGAGGAGCCTGGCAGGCTACAGTCCATGGGGTCCCAAAGGGTTGGACACAACTGAGCTCGCATGCGTGTTTTGGTCACCAAAAGAAGTTGCAGATATTTTCATATCATATTTAAGTTTCCACAGGTATCTGGAATATCATTTACATGCATTTCAAAATTATAGCATTTAATACACACACTGCTAGATTTTTAGTGAAATCCATATGCTACGCTATTACAAATTTGTGCCACTGTCTACTTTGCAATGTCTACACATTTGGTATTATTAACATGAAAACGTTCTTCTAAAAAGTCCATATATTTCAACAAAGAAATTCATGTAAAAAATGATTAAAAACACCTGATTTCTAAATATGAGTCTGTTCATGTTGCTGTTCCCTTGGAAATTGTCCAGTGGCTATTCATTTCACTTGGAATGAAGTCTTTGTGGTCCTCTGACTTCCACCACCACTAGTCATGGCCTCATCACTCTGCTTCTCAAATTATTAAGCATACTCCCAACTCAGAGCCTTTGTATTGACTGTTCCCTCTGCCTAGAATCACTTCCCTTCAGATTTAATCATGTTCCACTCACCTCTTTCTAGGTTTTTTGGTTTTTTTTCCTAAATGCTGTCTCATTGAAGTTTGCACTATTTTATTAAGAGTCACATCACTTCCTTAACATCTCTATTTTCCTCACTGTACTAATTACACTACATAATTTACTATATGTTTTCTATCTACCCACCCCTACAATATCAGTTTCTTTGGAGAAGGGATTTGCATGTTCATGTATATGTTTGGGTTTTCTGTTTTGTTACTCATAATATCACAATGTATTTGAGGTGCTCCATAAACTCTTGTGACATGAAAAAATAATTTGTAAAGATAGATGACATTTTAAGTACGGTTGGGAAACAGGATAAAATGTCTCTGTCATGTAAATTAGCCCATTTTTATGATTGCTATTAATAAATGCAGGACCTAAGAAGGTGGAAAGTTAATGCTATTCCTTTATCATACTGGTTAACTAAGAGTGTTTATAGAAAATGTATTCATTTCCTGGAGCTGTCACAAGTTACTACAAATCTTGTGGCTGAAAACAACAATTTACTGTCTCACATTTCTGGAGGCTAGAAGTTCAAAATGAAGGTTAGGCAGGACCTTGTTGGAGGGAGAGAAGGCTGGAGGGGGCAATTCTCCTTGACTTATCCAGAGTTTGGTGTCCTTGGTGTTCCTTGGTTTATGGCAACATAACTCTAATCTGCTGCCAACTTCACAGGTCTACTTTCCTGTTGATCAAATCTCTCCATCTTTTATAAGGACACCAGTCATGGGATTTGGGAATCCACTGTAAATCAGGGGTAATTTTATCTGAAATACTTAAATCAATTATATCTGAAAAGTCCTTATGTCCAAATGAGGTTACATGCACAGGTACTGGAGGTAAGGGCATAGACAAATCTTTTTGGATGATACAATTCACTGTAGACAATAAGAAATTATCCAGAAATCTCCGGATAAAGAAAGCAGATTTTCAGAATTAATTTTGTTTGCAGAGAAGAATATTTATGCCTTCTTAATACTTCTGTAGAATCATATGTCTATTTTAGAGGCTCTTCTAATTGATTTTGAGGAAAACAAAAAGGGTTTGTTATTAATAAAAGCACTTTTCAAAGTTTAAATGGGAGAAAGAGTAGCATTGTGAAGCAAGACTCTAAGGCTCTACATAGTTAAACTGACTAAATTCAAACTGACCTTTAGCATCCAAGATGAAAGTAAACTATCTACAGACCAAAAACTATGACTTGATACTTTTCCCACTGGGGGAGGGTGGGGGAAGATAGAAACTGACGAATGAATGTATGCCACTTCTTTCTATAGGTGCAATAGGTCAATTGTGGCTAGCCAGCTAGAGATTTGAGTGCAACACAGGTCACTTATCCATGAGACTTACAATAGCAATGATTAGAGAAGCTTTACATTAGAGGTTAAGTGCTCAACTCTTTCTTGAGTACCTCCTAATGGCCCAAAGAAAATGATATATGCTTCATACAGTAGATCTAAGTACATAAGAATACCTTCTTTAAAAGGGTTGCTTTTTGTGTCAATGTGTTACCTAATATCATTGACTATCATTATTATCAAAAGTGATATAGGTAAATTTCTAAATTTTAATTCAAAATGTCAAACATCAAAGTAAAAAAAAAGAAAAAAAACTTCAGTTAGTTGAAAATAAGCTCAAAATGAGTGAAAAATATAGTATCACAATAAATCTAAAGTATTCTTGAATGGACTTTTTGGAAATATATGCCTTAGTGGTGGTTCAGCACTATAATTTTACTTCAGATTACAACTAGGATTTCATGTTGAATTCTGGGCATAATATTTGGAGGATGACCATCATAAACTGCAGCACAACCAGAAAGATAAAGAGTCTGGGAAATATGCCATATTAAGGACAAATGAAGGAAGAGGGCATATTAAGCTTGGAGAAGATACTCAGAATAGAAACAGTGTTTGCATCAAAAAACAGAAAAAGAAAGAAAGAACTATGAACATGTGGAAAATAGTAAAACATAATAAAACCAAACAAAACAGATAAGCAAAAAGTTACAATAGGCAAAGTGAGAGTTGCATGTAAGGGCGAGAAGTGTTGAGCACTGAAATGGACTGCCTGGGCAGATGGTGAATTTCCCAAACAATGACCACTGTTCACTAAAGTGCTTGGTTCTGAGCTGACTGCTTCTCCACTACTGCTATCAATCTCAACCACAATCCTATAAGGCAGAGATTATTATTTTCATTTCCTAGGAGAGGAAATATAAGTGACTTGACCATGGTCAAACAACTAGAGATTCTAAACACTGTTTTAACCACATTTATGGCCTTGGTTTTCTATGGCACATGAATGGAGCACATTTTGTTATGAGTTTTTAAAAAGAATCTCAAGCACGCATAGGATGGTACGTCTGACTTCTAAAACTAATACACGAAGAAAAAAAAAATGTTTAGAACAGCTCTGGTAGTAAGACTAGCTGAAATATATTGAGTGTGAAAAAGGATAATTCCTAGAAGAGGAATTATCACATAATATCATATAATCCTGATACAGATATAAAATGAATATGTCTCAGATTTTTACTCATTAATTAATCAGGGAACCAGGGAGATATTCCAAATGATTCTAAGGAAAATTTTAAAAACCACACCATACACACACACGTGTACACACTTAAATTGATACAAAACTGTATTCTATAGGGAGAATGTGAAATAAATTGTATTCTGTTAGAACAAAATTTGGCTACATGTAAAAGAATGAAATTAGAAAACTCACTAACAGTGGTTCAGTGGTAAAAAATCTGCCTACCAATGCAGATGCAGTTTCAATCCCTGGGTCATGAAGTTCCGTTGGAGGAGGAAATGATAACACACTCCAGAATTCTTTTTTTTTTTTTTTCATTTATTTTTATTAGTTGGAGGCTAATTACTTTACAATATTGTAGTGGTTTTTGCCATACATTGACATGAATCAGCCATGGATTTACATGTGTTCCCCACCCCGATCCCCTCTCCCACCTCCCTCTCCACCCGATCCCTCTGGGTCTTCCCAGTGCACCAGTCCCGAGCACTTGTCTCATGCATCCAACCTGGGCTGGTGATCTGTTTCACCCTTGATAATATACATGTTTCGATGCTGTTCTCTCTAAACATCCCACCCTCGCCTTTTCCCACAGAGTCTAAAAGTCTGTTCTGTACATCTGTGTCTCTTTTTCTGTTTTGCATATAGGGTTATCATTACCATCTTTTTAAATTCCATATATATGCGTTAGTATACTGTATTGGTCTTTATCTTTCTGGCTTACTTCACTCTGTATAATGGGCTCCAGTTTCATCCATCTCATTAGAACCTGACTGGAAAATTCCATGGGCAGAGGAGCCTGGTGGGCTATAGCCCATGGGGTTGCAAACAGTTAGACATGACTGAGTGAGTACACTTACGCAACACCATACATAAAAATAAGCTTAAAATGGATTGAAGACCTAAATGTAAGGCTGGGCACTATTTTCTTTCCCATGGAAAAATAATTTACATTGCTATCAGTTATCTACAATGTACAAAGTTGTAACATAGCTCTAAGACAATTAGAGGTGCAGAGATATTAGCGTCAGACAACCTAGAACAAGCCTAGAAAGCCCCTAGAATCCTGCTGAAGACACCCATTTGCAACCATTTCAGTCTTTTACAATGTTTCCTTCATGTGCTTATAATTAGGTTGTACAAGTTGTATAGTCTGGAAGGAGCAAAGGAGTGATTAAAAAAACATAGGTCTGTTTAGCAGGAAAGATAATAGCAGCCTGCATTAAGTCATGCAGCCTCCCCAGATATATTTGTATGTTGCATAAGGAAACTGACACTATTGAATATCCACCACATTCAGTGCTAAGCATCTTATATTTTATGACAACAGTAACAACAACAAGTAACTATTGAGTGCTTTCTGTATGCCAAGCTTTGTGTTGATTGATTTATGTGCATCATTATATATAATTTTCTTACAGGTCATAATGATAACACAATAGCAGCAACAATAACAAAAAAAATAATAATGGTATCTTGGTTTAGTTGAATAGTTACCAAAAGTCAAGTACTTGTTCTAAGCAGTATCTATTTTAATCTTAAAAACCACTGCTATGTTTTAAGTAATATCATAATATTATTACTGGCTAGGAAGATTAGAGAAGTTGATCGTTTTGCCACAGTCATACAACTAATAATATTCCAGCCTAGGTTTCTTTGAATACAAAATTGGTGGTCATAATTAATCTACTACTATATAAAACTGTTATAGATCATAAAGTCAATGTACTTTGAAGTATACCTATTAAGAACACAAAATTATTTCTTTATGATCTGATACAGACAAATACTAAACATGTTAAGTTTTCAGAAAAGTTTCTATAGTTTTAAAAAACCATGAATTATTAAATGTACTTCAAAAAGTTTGCATAAAAATGAGTTCATAATTAAATACGAATATATTCTTCAAGAAATCCATTCAGAATCAATGAAGAATCCAGAGGGTTTTCTCTGGCTGAATTTATCATAAATAATAATTATATACCAAACATTAAACCTTAGCCTCTCTTCTGCCACTCCTCTTATTCCCTTCAAAAATAACATTCCTATAAGTTCTAAGTAAAAGGAAGGAAAAATAAAGATAGTGACAGAAGTGATAAGATACACTCCCAGCAGTTAATATTTGCTTACATTTCATAAAATATATTGGTAATTTCTATTAACTACATAGGAATATAGAATTTTGCTTATGATTTATGCAAAGTAGATCATTGTTAAGAGATCAAATGTGTTTTAAAACATGCTTTTAATATTTGTAATATTCTTGATTAATCTTATTAAATGATTAGCTTGTACAGTAGTATATATAAATATATATGAGGGTGTGATTACCAATGATAATCCAGCTCCTGACTTAATTATGCCAAATTCATAGAGATTGTCTTTTAAATTATCTCTGTTTAGCCATGTAATTGGAAGGAAGTAGTGGTGTGGATAATCCTAAATAATGAATGATTCCAAAATCATTCAGAATTGGCTTTGGGATGCTTTTTAATTTAGAAGTAGATTTGCTTCCTAATTTATCTGGCTTGGACTAAAATTAAAATAGGCAAATATTATTCATTAAGAAGCTAGAATGATTAAAAATGTTATAGTTGATAAGGACATTACAGACTGGGATGTCGATTGTACTCCTAACAACAACTACCAAAAACAATACAAATCAACAATGAAAGAGACTTAAGAAAGAAACTCAGAGCCTATTCAAGAACTTCGAATTTATAACATCTTTTAGAGTTAACTCTATCTTATCCTTAATTCCTACCCTGTTGCTGTTCCTTCTTCCTGTAATAATCTATTTTCACTTATCCATTTGTATGCAATAATTCAACATATACTTCAAGTCCCACATTCTTCATTAACAATAACTTTATAACTTGAGTATTGAGTGCCCCTCAGTATTCAATGTCACTCAGTCTACTCACGTAGCCCCAACCTAAATGTTCTAGGAACTCCAAGATTTCTTTTTTTTCTCTTCAACCACAAAGATTGAGGGTGAAGTATGGCATTCTCTACTACCACCTCCGCAAACATATCTCATTCTGACACTGATGCCCAGGCCATGACCTTTATGGAAAAATGACACTGACAACAAACATTCAAGGTAAGTATCAGATAGGGTACATTTCTGAAGAGTCTATGTTTGCTATTTTAGTGGTTTGTGTACCTGAAAATATAGGCTTTTCTTAATTAGGGTTAAAATAGTGAAAAAGTTATGGAGCTACAAAAGTTCATATTTCTTCCTGTTTCCCCATTATTGCCAAACAGTAAAAACTTCAAAAGAATAGATATAGCTGTGGTCTGAAATAGAGATGTAAGGGAAAAATGAAATTAAGTTCTGTCCTATAAATGGAATATTAATTACTACTATTTACATTAAATAATAATGATGACCACAGCTGCTCTTACAACTACACAACATGATCAACACCACTAGCATTCATTGCTTACCAAGTGTGTACCTATATGCCAGACACTGTGCTGATGAATTCACATTAACTTTTTAAAATTGTAATTTAATTTAAAAAAGAATGTATCTATATTTTATGATTTAACTGCAGGGATGGAAATGAGGAAGTACCTACAGAATAGATAGGCTTTGTTTCTGGAAAATATTTCATCTAATGAAAGGGAAGGACTAGTTTCAATGGGTGAACTTGAGACAAAGATGTTAATTCTCTATGCCACAGAAAAGGAAACCTTAGAGTTGCCCCTTCACTGCTGGTTCTATGGGAGGAAATGGAACCCTGAAATTGAGAGATAAGGGTGAGAATAAGTAGAGGGTAGAGAGGGATGAGCACATAAAGAAGTTAAAGAAATAAGAATCAGTGCCTCCAAGGGTTTCTTTAACACACTGGGGTCAAATTTGCATTAATAATTTTATTTGCTTCTTCTTACAGAGGAACATAACTTGTATAAGCTTCAGGCCCCAGAAAAGTGGGTTCTGTCTCTGGCAGGAAGATGTTTCTGTTACAGGGAAAAAAAAAAAAAGATTAACTTTTCCAATATGATCTGAAAGGATACATGTACCTCAATGTTCACTGCAGCACTTTTTGCCATAGCCAAGAAGATGTGGAAGAAACTTAAGTGGCCATTAACAGAAGAATGGATAAAGAAGATTTGGTACTTATATACAGTGGAATATTATTACTCAGCCATTAAAAGAAAAGAAATAATGCCATCTGCAGCAGCATGGATGGACCTAGAGAATGTCATACTGAGTAAAGTAACACCGACAGAGAAGGCATCCCTTATATATGGAATCTAAAAATAAATGATGCCAATGAGCTTATTTACAAAACAGAAAGAGACTCACAGACTTAGAGAACAAACTTATAGCTGCTAAGGGGAAGGATGGGATGAAGGAATAGTTGGGGGATTTGGGATGGGCATATACATACCACTATATTTAAAATGGATAACCGATAAGGGCCTACCGTGTAGCACATGGAACTCTTTTCAATGTTATATGACAGCCTGGATGGGAGGGGAATTTGGGGGAGAATGGATATATGTATATGTATATGTATGTGCATATGTATATGTATATGTATATATACATGTATATGTGTATGGTTGAGTCTCTTCACTGTTCACCTGAAGCTATCACAACACTGTTAATCAGCAATAACCCCAATAAAAAATAAAAAGTTTAAAAAAAGATATTAACTTTTTCAGTACTCTGTTTTATTGGAAATAAATTCTATTTGGTGGTGTCTTCCTCCACTAGTCTCTAAGGCTCAGTAAAATCAGAGGTTCAAAATAGCCCCAGGCTATGTACTTAAGCCCAAGGTTCTAAATTACTCAACTATAGTATTTTCAACACCACATTAACCAAGTCAATTAAAATAATACATCCAATCCAAATGACTTTATTTCAAATATCAACATACTTGAAACCAAGTATCAAAGGGTGATCAAGGAAAACTGTAGATTACTATAAGTCTGAGTGAGGACAGAGGGATGCTTGAGAAAAATTGGAAGGTTATAAAGAACAACCAAAACATATCATTTTGGTAGATATTATGCTAACCTGGAAATTATGTTCTGTTATAAACATCAGGATATCAATTAAACTTTGTTAACATAGTGGAGCCTCTGAATTCAGTTAAACATTGATGAGAAACCAGTTCTTTCAATCATCTTTACAATGTCTACATCTAAACCACAGATACAGTAAGCAACTAGACAGTAAGACTGAACTAAAGTCAGGTAAATTCCTAATAAAGAGGAGTCAGAGAATTAGCCTTCAGCCACACTCACACCCCAAATCACACTGACACTCCCCCACGGACACCCACCCATCACCTGGCACTTGGATAACCACAGGGACTGTAGAACCTGCTGGTGGAGAGGACTTTCCTTGTTGGATGCAACCAGAAAAGAACAATTTACAAAAATCTGTGGTAGATATCAAGTTGGTATCTTTAAACAGCTCTCTTATTTACAGATACACTGGCCTAAGTTAGACTTTTGCTGATGTGGTTGTTGACAGTTGCCTAAGTCCCAGGAGAAGGAAAGTAAATGTCCAGGTAAGGATAGGACAGTAGAAAGCTGAACATTTAAGGCAACAACAGAGGGACATCCTGTAGGATATATTGTTGCCGACAGTACAAGTGCCCCAGAGGAAAAGGACATGAAGAAAGGATACACTGTGAATTGCAGTTACATGAGGACTCCTTTTTGTACTTTAAATTTGCCTTAGGGAAGTAGCTGTATTTAGACTAAGTAGACTTTAATTATAAAAACCATCAAACGATTAATGAGTGGTGTGCTGACATGTATGAGTTTGTGAAGTGAAGAAACCATAGTTTGTGAGATGAAGAAACCAAATTTTCTAGACTGTCATATTTTTTCTTTAGTATTTAGTTCTATAATCATCTCTATGAAGTCTCAAATTACAAAACATAGCATTTGATTTCATTTGCCTTTCCTTTTGGAAAACCAGAAAAAACTGTCCTGGAAGTTGACCCTGGATTGAGTTCCCCAAATTCCTCTCCCAGTTACTCTTTGTGACCTCCATCCCTGTCACTTATGCACTATCTTGCTATAGCGCCACAGTTACGCAACTTATTTGTACTTTAAGACGATGGCAGAGGAACCAGAGAGCAAATAGCCAACATCTGCTGGATCATTGAAAAAGCAAGAGAGTTCCAGAAAAACATCTATTTCTGCTTTATTGACTATGCCAAAGCCTTTGACTGTGTGGATCACAATAAACCGTGGAAAATTCTGAAAGAGATGGGAATACCAGACCACCTGACCTGCCTCTTGAGAAACCTGTAAACAGGTCAGGAAGCAACAGTTAGAACTGGACATTGAACAACAGACTGGTTCCAAATAGGAAAAGGAGTACGTCAAGGCTGTATATTGTCAACCTGCTTATTTAACTTATATGCAGAGTACATCATGAGAAACGCTGGGCTGGATGAAGCACAAGCTGGAATCAAGATTTCCGGGAGAAATATCAATAACCTCAGATATGCAGATGACACCACCCTTATGGCAGAAAGTGAAGAAGAACTAAAGAGCCTCTTGATGAAAGTGAAAGAGGAGAGTGACAAAGCTGACTTAAAGCTCAACATTCAGAAAACTAAGATCATGGCATCCGGTCCCATCACTTCATGACAAATAGATGGGGAAACAGTGGAAACAGTGTCAGACTTTATTTTTTGGGGGGGGTCCAAGATTGCTGCAGATGGTGATTGCAGCCTTGAAATTAAAAGACGCTTACTCCTTGGAAGGAAAGTTATGACCAACCTAGACAGCATATTAAAAAGCAGAGACATTACTTTGCCAACAAAGGCCCGTCTAGTCAAGGCTATGATTTTTCCAGTGGTCATGTATGGATGTGAGAGTTGGACTACAAAAAAAGCTGAGCACTTTTGATGCTTTTGAACTATGGTGTTGGAGAAGACCCTTGAGAGTCCCTTGGACTGCAAAGAGATCCAACCAGTCCATCCTGAAGGAGATCAGTCCTGGGTGTTCATTGGAAGGACTGATGTTGAAGCTGAAAATCCAATACTTTGGCCACCTAATGCAAAGAGCTGACTCATTTGAAAAGACTCTGATGCTGGGAAAGATTGAGGGCAGAAGGAGAAGGGGACGACAGAGGATGAGATGGTTGGATGACATAACCAACTCAATGGACATGGGTTTGGGTAGACTCTTGGAGTTGGTGATGGACAGGGAGGCCTGGCGTGCTGCAGTTCACGGGGTTGCAAAGAGTTGGACACGACTGAGCAACTGAACTGAACTGAAGACAATGAAAGAAATACAAAGGTAGATCAAGAAAAGGATGCCATTATTTTGCAGAACAGGGATGGAGAAAATTGACCACATGACACTCTAAGTTGGAATAGTGAATGGGCCTCTCTGGTGGCTTAGATGGTAAAGAATCTGCCTACAATGCAGGAAATCTGGGTTCAATCCTTAGGTCGGGAAGATCCCCTGGAGAAGGATATAGCTACCCATTCTGGTATTCTTGCCTGGAGAATTCCATGGACTGAAGAGCCTGGCAGGCTATAGTCCATGGGGTCACACAAAGTTGGACATGACTTAGTGACTAATACAGTGAATGTATCTTCTCTCAAAAATTGATACACATGGTGTTCATTTCTGCGTTATAGCCACTATTGTGTTTGTATATAACATGGCACCTATCTGGTATGAAGGCCATAACACCTCTGGTATGAAGGCCATAACACCTCTGCTGAATGTTTGCAGACTTAAATGATATCCATGTTGCTAGCAATCATGTATTCTTAATAACTTATCAAACAACATGGGAGTGGAGCTATCTAATTCTGAATGCAGGGTGGAAATTCTATAGAATGAAGTTCTTGTTCTACAACTACTACAAACCCACCCAGGTTGCACCCAGGTTGCATTTAGGGAGTTGGTCAGACTTAGTTGAACCCCATTTACTCATCTGAGGAAGCAAGGAGCCTCTTTTTGATGGAAGAGAAGGTTGAGGAGTAAAACCTGGTAAAGATACAAGAATTGCTTGCAAAAAGGAAGGGTTTGTTTCCAAGATGAACCTTGGATAGGTTTCTTACTCAGTTTTATAATCCACCCTTCCATTTTAAGTAATGATGAATTCAGGGATGAATATACAATGACAAATGATGAATACAATGATGAATTTACAGAATTCAGCCACGATTTGTGTTGCATGTTACACTGTAAACAGAATCTTCAATATAATCTACAACACACATCAGAAGTTACAGTTTTAATGTAAACTTCTGTGATATGATTTGCTCATATATCTTTAATAAATAGAAGAGTTAATTATGTCATTTTTCCCAACATTAATAATTTGTGCCATTCAATATTGCTTCTGAAAGCAAAGTACACCAGAAAGCTAAAAGCAATGAGTAATGAAAGAATGCAATATAGCACATCATGTCCATTCAGTCCATGATTTTTTTTTTTTCTTTTCTTCTTTTGACACAGATTGGCCACATGATTGGAACTGAAAGCTATCGTAAAGTTTTCCAAAATTTTGGACATGTATTCCTTGAATCCATAGTTTAGATCTCTTAGCCCTTCCTTATAACCCTTTCATATCAGTCATTACAAATTTCCCCCACTTTTTGAGAAATAAATAAATAAATAAATATATATATATATATATTTTTTTTTCTATACTCTAACTTTTACTACAAAGTTGTCATGTCTTTCAAAGCATGGTACTGTTTTTACTAGACTTGGTATTATTTTTCTTAATGCTGTGATAACAAAGTGGCATGAGTTTGAGCACTCTGCCGTCAACCATATTCTTCCAGTAAACTTTGTTATTTAGAAAACAATTTTGTAGAAAACAATCGAAGCATCAACTGAGTAGTTATCATTGACAGTGAAGTTAATTGTGTGTTAGCCTGTATTTAATATTGTATTTAAGGTCCCATTTGATACATATGCTGAAGATTTTCAAAGGCAGATTTGATCTGAAGGAAACTAGGATTCCTGAAATTCTACAGGTGGCAATCTGTCAATGGGAATATAATCAATTATCATTGCAAGCACACTATTATACTATTGCTATGTTATTGTTGTTGTTTTTTAGTCACTAAGTCGTGTGCAACTCTGTGACTCCATGAACTGCAGCATGCTAGACTTCCCTGTCCTTCACTATCTCCCTGAGTTTGCTCAAACTTGTGTCCATTGAGTCAGTGATGGGCATCCAACCATCTCATCCTCTGTTGCTCCCTTTTCCTCTTGCCCTCAAACTTTCTCAGAATTAGGGTCATTTCCAATAAGCTAGCTCTTGGATTTTAAACTATTTCCTCTATCACTAAATGATGAGGTTTTTCACCATACCAGACTATACAGTGTGATTTATAGTGAACATCTGCTTTCTTTCTGGGCTTCTAGAATTTTGACACTGAGAGCTTGCTTAGGGTAATGCCTTCAGGGACAGTATCAGAAGAATGCACATGGATTCCTCCAAAAGAAATATCATACATTTTTGTCTCTTATCCAGCTGCATATTCTTATTGTGCTTTTGCAGTAACTATCAGCCATGAGTGTAACTATAAGCTTAACCCTGTAAACCCTTTCAGCAAAGCTCTGAACCTCGGATGGTAGTGGGACCCCTGACATATGTGGTGTTAGAATTCCTGGAACACAATGCATCTGTCTTGAATATAGTTATCATGTCTGTAATATCTCCCAGGACATTTCTTCTTAGTTGTCTTACCATTATCTCAAATTAATGTGGTAAAAGAAAATTTACCTTTATTTTAAATACAAACAATTTACAATTCTACAAATGGTAATGTAATAGGAGGGAAAGGGGCAGGGCACAACTTGTGAAAGAATGACATAGCCCAAGGACACAACATAAAGCAGATGAGAATCAAATGGGACCAAGATGGCAGACAAGACTAGACATTGATCCTCAATCAGCAAGTGAAATGACAAGCCCATGACAGTTCCAAGGCATTGTTAAAAGACCAAGGAGTGGGTGGTGGCCCAAATCCTGGAAGTCTCTGCCCCCTCCCCAAAACAGTTGGAATAATCTTCTCACTCATTAGCATATGTAATTAGTCAGCCTGTAAAAACTAACCATGCCAAATTTGGGGGCTGCATTTGCCCTCTGCGATGGCCCACACTCTGTCTGTGGAGTGTGCATCTCTCTGTATCTGAATAAACCCACTTCCTACCTATCATTTTGTCTCCCACTGAATTCTTTCTGTGATAAGACATCAAGAATCTGAGCTTCATTAGGTTCTGAAACCAGGTACCATGGGTTTTGACTGGGTTTGAATCCCAGCCACGTGGGTTCAAGTTCCAAGCCAGGTTTTGGCTCAGTTCAAGTCCCAGCCTTGTGGGTTTAAGTACCAAACTGGGTTTTGGCTGGGTTCAAGTCCCAGCACATGGGTTTGAGGTAAAAGGTTTCAGTATTAGTATTATTTACTCATCTATGTTCAAAATGTGAGTGACATTAGAGTGCAACAGAGATCTATAATAAAGAATAGAGGTTATGAAATCAAGATTTCCATCCCAGCTTTATTTCCAAATCCCAGTGTATTACTTTTAATGAACTGGAGCAACTAGGACACAGCTTGACCTGGATGGCAACTTAACACATTATAATTACTTATTAATTAACAATATTAATCATGCTATTCTCATTCCCTCTTTTCTGCTACCATTCTACTATCATTCAAATGTTATAGAAACTGTGTAACTTACATTAGTAGACTCATTAACTTTCCCATTCTCACTGGGATCACTCCAGTCTGGCCTCTTTTTCTTGGTTCTGTGTAGGTATTGATATAGTTATCTATTTTTGGTCCCCTGTTGCTCTCTAACCTGCTTTTCTTCTAAAGGGGAAGTTTTCAAACTTTCCTCTAGGGAGCCCAATATTTCTTATAACTCTCCCCAAGTTCAGTGAGGAGTGGAGTATGGACAGTGATAGATCTCACATTTTACAGAAATACTCTGTGTTTTTTTTTTTTTTTTTAACATCCATTGTCTGTATTGTGCTTCTGTTCAACATTATATTTGGACAAAGGTCTTGGCGGCTAAATAAGTCTGTAAAAGCGCTAGTGTTAGCTGTCTTTGGGATCAAATTTGATCTCTTTAACTCTAGATCCTCTGCTTTTTAGTTCCAACTTTCACTTTGACATTCTCTACAACTTCTCCTTTACATGAGTCCTTTCTTTTAGTCAAGATGATATGTTCATTACATTTTCTGTTATCGGTTGAACTGTGTCTACTCAAAATTTGTATGTTTCAATATTAAACATCAATACTTCAGAAAGTAATCTTCTTTTGAAATAGGGTGGTTGGAGATTTAACTAGTTAAGATTGGGTCTTACTGAAGAGAGGTGGGCCCCAAATTTAGTGTGATTGGTGACCTTTCAGAAAGGAGAAATTGGAACCAGCCATGCTCAAAGAAAGAATATTTGTGAATGTGAAGCAGTATTCAAATTGATACAGCAGAAGCCAAGAAATTCCAATGATTTCAGCAAACCACCAAAAGCTAGAAGAGAAGCATGGAACAAATTTCTAGCTCACAGTCCTTAGAAGAAACCAATTTTGCTAACACCTTGACTCAAACTTCTAGCCATCTGAACGTCAAGACAACAGACTTTACTGTTTAAGCCACTCAGACTATAGTACTTTTTTATGACATTCCTGGCAAACTAATACAGTCTGTAAACATACTAAGCACATCTTTATCTCCATACCTTTGTTCTCTCTAGAGAACCACTAGAGATCTTCTCCCTTATTTAAGAACTAACCCAAGTTTTTCAACCTTTCCAAAATGTTTCTTTCTTTTTTTTTTTTAGCTGTCTTAGTTCAAGGCAAATCTTAATTCTTTGAAAGACCATAAAGAACTTAACATATCTCTTGAAAAATATTATATGCTACCTATTTATTACTTGAAAATAAAAGCCTCACCACTGGAGTGTTATTGTGACCACTATTGTCAACATCAAACATCTGTGGTGGCTGAGGGTGTAAAAGTTGGCTTTGAGGACACACAAAGATAGAAAGAATGAATTAAAGTCACTCAGTGTGCCCAACTCTCTGTGACCCCATGGAGTGTAGCCTACCAGGCTCCTCCGTCCATGGGATTTTCCAAGCAAGAATATTGGAGTGGATTGCCATTTCCTTCTCCAGGAGATCTTCCCGACCCAGAGATTGAAACCGGGTCTTCCACACTGTAGGCAGACGCTTTACCATCTAAGACACCAGGGAAGTCCTTTGAGGATGCACAAAGATAAAGGTTATGTAAAAATAATTAGTATCAGCAAGTATAGAGAAAATGCTTTCTAACATAATAAATATTCTATATCAGCTCTCTTGATATGAATTAGGAATGATTGGGCTTTTCTGTTTTCCCATGAATTTAAAGGGTTACTATTTTGGTGACATTCATCTTGCTTTGTTTATGGAGTATTTTGTTGTACTACTGCAAAAGGGCCTAATTATAGTTAACGCTCTTTGCAAAGTCCATGTATACTAACAGTATATTCAGATTATTCAAGAGAACTCCAACAATCCTTTCTTTAATCATTAAATTATGTTTTAATGATTAGTGCCCTTCTTAAGGTCTCCAATGACCTCTTAGTTTCTGAATCTGAGATTCCTACTTCACTGCTGTTCCTTCTGACATCAACATGGCTGACAGCTCTCAACACCTCAAATTATCATCTCTTTTGTCTTTTCTCTCTCTCTTACTCCCTGGTTTTTCCTCTTGTTTATCTAACACCTCTTTTCACTTGTCTTTTGTGAGTTTCTTCTTTATGGTCTACAATCTCACCCATTCTCAAGGATTCAGTCACCAAAAAAATGCTGATATCTATACCTCCTTTAGGATGGACTGGTTGGATCTCCTTGCAGTCCAAGGGACTCTCAAGAGTCTTCTCCAACACCATAGTTCAAAAGCATCAATTTTTCGGCACTCAGCTTTCTTCACAGTCCAACTGTCACATTCATACATGACCACTGGAAAAACCATAGCCTTGATCAGATAGACCTCTGTTGGCAAAGTAATGTCTCTGCTTTTTAATATGCTGTCTAGGTTGGTCATAACTTTCCTTCCAAGGAGTAAGCCTCTTTTAATTTCATGGCTACAATCACTATCTGCAGTGATTTTGGAGCCCAAAAAAATAATGTCTGACACTGTTTCCACTGTCTCCCCATCTATTTCCCATGAGATGATGGGACCAGATGCCATGATCTTAGTTTGCTGAATGCTGAGCTTTAAGTCAGCTTTGTCACTCTCCTCTTTCACTTTCATCAAGAGGCTTTTTAGTTCCTATTCACTTTCTGCCATAAGGGTGGTGTCATCTGCATATCTGGGGTTATTGATATTTCTTCCAGCAATCTTGATTCCAGCTTGTGCTTTCTCCAGTCCGGCGTTTCTCATGATGTACTCTGCATATAAGTTGAATAAGCAGGGTGACAATATACAGCCTTGACATACTCCTTTTCCTATTTGGAACCAGTCTGTTGTTCCATGTCCAGTTCTAACTGTTGCTTCCTGACCTGCATACAGCTTTCTCAAAAGGCAGGTCAGGTGGTCTGGTATTCCCATCTCCTTCAGAATTTTCCACAGTTTATTGTGATCCACACAGTCAAAGGCTTTGGCGTAGTCAATAAAGCAGAAATAGATGTTTTTCTGGAACTCTCTTGCTTTTTTGATGATCCAGCAGATGTTGGCAATTTGATCTCTGGTTCCTCTGCCTTTTCTAAAACCGGCTTGAACATCTGGAAGTTCATGGTTCACCTATTGCTGAAGCCTGTCTTGGAGAATTTTGAGCATTACTTTACTAGCATGTGAAATGAGTGCAATGGTGCGGTAGTTTGAGCATTCTTTGGGATTGCCTTCCCTAGGGACTGGAATGAAAATGGACCTTTTCCAGTCCTGTGGCCACTGCTGAGTTTTCCAAATTTGCTGGCATAATGAGTGCAGCACTTTCACAGCATCATCTTTCAGGATTTGCAATAGCTCAACTGGAATTCTATCACATCCACTAGCTTTGTTCGTAGTAATGTTTCTAAGGCCCACTTAACTTCCCATTCCAGGATGTCTGGCTCTAGGTGAGTGATCACACCATCGTGATTGTCTGGGTCATGAAGATCTTTTTTTGTATAGTTCTTCTGTGTATTCTTGCCACCTCTTCTTAATATCTTCTGCTTCTGCTGGTCCATACCATTTCTGTCCTTTATTGAACCCATCTTTGCATGAAATGTTCCCTTGGTATCTCTAATTTTCTTGAAGAGATCTCTAGTCTTTTACATTCTGTTGTTTTCCTCTATTTCTTTGCATTGATTGCTGAGGAAGGCTTTCTTATCTCTCCTGGCTATTCTTTGGAACTTTGCATTCAAATGGGAATATCTTTCTTTTTCTCCTTTGCTTTTTGCTTCTCTTTTTTTCACAGCTATTTGTAAGACCTCCTCAGACAACCATTTTGCCTTTTTGCATTTCTTTTCCATGGGGATGGTCTTGATCCCTGTCTCCTGTACAATGTCACAAACCTCCATCCATAGTTCATCAGGCTCTCTGTCTATCAGATCTAGTCCCTTAAATCTATTTCTCACTTCCACTGTATATTCATAAGGGATTTGATTTAGGTCATATCTGAATGGTCTAGTGGTTATCCATGGTCTCTTCAGTTTACGTCTGAATTTGGCAATAAGGAGTTCATGTTCTGAGCCACAGTCAGCTCCAGGTCTTGTTTTTGCTGACTGTATAGAGCTTCTCCATCTTTGGCTGCAAAGAATATAATCAATCTGATTTCGGTGTTGGCCATCTGGTGATGTCCATGTCACTTACAAATAATACTGCTGAAAATTGACTTAAAATTAGTGATTGGAAAGTATATTTGATTTGGTTTTGGATTTTGATAAGGATATCTATAGACATCAAACACTTTCAATGGTTCACCATTCCTTTCACATAAATTTTAATCTTTTCAAACTAGCACTTACAGCCTTATACAAAGTGATACAAATCTAATCTTTTAGCTCTTTATCCTCTACTGGGCCACTAAGCTTACATTCCAATTGAGCCAGATCATTGATATTGACTCAAGTATTTGAGATTCCTGCCTCCATGTCTCAGTTAGTAAAGAATCTGCCTGAAATACAGGAGACCCGAGTTCGATCCCTGGGTCAGAAAGATCCCCTGGAGAAGGAAATGGCAACCCGTGCCAGTATTTTTGCCTGGAGAATCCCAAGGACAGAGGAGCCTGGCAGGCTACAGTCCTTGGGGTCACAAGAGTCGGACAGGACTTAGCGACTAAACCACCACCACTGCAATGCCTACAATTTTTTTTAAAGATTTTTTTTTCCACATTAAGTAATACCTCTCTCTTCTGTCTCTGTCATCAAAAATCTTATCTATCCTTACCATAAAGCCCATTTCTTCACCAGCTTTTCCCAGTTAGCATAGGAAAGATTTACCTTCTTTTGATAGCACTGATAATAGTTCATTACGTCCATAGTTCTTTGGAAATATATATTTTTTACCTAACTGTGCATTTCATTGAGGTATCAAGATCATCAGGTATCAAAATGTACCTGACATTACCAAACACAGTGCACAACACGGATGTCACTGAAATATTTGCAGAATCGCCTTTGACTGCAAAAAATCATCTGTGTGGACACAGTTGCAAAATGAAAACTAGGAGAAAATATTAAGTGATTATAAATAAAAACTCATCCAGAAAAATCTTTTCTGAATTGACAGAAATAGTGCAAGTAATAACACATCTAAATAAGAAAAGACATTATACTGAGGACAAAACTGAAAAAAATAAATATAAATTGGAACTATGGAGAGTAGATATATCATCCCTCTGGAGCCAAATCATACTATAAGGTGGGCAGAGGCGCTGGAAATGGAAATTGAATGGTCTGAGAAACAAAAGACTCCCAGACCTTCCTTTATAAAGAATCGTATAAAGTAGGTCAGCACTGCTTAGAGAAATAGTGAGAGAACAGAACATTCAGAAAAGAAAGGAAGGAATAGATCCCTTAAAGCTCTATAAGCTAGTATCAAATACAAGAAAAAAGAAAGTAAGAGGTGATAGTAATGTCAAGCAGCACAAAACAAGAACAAGAACTGCACTTGGAGGCTGGGCTGCAGAGGAGGTCACAGAAGACTTGCTGGGCTGTTTGAGAGAAAAAGAGAGAGTGGGAATAAAGCGCATCTCTAAGAAAAACAATTGCTGTGTTTTCATTTTGGTCATATGATGTTAGTATCTAAATGTGTTTAAAGAGTCAAAGCTCTAAGGCAAAAAATAACTGGGCTTAGCTCCAAAGTCTGTCCCTTGGGAGCTAGATGGCCTAGCATAGGCTGCATAAGCATCAGGTTTCTTCTTTGTAGAATAGGAACAATAGTAGTACTTAGTTCAAATTATTTTTAAAGATAAAATAAGATACTGAATTTAAATACTTAGCATCCTTAGCATAAAGTCCGTACTGTTAAGTGTTCAATAAACATTAGCTATTATTTTCAGTCTTTAAAGCATGCTATATTTCAGAGACTCTAGGAAGGCTTTCCTGCCCTGAAATTCAGGACTGACATCTGACTGCTTAGGTTGTTATTATATATTAATTGATATCTCATTCTTTCACAACTCTATATAAAGAAGGATGTGGCATGTTAAGTATTATATTCATACGACAGTATTTTTCTTAATTGGATATCTGACCTCTAACTGAATAGAAGTGTTTATGTCAGGGGAGAGGCAAGAGTAAAGAAGAGCACAGTGATGGTAGGAGGCCTGGATGATACCTGCACAGTTTTGCTAATGCTGGCTTTAGTATGCAGTAAAGCATAGCTGATCGTGGGCTTCCTTGATGATTCAGTGGTAAAGAAATCACTTGCCAATGCAGGACATGGGGTTCACTTCCTGGTCCAGGAAGATCCCTTGGAGAAGGAAATGACAACCCCTCCAATAGTCACACCTGGGAAATCCCAAGGACAGAAGAGCCTGGCTAGCCACAGTCTATAAGGTTGCAAACACTCAGACATGACTTTGCAACTGAGCACAAAACAATGACATAGCTGATCATCTACCTTCTCACTCCCACCTTGTGGGGGGCATTTGTAGATCCCCCACATGTAACATGAAAATATAAGCAATTATAATCTGAAAGTCAGAAACACACTGGAACCATATAGACCATATTTGAAAATAAGAGATGATAAGGAAAGATTATACTGTACACTGGGCTAGCACCTCATCAAGTATACACTAAAAGTGATGTAGTGATAAAAGAGTGAATGAAATAGAGTCAAGGAACAGTCATCACTGAGAATATATTCGTGATCAGTAGTTAACATAGTGATGCTTATTCCTAGGGCATTTGTAATCCATTGTCTTTTTAAAATATATTTTTGAAGTAAAGAAATATTCTGTTCATAAAAGATTGAAAGGTCCATGAGACTTTTCAGCAATTATACTATTCCTGCTACAAAATGCTGTTTATATCCTACTCCATTTAAATGTATCACTCACCAGTATTATATTTAAAAGTTTTCCTAGCTTTTCATCATTTTTTATTGCAGACCTGATTTGTCCTGAATGATTATCAGACAGGCTTTTATTTAAAAAAAAAAAAAAAAAAAAAGAGCACAAGCTGGAATCAAGATTGCCAGGAGAAATATCAATTACCTCAGATACAAGGGTGATACCACCCTTATGGCAGAAAGCCAAGAACTAAAGAGCCTCTTGATGAAAGTGAAAGAGGAGAGTGAAAAAGTTGGCTTAAAACTCAACATTCAGAAAAATAAGATCATGGCATCTGGTGCCATCACTTCATGGCAAATAGATGGGGAAAAAATGAACAGTGACAGATTTTATTTTTTGGTCTGTCTAGTCAAAGTTATGGTTTTTCCCGTCCTCATGTGTGGATGTGAGAGTTGGACCATAAAGAAGGCTGAGCACTGAAGAAGTGATGCTTTTGGACTGTGGTGTTGAAGAAGACTCTCTTGAGAGTCCCTTGGACTGCAAGGAGATTAAATCAGTCAGTCCTAAAGGAAATCAGTCCTAAATATTCATTGGAAGGACTGATGCTGAAGCTGAAACTCCAGTACTTTGGCACTTGATGTGAAGAAATGACTCATTGGAAAGACCCTGATGCTGGGAAAGATTGAAGGCAGGAGGAGAAGGGTGACAGAGGATGAGATGGTTGGATGGTATCACCAACTCAGTGGACATGAGTTTGAGCAAGTTCCCGGAGTTGGTGATGGACAGGGAAGCCTGGCATGCTGTAGTCCATGGGGTCACAAAGAGTTGGACACAACTGAGCAACTGAACTGACTGAAGAGTATGTATATATTTGAATATGTATATATATATATATATATATGTAATATGTTTTTACCATGTTTTATGCCAATGTGCTCAGTCATGTCCAACTCTTTTTAACCCCATGGACTGTAGCCCACAAGTCTCCTCTGTCCATGGGATTTTCCAGGCAAGAATATTAGAGTGGGTGGCCATTTTCTCCTCCAGGTGATCTTCTTGACCCAGGGATTGAATCTGTGTCTCTTGTGTCTCCTGCATTGGCAGGCAGATTCTTTATGAAAATTGTTACCTGGGAAGCCCTTACTTTCTTAAAAACAGTGACATAATTTAGAAAATCTTTACTGGCTCAGATGGTAAAGAATCTGCCTGCAACGCAGGAGACCCAGGTTCGATCCCTGGGTTGGGAAGATACCCTGGAGAAGGGAATGGCAACCCATTCCATTATTCTTGTCTGGAGAATTCCAAGGACTGAGCAGCTTGGTGGGCTATACTATAGTCCATGGGGTCAGAAAGAGTAGGACATGACTGAGTGACTAACACTTTCACTTTTCACTTCACTATCTGCCATATAATGAGCAGTATGTTAAACATGTGAATGAGAAGAGTCAAATTTAATGAGATAAAGATAACTTTTTTTATAGCTAAGATGTAGAACACCTCTTAAGAAGACGGTTACTTACAATGAGAAAAAATGTGGTAAGTTTACCCGGAGTAGAAGTTAACACCTCAGCTGTTTCATACCACAAATGGCTCAGCTATATTCAAAGTAAGTGATTTGTCAGTTGATTCAGAGAGAAAGTGTGTCTCTGGGGGAATTATATGAGCAAGAAAGAGGGTACTTGGAACCCCACGCTGTGGCAGGAGGTTCGGGGTACTCACAAGAGTTCGTGGGATGCTTCTGCCTCTAGTTTTGAAAGAAGGTGAATGTACCAAGTATATTGTCAGTGAGCCAGGTCCCTTGGGGCCCCAGATCAGACTGTGGTGGGCACTTGCTCATAGGCCAGCCAGTGTTCCCTTTCTCCTGGTGTTCATGCTCTTCTGTCTTCTGTCTTCAGCATTCTCTCTCTCTCTCTCAATAATTGCTCTAGAAGAGGCCTGCTGCCATAGTCTGGGGACACCCAGTCAGTTCAGAAAGAAGTCCATATGACAAAGAATTTGATATCTCTAGCACATGGCTACTGGAGGCCTTCATTGCAGCTGTCTACCAGGGTTGGAAGGCACAGGACTTTGGGTGGGAGAGGGCTGGATCACCATAGGGATTAGGGTGAATGCCAAACCGACACTGAGGACTAAACAAGCTCTCACAGGTATAAGAGAGACTAAGGAAATGTAAAGGAAGAAAGCTATTGATGAATTACAGAAAACTTGGTGAATATGGAGTTTCTAGATTTTCATAACGGAAAAGCTGAAGTTGTGTCCAATATTTAACTTTGAGGATCATGGTGTCCCTAACTCACATATGGTTTCAGAAACTTCAAGACAGACACAAAATGACTACTACAACACAGGAATGAAATCTAAGGGAGTACACATGTACATTATATATCAGTATATAACTATGTAAGCATATAAATAGCATGGATCACTTAAAATTATACTAATATATAAAGTATAATACAGAATAATTAACTTGAACTATTATACAGACAATAGCTATCATAAACCTAACATAATGAAAATATGTGAAATAGAAATGCAAGTAACAGATTCACCACAAAAACAGTAACAAAGTTAACTAATATACACCTATTCTTAAATATTTATACAGAGAACACTTAAATTTCAGAAATAAGTCTGATACATGCTAAACTAATCTTTAGCTGTAAAATGAGTAATATAGAAAGATTAGCATTTGCATAATCACTGTACTCAGTTCTTGCAACCTGATACGATTATACTGGTGTTGCTACATTTTATATATGTATATATATATATTTTTTTTTTTTCTTTTTTTAGTTGGGTTATATTTTGTTAAAACTTTTATACAGTATGGTAAAAGTGTTACACTTTTGAATTCTAAAGTTGGATTCTAAGGTTGTTTAAGAAACTGAGATTTTTTTTTTTAATGTCCTTTCTGTACAACTTAAGCACATTCTTTACAAACAGTTCCAGTATTTTCACAAATTCTTTTTAACAAAGCTTATTTAAGAATCCCTTTGCAAAATTTAACATAATTAGTTTAGAGTGGTCATTTTCAACTATGTTGATACTTTACTTGATACTCCCCCCTTCAAAAGGTGAAGACTTAGTAGCAGAAATGCAGGCTGGAGTTAGTCTTTTAATGTAATTAACAGAATATGGCATATATACAGACACAGACTATCTATTTTGGACCACTTTCTCTGAGGGAAGCCGACAGCCAGATCATGAGCACAGGAACATGTGTGAGGAGGGACACAGGGTGGGAACTGAGGCCTCTCCCCAACAAGTAGCACTAACTTCTCAGCCTTGTGAATGAGATACCTTGAAATTACAACCCTACTCATTCTGAAAAGTCCGCAAGATGACAACTGATTGCAAACTCATGAGAGACTCTGAGCCAGAAACACCCACATAAGTGATGCCTTAATCTTGACTCACAGAATCTGTGAGGACAATAATTATTATGTCACTGTGTTTTCAGGCTTTTTAATGCAGCAATTAATAACTAATACAATCATCTCATTATGGTATATTCTATTTTCAAGAGAGATGTATTAGAAAAGAGAGATCACCTTTTATGAAGTATAAAAACTGTAATTTAAAATGCACACAATGACTATTACTGCATCAGTCTTGGTTTTCACACTGCATATGTTAATTTCTGAATCTGTGGATAGACAGGCCATTATTATTAGCTTCCATTGCTGACTGTTACATGTATGTGTTTCAACTTAATTCCAGATTAAGAAAGTATATTTGTAAATCCAGTTACTTAGTTGAAATCTCACAAAAGAATACTGGTACCTTGAAGATTACATTTGACTCTTACTCAAAATATTTACTTATATATTTTGAATGAAATCATTACAATTGTAAAATCACATCTGATTTTTATGGTACATTTTGCCATTTTTCAAAACAATAAAAACAAGAAAACATTACAAAGTGCTAGGTTATTTGAAAATATGAAACTAAATTTTATGTGAGAATTATTTCATTAAATTCATACTATAAATTAATTTACATACATGGTAGAATAATAAAATTCATATTTTAATCTAAAAATGAGCATTTATTGAGCATGTTCTGAGGTAAGTGCTACTTTAAATGTCTTTTATGTATTTGTTAATTATTGCTGCCATTTTACTAATTAAGAAAACAAAGCAAAGACAAGTCAAATACTTTCAAGAGATCACATACTTAGTAAATGGTAAACCAGGATTGAAGTCAGGTTCTCTAACATGTATATTCTTAGGCATGATGTTGTTCCAATCTGGAATCTAATTTTCCCACTAACATATAACAAAACATCTACAACAAAAGCATATAAATATGACACATACATTCACAGATTCAAAATTAACATATGCCTTATTAAAGGCACAACTAACCCAGCAATATTGATTGCGCACATTCTAAAATGCTCTTGTCTTTAAACAAATTAGTATATGACCAAATTGCAGTATAATTTTGAACAACTTAAAAATTTCCTCAAGTGTCTATCAGAATAGAGACATTAAAAAATACCAAGCCAGCCTGCATTCCCTATAAGCTACCTGGAACTGTAAGAGAAAATAGTAACAAGGTCACAAAACAGGTCATCTTCATGGGTACAGTCCTGAGTAGCACCTATCTTAAACAAAGGATGATGGCAATCTCCGAACAGTAAGGAAGAAAATAATAAAAAAACTCCTAAACAAAGACAACAAATTGGTGACACTAAAGTAGACTTAGGTGCTGTCCAAATTTGAGCTGCTTTCATTCCTGCTTTTTCTATTTCAGGACTCAGGAACTAGTTGCACTCCCTGCCTCTCTTAGGAACAATGAGTATAAAAGGCAACCCACATTGTCTAAAAATAGACCTCAGTCCACTTTGACAAAGCACTCCATCCAGCAGCACTCTGCGGCCACACTTTCATTAAACCAATGGAAATGTCAGCTTCATCTATTTTGTTTCTATTGGAGAGCACAGGGCTTCAATATTTTGACCTGTCTCCACCAGAGAGGAGGAATTTGATTTGTAAAAAGACATGGGCCTGATTTCACTAGATATTAATGAATCAGCAAAATAAGTTTCTGTACGGCTACAGGAGCAGTCTGTCAGCAACCCCATGACAAATCTCTTTCTCTAACAGACTATAATATGCTCACAAAAAATTCACTTCAGGATGAAATTTGGCATATAGTTATATATTTATGGGATAATTGTAATGTTTCCCCTTCATTAGTGAAAACAAAAGTCAGTGTCTAAATCTACAGCACTATGTTACAACTAAACTAACAAGAAAAATACATAATAAAAATTGACTACTACCTAATCAATTTCTGGAAAACTCAAAAAATATAAATACCCTCCTTTATCAAAGAAAAATAAATCCAATCATATTAATAATTAGTTTCTTCCCTACATATATATTAACTTCCAAAAAAAAAAAAAGGAAAAGTCTACAGATTTTACTCTAGCACAAAAGACATTAAAGGGCTTAGGTCATATTTTGAAAACTGGTATATTAAGACATTTTCAGTGGTTAACATTTTCACTTCCAGAAGAATTCATTTAGAACCACTTCAATTTATTGATGAAACTCCATGAAATAAAGCAGTATATGCATATTTATAAAAATAATATTCATAGCAGCACTACTTACAATAGTCAGGAAATGGAAACAATCTAAGTGTCCCATAACAAATGAATGGATAAATATGTGATGTACACACACACACATATACTCATACACAATGGAACACTACTCAGTCACAAAAATGAATGAAATGATATCATTTACAGCAACATGGACAGACCTGGAGATTATCATACTCAGTGAAATAAGTGAAAGAAAGACAAATATTATATGACATTACTTATATGTGTATATAAAAAAAAATACAAGTTATGCAAATGAACTTATTTACAAAATGGAAATAGACTCACAGACAGAGAAAGCAAGCTTATAGTTTCTTTTTTTTTTTTTTTTACCAAAGGGGATAACTTTACCAAAGGGAATGGGAAGGAGTTAGATAAATTAAGAGTTTGGGATTAACAAACACTACTCTTTGCAACACTATGGACTGTAGCCTGCCAGGCTCCTATGTCGATGGAATTCTCCAGGCTAGAATACTGGAGCGGGTGGCTGTTCCTTTCTCTAGGGGACCTTCCTAACCTTGGGATTGAACCCAGGTCTCCCACATTGAAGGCAGATTCTTTACCGTCTGAGCCACCAGGGAAGCCCAACAAACTACCATATATAAAACAGAAAACCAACAAGGACCTACCATATAAAACAGGAAATTATACTCAATATTTTGTGACAACGTATAATGAAAAAAAATCTGAAAAAGATTATTTTCAGATAATCACTTTGCTGTATATTTGAAACTAACACAATGTTGTAAATTAACTATACTTCAATTTAAAAATAGAAATTCAGAAATTTGTGTTTAAAGCTATTCTCAAAAATTCTAAGGAACTGAATAGAAATATACATGTTTACCCATAGAAAATGTTTAAATAAATCCTGATAAATCAATATAACAGAATATAAGGTATTCATTAGAAAACACAATTTGGGTGCCTTCTGAACACTGACTGTAGCATAATTTGCTTAAAAGAAAAGTCAGTCAACATGAGCATAAAATTCAGTAAAATTTTTATTATTCCCCTACATTTTCTTCCAAGTTTTAAATCTGCTTTTGAATCGCAGGAAGTGATCAGTTTAAGAGTCCAATTTTTAAAAATTTATTTTTAATTGAAGGAGAATGGCTTTACAGTACTGTGTTGGTTTCTACCAAACATCAACATGAATCAGACACAGGTTTACCCATGTCCCCTCCCACTTGAACATCCCTCCCACCTTCCTCCCCAACCCAAGCCTCTAGGTTGTTACTGAGCCCTGGTTTGAGTTCCCTAAGTCATACAACAAATTCCCACAGGCTATCTGTTTTACATATGGTAATATCTGTTTCCATGTTACTCCATACATCCTACCCTCTCCTTCCTCCCCCTGCCCACTGTGTCCATAAGTCTGTTCTCAATGTCTGTGTATCCACTGAAGCTCTGCAAAAGTTCATCAATATCATCTTACTAGAGTCCATATATATATATGTATATATATACATATATATTAGTATATGATAATTATTTTTCTCTTTTTGACTTCACTCTGTGTAATAGACTCTATGTTTATCCACCTCATTAGGACTGACTCAAATGCTTTCCTTTTTATGGCTGAGTAATATTCCATTGTATATTGATGTCACTCACTTATCAATATTATGTCTCCTAACATGGGTTGTGGGTATAAAATTATTCAATTACTCAAACTTGGCTGTGCCTAGGTAGTATTCGTGTATGTGTGTATAATTTGTAAACCTTTTTGTTAACTTTTATTTCTTTTTAAAAATGTTTTAAAGTTCTCCATTTTTAATATAAGCTATTGACACTCACATAGCTGTAGAACTACCACCACAATCTAGATAGAAGCTATACCAACACTCCCAAAACATCCCACTGAAGTTGTTTGGAGTCACCTTCTCTCCTCTTCCTTGCATCGAGAAAAACAATAGTCTATTTTCTGTCGCTTAGGTTTTATCTCTTACAAAATATTACAATATACAGCCTCCTTTCACTTAACATACAGCATTTGAAATCTATCTCCGCTGTTCGATCTATCAGTAGTTTGTAGTACTCGTTCAATGGGTATATCACAGTTTGTTTATTCAGTAATCAGCTGAAGGATCTTTGGGTTGTTTCCAATTTGGAGCAATTGACTAAACTGGCTATAAAATGTGCATATATGATTTTGAGAATATGTTTTTATTTCCTTCAGAAAAATACCTAAGACTGGGATTCTTGTATGGTATGGTAAGCTTATGTTCAACTTTGAAAGGAATTTCCCAAATATTCCCCAAGTGGCTATTATTCTTCTTGGGTTTCCACCAAGAGTATGAGAATTCTTATTGACAGTTCAGTTCAGTTCAGTTCAGTTCAGTTCAGTCACTCAGTGGTGTCCAACTCTTTGCGACCCCATGAGCCACAGCATGCTAGGCCTCCCTGTCCATCACCAACTCTCAGAGTCCACCCAAACCCATGTCTATTGAGTCGGTGATGCCATCCAACCATCTCATCCTCTGCCGTCCCCTTCGCCTCCTGCCCTCAATCTTTCTCAGCATCAGGGTCTTTTCCAATGAGCCAGCTCTTTGCATCAGGTGGCCAAAGTATTGGAGTTTCAGCTTCAACATTAGTCCTTCCAATGAACACCCAGGACTGATCTTTAGGATGGACTGGTTGGATCTCCTTGCAGTCCAAGGGACTCTCAAGAGTCTTCTCCAACACCACAGTTCAAAAGCATCAATTCTGTGCTCAGCTTTCTTTATAGTCCAACTCTCACATCCATACATGACCACTGGAAAAACCATAGCCTTGACTAGATGGACCTTTGTTGGCAGTATTTGATGTCAACCTTTTATTTTTTTTAAATTTAGCCATTCAACTAATTACATGTAGCTATCTTACTGAGATTTTATTTTGCATTTGCTTAATGATTTTGTACATCATTTTTAAAAAATGAGTTTATAAGTCATCTGTATGACTAATGTCTCATTTTGCCCATATTTAATTGGATTATTTGTTTTTACTAAGTTTTGAGAGTTTTTACATATACTCTGCTTACAAACCATTTATCATATATGTGATTTCTAAACAAGAAGCTTTCATTTTGTCCTTGCATTCTTTTAACAGTTTTTTGTTTTTTTTTTTTTTTCAAAATAGGCAAAGTTCTTTATTTGGATAGCCTGATTTATTTATTCAGTTTTCTTTAATAAGGCATTCTTTTGGTAGACTACTGAAGAAATATTTGCCTAACCCAAGGACCTTCCCCCATGTTTTCTTCCAGAAGTTTAAAAAACATGAGGATCTCCATTTATCTATAATTCAAGTTTGCTTTTTTTTTTTCCTATCTTTTATGAGGGAGAAAATGGGAGGAGAGTTCTTTTGTGACATATGGATATTCAGGTAACATTTTTTCAAAGAAAAAAAATTCTCTATAGAATTATGTTCTTAACTTTGTTGAAATTAAGTGACATATACCTGTGGGTTTACTTCTGGATGGCCTATTCTGTTCAGTTGTCCTATTTATCTATTAATATGTGCTTTTGTTAATACCACGCTGACTTTATTTGTGCTCTTTTTGTACTAAATCTTGAAATCAGGTAGTGTAATTTCTCAAATTATTCTTTTCCCCCCAAAGCTGACAAAGCTATTTTAACCTATCTGTATTTCCATGTAAGTTTTAGATTTCATTTATTGATTTAAAAAGAAACACAGCTAGAATTGTTATCAAAATTGCATTGAATTTACAGATCAATTTATGAAGAAGTGACTTCTCAATTATACTGTTAATATAAAGCCATAAATGTAGAATATCTCTCCATTTATTTAGGTATATTTTGATGTCAAGGTAAAAGTTTAGCATCTTGATCTTGGACATATTTTATTAATTTTATACCCAAGATTTTCATGCATTTCTGATATTTTTTAATCAGTAGTATAATTGATACTGTTTTAAAATTTTATTTTCAGTGGCTGATTGTTAGTATGTAAAGATATGGTTTTTCCAGTGGTCATGTATGGATGTGAGAGCTGGACTGTGAAGAAAGCTGAGTGCCGAAAAATTGATGCTTTTGAATTGTGGTGTTGGAGAAGACTCTTGAGAGTCCCTTGGACTTCAAAGAGATCCAACCAGTCCATCCTAAAGGAGATCAGTCCTGAGTGTTCATCGGAAGGACTGATGCTGAAGCTGAAACTACAATACTTTGGCCACTTCATGTGAAGAGTTGACTCACTGGAAAAGACCCTGATGCTGGGAGGGATTGGGGGCAGGAGGAGAAGGGGATGACAGAGGATGAGATGGCTGGACGGCATCACCAACTCAATGGGCATGAGTCTGAGTAAACTCTGGGAGTTGGTGATGGGCAATGAGGCCTGGCGTGCTGCGATTCATGGGGTCCCAAAGAGTCGGACACGACTGAGCGGCTGAACTGAACTGAACTGAAAGATATAATTAATTTTTGTATACTGACCTTTTATTTGTGACCTTATTCACCTTTATTAGCTTAATATTATTCATAAAACCACTTAATATGCATTGAATGTCTGTACGATCTATAGTGTTATCCTTTATTCCTGATACTGGTAAATTGCAAAGCTTTTTTTTTTTTAACAAGATGGGGTAGGATTGTCTAGTGAACTCCTGCAACTGCTATTGACTTCATGGATGTCCATCATCCATTTCTTATCAGAAACACAAGATCTTTATATATTAAGTAAGCAGTAGCAGAGTTAGTTGCTCAGTCGTGTCTGACCCTTTGCGAGCCCACAAAATGTAGCTCACCAGGCTCCTCTGTCCATGGTATTCTCCAGGCAAGAATACTTGAGTGGATTGACATTCCCTTCTCCAGATGATCTTCCTGACCCAGGGAATATTTAGTAAACATGATGCTCAATTCATAGGGCTTCCGTGCCCACAATTAAATTTTGAAAATGCAGTCAATTTTTATACAGTCAATTGTCTCTTCGTTTGTGAAATTATTAATGTCAATTAAAAGTAGTACATATACTCTATACTAAGAACACTTCATCAAATTAAAATCCCAATTCAATATATCATAATTCAATTTACAAACTTGAGCAGTAAAATAGTTTTGATATTTCTGAATAAATTTTAATCAAACTTTACAGTAATCTAAAATGCAACCTAAAGACTTAACATAAAAATCCATATTATAGCAATTTGATTTTAATATTTTGGAAAAATTGTATAAGGATTCACTATTTTTTTTTTTTTTTTCTTGTCAACTTGTTTTATTTATTTATTTATTTATTTATTTTTTTTATTATTATTTTTTTTTTCCAGTGGGTTTTGTCATACATTGATATGAATCAGCCATGGATTTACATGTATTATCTGTCTACTTATGCAAATATGCATGAATCAGATAACTAATTTCTCTTGGTTAACTAAATAAGGAGTAGGTCATTATAAAAAACAAAATTTACTTCATTGTTTATTTACTTGCTTTCTGGCTACTAAAAAATTGTGAGTGGTTCAGCAGTCCCCATATGAGCCTCAAAAATGATCAGTTTTTATGTTAACTAATATTACTAAAGAGACCATTCCACTGCTAGTTCCTGCTTATATTCAAAGAACTATCATTACCATTTCAAATTCCAATATGTTAGCTCTCTTAATCTCATCTTCTCTGTCTGCTAGAAACCTTATTTTGAGTTTTACCTTTTCATATCTCTCTTTCTCTTAACTGCACAGTGCTTTGAACTTTTGCCCATCTATTTTGTAGAGGATGTCATTCTACTCATGTGCCCTTTTCACCTCCTCTTCAGCCTTACTCCTTTATTTTCAACTTCCAGAAATATCTCTTTCCCTACTGAACTACTTCCAGCAATGTTCTGTGGGCAGTTTCTATCCTATTTATAATAATAATGAGGATGACCAAATAAAATGATAATGAAGAAGGAAAATGAGAATGAGGAAGAGAAGGTGAAGAAAAGAAGTAAGTAAAATTATTTGAAAACATGATATAATCAGCTATATATGAAAAATTTTTACAAAATAGGTATTGATCTGAGTTTAAAATAAGTAATTTGATGTTCAGAAGAAAAAAATATTTTTCCAAAATTACTCAATTCATGTTTATAATTTAAAATTAGGTCTAATTGTTAATAGCTAGCACCTACTAAGCAATCAAATACACACATTATCTGATTGAATAAAATAACCCTTGAAGAAAGTACTATAATAATAGTCATATCACCATCTAGTGAAGCTTCATAAGAGATGAAATGGTTTGTTTAAGGTCTCATATTGAGTGAGAATGTTCTTATTCATACCCAAATAGCCTGACAGCGGAACCAAGAGCCTTAATCTCCACTTAATACTGCAAATTTTTACTTTATTAGCTGTGTTACATACAAAAAATTGGTTGTTTGTTATTTCTCTATTTTTATTTTCTTAATTAGCTATTACTTCAGGACAAAAATATAAGCACATTCTATTACCCAATGTCAAAAATTAGGCTAATTCCTAAGTAAATATACTGTACAAATATATATCAATATTTATCTATCTGGACAAAGAGGAAAAATATTAAAGAACATAAAGGAATAAAATTTAAATTTTTGTTATCTTTTTAAAAACATTCTTGTTTTATTGAATATATTTTAATTCTAATTTTTCTAACTAAAAATGATTTAAATTTATTCCTCTTAATTGACCCATCAAATATATAAATTTCTCACCCAGACCAGTTTTTACCACCATTACTATACTCTTCCTAGAACATAAATCCACCCTCATTTTAACTTGATTTAAATATGATCTTCAAACATGTATTACATATGACTTAGAAAATATTATATCATCCTTTGAGGTAACTGTAAGACACAGACATCCTTTAGCTATGAAAGAACTTAAAATATTTGCATTTAAATGTGTCCTTATGTGAATACTTTCACTTTCATAAAGTGAGTCTCTAAGCTGACTAGAATAAATATAGTTCAATCATCACAATTCCATTAAACTTGCTGTTATTTTTATACCCTGCAACATATTTTTCATTTCATATTCCACTTCCAAATTCAAGGTATATAGTTTATTTTTCATATACAGAGTAAAAGACAAGATTGAAAGTCAACTCAGTATATTTCAAATGGTGGGCAAGTTAGAAAAACAATTTTTTCTTGAGCTAACCAAGGTCAACATCTCAAACACAACATACTCTTGAAGAATATTCTTCAAAGTAATCCTTTTCAAAAGTACATCTAAAAGCAAGGATGTCTGGAGAGTGTTATTTTGAAGTGAGATAATACCAAAATATTCCAGTCATCAGCACACTCTATCAAAAGACAAAGGAAATCTATTGACATTCTTCTTTTAAAGTGTTATTCAGAGTATTGCCATTTTTATAATTGAAATAGTTTTTTTTTAATTTCAGTTTTTGCAGATTATTTTCACAATATTAGCCTACAATAGATATATATTGTAACTCACATAGCAGTTAACTATTTTTAACACACACACAGACACAAAATTTAAAAAGATGAGTTGGCCTCAAACACAGAATGGAACAATGTTGTAATTATCCTTTCAAGTGGGAAATACAGTTTAAAAGCAATAATCAACTGATATCTAGACTTCAGTGCATAGAAATGACCAGACTATCATTTAAGAACCTTAAGGGGCTATAAAATATAGAACAGAGAACAATGATAATCACATCCTTTCATTTCATCTCTATAAAATCTACAAATCTATTTTAGTGCTTAAGTTAAATGGCTTCAAGTGGCTCATGAGACTGAATACTTTAAGTATGAAAATGACTGCCATTTATTGGGCCAATCAATTAATTTAACCATATACTTTTATGATTCTTTACCTGAAATTATTTATTGCTTGTAACCAAGTGTTTTCCAAATTGGTTGTTTCGTGACCTACCACACAAGGCTTGACATCAATGCAGTACATTTAAAGTGCTTCCACTGAGAGTGTTCAAAGCTATTGGAAAAAACTTCATTTTACAAATAATTATCATGGAATATCTATTTGAATACACTGTAGGACCACTGTATACATTGGCATCCATGTTACAGTTTTGATGTTCTTCACGAGGCTTGTATAAAATACAAAGGAAAATACTATGTGTGATTTGTGCTATTCTTATAAATATAGAAGTAATTATACAGTTAGCTGGATGAGTCACAGGTAAAGGAATCATGGATTTACATGAAATATGATATTCAAATAGAAATACTCAAAATACTATGCAATATGGATGACATACATTATGTGTATATATGCACACTTATACATAATATATAACTTCAGACATCTTCAGACCATTCCTGTGATTTACACGTGTTAGGAATGTGAAGGATGACAGAAAGCCTGGCAAAGTACACCAAGCTTGCAAGGGATCATGGGATTTGGTTGAACAAGAAAGAATACATACTTAAGAGCATGCATCTGAATTATGAATTTGAACTGCCGGATCTACAATTTAACCTGAATTGGTCAAAAGTGACAAAGGATAATAAAAGAAGGAATAAAATCCTCTCCTCTTTGAAGGTCTGAATAACATGTACAGCAAGCAGCCATGGCAAACCTCACAGTACTAAAAGGATTCTCAGGGTCTGGTACCTACAGAAATAGAAACTCAGTCTGGGAATCGCAATGTAAGAGCCCCAGTCCTGGCCAGGGGCCTTGAATTACACAGCTTAAAAGATTACCACCCTGTGAATGGGCTATTATGTCTTGCATTTGTTTGAGAGTAACATTTGAGTTAATCCTTTCACATTTAAGATTCTATTTTTATTTGCCAAGTGTCATCTTCAAGGTTTCAAATAAATGTTTCTCTTCAGTGAGGGCCTGACATCATGGATTTTAGTAATTATAAAATTCTTAACTTAAAAATCACTAAAACATAATAACTTGTAAGTTTTCTATGTTAAAATAGAATTACCTATTGGGAATTTGATAAAATGTCAAATACAGAAAATACTTTGCTCTGTGTGGAAAGTAAATAGGTGAATTTGTTTTATAATGATCTCCTATTTTATAAAACTGTGTAAGTAAAATATTTTGTTTAGTTGTCAAACACTAAAAACCTGAAATCTTAAAAGATTTAGTGCTCTCAAATTAATAATGTATTATAGTCACATTTAGTGTCACAATAATAAAGACTTTGCTGTTGTTCATTCTCCTAGCCATGTCCGAATCTTTGTGACCCTATGAACTGCAGCACTACAGGCTTCCCTGTCCTTCACTATCTCCTGGAGTTTGCTCAAACTCACGTTCATTGAGTGGTGATGCCATCCAACCATCTCACTCTCTGTTGCTTCCTTCTCCTCCTTCCCTCAATCTTTCCCATCATCAGGGCTTTTCCCAGTCAGTCTGCTCTTCACCTCAGGTGGCCAAGGTATTGGAACTTCAGCTTCAGTATGAGTTGTTCCAATGAATACTCAGAATTGATTTTGTTTAATTGACTGGTTTGACCTCCTTGCTGTCCAAAAGATTCTCTAGAGTCTTCTCCAACACCACATTTTGAAAGCATCGATTCTTCAGTGCTCAGCCTTTGTTATGGTCCAAATCTCACAACAGCACATGACTATGGGAAAAATCATAGCTTTGACTAGACGGACCTTTGTCATCAAAGGGATGTCTCTGCTTTTTAATACGCTATTTAGGTTTGTCACAGTTTGTTTTCCAAGGAGCAAGTGTCTTTTAATTTTGTGGCTTCAGTCACTGTCTGCAGTGATTTTGGAGCACAGAAGAGTCTGTTATTGTTTCCATTTTTCCCCTTCTATTTGCCATGAAGTGATGATGGGATGAGATGCCAAGATCTTAGTTTCTTGAATGCTGAGTTTCAAGCCATTTTTTTTTCACTCTTCTCTTTCACCTTCATCAAGGGGTTCTACAGCTCCTCTTTACTTCCTGTCATTAGGGTGGTGTCATCTTCACATCTGAGGTTATTGATATTTCTCCTGGCAGCTTGATTCCATCTTGAGCTTCATCCAGCATGGCATTTCACATGATGTACTCTGCATAGAAGTTAAATAAGCAGGGTGACAAAACACAGCCTTGATGTACTCCTTTCCCAACTTGAACCAGTTTGCTATTTCTTGTGCACTTCTAACTGTTGCTTCTTGACCTGCATATCAGTTTCTCAGGAGGAAGGTAAGGTGGTCTGGTAGTTCCATCTCTAAAAATTTGCGATAGTTTATTATGGTCCATACAGTCAAAGGTTTTAGTGTAGGCAATGAAACAAATGCAGGTATTTTTCTGGAATTTCCTTGCTTTTTCGATAATCCAATGGATGTTGGCAATTTGACCTCTGGTTTCTCTGCTTTTTTATTAATCCAGCTTGTATATCTGGAAGTTCTTGGTTCACATACAGTAGAAGCCCAGCTTCAAGGAATTTGAGCATTTGCTTGTTAGCATGTGAAATGAGTAATTGTGTGGTAGTTCGAACATTCTTCGGCATTGTCAATCTTTGGGACTGGATTGAAAACTGAATAATTCTGGTCCTGAGGCCACTGCTGAGTTTTCCAAATTTGCTGGCATATTGAAATGCAGCACTTTAACAGCATCATTTTTTAGGATTTGAAGTAGTTCAGCTGGAATTCTATCACCCCTACTAACTTCGTTTGTAGTAGTATTTCCTAAGGCCCACTGGACATCACACTCTAGGATGACTGGCTCTAGGTAAGTAATCACACCATCATGGTTATCTGGGTTATTAAGGTCATTTTTATACAGTTCTGTGTATTCTTGCCACCTCTTCTTAATATCTTCTGATCTGTTAGGGACTTGCCATTTCTGTTATTTATTGTGCCCATCTTTGCATGACATGTTCCCTTGGTATCTTTAATTCTTTTGAAGAGATCTCTACTCTTTCCCAATCTATTGTTTTCCTCTATTTCTTTGCATCGATCAGTGAGGAAGGGTTTCTTATCTCTCCTTGCTATTCTATACTTACTACTGTGGGCAAGAATCCCTTAGAAGAAATGGAGTAGCGCGCATATTCAATGAAAAAGTCCAAAATTCAGTATTCGGATGCACTCTCTAAAACAAGAAAATTATCTTGGTTTGTTTCCAGGGCAAACCATTCAACATCATAAGAATCCGAGTCTATGCCCCAACCACTAATACCAAAGAGCTGAATTTGAATGTTTCTATGAAGACCTAAGAGCTTCTAGAATTAACACCAAAAAAAAAAAAAAAAAAAACATTTTTTTTTTTCATCATAGGGGACGGGAATGCAAAAGCAAGAAGTCAAGAAGATACCTAGAGTAGGAGGTAAGTTTAGCCTCGGAATACAAAATGAAGGAGGGCAAAGGCCAACGAAGTTTTGCCAAGAGAATGCATTGATCGCAGCAAACACCATCTTCCAACAATACAGGAGATGACTGTATACAATGACATCACCAGATGGTCAGTACCAAAATCAGATTGATTATATTCTTTGAAACAAAAGATGGAGAAGCTCTATACAGTCAGCAAAGACAAGAACAGGACCTGATTGTGGCTCCAATCATGAACTGCTTATTGCAAAATTCAGACTTAAACTGAAGAAAGTAGGGAAATCACTAGGTCATTCTGGTATGACCTAAATCAAATCCCCTATGATTATACAGTGGAGGTAACAAATAGATTCAAGGGATTAGATCTGGTAGACAGACAGCCTGATGAACTAAGGATGGAGGTTTGTGACATTGTACAGGAGGCAGTGATCAAAAGTATCCCCAAGACAAAGAAATGCAAAAAAGCAAAATGGTTGTCTGAGGAGGCCTAACAAATAGCTGAGAAAAGAAGAAAAGCTAAAGGCAAAGGAGAAAAGGAAAGATATACCCATCTGAAGGTAGAGTTCCAAAGAATAGCAAGGAAAGATAAAAAGCCTTCCTCAGTGATCAGTGCAAAGACATAGAGGAAAACAATAGAATGGGAAAGACTAGAGATCTCTTCAAGAAAAATAGAAATACCGAGGGAACATTTCATGTAAAAATGGGCACAATAAGGGACAGAAATGATATGGACTGAACAGAAACAGAAGGTATAAAGAAGAGGTGGCAAGAATACACAGAAGAACTATACAAAAAGATCTTCATGACCCAGATAGCCATGATAGTGTGATCACTCACCTAGAGCCAGACATCCTGGAATGTGAAGTCAAGTGAGCCTTAGGAAGCATCACTACAAACAAAGCTAGTGGAGGTGATGGGATTCTAGTTGAGCTCTTTCCAATCCTAAAAGATGATGCTGTGAAAGTGTTGCACTCAATAGGCTAACAAATTTGGAAAGCTCAGCAGTGGCCACAGGACTGGAAAAGTTCAGTGCTCATTCCAATCCCAAAGAAGGTCAATGCCAAAGAATGTTCAAACTACCACACAATTGCACTCATGTCATATGCTAGCAAGTAATACTCAAAATTCTACAAGCCAGGCTTCAACATTACATGAATTATGAACTTTCAGATATACAAGCTGGATTTGGAAAAGGCAGAGGAACCACAGATCAAACTACCAACACCCACTGGATCATAGAAAAAGGAAGGAAATTCCAGAAAAAGATCTACTTCTACTTTATCTATTATGCCAAAGCCTTTGACTGTGTAGCTCACAACCAACTGGAAAATTCTTAAAGAGAAAGGAATAAAAGACCACCTTATCTGCCTCCTGAGAAATCAGGTCAAGAAGCAACAGCTACAAATGGACATGGAACAATAGTCTGATTCCAAATTGGGAAAGGAGTACATCAAGGTTGTATATTGTCACCTGCTTATTTAACTTATGTGCAGAGTACATCATGCGAAATGTTGGGCTGGATGAAGCACAAGCTGGAGTCAAGATTTCTAGTAGAAATATCAATAACCTCAGAAACACAGATGATACCACCCTTATGGCTAAAAGAGAAGAGGAACAAAAGGGCCTCTTGATGAAAGTGAAAGAGGAGAGTGGAAAGGCTGGCTTAAAACTCAACATTCAAAAAACTAAGATCATGGCATCTGGTCCCATCACTCCATGGCAAATAGATGGAGAAATAATGGAAACAGTGAGAGAGTATTTTCTTGGGCTCCAAAATCACTGCAGATGGTGACTGCAGCCATGAAATTAAAAGGCACTTGCTCCTTGGAAGAAAAGCTATGACAAAACTAGATAGCATATTAAAATTAGAGACATTACTTTACCAACAAAGGTCCATCTAGTCAAAGTTATGGTTTTTCCAGTGGTCATGTGTGGATGTGAGAGTTGGACCATAAACAAGGCTGAGCACCAAAGAACTGATGCTTTTGAACTTTGATGTTGGAAAAGACTCTTGAGAGTGCCTTGGACAGCAAGGAGATCCAACCAGTCAATCCTAAATGAAATCAGTCCTGCATATTCATTGCAAGGACTGATGCTGAAGCTGAAGCTCTGATACTTTGGCCACCTGATGTGAGGACTGACTCATTGGAAAAGACCCTGATGGAAAGACTGAAGGTGGGAGGAAAAGGGGATGACAGAGGATGAGATGGCTGGATGGCATCACTGAGTCGGTGGACAGGAGTTTGAGCAAGTTCTGGGAGTTGGTGATGGACAGGGAAGCCTGCCATGCTGTAGTCTCAAAGTGTCAGACATGACTGATTCAACTGAACTGAACTGAAATAAATATAATTAAACAAAATATAAATTCAAGAGCTTGTTACAGATACCAATTTTCGGTTAAGTTTGGGACACTTAGAAAACTTTTCTCTAAAATAAAATTAAAACATTCTAAATATCAGCCCTATCTAAGGATAACATAATTTTTATGTAGCTGTATAAAACTAAAACCTTTAAAGAGATGAGCTCTATATAAAGTAGAGGACATTTAAATATATATATGCATATGCACATATATACATATATATATATTTTAATATATGTTCATACATATCTAGGGCTTCCCTTGTAGCTCAGTCGTTAAAAAATTTGCCTGCAATGCAGGAGCCCTGGCTTCTATTCCTGGGTCCAGAAGATCCCCTGGAGAAGGAAATGGCAAGCCATTCCGAGAATCCCATGGACAGAGGAGCCTGGCTGGCTACGTGCCATTCCGAGAATCCCATGGACAGAGGAGCCTGGCTGGCTACGTGGTGCAAGAGTTGGACACGACTTAGTAACTCAGTTCATATATATCCATATACATATATAACTCTGTGTGTGTGTGTGTGTGTGTGTGTGTGTGTGTGTACAGACGCTGATGCTGGGAAAGATTGAGGACAGGAGAAGGAGGCAACAGAGGATGAAATGTTTGGATAGCATCACTTATTCAATGGACATAAGTTTAAGCAAACTCAGGGAGATAATGAAGGACAGGAAACCTGCCTTACTATAGTCTATGGCCTCGCAAAGAGTTGGACATGACTTAACAACTGAACAACACAATATATACATGAATAAAGAGAAGAGATAATATCTTGAATTTTAATTTAAATTGTTAGAGATATTTAGTAATTAAGGCACTTACAAAGCAAAAAATAAAGTACATAACAAGAAAAAATGTGTCTGACAGCTTACATCTGCCTTTAACATCATGTCAGTCTGATGTTAATTGAACAAAACACTTGCTCCTTGATGCCAATGCTTCTTTTTTGTTTCCTTAAAACGATCATTTTTCTTAGATACACTGAAAGAAAGCTTCAGTGTCTTGTTCATTAATAATTTTATTAATTCAGCTAGTAATCAGGTGCAATTCATCAACTACACAACACTTTGTGTTCTATTTTTGTTAAATACTTCTTCTCTGAATCTTAAATTATAAAGAAAAAGTGGCTGACTAATCTGAATTTCTCAATTTATTCATGTTCAATGAAAAGCTATTCATCAGTGCAAACTCTGCTGTGAGTTCAAATCAAATTCAAGCCACCTGGGAGTAAACAAAATCACTCTTCTTCCCTAACACTTGGATGGAGATAAAAATAACACATTTTTAAGAAACTCTGGATACTAATATGTTGAACTGATATAAAATAGACATGGCAAAGCATCAGGCATTTATACTATTTCAGATGCTTTGTCCATTTTATCAGCTTTATTTTCATCATACAATGTTGATTTCATTTACAGCTTGCAGAAATTTAAAAAAATCAGTTATGCTCAGGACCCCAAGATATGCTAAAGACCTAAAGACTATTATTCTATCCCTTTTCTTTTAAAACATTTTACATATAAATGGAACTTAGTATTAACACAAAATATTCACTTTCAGAATTTTTATTAAGCATTCAAATCCAACAGTACTATAAATCTGAAGTTCAGCATTTATCTGCTTGGATTTTATAAATGTTTATTCTTTTAAAATTAGACATTTTCATAATAACATATGACTATGGTCAATGGAGTAGAACTGGGGCTTACGTGAATTTGAAAGATCTCAGAGGCAGTCCCTTAGAGACTCTACTAATAATGGAACTAAATTTCATCTGTCTTTGAACACCAGGCCAATATAATAACTGGGGAGTTTTGAGGCCATGTGAGCCTGTGCTTAGCTGTGTCCAATTCTTCGCCGCCCCATGGACTTATCCTGTCAGATTCCTCTGGCCATGGGATTATCCAGCAAGAATCCTGGAGTTGGTTGCCATTTTTCTCCTCCAGATCTCTCCTGAGAGCTTTCTGACCCAGAGATCAAATCTGCATCTCCTGTGTCTCCTCATTGGCAGGTGGATTATTTACCACTGAGCCACCTGGGAAGACCTTTGGGCCCATGTATACTTGTCTAAATAAATTATTGGTCAATTAAAACGCAAAGGAACATATTGAAATTGGAAAGCTCACATTCCCTTTTATTTATTCTTCTTGATGACTCAGCAATATTTTAATTTAGCCTATATATAAAAATCCACATGTCACAGGCAATCCTCAGCTCTTAAACATCTTGAGCCTATATCTATTTCATCAACAAAGGAAATAGTCAATGGATACATGGACTACTCCTGCCCACCAAACACCAATAATGCATTGGCAGAGACATTATCTTTAAGCAGAGGTATCTGAACATTTGAAGTATTTTATGGCAAGCATCATTTATCTGTTCACACAATGAGTCAAAATGTTCATTCAAAATCATGGTTACTAGGGGTCAAAAGTAGAGGAATCATAAAAATAAAAGACTTGACAGAAGGATGGAATCTTCTCACACACTGAAAGTAGCAAATCTTAACCTCAACTGGATATATAAGTGAAGTGTGAAAATCTCTCAGTTGTGTCCGACTCTGCGACCCCATGGACTATACAGTCCATGGAATATATAGGTGGACTCTATGTTCAAGTACAAAGGAAAAGAATACTTAAGGATATTAATAATATAAGAAATATACTATTGGAGATTTTGTCTATGAGGTGGAATCTAAGACAAATGTTTAAGTATCTTTGTTTGTTGTTGTTTAATCACTAAGTCATGTCTGATTCTTTGGTGCGCCCAGGAACTGGAGCCCAATAGGCTCCTCTGTCCATTGTATTTCCCAGGCATGAATATTGGAGTCAATTGCCGTTTCCTTCTCCAAGGGTATTACCTGTTTATCTATTAGGAAATGAAATCTTCTTTGTGTTAATTTTAAGATTTAAGGAACTATTATTCATACAGTATGGGATATCCTATAACTAGAAGTGGGTGCACTGGGTTTTAAAAAGATGGATTAATGAACCTTTCTATTTAGTTCTTATCTTCAGCCTACCTCTGAAACATTATTTTTGCTTCAAGGAAAGAGATATAAAGTACAAGCTCACCTTCTCCCGAGGCAGCTATAAGAGCTGTGTAAGTGATGGAGGAGCCCAGGATACATAGAGCTATAACCCTGCAAGGAGCCTGCAGAAGGTGCATTGTGACTCGCGCATCAATCTGATCTGAATGAGCAGAGCTCATGGTACTTCAGTGGCCATTAGCCTTGAAAGTGAAGGCAAGGATCTGAAGGAGGAAATTCAATTTTTCCCCCTTGAAACTGTATTCTTAAAGATTTGTAGAATGCTTTGATGTTTTAAGAAACATTTGTGTTTATATGAGGTGATGTCTTCTAAAATATTACTACAAAGTGTACAAAAATAAGCATTGTATTTATTAAAATACATTTAACTCTCACATGTAATAAAATGATATAATAGATGTCATATAATATACATGTAATATAATAGATGTAAGAAAATACTCAGTTTAAAAATCATATTTTATTCAATCATTTAATTCATATTCAAGCACTTACTGAATCCTCAAGTGTATTTACTGTATCATGAGATTTAAAAAATATTTTGTTACTAATGTATTGTTTCTGAAAAATCCAATGTTCATTACGACAGGTAGTGCTGTTTAAAATATCTGTAGTGATCTACACTATTATCTGCAGCAGAAATGATGTTTGCACAGCTGGGGTATGCCTGGAGTCAGCCATGTCCTTTATGATACCTTGCCTCTGCATGGGCTCTTATCCCTAACATTTGCCTTTTAAAATCTCTAAAGAGATCTAACAGAAAAAAAATCACAAGAACAGCATCTTTTGTGCTTCTCTTTCTCTGGAAATACTAAAGCAGCAGTGTATCTTCCCATATTGAAAAAGAAAGAAAAATGTTTTAATCTTTCATTTTCCAATATAAAGTTTTTAGCCAAAAGGATATTTATTAAAAGAAATATTTCTGTCACTCACTAATTCAATGACTAACTATATAAGTTTAAAAGTTACTTTTTCTATGAGTATCAGACAAAAGTAAAACAACCTAGAAATTTCAACCCTCTTTCAGATGAAAAAAAAAAAAACCTGAAAGATGAAAGATTCTACTGGCCTAGCAATTAAATCTAAAAAAGCTTACCTTATCTAGGCTTAAGTAGATATGAAAGCAAAGTAGAGTAACTACATTATATTTTCCTTTAGGGCTTACTATTACTAACTATTACTTATATTACTAAGTAATAATAGTAACTATTACTATTACTGACTGGAAGAAGCCAACTAACCTGTCAGGAGTTTATTGCAGAGGGACAGTGGTGATTTCTGGGAAATAATTCATCAAAAGAATAGTGGGGAACAGGCTTGGTTCAAATATACAGACAGCCTTCAGAATACAGGGACAATTCTGAAAATAGAAGCTACCAGTAGTAGCCTTTTATATTATAATTCTATTCAATGCATTCATGCATTCATGTCTGAGTCCTAATAGTGAAAAACCTATGAATATAAATGAAAGAGCAGGAATACTTATTGTAATGGCAGACTAGTGAGTGGCTGTGATTTCTACAAATAACAATTATAAACCAAATAAAAAAAATTAAAACAATTCTATTATTTAAAGGCACTGTGAAATGTGCTAAGCAGAGGGAAACCAGAGGGATTCTAATTTTGATAGTATCTTTCTGGCCTAAGGGCACTGTCTAGTCTCCCTAGTAATAACTGCAGAAAATACTAGAATAGAATTACATTTACTTGCCAGTAAAATATGCCACAGATCAGATTTCAAGTTGGAAATGCATTGATATTATTTAAATGCTCAATTTCAACTAAAATTCAGTAGATATACAAAGAAATTAGAAAGTACAATCCATATTCAGAATACACAAAAGAATGAGATTCCAAGTTGATCCTGATAATATATTTAGATGACAAAGTATTGGAAGAATCTACAATAAATACATTCAAATAAGTAAAATATGTCAAAGGGTTAGAGAAAAATATATTATCCAAATTATTCTCTTCTATCATAAAATACACAGAGTTATTCTTCAAATGTGGCCTGAAACACAGTTTAGTTGGGATTTTGGTATATCAAGAATTTAAAAAGAATGACAGAGAAGTCTTGGAGGGACTTGTGTACCAATGCATTTATTCTAATCAGGCAGCAGTGGTCACAGCTTTGAGGAGAGGCAGTGATAGCTCCCAGAATCAGATCCTTAGCTGCTGCTGGAAGCCTTATTGAGTTCATAGGTAACTAGCTCCTTAGGCAAAGATCTCTTCTCAAGTTCAGTTCAGTTCAGTTCAGTCGCTCAGTCGTGTCCGACTCTGCAACCCCATGGACTGCAGCACGCCAGGCCTCCCTGTCCATCACCAACTCCTGGAATTTACTCAAACTCATATCCATTGAGTCAGTGATGTCATCCAACCATCTCATGCTCTGTCATCCCCTTCTCCCACCTTCAATCTTTCCGAGCATCAGGGTCTTATCAAATGAGTCAGTTCTTCACATCAGGTGGCCAAAGTACTTCTCAAAGCAGTCACTAAAAGCAAGTGGGGAGATGCCTTCAAATTGATATCCTTTACTGTGAAACCTATTTAGGTATTTTGGAGGATTCTCACCTACAATTAAGTTGTTGTTAATTACTCTCTGTGAGAAGAACTAAAATCATGCTGGAAACCATGGGAATTGTATTTTTTAAACAACATAGCTAGAACCACACATTTACTATTCCAAACACTACTACAAATACAAACACTACCATTTTCAGCCCCATATTATCTTGAAGTTTCCTTTCTATGTTTCTTTTCCAAAATCAATAGTGTATCTTTACATTAATAGAAATGGTGGGTGTGAAAACCACCATTAAAATAGCTTTAGAGAGACTAGGACTTGGACATCCATGGTGATCCAGTGGTTAAGAATCCTCCTGCCAAAGTAGGGGACATGAGTTTGATCCCTGGTCCAGGAAGATCCCACATGACTCAGAGAAACTAAGCCCACATACCACAACCACTGAGGTCTGCATGCTTAGAGCCTATGCTCTGCCACAGGGTAACTCACCTCAGTGAGAAGCCCATGTACAGGAACAAAGACCCGGCACAGTCAGAAATAAATAAATAAATAAAATTTTAAATTAAAAAAAAGAAAAAAAGAAAAAGACTAGAACTGGACACTAACTCAAGGATATCTCCTCACACAGAAAAATTCTCCCCCCAATTCACTTATTTGATTTCACTGAGATGCAGGTAATACTTGTATACCCCAATACCATTACATCTCAGAGCCTGCTACATAGTATGTAATCCTTATGTATTTGTTGAGCAAATACAGGGTTAAGTTCCTCAAACAACATATAAATCTTTAACTACAAAAGTGGATAAGTCTTTAGAGTTTTATCCATACCTAAGAAATGTATCACTCTGCTTCTTAAACATGAATTTTACACCTCAAGATATTTTTCTAACTCAGATCACTAGACAGTAGAAAGGGGAGGAGCATTCTTTTACTAGATGTGACAAGGCACTGTGTTATATTTTTCTTGACCGATAATCCAAGGGGACAAATATTACTCTGATCTTGTCAGGATTTGCTCCAGGTTCCAAAGACTAGTTGCTAAATTATTTCAACACTGTAGTGGTAAAAATATTATTCTCTTGGACATCAAATACTTATATGATGGTCTTCTTACGGAATCAAAGTCCAAAAGATGACATGTTGAAAAAATTATTTAACTCCAGTACAGATTTTTGTTTATAAGGAGTGGTATTAACTAGGATTTAGCTGCTGGTAGTCTACCAATGCTTAAAATCTAACTTCAAGTGAAAATCTCATGTTGCCTAAATATTCATATATTTAAATCACCATATAGAGATGTCTCCAAAAGTAAGAGAGTGATTTAGTCTTCTGAAAAATGGTTAAAATTAAAATATTATATTGTCATTAATAATACAAATGTATATAATATACAAGTAAATAGTTGAAATCTTAAATATTAGATTATTTGAAAGTATTATAACCTTATTACTTGAATCATTTCTAACACCATCCATAATTCTCAAAGTCACCAAATCATACAGTGGCAGGTCTTGGCATTCTAGTTCTGGTCACTTTTGATGAGACTGGTTATCCTATTTTACCTCTCTCCCAGCCTCATTTAAAGCTGAATTGCTACTGAGGAGATGAGAGCAGAAACTGGCTATGGCAAATGTTGGATCCTTTTCCAAGAAAGCACATAATAAAGAGATGCAATTGCATCATAACTAACTCCAGTAACAGGCCTGCTAGTGAGTGCTGGGCCAAATCGTATTTAATGGTGGATTCTGGGGTGTATGTCAGAAGACGTAAACTAATATTTTCACAGGATCAAAGACAAACCTTATCAAGTGGCAGGAAATTACTATATCTTAGATAGGAGATACTGGTACATACTTAAAGATATAAATTTGAAACACATGGAGAAAGAGTCAAGTTTCTAGTATCACATAAATATGACTAGAGTCACATTTTTTCTCTTATAAATATAAAGCCACTGATCAGTAAGTCTTTATTACCTGACAGATAATTCACATTGTAGGACAGAATATGGACATTGTCTATCTTATTTGTAATATCACATTAAATATGACTCCAGATGACAGTTTTACAGTAATGTTTTATTATGATTAGATACATTTGTGTTGGGGAAATTTAATGTGAAGTGTGGGATCTTGAAACTGTGAAGCATATTCTAGAATTTTCTTTTTTAATCTTGTGAAAAATAAGACGTTCATGACACTTAGCAAAGAAATTAGAAAATGTTAAAATATTATAAATCACTAAAAGTTACAAAACACTTGTAAAATAGGGAAGGAATTTTTTTTTTTTTTTTTTTTTATAATAGAAAGCAAGGAATTGAGTTAAGGAAAGTTTAAGTGACTTGCCTAGGGATAGGGGGTGAGACATTCCCAACAGGTTATTACACAGAGTACTTTTATGATCTTATCAAACTGAAGCCATGAATATTCCAAAATGATAATGTTCGCAAATTCTGCCATATTCTTAAGTTCATGAACATTGCCGTTTATGGTGACTCAGACGGAAAAGAATCCACCTGCAATGCGGGATACCTGGGTTCGATCGCTGGGTTGGGAAGATCCAATGGAGGAGGGTACTTGCCTGGAGAATTCCCATGGACAAAAGCCTGGCAGGCTACAGTCCAGGGGGTTGCAAAGAGTCAGACACGATTGAGCAACTAAGCACAATGTTAACGTTCTCTTTTATCTTAAAATTCCCAAATAAAGATCAGCTTTAAGAATTTTCCATGGCATTTCTTCACACACAAAATTTTTTTTTTAATCCTTCACAGGAGAATATCTCACACCTAAGGATAAGTAGAAAACAAGACTCAGAGATGCCTGTGCATGTGCCTGGCAGCTGTCTTCCTCATCTTTTAGGTAAATTCCTGACTTGTGCCTAACACTCTCTCAGAGCACTAGATTAAATGCTGAGTTCCAGAAAATTGCAAACAATTACATGCCCCGAGCCTTATAATGTTAAACACAGGTTAACTTTAAGATTTCTAAGGTTCAATTTGGCACTATAGTAGTGTCAATAGCACTTACTATACTTGATTTTGGGGAAAAATTTTTTTTCTACCAGCAGCAAAAATAACTGTCAGCCATATGTGTATGCACATAAAATTAAATACTCTATTTAGAACTATATGTCTTAGCAGCAATTTGCTATTGTTTGGCATATTTTACTAAATTAAGACAATTTTCCTAATGTGGAATAGAAGGTTAAAATTTTCACTAATAGAAAGTTTGGAACTTTTGGTTATAGTACATATATTGGCTATAGTACATATAATAACAGAATTTTTTTCTAGCTTTAAGTTGCTTGAAATTTAAAGACAAATTATTTTAAAACTTTTATTTTTATATTTATTTACATTTAGGAAGTTACTTTCTTTTTTAGTTGAAGTACAGTGCATTAATTTCCAAAAAAGAACTGTAAGCAACTAACCATAAATGCACATTTATAAGGATATACATGGTAACAACAAATATTGACAGAAATATAACTGAGACATAATTTATCAAGAACCAGCAATAAAATGAGTACTAAAAGCTATATTTACCTTGAAACTTTCATGTTAAATTTATTTTACTCTTCCTTTTGATTTAGGAATTAATATAATAACTTTTCTGAAATACATGAATGCTTAGTGGTCAAAAAACTATCTAGATCAGTAAAAATTAATTTTTGAAATTACTTGGGAACATATATACTCTATATTTTGAGATTATCTTCATTATTATTGTTTCTTAAAACAATAAGTTAATAGTTAAGACTCATTTGTTCAGTTAGTGAAAAAAGACAGCTTTTCTTTTTCTAACAATAAATCCTGATCAAATGTTGTCCCTGCCAAACCACTACCACTTATTAGCTGTGTTAATCTGAGATGGTCACTTAACCTCACCCAAATTTCAGTCTTTTTCTTTGTAGAAAAGATACTTCTACTACTATCAGAAGAAAAAGGTAAGATTTAGAAATTATGTTGGATAAACCATCTGTTCTACCCATGGCTCTCAAAGCATGGTAGACCTTAGTATATAAGATCATATCGCATTAGAAAAGAAATATTTATCTGAATTAAAAAACCTAAGAAACCTAATCTACCATCAAATACCTTAAGATAAAACAATCTAGAACTCCACACGACTTTCTATAGTAGGAATAGAAACATAAGTAGTAATGGACTAAGAAACTTTTAACAACTTTATCAAGGTATGATTGATATACAAATAACTGTACACATTTAATGTATACATGCTATTTGTGTTAAGTTTATAGATAAATACACATGGTAGAGTCTGCCTGCAATGCAGGAGACCCAGGTTCAATCCCTGGGTTGGGAAGATCCCCTGGAGAAGGAAATGGGTACCCGCTCCAGTATTCTTGCCTGGAGAATCCCATGGACAGAAGGAGCGTGGTGTGAAGGAGCCTGGTGTGATACAGTCTCAGTCACTTCAGTTGCTCAGTCGTGTCTGACTCTGTGACCCCATGGACTGCAGCACATCAGGCTTCCCTGTCCATCACCAATTCCCTAAGCATACTCAAACGCATGTCCATAGAGTTGGTGAGGCCATCCAACCATCTCATCCTCTGTCATCCCCTTCTCCTCCTGCCTTCAGTCTTTCCCAGCATGAGGGTTTTTCCAATGAATCAGTTCTTCACATCAAGTGGCCAAAGTATTGGAGTTTCCACTTCAGCATCAGTCCTTCCGATGAATATTCAGGATTGATTTCCTTTAGGATTGACTGGTTGGATCTCCTTGCAGTCCAAGGGATTCTGAAGAGTCTTCTCCAACACCACAGTTCAAAAGCATCAATTCTTCTGCGCTTAGCTTTTTCTCTAGTCCAACTCTACTTCCATACATGACCACTGGAAAAATTATAGCTTTGACTAGATGGACCTTTGTCGGCAAAGTAATGTCTCTGCTTTTTAATATGCTGTCTAGGTTGGTCATAGCTTTATCATTCAAGGAGCAGGCATCTTTTGATTTCATGGCTGCAGTTACCATCTGCAGTGATTTTGGAGCCCAAGAAAATAAAGTCTGTCACTGTTTCCAGTGTTTCTCCATCTATTTGCCATGAAGTGATAGGACCAGATGCCGTGATCTTAGTTTTCTGAATGTTGAGTTTTAGCCAACTTATTCACTCTCCTGTTTCACTTTCATCAAGAGGCTCTTTAGTTCTTCCTCACTTTCTGCCATAAGGGTGGTGTCATCTGCATATCTGAGGTTAATGATATTTCTCCCAGAAATCTTGATTCAGGCTTGAGCTTCATCCAGCCCAGCATTTCTCATGATGTACTCTGCATATAAGTTAAATAAGCAGTGTGGCAATATACAGCCTTGATGTACTCCTTTCCCAATTTGGAACCAGTCTGTTGGCCTTCATACAGATTTCTCAGGAGGCAGGACAGGTGGACTGGTATCCCCATCTCTTTAAGAATTTTCCACAAATTTTCTTAATTTCTCTTTAAGAAATTTTTGTTGATTTAATTTCAGTCTTTTTGCAAAACTTTTATAAAAGCAATCCATTGAATTAATTAAATTATGGGGCAAAATAAATGATGTAAGGCCTTGATATAAAGCAGTTGTCTTAAATGATGTTATATTCAACACATTTATACAACGTCATCTGTAATTAGATGGAAAAAAACAGAAGTAAAGATAAAAGAAAAGAAATCTCACCATGGATAATGTGAAGCATAAAGAGAAGGTTATTTTTAATTGTATTTTGCAATATCTTTTTATTCTTTTGGCTACAAAGTAGAACAGTAATATCCATAACATTAAACTGCAAACGGCTTGTGATTGTTCCAACTACTCCTTCGAAATTCAGTGTATTACAAACAATATCTGCTAGGGACATTTTCTTTTATTTTGTGGAAAATGGCCATAAAAGCAAAGATGGTTCCTTTGAGGAACATGATTTGTTATATTACTTTAAATATTTCTTACTTGAGATGGCAAAACAGTTTAAACTTTGAATATTACACATAAACACAATATTTTATTTAAACACTGTTTGTTCATATAAATAGCTATTTTATGTAAAAAATTTTAAGCACAAGTTTAAAAGATTACCAATATATTTTTCTTTATTTTTTTCATTCTATCCACAATTTGGCAGAAGTCTAAACTATATTTTAAGAATGTGACAGCCTAGGCATTTTAAAAACCAAAAAGCTAGGGAGTTTACCTTTTAAAAACCCAACCGAAACCAGTCAGAATACCCATAAAATTGTTCAGAAAAAAGAGGAAAAAAAGGCAACAATTTGACCTCTATATAAAAAAATCAAGGTAGTTTTCACACCTGTAAATAAACCAAAAAAGATCCATGAAAGCAGAGAAAGATTCTAAATTTCAAGATAACTGTAACAGCTACATAATACATGTGACTGGAAAAGGTTATCTTCAAGAAAGGTTTCTTGGAAACACATAAATCATAGAAATAATTATCTCTGTGTGGTGACAGGGGCTTAGGAAGTGAACTACTTTAGGAGAATCCTCCAGAGATCCTCAACCAATTATGAGCCACACCACTATTCCTATAAAAGACAAGATGGTTAGTCTAGTTGAGTCAGCCATACAAGTGCTGTATTCAAAAGAAATGAACTGTGAACAGAAAGGCTAATATAATATCTTATTGATATGAAATAAGTACTTAATGTCTAGCTTTTTCAAACATGGTTTGGGACCTCTTTTTTTCTGATTTATTCACTGAAGTACATTCTTACAAATAAAAATAAGCAGGCAAGCACAGAATGTTTATTGGACAATACAACTCCTCTAAAGTTTTGTTTTTGCTTTCATTTTTTCATGTATTCATGTTGGGGCTGAAGGCAGGCCACCCCAAAATATGACACAATGGCATACTGATTATTTGCAGACAGTTACTCAAGAAATGGCCAATGCATAAAGGACACTGACCCTTCTTTAAGTTTAGCTGAATGCAAGGAAAGTCCCCAGAGTAATAAGTTACCTTGTTACTTCTTTAATTTACTACCACAGTTCAAACTTTGTTTAGATTCTTCACCAACTGAACACCCAAAACTTAAGTTTCTTTGTCCTGTCAATTCCTCACAAGTTTATTATTTCTTTGTCTAAAAAGCATAGAAGTTGCCTGCGTTGGCCACTTCTTAGGTCCCTTCCATTTCTATGAGACCTCTGCATGCATAAATTATTATTTTTTCTTTTTTTCTCTTGTTAATCTGTCTTGTGTCAATTTTATTATAATCCTAGCCACAAGAATTTCAGACGGATAATGAGGGACATTTCCCTTCTCTGATATTCATATAACCTAGCTATACTGTGGCCACCAAGCAAGATGTCTAGGATATAATGAGTTTGAGCCCCTGTCTTCACAATTTGTATATTCTAAGATGGGACAGAGAGAAATAAATGAAAATAGATGTTATTTCACATTGTGAGGAATAGTATAAAGATTTTCATCATGGAGTGCTTCCTGCATTTAAACTAAAATATGAGGGATGAGTAAGAAATTACCAGGGGAGAAAGGAGCAGAGTGTTAAAGGAAAATAAAATAAAGGAGAAAATGAAAAATTGAGGAAGCCAAATAAATCCAGATTCACAAAGGTGAAAAGGGCAAAGAGAGGTAACAGTGGCAGAAAACCAAAGGGCTAGAACAAGTGGCATTGCACAGTGGAATTATGAGCTTGTACTTTAGGACACAGAGAAGCTATTAAAAGTTTTTACAAAACATAGTGGTATGATGCAACCTGCAGATTTTGAAAGATCTCACTGGCCGACATGTGGAAGATAAATAGGAAGAATGGGAAGAAATACATGAGTTAGGAGGCCATCATATTTCAGGTAAAATAGAATAGTAGCCTAATTTAATCTAAGGAAAATGGAAATATGTGAATAGATTGTAGAATATTTTAAAGGTTGGAATTAACAGGTCTCCATGACTGATTGTTCACTTTGTTTTAAGATAGTGCTGTGATTTTTCTGACCATGATTCTTTATTCCCTTAGGTCTGCCTGTTTTACTGAGGGTCAAATTTAAATGTAGTTCAAGTGTAAATTTCAAGCGAGTCGATCAAATTGGTGAACATTTTGAAAGTAGTTATTATCTACTATCCAGTTCTTTTAGCTTAAGAAAAGTATTGTCTCTCTTACATCTAATGTACCAGAAATGTCTCTACTGCAATTGGAAAGGAACAGAGATAGGTGGATAATATGAGCTGAAATGGAAAAGAGTGTTAGACTTCCTAGAGCTCTTTTTCTTTTCTTTTTATTTATTTTTTTCATTTATTTTTATTAGTTGGAGGCTAATTACTTTATAATATTGTAGTGGTTTTTGCCATACATTGACATGAATTAGCCATGGATTTACATGTGTTCCCCATCCTGATCCCCCCTCTCACCTCCCTCCCCACCCGATCCCTCTGGGTCTTCCCAGTGCACCAGCCCTGAGCGCTTGTCTCATGCATCCAACCTGGGCTGGCGATCTGTTTCACACTTGATAATATACATGTTTCAATGCTATTCTCTCAGATCATCCCACTGTCGCCTTCTCCCACAGAGTCCAAAAGTCTGTTTTACACATCTGTGTCTCTTTTTCTGTCCTGCATATAGGGTTATCGTTACCATCTTTTAAAATTCCATATATATGCGTTAGTATACTATATTGGTGTTTATCTTTCTGGCTTACTTCACTCTGTTTAATGGGCTCCAGTTTCATCCATCTCATTAGAACTGATTCAAATACATTCTTTTTAATGGCTGAGTAATATTCCATTGTGTATATGTCTTTTTCTTTCCATTCTAGTGTGTTAGTTCTCATCCTTTGGTCATCATGGGGATGTCCAGCCTCTATGTGTTCTCTCCTCAGAATTCCCCTATTTTGTTCTTTGACTCCATTAGTAGGCAATTATAGTGAAGACTGACTTGTCCTAGAGACCTCTGGGAGGGAGATATTGTGAGCTTGCAAAGTGTAAGTGATATTTGCCTTGGATCAAAGGTGGGGTATGAGGAAGGACTGTGCCAGCAAAAGAAGGCTAGAGTAATCTCCAAGTCCCCCACAATCACAGCCACCTGGAGGAATGGAAGCCAGGTAGGACCCTGGAGTTTGTCCCTCTCCCATCTTCTTCACTTACATGCTGCTGGGTCAGATATCTGATAGTCTTAAGGGGAAAAAAGATGAAATCACAGAGGAGAAATATGAAGCATCTGAGGGGTGTGAGAACTTTGGTTAAATAGAAAAAGAGAAAAAGGTATATGAAAGGAGTCAAAATTAATAGGGTAGAACAAAAATAAATTTAAAAGCACAGTAAATTCCATCAGGGAGATAAAAAGAAAACTGGATATGAAAAATGTAATATATGCAACATAGATTTCAATAGATGGAGAGATGGAAACATATACTCTATAGAAACAAGCTGTGAAGTTAGAAGATCAAATATGGATCTCTCACAGGATGAGATCAAAGCATGGAAATAATAACTGAAGAGCTAAGACAGAATTTCTCAGCTTTGGGACTATATATATTTGGACTGGATAATGTTTTTGTTGTGAGGTGAATTCTTGTGTATTATGTGATGTTCAACAACATCCTCAGTCTCAACTCAGATGCCAATGTTCTTCAAGTTCCAAAACCCAGAAATCTTCAGATATTTTCAAATTGTCTCTGAGGGACAAAACGTGCTAGTAGAGAAGCACTAAAATATTTGGATAAGAGATATATACAAGTGGATATCACTGTCTCTTATGAGTCTCAAACACTGAAAAAAATAGAGGTAAGAAAGTACAGAATTAAGAAATATGAATTTTCTTGATGTAAAGTGAAACATTATAGAAATTGCTCAGGGACTACCAAACAATAGTGATTTTTAAAAAACTGTATTATGATATATTATGATTAAAATTTTAAATATCAAATCAAAATTTAAATTATAATAGCTTTCAAAGAAAGAAAGAAATTGAAGTGGCTCAGTTGTGTCCCAATTCTTTGTGGCCTCATGGACTACCAGGTTCCTCCGTCCATGGAATTTTCTAGGCAAGAATAGCTTTCAGAAGATAAAAGCAAATCACTGAAAAATTAGCAAGTATTAATCATTCAGGTCAAGGAATGAATGCATGTAGGTAAGAAAATCATACTTTCAATGTTGAAGGAAAAGAGTGTGAGCTAAAGATGCAATTTTCAGCTGAAAAATAACTAAATTTGAGGACAAAACACATATATACTCTAGTATAAAAGATCTTAGGAGTCATACACAACAGATATCCTTTTGAAATAACATTCAGAAGATATTGCCAGCGTCAAGAACAATACATCTAAGACACAGAAATGAAATAGGGAGTAAAGGTGTTACTAAGTTTGCTACTGTCCGAGTGAGCAAGACTAATGATAGAGCATATTCATAAACATTCAGAATGAACATTTCAAGCTATACCAGTGTGACATGTATAAATTGTATGAAGAAAGATGCATTTTGAGGAAGAGGGGTTAGACAGTGAGGTAGATCCTTTGTGATAAAATGAGCTTCTGGCAGGATGATTCTATTCATAAATGCCAACAAACTTTTTAAGAAAAGATCTCAATTTGTTCTAGAAGATTGAAAGAGGAGAAGCACTTAAACAAGTGACAATCACATAAAACTGACACCAAAACTAGATAAACTAGGAAAATAAACCTTAGACCAATTTAAATTATGGTCTGAGACTTAAAAATTCAAAACGCTAATAATAGAACTACCGTATGACCCTGCAATTCCAGTCCTAGGTATATATCTGCAAAACATGAAAACACTAATTCAACGAGATCTGGTACACTGATGTTCATAGCAGCAATGTTTACAATAGCCAAGACATGGAAGCAACCCATGTGCCCATCAATACATTACTGGATAAAGAAGATATGGAATATATATATCCCACATTATATATGTATGCAAGTGTACACACACACACACACACTGGAATATTACTCAGCCATAAAGAGTGAAATTCTGTCATCTGTAGCAATGTGGATGGGCCTAAAGAATATTATGCTTAGTAAAATAAATCAGAGAGAGAAAACAAATACTATATAGGATCACTTGTACAGGAAATCTAAAAATAATAAAAATAAATATATATAGCAAAACAGAAACAGATTGACAGGTACAGAAATGGATTAGTGGTTATCAGAGAGGAGAGGGAAGGAGAGGCAAACTATTTTTATAAAACAGATAAGCAACGATATATTCTATAGCAAAGGGGATTATAGTCATTATTTTATAATAACTTTTAATGGAGTATAATTTGTAAAAACACTGAATTGTTATGCCATATACCTGAAACTAATATAATATTGTAGATCGACTATACTTCGATTAAAAAAAATTACCACAGACCTATCAGAACAGCTGAAATAAAAAATACTGACAAACACACACACATATACAAAGTTCTAAATGAAAGACTGACTAAATGAACATTACAGTGCATTTTTTAAAACTACAGTGTGATGATGTATATTTTATATCAGAAATATAAGGATGACAACTTTAGATTATTTGTAAGTACAAATATTTACATCAATGAAGTCAAAGGAAAAAATCACAAGCTTATCTCTTTGTGTAAAAAGATTTTATGAAGCTGAAATATATTCATTACATTAAAGAAAAGCATTAACAAGGGTTAGAATTAGACTTTGATAACTTGGTAAAGGTCATTGTTAAAAAGCTGAGTAAATATAACATTCAATGGATAAACATTAGAGAGCCTCTTTCTAAGACTAACAACAGCATAAGGATCGTCTGCTATCATCACTATTGTTTAGCACAGAGCTGGAAATCCTAGATGATGCAGCATAAGTCAAGGAAATTAATGCAGCCTCTATTTTGGGAACAAAGAACTACAACTATAGTTTCACTAGTTATTATACTTATTAATATAGACAATTCAAGATAATCACCTGATCATTATACTTAAATAGAGGTTAGTTAACCTAAATATCATTCTTTATATGAGCAATTAACAATGAAAAAATTAAAATATCATTTACAATACAAGGAGAAACTACAATTAATCTTTGCAAAAGTATATTAACCTAAGGAAAATATGACTTGTATAAAAGGAAGTTTAAAACTCTATTAAATGATATAAGAATACTCACCAAATACAAAGATATTCTATGCTGATATATAAAATTATTTAACACTATAAAAATCTCAGTACTTCCTATATTTATTTATATGTAAGGCAATTTCAATCTAATCCTTAAGGATTTTTAGGAAACCTCACAAATATTATCAATTAAAATTAATTTTAATATTGCGCATGCATATTTGCCTCACTGTTTAGTTACTAAGTCATGTTCAACTCTTTTGTGACCCCATGGACTTCAGCTTGCCAGACTCCTTTGTCCACAGGGTTTTCCAAGCAAGAATACTGCAGTGGGTTGCAATTTCTTTCTTCAACTATGAAGAAGAAGAGCAAAAATAGTGAAAACTGACATTGCCATACACTAAGGCATATTAAAAGGCCATGGAAATTAATACACTGCTGTCTTGCAGTTATTGTAAAATAGAGTAGAGTAACAAAACTGATGGCCTAGAAACATACAATCTATGGCCTAGAAACAAACAAAAACAGGATGAGCTGTTCAATTAATTTTATCAGAAAAATAGTCTCATTACATGGAAAAAGAAACCCTAATCACAGGTCATACATAAAAGTTAACTTTAAATGGGTGAAATATCAAAATATGAAAAAAAAAACTTACAATGACAGAAAATAATTAAAAAAAAAAGAAAATAATATAAGAGAACAGTACTAGAACTCTGAGGCAGGAAAGCTTCTTAAAATGATTGTATACCATAAATATTAAAGATAAAAATATGTATTTATTGCATCATAACTATAGATATTACAATCAAAGGATATCATTGGAAAAAATAATGGATGGGAAAATATTAGAAGACTATATTACTAATCCCTAAAATTATAGGGGATTAGCAACTCTTCCAAATTCCCTGAGAAATATAGAAACTCACAGAATACACTATAATATATTATAATATATATTATACTATAGTATAATAATATAAAACACAATAACAGTTGCTGAAACGTTGCTATTCATCAGTAATGCCTGTGTTTTCTATTTAATTACTTAATAACATTAATAGAAAATTCACAGAAAGGGAAACCACAGTGACCAATACATATTTTGAAGAGATGCTCAAATACATTAGAAAATATATAAATGCAGTTAAAACTATTGATTTCTACTTTATACACATGAGTTTGGCAAAAAAAAAAAAATCACAAAGCAGGAAAATACTAAGTTCTGAGTATGAATGCAATGAGGACTCATATACTATAAGCAGACTATCAAGGTATAGCCATCCTAGAAACAACCTGGTCAAACTTCAAGGCAGTATATATGTATATCATCCAGCAATGCAATTGTTGGGAGTATCACATAATGAAATATGAAGAAAGCACTCAGATAATACAACATAATGATAACTAGAAACACAGGCTGCCAACCACACAGTTTGGATTTAAATGCTGCATTTTTCCAAATAACAGGTTTTGGACTTGGCCAAGATTTTTAATCTCTTGGTATCAATATTAAAATTCATGTGCCTCTGCTTAGTCGTGGCAGACTCTTTGCCACCTCATGAACCATAGCCTGCCAGGCACCTCTGTCCATGGAGACTTTCAGGCAAGAATGGAGTGGGCTGCCGTGCCTTCCTCCAGGGGATCTTCCCAACCCAGGGATCAAACCCAGGTCTCCCAGATTGCAGGCAGATTCTTTACAATCTGAGCCACAAGGGAAGCCCGAGAATACAGGAGTATGTAGCCTATCCCTTCTCCAGGTGATCTTCCCCACCCAGGAATTGAACTGGCATCTCCTGCATTGTAGGTGGATTCTTCACTAGCTGAGGTACCATTAAAATTGATAAATGGAAATATGGCAGTGGCTAAGATAATAATAACTATAATATTTGCCTGTTAGGGTTGTTACGGGTTTCAGCCACGACAGCTTCTCACGTCAGATCCTAGAATCCAGTTTGGATGGTAACCCACTATCCAATTCGAGGTCTCCATTTTATTTTTAAAATAATACACGTTTTATCATCCCTGACACAGCAAAGAGATATACTAAATACACTGGAGTGGGGACCTATGGGATACAAGATTGAGAATATAGGGGGAAAAATTAAGGAAAAAAGGGAAAGAGCGAAAACAAACCACAGTAACAAGAACTGTTTTGCATGGATGGATAACGACAATGTTTCATCAACCAAGATTATGGTCAACTCATACTTATAATCCTTTGTGTAACTGAAGTATTTCAATTAAAAAAAGAGGAGAAAATGAGGACTGCATATCTTTAAATGATCACAGTGGTGAATAATTGCACATATTCTCAAGGTTTTAAAAATGCATCATCTCTATATTATTTGAAATCAGTCAGTCAGTCAGTTCAGTCACTCAGTCGTGTCCGATTCTGCGACCCCATGGACTGTAGCCTGCCTGGCCTCCCTGTCGATTACCAGCTACCGGTGTCTATTCAAACTCATCTCCATTGAGTCGGTGATGCCATCCAACCATCTCGTCCTCTGCCATACTCTTTTCTTCCAACGTTCAATTTTTCCCAGCATCAGGGTCTTTTCCAATGAGTCAAGTCTTCATAATGTGTCCAAAGTATTGGAGTTTCAGCTTCAGCATCAGTCCTTCCAATGAATATTCAGGACTGATTTCCCCTAGGATAGACTGGTTGGATCTACTTGCAGTCCAAGAAACTCTCAAGAGTCTCCTCCAACACCACAGTTCAAGAACATCAATTCTTTCCAGTCTAACTCTCACATCCATACATGACAACTGGAAAAAACATAGCTTTGACCAGATGGACCTTTGTTGGCAAAGTAATGTCTCTGCTTTTTATTTATTTATTTATTTATTTATTTTTCATTTATTTTTATTACTTGGAGGCTAATTACTTTACAATATTGCTTTTTAATATGCTGTCTAGGTTGGTCATAATGTTTCTTCCAAGGAGTAAGTGTCTTTTAATTTCATGGCTGCACTCACCATCTGCAGTGATTTTTGAGACCCCAAAATAAAGTCTGTCACCATTTCCACTGTTTCCCCACCTATTTGCCATGAAGCAATGGGACCAGATGCCATGATCTAAGTTTCCTGAATGTTGAGTTTTAAGCCAACTTTTTACTCTCCTCTTTCACTTTCATCAAGAGGCTCTTTAGTTCTTTACTTTCTGCCATAAGGGTGGTGACATCTGCATATCTGCGGTTATTGATATTTATCTCAGCAATCTTGATTCCAGCTTGTGCTTCCTTCAGCCCAGCGTTTCTCATGATGTAGACATGGAACAACAGACTGGTTCCAAACAGGAAAAGGAGTACGTCAAGGCTGTATATCACCCTGTTTATCTAACTTATATGCAGAGTACATCATGAGAAACGCTGGGCTGGAGGAAGCATAAGCTGGAATCAAGATTGCTGGGAGATCAATAATCTAAGGCATGCAGATGGCACCACCCTTATGGCAGAAAGTGAAAAATAACTAAAGAGCCTCTTGATGAAATTGAAAGAGGGGAGTGAAAAAGTTGGTTTAAAGCTCAACATCCAGAAAACTAAGATCATGGCATCCAGTCCCATCACTTCATGGCAAATAGATGGGGAAACAGTGGAAACAGTGGCTGACTTTATTTTTCTAGGCTCCAAAATCACTGCAGACGGTGACTGCAGCCATGAAATTAAAAGACGCTTACTTCTTGTAAGGAAAGTTATGACCAATTTTGGACTGCGAGGAGATCCAACCAGTCCATCCTAAGGGAGATCAGTCCTGGGTGTTCACTGGAGGGACTGATGTTGAAGCTGAAACTCCAGTACTTTGGCTACCTTATGCTGAATGCTGACTCATTTGAAAAGACCCGGATGCTGGGAAAGATTGAGGGCAGTAGGAGAAGGGGATGACAGAGGATGAAATGGTTGGATGGCATCACTGACACAATGGACATGGGTTTGGGTGGGCTCTGGGAGTTGGTGATGGACAGGGAGGCCTGGCATACTGTGGTTCATGGGGTTGTAAAGAGTCAGACATGACTGAGTGACTGAACTGAACTGAGACAGCATATTAAAAAGCAGAGACATTACTTCGTCAACAAAGTTCCGTCTAGTCAAGGCTATGGTTTTTCCAGTGGTCATGTATGGATGTGAGAGTTGGACTATAAAGAAAGTTAGTGCAGAAGAATTAATGCTTTTGAATTCTGGTGTTGGAGAAGACTCTTGAGAGTCCCTTGGACTGCAAGGAGATCCAACCAGTCCATCGTAAAGGAGATCAGTCCTGGGTGTTCATTGGAAGGACTGATGCTGAAGCTGAAACTCCAGTACTTTGGCCACCTCACGCGAAGAGCTGACTCACTGGAAAAGACCCTGATGCTGGGAAAGCATGAGGGCAGGAGGGGAAGGGACAACAGAGGATGAGATGGTTGGATGGCATCACCGACTCAATGGACATGAGTTTGAGTAAACTCCGGCAGTTGCTGATGGACAGGGAGGCCTGGCGTGCTGCGGTTCATGGGGTTGCAAAGATTCGGACATGACTCAGGGACTGAACTGAACTGAACTGAACTCTGCATAGAAGTCAAATAAGCAGGGTGACAATATACAGCCTTGACATACTCCTTTCCCTATTTAGAACCAGTCTGTTGTTCCATGTCCAGTTTGAACTGTTGCTTCCTGATCTGCATACAGATTTTACAAGAGACAGGTCAGGTGGTCTGGTAGTCCCATTTCTTTCAGAATTTTCCACAGTTTGTTGTGATCCACACAGTCAAAGGTTTTGGCATAGTCAATAAAACAGAAATAGATTTTTTTTCTGGAACTCTCTTGCTCTTTCGATGATCCAGTGGATTTTAGCAATTTGATCCCTGGTTTTCTGCCTTTTCTAAATCCAGCTTGAACATCTGCAAGTTCATGTTTCATGTACTGTTGAAGCCTGGCTTGGAGAATTTTGAGCATTACTTTACCAGCGTTTGAGATTCGTGCAATTGTGTGGTAGTTTGAGCATTCTTTGACATTGCCTTTCTTTGGGATTGGAGTGATAACTGACCTTTTCCAGTCCTGTGGCCACTGCTGTGTTTTCCATATTTGCTGGCATGTTGAGTGCAGCACTTTCACAGCATCATCTTTTAGGATTTGAAATAGCTCAACTGGAAATCCATCACCCCCACTAACTTTGTTCATAGTGATGCTTCCTAAGGCCTACTTGAAAATTACTAAATCAGCATTAGGAATTATTTAAAGGACAGTTAATATGAGGAAGAAAATGTTGACTTACTATGATTTACTATGTTTAATGAAAGAGTACACAAGATGGTTTTCAATTTTCAGGATATACTTCAGATCTAAAAAAGGAAATAAAAGTCATTGAACATGTAAAGCAGTAATTTTAATGATATTTTTAAATGAAACATAATGCATGATATTCCAGCTCATAAGAAATTTACTTTTTGCTTCCAGGAATCTTGTGACTCATTTTGAAGGAATGAGGAGAGAGAAGAGAATTAGCATTTTCATCTTCCTTCCTTTGTGGTAAACTGCATGCTAGGCACTTCATATATATTATTTATCTCAGTTAATCCTATTATAAACTTTGTTAAATTATGGTTATTTGAGTTTTACAAATACCTCAGGGTAATTTGACAACTTGCCTAAGGTTATACGGCTAATACATTCAAGACATGGTTTAGAACACAGGCTAATTTGACTCTAAAACTTACACTTTTTAAATGTCAGTTCTCGTCTTTTTGCATATGCATTGGGGATTCTAATTAATGTTTTAAAATGAATTCATTATAGAACCCTGTTGTTGCTGCTCGAGGAATCTACATATGTGGGTTATGACCTAATTCATTTCCCATAAAACATCATAACATCCTATCAGAATCTGATGCAAGATTATATAATAAAACCTGCCATGTCTGTTCCCTGTGGGGAAGACAGATATTTAATAAAATCACTTCAGTACAAGCAGTGAGAATTTCAGAGGATTTTCTACTAGATCCTTTTGTCAACATTAAAGGACAGCTTCCCCAAACTACTAGCTCAAATTTTTGAGGTAGTAATAACCACTGCATCTGTTTTGAGGTAGTAATAACCACTGCATCTGGATACCATATTACATATGATGGTAGAAGTAAGAAATAATAATCCTTGTTAATGATTAAGATGTTAGAGTGAGAGATCCAAACATTAATCAATTGATCATACAGTTTAGCTGATCAGAAAATTTCAGTATAACTAAATTCAGCCTGAGTCAACTATTTTCTTGTACTTGACCTAGATACAAGATAGCACTAGAATTTTATGCATAATTTGCGACTTCAAAGATATATGATCAATCCTTTTGCTTTTAATTTATTGGTCTATAGATTAAACATTTTGCAATCTTGTTTACTCAGGTCCAATTTTCCCATTTGGAAAATTTAGTCAGTTCTTAACTGACTAAAAGAAAAAGTAAGCAGAGAGCATTTTATCACTTTAATGCAACACTTGCAATTTGATTTAACAATATGATAGATGAAAGGATGAGGTTATTATATCACAATGCATTTATCATCTTTTACAAATGCTCACCTAAACAAAATTAACACTGAACCATTTTCAGTGAAGTTTCTAAAATGACTCGCCTTGCCAAGATAGGTTTTTGGCTCATAAATAACATTGGTAGAAAAAGATAAAATCATTAAATGATATAAAAATGCAGTATCAGGAATCACTGGAGTGAGGACATTAAGCACACCGCTCAAAATGGTATCCTCAAGTGTGCAAATCATTTGTCAGTATGACAGTACCCAGCCTATCATCATAAGACACAGACGATTAACTTCTCAGATTATTTTGATATCTGGCAAAAATTACTGCACAAGAAAACTCAAAGATACTGACATCCATGTTAAATAATTCCATCATTAGAAAATGCACCGATTTCTCACTATATTTAAGAATTTCCACTAAGAATCTCCACTTGGAGAAGGAAATGGCAACCCACTCCAGTATTCTTGCCTGGAGAATCCCACAGACAAAGGAGCCTGGTGGGCTACAGTCCATGGGGTTGCAAAGACTGGGACATGACTGAGCGACTAACACACACACACATTTTAGTGATCAATGCAAAAAATTCTAATGTGCTTGATTAAGTTTATATATTTTCTTTCTTTCTAATAATCCATAAATGCTCATGTAAAAACTGCTCTTAATTTGATTATTTGGCTTTTTAAAAAATACCTCTTCCATGGTAGAAATGGTATTTTTCTACATCTTGCTCTTTCCCATAGAATGAGAGGACAATACCATATATGGAATAGGATATAGATATATACTCATTGAATAGATGAGTACTATCACCCTTCTTTCAATCAAACAATAAAACACAGCTTTTAGTATCTAGGTAATTTATCAAGGATTCAGCTTTAACCAATATCACTTAATTTTCTGATCAATTCCTGAATATCTTTAATATATTGATTTTGTATTCTATTGGGAGTTTTGAAAGTATCATCAATAGATGTTTACAACAGTAAATTGAAAGTCATGGACTTGATCCTTCAAATTTGCTCCAGTTTTAACTTGCATCACTTCATGGCAAATAGATGGAGAAACACTGGAAACAGTGACAGACTTTATTTTTGGGGGGCTCCAAAATCACTGCTGATGGTGGTCGCAGCCATGAAATTAAAAGACACTTAGTCCTTGGAAGGAAAGTTATGACCAACCTAGACAGCATATTAAAAAGCAGAGACATCAGCCATTAAAAAGAATTCCTTTGAATCAGTCCTAATGAGATGGGTGAAACTGGAGCCCATTATACAGAGTGAAGTAAGCCAGAAAGATAAAGAACATTACAGCATACTAACACATATATATGGAATTTAGAAAGATGGTAATGATAACCCTATATGCAAAACAGAAAAAGAGACACAGAAATACAGAACAGACTTTTGAACTCTGTGGGAGAAGGTGAGGGTGGGATGTTTCGAAAAAACAGCATGTATATTATTTATGGTGAAACAGATCACCAGCCCAGGTGGGATGCATGAGACAAGTGCTCCAGCCTGGTGCACTGGGAAGACCCAGAGGAATCGGGTGGAGAGGGAGGTGGGAGGGGGGATCGGGATGGGGAATACGTGTAAATCTATGGCTGATTCATATCAATGTATGACAAAACCCACTGAAATGTTGTGAAGTAATTAGCCTCCAACTAATAAAAAATAAAATAAAATAAAATAAAAAGCAGAGACATTACTTTGCCAACAAAGGTCCGTCTAGTCAAGGCTATGGTTTTTACAGTGGTCATGTATGGATGTGAGAGTTGGACTAGAAAGAAAGCTGAGCGTGGAAGAATTGATACTTTTGAACTGTGGTGTTGGAGGAGACTCTTGAGAGTCCCTTGGACTGTAAGGAGATCTAACTTGGGGGAAATCAGTCCTGAATATTCATTGGAAGGACTTATGCTGAAGCTGAAACTCCAATTCTTTGGCCACCTGATGCGAAGAGCTGACTCATTTGAAAAGACCCTGATGCTGGGAAAGATTGAAGGTGGGAGGAGATGGGGATGACAGAGGGTGAGATGATTGGATGGCATCACTGACTCAATGGACATGAGTTTGAGTAAACTCTGGCAGTCAGTGATGGACAGCGAGGCCTGGTGTGCTGCAGTCCATGGGGTCACAAAGGGTCAGACATGACTGAGCGACTGAACTGAACTGAAGTCTTTAATTTTGCAGAGTCGCTAACGTCAAATGTCCAAGATAAATTATGAGGAGCTGTTCTTCTCTCCAGTACTGAAGCTCCTGTACCTCTATGCTTTTAGATTAAGGATGCTGGGCCAGGGGCAACTTTAGGAAGATGCTCCTCTGCTGTCATGGGTCAGCTGACACATCTGTGAGGCCACTTATTTGTAGATGACCCGAGGACCTCATCATCTCTCTCTTCTATTGTGCCAAAAGTTTTCCAACTTGTCTCTGGTGAGTCTTCTATTTGTTCTTTACAATATCACTAGAATTATCTTTCTAAAATGTATTTGGATGGGCATCTAGGTTGCTTCCATGTCCTGGCTATTATAAACAGTGCTGTGATGAACACTGGGGTGCACGTGTCTCTTTCAGATCTCGTTTCCTCGGTGTGTATGCCCAGAAGTGGGATTGCTGGGTCATATGGCAGTTCTAATTCCAGGTTTTTAAGAAATCTCCATACTGTTCTCCATAGCGGCTGTACTAGTTTGCATTCGCACCAACCGTGTAAGAGGGTTCCCTTTTCTCCACACCCTCTCCAACATTTATTGCTTGTAGACTTTTGGATAGCAGCCATCCTGACTGGCATGTAATGGTACCTCATTGTGGTTTTGATTTGCATTTTTCTGATAATGAGTGATGTTGAGCATCTTTTCATGTGTTTGGTAGCCATCTGTATGTCTTCTTTGGCCTTGATACTTAATTATGAAGGTGGAATGTGGTATTATCAACTCATCTATCAAGAGTCATTATTTGACCTATTAAAAAATTCATAATCAAATAAAAAAAAATAAAATGTATTTGGAGAATTTTGGTTTTCTTTTCAAAATCTGTAAAGGCTTTCCATTTCTAGGGAATCAGTATCAAATTCCTTAGCTTGGCCTTGAGAGATGTCTACAGTAGAGTTCCAATACATCTTCCCAACAATACTTTACTACTCTCTTCAGTCTCATCTTCTATGTTGTGCTTAACCACTTTATTTACCAACACTTGGGAATTCCATGGCATTTCTGTTAATAGTCATTCATTTATGCAGTTTTTCCCAACCAGGAAAACTATTCATCTTTCCCTCCTTGATCATCTCTACCTATGTTTGTGAACTTTATGAGTATGTATTGAGTAACTCAAATGTCTTAGATGATATGATTAGGAGTGTAATTGTTGATTAACTGGAAATCTTTATTAAAGTAGACTCATAAGTACGTGATACTAGCCTAACTTAAATATTCTGTTTAATTTTAAAGTCTATATATCTATATTAACTTCAGAATATTTTGGTATAAGGCCAAGACTTCTTTTTGAATAGGCTTTTGATTAGTTTTACCACATAAACACCACCCAATAATGTACCTTCTTATTTGAAAAATACTGTGGAATTACCTGTAAATAATTTGAATGTAGAGTCCTTCAAAATGTTGGTGATTTCCCCCCATACTTTGTAGTTGTCATGCCCACACCTGATTAATAGCAGCTTTAAAATGTTTCACCTTTTTTGTTTTACTTTTCAAATCATTCAACATAATTTTCTTAGAAATAACTAACTTTTTTCACACCTTATTTGATATACTATATAGTAGTGTTAGTTGCTCAGTCGTTTCTGACTCTGTGACCTTATGGACTGTAGCCTGCCAGGCTCCTCTATCCATGGGATTCTCCAGGCAAGAATACTGGAGTAGTTTGCTACTCCCTTCTCTAGAAGACCTTCCTGACCCAGGGATCGAACCTGGGTCTCCTGTACTGCAGGCAGAATTTTTACCATCTGCGCTAAAGGATTCAGAAATAAAAATGTCATTCACAAACATGAGAATGTTATGGTTGATCTGGAGAGAATATATCCCACTAGGTGTAATGCCTTTGGCATTGCTGGTATGCTTATTCAGAAAATGAAGATAGTGCATCGTAAGTAAACAGTAGGTTGGTTAATTTTTATACTATTATGCCAGGAAATTATGACAGCCACTATGAATACAACAGTTGTATCAGTTACCTATTGCTGAAAAATAACTCAGCAACTTAGAGGCTTAAAAAAGCAATGATTGTATTTATGCATATTTGCATAATTTGAGCTGGTCACTGAGTTTGCCTGGGTCCCTCAGGCTGGTTGCAGTTATTGGGTAGTTAGACAGTGGCTGAATAGTCTTAGAGGGTCTCATTCACATTCTTATTTACATGTATGGAATTTATGCTGGCTGAGCTTCTCTCTTCATTAGTCTTTTATCCTCAAAGAAGCTATCCTAGGCTTTTTGACTTGGAGGGGTCAGAGCAGAGTTAAGATCAGATCATATAAACCCCCTTGAAGCTTAGGACTATAAATGCTGTAGTATTTTATAAGTTAAATTAAGTCTTAAGTCCAGACTAGACTAATAGTGTTAAAGAAACAGATTTCAACTCTTGAAGGAAAGAGGTACACTATCACTTGAAAAAGGAGTTTGCACAGGAGAAATGTGTAGCATGTTTTGCAGTCTTTCACAACAAGCAACAAAGCAAACAGAATCCTGCTTTTACAGAAATCAGTGAGATAAAAAGGCAAGCAACTGCTATAAAAAATAAAATTAAGAAGGGGCAACTATAGCGCACTGTAGGAATCTGTATCAGATATACCTCTCTAGACCAGTGGAAAAATAAGTAAATAGAAATGTAAGATGCATGCTGAGACTCCTTGAATGAGTAGGGATTATTAGATTTAAAATATTGGAGTGAAAAACTTTTGAGTAAAGAAACATCAGGGCATGCAGAAAGGCCTAGAAGCAAAAGAGTGTGGTGGAGAGAATAGAATATTCATTGTGAGGAGGATCGCAAAATGGAGGTAGGGAAAACATGGAGGGTGGCAGAATATGAATGTCAATGATAATTATGTTAGAGTTTAGTTCTGAGTATAATGAGAAGCTACTAACAGACCAGAAAAATCAAAGTGGCATTCAGATCAGCACTTGAGGAAAACCACTCAGGGTTTATTATGGAGCAGAGAGTGAGGTTTACGAATCAAGAGGCCAGGTAAGAAGACCCGTTAAGTCCTGAAGAGGGGCATAGGTTTACCTCTGGCCAGCAGCCTGTCACTGAGCAGGCGCTGTGTAACTGTTGGTCTAATTAAGCTACCAGCTTACTTTTATCACTGGGAATAGGAAAAACGGTAACATAGTATCAGGTTCCTGTATTTAGTTGACAAAGAGAAGTTAAGAGGAGATCCATATTAGAGAAATATGTCAAAGGAGACTGGACCATTTGAGTAATAATTGATCTCTCAATTTTGGGGGTGCTGGTAGCATTAAGATAATTTAGGGTTCAGATTATTAACATTAGGCTGATGACTTACATGACTATTTTTCATTAGCTCATTTGGAGGGTGGGAAATGCTTAACTCATTTGGGAAATTGAGACAAAAGGAAAAGGCCGAGGGTAAAGTGTGATTTTTATCCACTTTCATAAATCTCTTAATATTAGAAAGCATGCAGTCTTAAAAACAAAGAAACATGTTTCTTATTGTTCTTTTTTACAAAACAATTTTTATAATACCTTGATACAAACAATAGAGATCATTTTAAGTTTTAATGACTACCACTGGAGCTTCTAATAAGCATGTAGAACTTAAATGGTTCTTAGAGAAACAACTGCTATTTGATACATTTAAAAATTGAAAGAAGTAATTATAAAGGTAATTGAACTCAGTGAAACAGATGAAAACCAAAAAACAGATATAAAAAGTCCCTGCAACTTCTAATCCTCCTTACCTTTCTGTTACATACTTTAAGATCTAGTTTTCTAAGAAGCGAAACTAACTCCCCACACACAATGTCAATTTTCACATATTCTTGTACTTTATCCATGACACTCTCTCTCCCTGAAACCTCCATAAGGACTACTTGATGCTAACCACCATTCCAATTCTAACTCCAACAGCATTTCCTCGTAGAGTCCTATTCTGATTTCCCCAGGCTCTTAGCAGCTCCCTTGCTGTACCCATCCATAGCATTTTTATACACAACAGTAGTAACATTTATCACATTGTTTTATAACCATTTGCTTATTGTTTTTTTTCACTCAATGTGGCTTCCTCAACACTATTAAATTCTTTCTTGTAATTGACTTCTAATAAAAAATATTCAATTGCAAGTCAACCAAGATACACTAAACTTAGGTGTCCATGGTACTGATGATGGTGATTAGCTAATCAGTTCTTTGTTGAGTTAATACGTATTATTTTGATGGTAACAAAATGAATGCTAGAAGATTTTTTAAACAACTTAAACCCTTATTTTACCTAGGTGAGATCTTGTAATACACATTTCATTATAACTAATTGAAACTTTTTTGGATTTGAGAATGACAGTATCCAACTAAAGACAGGCTTTGTAAAAAGTATCAAGAGTAATGATGACCTTTAGGTTGAGTAAGTTGGCTTTTGTCTTTCATAGGCAGGTATATATCTGAAAGGAACTGAAGATTTGTGCAATGTCTCACTGAATAATCACAGCTCATGTAAGTGGCTGTAATGTTATTGTATAAAGACTCTGATGGCTGCTGTAACAATTTACCAAAACCTACAGTTGCTTAGTACAACACCGATTTACTCTTTCTCAGTTCTAGAGGCCAGAACTTAAATCAGCATTACTGAGATGAAATAAAGGTGTTGGTAAGGTCATAATTTAGGGGTGAATAAAGAAAAATTGTCACAGAAGCAATATATTTCTTCCCCATATAATGATTCAAAGCATTATAGCAAAGGTCAACAACTTAATGGTTTCAATAGGAAGAAAGTAATACTGCTTAGAACAAAATATTTTTGTATTATTTACATGACATGTGCTCTCAAATTGGGTAAGATTTACATAAAACAACCTGAGGCATTGAACCTGGTATTCTTTACTTCTCACCAGCTTTTAAACCTTCACCTTGATCTCAGATTATGAAAACACATGCTTACGAAGGAATAGCCCAGCTACAGGGAGATAACCATTTTCTATAGATCCCAGCAGACAGAAATAAGCTTAGCCTGAAAGCAATGTTAATGAGAATTTCAGAATCATAAAAATAAAATGATACATTAGGGAGAAGTCTACACTTACGATTCCAAGAATGATAAGAGCCTAAGCCTCCCTACGCAGAGAAAGAGCTACCTTATTTCTAAAGAGCTCCATGGAATTGGACTCTAAAAGCATCATGAAAACCCTTTTCTATTATCACTTCCCCGTTTCCTTATATAAAGTCCAAATTCCTCTTATTATAAGTATAGGTCGGTTTCTATTTCTTATTGAGAAGTTATGTTCCACCAAAAGTAACTTTGGTTATTTTCAGAGATATTCTTTAATCTCTCACTCATTCCCCTGCTGACCCGCTCCACTGGTAAATAACCTCCATTTTTCAGAGACTCTAACTTTTTAAAAAAAAAAAAATTTCTGACATAATTTATATGATTGGGGGTTTACTTCACTTACTAGTTTAAAAAATCTGATCTGGGGTAAAAATCTACCCAAACATCCCCCTTAGATTATTTTTTAAAACTTAAGGGCTATGCATGTATTGGGGTTAGGAAGACAGATGTGGAGCTGGCCCTGTATATGGATACTACCTAAAAAGGGTAGAAAATTAAATAAAGTTCTATCATGTGAACAAAATTATTACCAAAAGGCAAAAACATGTAAAGCAGGGGGAAATATTGGAACATCTGATTATTGGTAGTATTTTGTGAAAGGATATAGGAATGGAGGTTTTTATCAGCCTTAAAATTTCAGGAAACTATGTTTATGAATATATTTGAAAGCAGTCTTTTCAGGATCCCCAAAATCTCATATAGGATTTCTGAAAATATTTTTTCATTACTTTAAAATGATCAATAATTTGGCACTACTATAGAAGACAAGAAAGTTAAATTAAAAAGTTATAGAGTCACATGTTTAATCAGATGCTCCAGAATATTTCTCATTATAATTGCTGAAGTGATCAATTATTGCTCTGCTCAAATCTAGAACAAAGGAAAGCATGCTGGAAATTCTCCTATTCAACTTTTTCTAATGTTTGCTTCTTTACCGAAACACCTCTAAAACAAAATGACAACACAGCATTCATATTCAAAGAAAGAGCTTAGCCAAAGTATAATTTTGGAGGGACAAAAGCACTATTGGTGTCATCTCTCTACACTCTTTTTTTTCATTCTTTTTTTTTTTAATTATTTTTTTATTAAAGGATAATTGTTTTACAGAATTTTGCTGTTTTTTGTCAAATCTCAGTATGAATCAACCATAGGCATACATATATGTCCTCCCTTTTGAACCTCCCTCCCGTCTCCCTCCCCACCCCACCCCTCTAGTTTAATACAGAGCTCCTGTTTGAGTTTCCTGAGCCAGACAGAAAATTCCCATTGTTTATCTATTTTACATCTGGTGATGTAAGTGTCCATGTTACTTTTCCCATACATCTCACCCTCTCCTCCCCTCTCCCCATGTCCATAAGTCTATTTCCTACTCTCTACACTTTTACTGTCATTGTTACCTCTTCCTAGTGCTTCTTATCCTCTTTATCCTGGACTGTTATAAAAATTTCCTTAGTTAACTATATGTAAAAAATATATATCAAATAAGTTAACCCACAGCAACAAGATTAACTATCACTAAGATACAAGTTTGTATGTGTATATGTGTATATAACATTCATGTAATTCTAAACAGCAACACCGCAACATCAGAATTGTTTATAAACTGAAGCTGAAATAGATTCTTTGTTAAAATAATGCAGCGGTTACTATCTTGAACTAATTTATCCTTCTTCAATCTGCTAATTGGTGAATCAACTCATATCTACTTTATCCACATCACATATACTAAAATAAGCATTACAAATTATTTCTTCTATGTAAAATTAATTCTAAAATTACCCTTGACACCATTATGTTGACTGTTACATACAAAATAATTTAGATGTTAACAAGATTGTTACAGTATTCTTCTGTATTTTAATTTTTCTAGTTCTGTTGATAATAATAGCTGACACTTAAACTTATAAGGGCTTGCCAGGTGGTGCTAGTGGTACAGAATTTGCCTGCCAATTCAGGAGACAAAAGAGATGTAGGCTCAATCCCTGGGTCAGGAAGATCTGCTGGGGTAAGAAATAGCACTCTATCCCAGTAGTCTTCCCTGGAAAATTCAATGGTCAGATGAGCCTGGTGGGTTATAGTCCATGGGATTGTAATGAGTTGGATATAACAAGCAGAATTAATTCATGCTTGAGTAGTCTACTCATTAATGTTCAAGAGTCTAAAATTATATACTTAGATGTACTCAGAACTCTAGAGAACTTCATCCTTTGTTTTAATGCACAAGAAAATATATATGAACTAATTTATTCAAGAACCATTCATAGGTCTTCTTGCCAACTAGGTCTTGTCAACATGAATTTTGTCAAGTACCATTTTGTAAATTCATTCTCATTTCTTTGTACCACTTTTTGTCAAATTGTTTTTACACAAGCTAATACTTTACTTAGTCTTTCTGAAGAGAATGTATGCTATTTATTGTATTTCCTAGTAAAAATTTAGAAAAAAAATCACATATCAGAATCAAAGTGTTTTGATTCAATATTCTGGAAGACATTCATTTAAAAACATCCACTTACCCTGGCTCTCTCATTTACTACCTGGAATCTTAGAAAAGGCACTTAGCTCATCTGTGCCTCAATGACCTCACTGGAAAGGAACTAATAAGAACAGTTCATTCATGAAGCTCTATGTTGAGAGTTAAATTAGTCAGTACATATAAAATGCTTAGAACATGCCTAACAAAAAGGAAGAATTATTTTAGTTGCTGCTACTATCATAGAAAAGCTGTGAACAACCTGATACTGAAACTGAAGTCACTTAGTCATATCCGACTCTTTGTGACCCTGTAGACTGTAGCCTGCCAGGTTCCTCCGTCCATGGGATTTTCCAGGCAAGAGTACTGGAGTGGTTTGCCATTTCCTTCTCCAGGGGATCTTCCTGACCCAGGGACTGAACCCAGATCTTGCACATTGCAGGCAGACACTTTACCATCTCAGCCAACAAGGAAGCCATGACCAACCTAGACAGCATATTAAAAAGCAGAGACATTATTTTGCCAACATAGGTCTGTCTAGTCAAAGCTATGGTTTTTCCAGTAGTCATGTATGGATGTGAGAGTTGGACCATAAAGAAAACTAAGTAATGAAGAATTGATGCTTTTGAGCTGTGGTGTTGGAGAAGACTCTTGAGAGTTCCTTGGATGGCAAGGAGATCAAACCAGTCAATCCTAAATGAAACCAGTCCTAAATATTCATTGGAAGAACTGATGCTGACGTTGAAGCTCCAATACTTTGGCCACCTGACGTGAAAAACTGATTCATTGAAGAAGACCCTGATGCTAGTAAAGATTGAGGGCAGAAGGAAAAGGAGGTGAGAGAGGATGAGATGGTTGGATGGCATCATTAACTCAATGGACATGAGTTTGAGCAAACTCCAGGAGATAGTGAAGGACAGAAAAGCCTGGTGTGCTGCAGTCTGTGAGGTCACAAAGAGTCAGACACAACTGAGTGACTCAACAACAACAATTAGAAATCTAATCATTGAAAAAATGGAATGGGAATTAAATCAGGTTTAAGATACGATATAGGCTGCAGTCCATGGGGTCGCTAAGAGTCGGACGTGACTGAGCGACTTCTTTTACTTTTCACTTTCATGCTTTGGAAAAGGAAATGGCAGCACATTCCAGTGTTCTTGCCTGGAGAATCCCAGGGACGGGGAGCCTGGCGGGCTGCTGTCTATGGGGTCGCACAGAGTCAGACACGACTGAAGCGACTTAGCAGCAGTAGCAGCAGCAAGATATGATAGCAGCCATATAAATTGAGTATAGAAAAGGATTCTAGCAGAAGAGAAACATGAGATTATTTCTTATAATAGAATTGCATTCTTCTCCCTTATAGGACATTAAAAACTTCAAATGAGCAATTGTTTTCATAGGAGTCATTGCTTTCTCCATAATTTCAATATAGTTTTTTCCTCTAGACAAGTTCATTCTGCTTATTAAAGGGACAGTCATCTCTATAAGAAATAAGGGATATGTTGTGGCTTGTTATTACACTGAATATATCAGCCCCTTGAAAGCGCTAATCATCGTTTTATATGACACTTAGACACAGGGAGATACAAGGATCTAAGAACACATTTCACCAGTAGGTAGTCTTTGCTTTGGGAGAAGCTTCATGAAGAGTAGAGTTCTGAATGCTTGTAGGGGTAGGCCAAGTAGTACCCTGAGAAACATGGAGAATAACTTTTAATCAGAGGCCTAGTGGGCCATGGTAGGAATGGGTGTGCAAAGAAAGCCTAGAAAAGAAAGTGGATAGAGAAGCAATAGACAGGAGAGGAGAATATAAATAAGCAAAGGCCAAAAAATAACATACAGAGAAACTTTAAGACATCTCAGAGTAGCAACAAACTAGGACTTAACATTTCTATGAAATGTAAGACAAGCTTCATACTTCAAAAAATAGGTAAAGATTAGAATTCTTTATTCCCCGCCTACAGATAAGTAATCTTTTGAAGTTATTTGTATACTCTAGAATGCTTTTAAAAATTGATTTATTAAATAGAAGACATGATCTTACTTTTAAAGAATAACTTAGGTTCAAATTGTTACTTACTGCCATAATGCCTTGATACCTACCTTAAAAATAAAGTTATTTAGAAACATTAACTGTATGCAAATATGATAAATAAAAAGAACTAATGAAAGCAAGAAAGCATCTTACAGGGATGCATTAGTATAAAGTTGAGGAAAAGAATAGGCACAGTATGATAATGTTGAGCATAGTAATCCTGATTGATCAGATGACATGCGGTGAACAAAAGGGATAAGTGGTCAGTAATGAGTGACAGTGCCTGAAAAGAAGACAGAGTTAAGCAGATGGTTACAACCCATGGCCAAGTACGATCAGCTCTAACAAATGGAGTACAGAAACAGAAGCTGAAAGTTGTAATGATTGCATGAATAGGTGGGTCAAAAGAGATTCACAGGACATTTAATACCTAAAGGCATTAACATTATGGGCATAATTGGAAAAAACGAGAGGCAGCATCCATTATAGGACTGTTCGAGGCAAGGACAAAAGAAACACTGAAAGGATAAAATGAAATTTCATTTTCACTGATGGTGCTTAATCAAAACTTTGGAAGCGGATAAACAACTGGAGAGGTTTACTTAACAATGCTTCTGTTCTCCAGTGGATTAATATGCCTCTTTAGTTCTCAATAGTAGACAAATGGATGCTGAAATAACTAAAGTAAATTACATGAATTTATTATGGCCAATGACAATTTCTTCTATTCTATGAAAATATGTCTCCTCCCATAAGTGGTTTGGTGCTATAATTGTAAATGCAATATGCAATGTGAGATTTATATTCACTGATTATTGTATATAAGTTGGCAATAAAATGATGCATGTTACAGAGGCTTGAGGGTCACTATTCTTTGCAATTGTTAGTTTAAAGTTTTGTTCAAATTTAGCTAAATAAAGTTCACAGAGTTAAGAGAAGACAATCCACTATATTGAAATAGAATATCTACACAGACTTTTCCTTTTTTCCATTTTTCAACTTATTTTCTTTTTTCATTTAGTCTTCCAAGTCCTCTTTCATTTTAGAACAGAGGTCAGGTTCTGGAACTTCTTAAGAGCAGATGCACTGCTCACTATATGCTGTATTTAAACTGGTTCTTGCTTGTCTTATAGATATTAAATACATATCTCCTTGTATATTGTTAAAACCCAACATACAGTCTCAGGCACTCTATTTCTTACCATAATGTATTTATGTATTTAGTATACAATTAGTTGCATCTAACATTGTGTGTGTTTACATATGCATGTATGTATGTGTGTGTGTGTATATATGTACGTATGTATATATATATATGTATATATATGTGTATGTATATGTGTGTGTTTGTGTGTGTGTATATATATATATATGTCTCCTGGAGGAGGGTATAGCAACCCACTCCAGTATTCTTGCCTGGAGAATCCCATAGACAGAGGAGCCTGGAGGGCTACACTCCATGGGGTCGCAAAGAGTCGGACACAACTGAAGTGACCGAGTGTGTGTGTGTATATATTGACAGATGAATGTTTATGGAAGGTCTGACATTACTCTTGATCCTGCCCACCTCTGTTCTCTATTCTGTCAGGAAAGTTTTAATCACCAGCCATTATTATTTGAATAATGAATGGGGATAGAAACAGTGACAACCCACAAAGTATCAGGCAAGATAAAACAGCTCTTCAAAGGTCATCTCATTTGATTCTCACAACCACCTTGGAAGATGAATATGGTATTCACCTTCCTTTTCAGATGTGGATAATATACTATTTAATACTTAATCATGGAGAGTGAAATAGCTTTCCTTCAGTGAGGAAGCCAGTAAGAAGCACTACCGAAATTCATTTACTGGGCAGCATCCTTCCTGACAGATTTTGATCAAAAGATAAGCACTCAGCCAAGAGAAACCAAGGTAGTGTGGATAGTAGATTTTTTTTTTTTCCAAATAAAGGAAGATTATTTTAGACTTGGAAACAGAAAGTATGTAGGGGAAATAATTATGTCTTTAAATTTCTCCTGTTCTTTTATATGCAAAGGAATTTCTCCCGAGGACAAGGCCACAGCCTCCAAACGTAAAGTTCACACCAAGAGTTTTGGATTATTATAAAAATGTTCTAATGACCTAGTTGCACACACTTCAACTTTCTTAGAAAGTAGGAGCCTCCTTATCACCAGAAGTTTAAAACAAATGCTGATGATTATATGTGTCATGTTATTAAACAGATTCCAGCTTTTGGAGGGAGATGAATCTAGATAACCTCTAAATTCCCCTTTCAGCTTCCTCTAGACTTTAGAAATGATGTTAAATAACAATTTAAAAATGAAAAGATAATTTAGCATGTTTTCATTTTGCTCCCAAGATTATATGGTTATTTTTAAAACATGTACACTTTTTCAATTATCCTTTGATTGCATGATTCTATTTGTTATTTGGCGAGTGAAAGGGGCTACAGTGTGGAGTGTTTCAAATCCTATAACATCTGATTGTCTACTTATAAGAAGTAATATGGATATATATGAACTTCAGTCAAGAGTTATGTGTTAATTATATGTTAATATATGACACTTTTTAATTATCCATAGGTAATCGAACCTAAAACCTAAGAGAGAGAAAAATAGTTTTCAACCTCTGTGAAATGAAATCTGTACATCTCTCTCTCTCTCTCTCTATATATATATATATATATATGTACACACATATATATACATATACATGTATTTATGCATATATATGTCATGTATGATGACTTTTACTTTGCTTAATATAAAACAGTAGAGAGGTACTGTTTATTTAAATCCAAATGAGCTTCTAAGAAAATCTAATTACTACTCATAATCTTACATTATTCTATACATGGATTCTGAACTTTGGAAAGAAGAGCCTATGTACTGTTAGCTTTTGACTAAAAGTTTGGTGGCCGGCACATAAGGTAGTACTCAATGGATCACTGATGAATAAATTTAAAGCTGCTTAAAAGTAATTAGCTTTCCTGGAATTCACAAAGAAATGAACCCAACATCAGGCAATGCTCATTTTATAGGTATTTCATGCTGTGGCTATCAACTCTGGCTATATACCTAGTTACCTGATAAAGATTTCGGTAAAGTGCCAATGATGAAAAGTCCACTACTACACTCTGAAACAGGAGCTACAACATAGCGATGAAAGCATCTATATTTTTAAATGCTTCCTCAATGATTCTTACAATCTTGCAATTTGGGAATCAGTTTTATTGACAACCATTTATTCCTGGACAAGGAGCAAGACATGCTCTAAATGCAATCAAAAATTGCATTTAGAGTATGTGCATACTTAAAACAGAAAAGGAAAATGCTTCAGTTTATGTCTATGACATTACAGAACCATTCTATATTACAAATGTCTCCGTTTAGACTAGTAATAACATATAATTAAAATAGGTGAGTCCACCATAAGTTTTTAGATCACACTGCTATTTTTCTAACTCATAAATTATAAAGAGCATAGAAAATAAATTTATAGGGGGCTTAGTCAAAGTAAAAGGGCTTCCCTGGTGGCTGGTGGTAAAGACCTGGGTTCAATGATCCATAGGTGGTAAAGACCTGGGTTCGATGATCCGTGGGTGGGGTAGAATCCCCAGAGAAGGAAATGGCAACCCACTCCAGTATTCTTGCCTGGGAAATTCTATGAACAGAATATTCTGGTGGGCTATAGTCCATGGAGTTGCAAACAGTTGGACACGACTTAGCAACTAAACAACAAACAACAAGTGAAAAGGAAGTCCCTCATATCTATCTTTAAACCAAATACATCCTCTTCCTTCCCCAACTCCCAATAAAATAGTGAAGAAAAATAAACACTTTCTAGGTTCAGTTGAGTGCAGTTGCTCAGTCATGTCTGACTCTTTGCGACCATATGAACCCGCAGCATGCCAGGCCTCCCTGTCCATCACCAATTCCCAGAGATCACCCAAACTCATGCCCATTGAATCAGTGATACCATCTAACCATTTAATCTTCTGTCATCCCCTTTCCCTCCTCCCTTCAATCTTTCCCAACATCAGGGTCTTTTCCAATGAGTCAGTTCTTCACATCAGGTGGCCAAAGTATTGCAGTTTCAGCTTCAACATCAGTCCTTCCAATGAACAACCAGGACTGATCTCCTTTAGGACGGACTGGTTGGATCTCCTTGCAGTCCAAGTGACTCTCAAGAGTATTCTCCAACACCGTCGTTCAAAAGCATCAATTCTTTGGTGCTCAGCTTCCTTTATAGTCCAACTCTCACATCCATATATGACTACTGGAAAAACCATAGTTTTGACTAGACAGACCTTTGTTAGCAAAGTAATGCCTCTGCTTTTTAATATGCTGTCTAGTTTGGTCATAACTTTCCTTCCAAGGAGTAACCATCTTTTAATTTCATGGCTGCAGTCACAATCTACAGTAATTTTGGAGCCTCCCCCACCTCACAAAATAAACTCAGCCACTATTTCCCCATCTATTTGCCATGAACTGATGGGACTCGATGCCATGATCTTGGTTTTCTGAACGTTGAGTTTTAAGCCAGCTTTTTCATTCCCGTCTTTCATTTTCATCAAGAGGCTCCTTAGTTCTTCTTCAGTTTCTGCCATAAGGGTTGTGTCATCTGCATATCTGAGGTTATTGATATTTCTTCCAGCAATCTTGATTCCAGCTTGTGCTTCATCCAGCCCGGCATTTCTCATGATGTACTCTGCATATAAGTTAAAATAAGCAGGGTGACAATATACAGCCTTGACATACTCCTTTCTCTGTTTGGAACCAGTCTGTTGTTCCATGTCCAATTTGAACTGTTGCTTCCTGACCTGCATACAGATTTCTTAAGAGGCAGGTCAGGCGGTCTAGTATTCCCATCTCTTTAAGAATTTTGCACAGTTTGTTGTGATCCACAGAGTCAAAGGCTTTGGCATAGTCAATAAAGCAGAAATAGATGTTTTTCTGGAAGTCTCTTGCTTTTTTGATTATCCAAGAGATAAGCAAATCTAAAGATGTTAAACTTTTTCTCTTCCCAGAGTAGTGAGTGCAAACAGTTAGTTCACAAGTCCAAGACTTGTAAGTTATTAATTTAATAATTATTCAATTATTTTTAATTTAGTAAATTATTTGTTACTAAAGTTAGAATTTTTGAAGTACTAATCCTAATAGAGTTCCTTTACAGGATGATGTTTTTAATAACCAACAGTTGCATATAAAGCATTGCTTTAAATGACACAATATGTTTCTTTCAAGTTCTGCAAAGTTTTGTACTAATTTCCAGAACTTTTGTACTTGTTTACCAGAGCCCATTACCCACATGCTATATTTATTTAGTCATATTTTATGGTACATATTTATAACTCTTTTATATCTCCAACTACAAATTTCATCAAGTTTACAGCATTTTAATATTAAATTTTGCTCTTCTATGTCCTAAAAATTTTCTTTAAAGTTTTTCTTTCAAAAAAAGAAAACTTTTTTCTAAAATTGCAAAATATAATAACTTTAAGTAGTATAAGTGAACATTGAGAATTTATAAAGCTAAGATAGTCTAATATTGTGAAACATTACTTTCTGGGGTCACATTTTATCTTTTTAAAAATGAAACAAAACATGTTTCAGCACAAATTATGACTATATAGAACCATTTATTTTGAAATTACATATTTAGAAATTTTACACAAACTTTTACTATGATGCTTCGACTGTGTGGATCACAATAAACTGTGGAAAATTCTGAAAGAGATGGGAATACCAGACCACCTGACCTGCCTCTTGAGAAACCTGTAAGCAGATCAGGAAGCAACAGTTAGAACTGGACATGGAACAACAGACTGGTTCCAAATAGGAAAAGGAGTACATCAAGGCTGTATATTGTCACCTTGCTTATTTAACTTATATGCAGGGTACAGCATGAGAAACGCTGGGCTGGAGGAAGCACAAGCTGGAATCAAGATTGCCGGGAGAAATATCAATAACCTCAGATACGCAGATGACACCACCCTTATTGCAGAGAGCGAAGAGGAACTAAAAAGCCTCTTGATGAAAGTGAAAGAGGAGACTGAAAAAGTTGGCTTAAAGCTTAACATTCAGAAACCTAAGATCATGGCATCTGGTCCCATCACCTCATGGGAAATAGATGGGGAGACAGTGGAAACAGTGTCAGACTTTATTTTTTTTGGCTCCAAAATCACTGCAGATGGTGACTTCAGCCATGAAATTAAAAGATGCTTACTCCTTGGATGGGAAGTTATGACCAACCTAGACAGCATATTAAAAAGCAGAGACATTACTTTGCCAACAAAGGTCTGTCTGATCAAGGCTATGGTTTTTCCAGTGGTCATGTATGGATGTAAGATTGGGCTGTGAAGAAAGCTGAGTGCTGAAAAATTGATGCTTTCGAACTGTGGTGTTGGAGAAGACTCTTGTGAGTCCCTTGGACTGCAAGGAGATCCAACCAGTCCATCCTAAAGGAGATCAGTCCTGGGTGTTCATTGGAAGGACTGATGCTGAAGCTGAAACTCCAGTACTTTGGCCACCTCATGCGAAGAGTTGACTCATTGGAAAAGACCCTGATACTGGGAAGGCCTGGGGGCAGGAGGAGAAGGGGACAACAGAGGATGAGATGGCTGGATGGCATCACCGACTCGGTGGGCATGAGTTTGAGGAAACTCTGGGAGTTGGTGATGGACAGGGAGGCCTGGCATGCTGTGATTCATGGAGTCGCAAGAGTTGGACATGACTGAGTGACTGAATTGAACTGAAAGTAACATGCAAGTATTTAATTTATATAAAAAGGTTAATTGCGTCATTCATGTTCTGTTTCATCCTTTCCTTTACTTACTAAAAGATGCCAACTGAACTAGGTGAGCCTTTCCTGTCCTAAGTACTGGGAAAACAAAGATGAATTATATATTGGCCTGCTCGTGGTGAGTTTCTAATTTAGTAGGGAAGTAATATGTATAGAAAACATTTCCATTAAGATTTTATGTTAAAAAAAAAAAGCTATAGTGACTTAGAGAAACCAGGGAGGGCATCAGAGAGCATATGAAAGCTTTGATTGTGCCTTAAATAGAAAGCAGGTGTTTGTAAGCAGACAGGAGAAAGCAGTGCTCCTGGGAGGAGATAGCACATGTAAAGTCAAAAAGGAATGAAATACCAGAGCATGTTTGGGAAACTGGAAGGGTACCCCCCCACCCTGCCCTTCCCCCTCCCGGGGGTTCAAGATTCATGGAAGCAAAGTAAGAAAACAGGGCACAAAAAATGTTAGTAAATGTCAGACATGAAATGCTGGTCTCATTCCACATGTCAAGAAATCTGCCTTCTTTTTCCTGAAGTCACTGGTTAGTCATCTGCAATTAAGCAAATCCACTTCACAGTAGACTTACCTTTTAGAAACCCACAATATTGGTACGTGGTTTCTATATAGCGGAGTAGGGGGAAGTAGGACCAGATCTAGGTTTGATGTTACTGAAATTATCCTCATGAGAATGAACAGAATAGGAAAGAAAGAATGAAGACAAGATGTTTTTGAAGTTAAAATTTACTAGAACTTGAAAAAAACCACTGGATATGTTAGGTAAGAAAATGAAGCTATAGCAATAGTTCTAAATTTTCTTATTCATGGCTATGCAGAGCTAGAAACTAATTAACTAAGGCAGAGACAAAAGTAAATTCTGTAAGGGAAAATTAATGATCCAAGTTGTAGGTGCACAGGTTTAAATATAGTGTGGAACATCCAGATAGCATTATCTACTATGTTGCTTGCTATCTTTATATCCTGGTTACAGCAGAGAGTTACAGTAGGATACAGGGACTCTGAAGTCATTAGTTCATGTAAAGATGTTGAGTGAGAGAAAGGAGATAGAAAAAGTAGGTCAGTTTGAGGATAATATAGACTAGAAACACAGGAAACACCTGCAAGATCCAACTGGGACATGTTATTACATTCTGAGAATGTAAAATTTTATCAGACTTTCATATGATATAGTTATAAGCAACATTACAGAAGTTCCTTTTGTAATTAAACACAAAATATTAGCTCAATTAAAACACTATTTGATAAAGTATGTTTGTAGTAGTTTAAAATACTATTTTATGTATTCAGTTTTGGATAAACAGCAACCAACTTGTCATTTATATCTTTTTTCTTTTTGCTCTGTAATAACAATAATCTGTACTTGATTTAATGATTTATAACTATTTGTGTCCACTGTAGGAGAGTAGGTACAAATTTTAATGTATCCCTAAGATAGGAAACATTAACAAACAGGGTATGTAATTTCTTGTATGAAAGCAAAAAATTCATTTAAAAATAATAATTTATCTAAAGTGCTATAATCAACCACTACATCAATCTCCACACATTTGGAATTGTTTACTTGGAGACACTTTGTATTATTAACATTTTCCCCACTGTAACTGCACATACACAACAAAGAGAATCAGAAGTTGTCAATCATTAACTTAAATATAGCTCTAGGCTGTCAAGTCTCTGGTTCCCTGGAGAAACAACCACAAAACCTATTTAATAGGGGCCTTTGCTGTTGAGAAACAACTGTGTTGTCTTATAATTTATCACAGATATATACTGCATCTGGTAGTGTAATAAAAAAGTAAACCACTTACTTGAACAGGAACAGAAATCGTGCACAGCTAAAATGCAACCCAAATAAGTTACTTTATCTACAAGTTATTTCATCTTTTTTTTTAATTTGCAGAACTGCAAATCTCTTTGGCATTGTCTGCTTCCCCATATTGGTTTAACAAACATGCCCTGAATTTCTATCAATATAAGCTGTTTGAGGAGGAATAGGAAAAAGAAAATATTCCTTTATAACCAGAAATAAGTAGAAAAGCAAGAACACAAAATTAAGCCACTATCTTGAGTAAATATAAAAGTGAAACAGATGCTTATTAATTAAGTGTGGGAAAGTGATGACAAGGCTCCACGGAACAACGCACCAGCTATGAAGAATGTAGACAGCTTTTATCTTACCAGACCATTTATTTATTATGCAACAGACACCTCATGCACTAGAAAAGGTGCCAAAACAAAACAATATGAAGAGCTCAGATTCAGCTTTCCAAACCCTGAACCCTACTTGATTTTACCTACTTGGCTAAGGGATAATCTCACTTTCATGTTTAAAAGTTTTAAGGATGCTCCATCTCATGGTATTTTCTTCCACTAAAAGCTATATGACGAAATTATTACCTATGACATTCTGTTGTATCAATATACCAAGAAGAGAGGCTTTAAGTATGAAGTCTACTTTTACAGAGTCCATAATAATAACAAATATTGGGGAAAAAGTAAAAGATCTAAACAGAGAAAACTATGAACACAGACTCAATTATGAGCTGTTTTTAACCAATTTACATAAAATTTAAATTTATGTAAAATAAAATTTAAAAGGCTTCTTGTGAGACACTGTGATGATCAATGAATTCCATTTTCAGTTTCCACTTCTGCACAGATTAGTGGCAATCGAATTTCTTCATTTGTGCAATTTGATAATGAGCCATTAAAGTAGTCTAATCAATTGAATCTGTTTCCCTTGTGCCCCTGCCTTCTCTCAGAGAAATGAACTCAGTGACATTGACAGTTGATCCTTAGTTTTTGTTGTTGTTGTTGTTATTTAAGTTATGAGAATGTTTCTATTTTTTACATATGTGATTTTATTTGAATTTAATTTTGCAGTAGTATACAGACTACCTGATATTGTATCTCTCAATTATTTTACTTATTTAGAAGACAACAATAAAACAAAAATCCTTCAAAAAGCAATGAACAGCAACAAAAGATGCAGAAATGTAATTAGGAACTAAATGAAAAAGAATGTTTTCTACTTAAGTGATAAAAATATCAATAAAGTATGATCTGCAAATTTGTTCCTTTCCAATTAAATAATATTAAAGATCAGAAATGTGGAGTTAAGTCTGGAGCTTCTGCTTTCTTTAGGATGAATAGAGTACAATTTCCCTGGAGAGCAATGCCACCATCAGTATCAAGAATCAACCTGCCATTCAAATCCTCAGTCAGTAAATGTGTACTAAAAAAAATCACCAAAAGTGATTCTATGCAAAACCTAGAGTATAGAATAAGGAACAGTCAATGTCTAAAAAGCAACACAAATTTCCAACGAGTTACCAATTTGGATGATTTTCACATCAGCCATTAGATATAGTTGTGATACTATGGGATGCCCTTTATAACTTACAGTGGCTCTGTGGGTAAAAACCTGCCTGCAATGCAGGAGACATGGGAACTGTGGCTTCTGCTCCTGGGCTGGGAAGATCCCCTGGAGGAGGGCATGGCAACCCACTCCAGGATTCTTGCCTGGAGAATCCCCGTGACAGAGGAGCCTGGCTGTCTACAGTCTATAGGTCTCAAAGAGTCGGACACAAATGAAGTCAGTGAGCATAGCATAAGGAAGTAATACCCATTGGTAAAGCCCATCTACATGGATTGCTTCCCAAAGATACATGGAGAAGAGGGAAAACTAGTTGAACACCTCAGATAAAAGTGAGAAGAAACAGAAGATAAAAAACAATATGGATGAGACATCTTGGTAGGAAGACAGAATATCTGGAAACAAACTATTGATAATCTGTAAATTAATAATTAAGGTAGCATCTTATAGACACTACATCAACCAGTTGGAAGACAAAATCAATCCTGTCCAACTCTTGGGGAAAGAGAACAAAATGCCAAGGATGGTTTACTGTATTTTTTCATTCATTTTCAAAATCTAAGAGACATCAATGGAGCTACTCATGTAGTGATAAGGTGATATTTAGACACTCTGAATCTTAACAAGTAATCTAAAGTTATGCACATATGTGCATATATTTGCAATATATATATATATATATGTAGCTTTCGAATTGGTGTTGTGACACATTTTTCCAGATTTACAAGTTCTGAGGAAATGTTAAACAAAGCAGATGATTCCATAAAACTGATCTCTATGCCTGACAAGAAGAGTACCATAGCAAAATTTCATGATATAATTTATGGAAAGACACAGAAAATGATTTATATTTACTTTATGAACAAAATTGTCTTTATACTTAATATACCTAAGCAAAAGGGTAGAACAATAAAAGTAAAAGCAGGAAAAAGCTGATGCCTTGGGGTAAGTAAATTTTTTTTTTCATTTTTATTATAATGTTGTCTGTGGAAGAATAGAGGCTCATAGTAACAGAAATAACACCCTTTGATTAAATGCCTAAAAAGTGCTTCAAAGGCAAAACCCTAAACTTTCTCCAAAAGAAAAATAATGCATCTTCAAGGGTAAATGCATCTGAGGACAAATCTATAATGATGAAAAATTTCATGCATGACAGACTAAACCTGTCTTTCAAAGATGATTTTTTAAATTCAAAACATGCAGCTGGTCATGTATAGCTGACCTGGGCCTGAATTTCTTAAGCAGAGGATCCTGTACGAAGCAGTGATGTATCACATGGACAAATGTCAAAAATGTCAATAAATACGCTGAAAGGAAAAACTCCATCAGATCTCCAGTTGCTCCTTCTCTGCTGATAGAGTTGATGCAAAACATAACACAGCAATTTATTAAAGATGTAGCAGGCCACCTCTGGCATGTACTTTTACATCTTAGCATAAAATTTAAGAAGTAGATGTTGCTAAGCAAGATTAAATATGATTTAAAGGACACTAGCCAGTGAAATGAACTTTTTCTATTCAATCTAGCAACCAATGTGCAATCTGTGCCTGGTATTGTTCTCTCAGTAATAACTTCAGAGGTTTTTGACAGCCCTAACACTCACTCAATATGGCCATAAGCAATTGATAAGTAACCTTTGTAGAGTAAAATAAGAGTAACTTGTCTGCACAGACAAATGCAACAGTAGGCTGGAGAAAGAGACTATGAAAGAATAGAACACATGGAAATTGATATCAAGGTATCTCAATTTATCAGTTGGTAGCCGCTGAGCATATAAGTGTGGCCAAAGTCTAATATGAGAAGTGAATGATGATAAAAAATGACTATCAGACCAAAAAAAAAGCAAAATATATATTGATACAGTCCATATAAACAGATCAGTACTGAGATAATAATAAAAATAAAATTTAAACTGATCATGCTATTTATTTTTATAGAGTGTCTGAGTCCTCCAGAATTTTACTACTCATAATAATAAAAATAACTTCCTTCAGCTTAAACACTTCAAATCTTTAATCAAAGACAATAATTAGACATATCAGTATCCATTATTGCATGAAAAATAAGTATTTGTAATCCCTTAATCCTCTGGATTTGCACTGTAATTTTTCTCCTATAATCTGGGTCACCGCTGATAACCTCTGTTCAAAGCATTTTACAATCTTGTTCTTGTCAAGAGGCAGACAGCATTTTCACAGCTGAATTTGCCAGAGTCTTGTGAGGCTTCACCCACAGGATCAACAAGAATACTTTTGTAACCTCCACTTCCTTTCCCACATGACTTGAGTGATTGCACGTCTGAGGATATTAAGCATGCCGGCAGATGTGTATGACAGAGCTGTTTATCTCAGATAGCTCTCTCAGGAATGCAGTGAAGTTATTATTAAAATTTTTCACAAAGTGTAAGCTCAACCACCATTTTATAACAGTGCCTTTTATATTGTTGTTTTGGCTTTTAAAAATCTATTAAATGTATAAAAAAGAAAGACATGTTAAAGCTACATGAGTTTTCAAGTTGAGATACACTTTTGGTGCCACAGGTAAATTCTTTATATTATGCAGTATGCTACTGTACATTTTTTAAAAAAATGAAACAGATTTATTTTCATTTGGATTTCTGTATTGTACTCACTAGATGGCACTATCAAAGTACTTCTAAATCCATAAGCTTCTCAACAATACATTCTGATATTAAAAAATAGAATTTAGGTTTCTATGTACTTAAAAAGTACACAACGCTAAAATTGTCTCTTGAAAGTAGACTTTAAAAATGTCATAGAAACCAACCAAGATGTCCCAAATTAGCTTCTGAAACTGCAAACCCTGAGTCTAGAGTATGGTGTCTTTTAAAATAGTCACTCTTTTGCTCTTCAGCTTTTAAAGCCAATCTTCTAAATAATTTCAAATACACCTTCCATGGGCAAAGCTATATGTGTACATCTTATACGGTTAACACCACCAGCAGAAAGGGGAGATTCAAACTAGTGCTGCTGACACTAACAGTTTCTTTCCTAACAGGTTAAGGTAGCTTAGTGAGAGGTGAGTGTGAATAGAGAGCCTTAGGGAGATGGAAGCAATGCTTTGGAAAATATTTAATTTATTTTTGAGGCTTCAATTGAGTAATCTGGGATAAAACAGAGTTGAGTGTCTACTGACTTCAAATTTAATCTCCACCACTTATAAAAGTTGAACAATATATATAATCTCTTATAACTTCATTTTGTCTTTGTTAAAATACATATAGTCAAAATTTTATCCTCAAGTGTTTTAACTTGAAATTTTATTCATATACTTTGCTTCTATTTCTAACTTATATGATTTTTATATTTAAGTAGTTAATGGACAGTGAGGCCTGGCATGCTGCGGTCCATGGGGTTGCAAGGAGTCAGACACGACTGAGCAACTGAACTGAACTGAACTGAAGTAGTTGATTACACTGCTAAAGTTTAGAAAACTATGAAAAGTCCCATCTACAAATATCAATGACACCCTGCTACCTCTCTTTCATTTATTATTAGTTATTACTGGAAAATTGGCTTCCATTTAGGGAAATTGGCTCTAGGCGTGGTTCTCTATTAACACTTTGCTCCCTAACATAAGGCCTGACTATATAAAATCCTTCAGTTCCACTGTACAATGTAGCTTTTATAAAGAATCACAAGTCAGAGGTAGCTACCTAAATGCAACATTTCTGTACACCAAGATTTCCTTCATTATCCTTTTCCAATTAGCCTCTTTGCCAACATTACCTAAGACCTTAAATTGAGACTTTTGATGTTTGTGCAAGACAAGTAGATATTCTTACACTGAACATGCAAGCTCCCTCATCAAAGGGCTTCCCCTAGGAGGGCTCCCGTTTGGTTATTGAACCCAGGATTGTCTGTGAGAGTTTTAGCTTTGGGCCACAGAGAGAAATGTTAGCCTCTCAGTCGTCTGACTCTCTGCAACCCCATAGGCTGTAGCCTGCCAGGTTCCTCTGTCCATGGGGTTTTCCAAGCAAGAATCCTGGAGTGGTAAGCCATTCTCTTCTCCAGGGGATCTTTCCAACCCAGAGATCTAACCCAGGTCTTAGGAAGATTCTTTAACATCTGAACCACTAGGGAAGTCGTTGGGCCACAGGGAAATGGTCAAGTTTGGGATGCGATATTTTGGACACGCAGGTGGAATGTTGCATTGTACAATGTGGGAAGAAGTGATTCCAGGCTCTTAGGTTAAATCATCTTCTCTCCTTTCCCCATTTGGTTTATTGTCTCTAAACTTAATAATTTTTTCTTCCTCAAAAATTTAGTATATATCTGTGTTAAAGGTTTAGATAGAAACCATGCATGCACCATAAATAATAATTACTTCTTAAAACATCCCTTATGCATAAAATGTTTATATTTTAATCTCTCCTTTTTTGTTCCAAAACTTTTATCAGACATTTGTCAATATCATATAAGTAAATAAAATGTAATTTGTGTGTCCATTAATGTAGTGAATAAGGTCAATCAATAAAACTACACAAATGATATTTCTAGAAATCTGTACACTATAGATACTATACTGTGGAAAATTCTTAAAGAGATGGGAATACTAGACCACCTTAACTGTCTCCTGAGAAACTTGTATGCAGGTCAAGAAGCAGCACTTAAAACTGGTAATGGAGAAAAGACTGGTTCAAAATTGGGAAAGGAGTATATCAACACTGTATATTGTTACCCTGCTTATTTAACTTCTATGCAGATTACATCATACGAAATGCTGGGCTGCATGAATCACAAGTTGGAATGAAGATTTGCTGGAGAAATATCAAAAACCTCAGATAGGCAGATAATACCACTCTAATGGCAGAAAGTAAAAAGGAACTAAAGAGCCTCTTGATGAGGGTGAAAGAGGACAGTGAAAAAGCTGGTTTAAAATTTGACATTCAAAAATGAAGATCATGGCATCCAATCTCATCACTTCATGGCAAGTAGATGGGGAAAAAAGTAGAAACAGTGACAGATTTCATCTTCTTGGTCTCCAAAATCACTGCAGATGGTGACAGCAGCCATGAAACTAGAAGATCCTTGCTCTCTGAAAGAAAAGTTATGACAAACCTCAACAGCATATTAAAAAGCAGAGACATCACTTTGTCAACAAACTTCCATATAGTCAAGTCTATTGTTTTCCAGTAGTTACATATGAATGTGAGAGCTGGACCATAAAGAAGGCTTAGCACTGAAGAATTGATGCTTTCGAACTGTGGAAAAGATGCTCGAGAGTCCCTTGGACTGGAAGGAGATCAAACCAGGCAACCCTAAAGGAGATCAACCCTGAATATTTAAACCCTGAATATTTATTGAAAGGACTGGTGCTGAGGCTGAAATTCCAATAGATTGTCTACCTGAACCAAAGAACCAATTCATTGGAAAAGACACTGATGCTGGGAAAGATTGAGGGCAAGAGGAGAAGGGGACATCAGAGGATGAGATGGTTGAATGGCATTGCTGACTCAATTGAGATGAATTTGAGAAAACTCCAGGAGACAGTGAAGGACAGGGAAGCCTGGCATGCCGCAGTTCATGAGGTTGCAAAGAGTCGGACAGGACTTAGTGACTGAACAATAACAAAAAGGTATGTTTTAAGTATATATACAATATTCATGATAGAAAGTTTGTTTTTGAGATACTACTGAAGAAGTTGGATGGTAGGAGAGGGTTTTAACTGAATATCTACTATTTAAATATAGCATCAACATCTATATATATATATATACATATATATATATATATAAATTGTTTCAACTAATCCTCACAGTAGCTCTAAGAGAGCTACTATTATCATCAAAAGTCACCAAATAGATGTGGAAATAGAGTACCACAACTATAAGTCAGGGCGAAAACTAAAAACAAAACTACAGAAGCAAGCACATCAGTCAGAATACATGAAAAAAAAAAACATAAAATCTGACAAGTTTGTGTTTTAAAAAAAAGCCAACAACTGTAATGAAAAAATAAAGAACAAACTCAATAAAAGAGTTAAACATTTAGCACATTAGACAGCTCACAGTAAAGAAACTGGGATGGGCTCTAAAATATGAAAAGATATTCTACTTCATTAGATATCATAGAAATGTACCCATTGAGAGTAATTTTAAACCCAATTTTAACCCATTGAGAGTCATTTTAAAATTCACATTGGCATAGTTTTGAAAAGTTGGACAACGTTAAGCCAAGAATATAGAACAATAAATGACTCATATAGCGTTGGTAAGAATGAAAACTGTAGTGACAACTTTGGAAAGTAACTTGATATCATTTCCTATGTGGACTCATACTGCTACCCAGGAATTATACACATAGGTACAAAGCCTAAAGAGGTTTAGCATACATGCATTAAGAGCTATGTAAAAATATTCAAAGGAGCCTTGCTTACAGTATACACTGGACACAATCTAATTGTACATCAATATTAGAGGACCTCATTTAATGCAGGTATATATGTTTTATGCTGCACGTATCAACAGCATGATTTTAAAGTTTCATTTGAAGTCACAAAGAGAAAATAGAAAAAAAAATACATATACTATGGTCCTATTTATGTAAGATTCAAAAACATGAGAAAGGTCAGGGATGTAGCTAAATATCTTACAATGCACAAGCCTCTCCCACAGAGAATTTTCCAGCCCAAGTATCAATAGCAACCTCACTGAGAATCCTCTAAAGAAAAGCAATTTAATGCAAATTTCAAGAAAACTTTTAAATAAAGGACTAGTTTTACAATTTTTCCTCTTTCTTTTTTAAAGATACTGTTTTTAAAGTCTTCGTATCTATTTTGTCAAGGATTTTTTTTCATCAGTTTTTATTAGTTTAAAAATATTGTCTTAAAATATTATTTGTCTTGCTTCCTGAGTTTTATTGGTGCCTTACTTGCTTCACATTAGTCCCAGCCCTGGGGAGTGGTGCAGGTAAAAGAATGGGCACAGAGAGCTTCAAAAATATTGCTATTCTATTTCTCATTTGAAAGTGAAAGTCACTTATTCATGTCCTACTCTTTGCGACCCTATGGACTCTAGCCTGCCAGGCTCCTCTGTCCACAGAATTCTCTAGGACAGAATACTGGAGTGAATTGCCATGGCCTCCTCCAGGGGATCTTCCCAACCCAGGAATTGAACCCAGGTCTCCCACACTGCAGGAAGATTCTTGACTATCTGAGCTACCAGGGAATCCCAAGAATACTGGAGTGGGTAGCCTATCCCTTCTCTAGCCGTTCTTTCCAATCCAGGAATCAAACTGGGGTTTCCTACACTGCAGGTAGATTCTTTACCAGCTGAATTACCAGGGAAGCCCCTCTATTTCTTAAGCTGAGTCATAATTACAGGGGGAGTTTGCTTTATTATTTTTCTTTTAACTGCAAATATAGCTCATACTCATCATTTTTCATGAATAATTAAACACATTTAAAAGATTTGGTTAATTAATACACTAAATATGAATATGTATTATCTATTATATGTCTATTATTATATATCTAATATTATCTAATCTATATCAATAACCCACTTATGATATTTATTATGTAATATTAACTAGTGCAAAATATTATTTAGCAAGTCAAATATACATTTATTTGAGTCAATGTGAAGGGGATACTAAAATGAAGGCATATCATGACATTTCCCCTTAAAACACACAACTGTATAAATGCTTTAAGATATATTCAAATACTCAACTTACCTCTGCACATGATAGAGCTACACTGAATTTTTCTCCTAGTTAGAAATATAAGGGATGCATTTACTCCAACTGTGGAGTTACTTCAACTATGTAGTTAACTCCTAAGTGCTAGAAAGCAGTGACCTGACATACAAATGTAACATTCCTATCTCTTCCTATATTGATATTTTATTATAAAAATTTTCTAAGCACCTTGTTCATTAGAGAGATAGAAGCATTTCATTCATTCCATTCCTAACTTCCATGAGGATTTTCACTCAAGCAATAACTTTCCATTCTTTCCCCCTCTAGGTAAAAAATGAAAATCAAGTACATATTCACTACATGATTATTTCTTCTTTATAACTGATAGCCATGTACTTGTAATCTTACAATTAAAAAAAAAAAACTGTTACAACAAAGTACAGCCTTTTTCCTTCTTATTTAGTTAACTGTCTTGTTTCTTATTTCCATTAGGTGCTTAAGTGTCACTGAAAGTTTTCATTACTGAAATCAGCTTTCCACCAGATTTTTGTTTGCTTTATCCCAAATGTCAATATAAATTACATGTGCATTTTAAAAAATGTAAACAAGCTGGATTAAAGTTATGCTCTGCTATTAAAATAAATAAATAAATAAAGTTATGCTCTGCTATTGATATGTCTGGTGTTAGCACTATATTTTATTGTTATATTCCAGGCCATCATATATACATGAACACACATGTATGCAAACACACACATACACACACACAAAATACTCCACAAAAGTTAGCTTCTGAGATCTGAATCTCAATTCTCCCAATCTTAAAGCAGGTGAGTGAGGATTGTGTGAGCCTCTCAAAGCTAAGGATTTGGAACAGGGGTGTAAACAGAGGGCAAAGATATACCCATTAAGGGCTTCCCAGGTGGTGCGAGTGGTAAAGAACTTGCCTGACAATGCAGGAGACATAAAAGACGCGGGTTCATTCCTTGCATCCAGAAGATTTCGTGAATAAGGGCATGGCGACCCACTCCAGTATTCTAGCCTGGAGAATCTCTAGGACAGAGGTGCCTGGAGGGCTACAGTCTACAGGGTCACAGAGTCGGACATGGCTGATGAGACTTGGCAGCAGTAGCAGCATATATCTGTTAACATTTTATTTTAAGCAAAGCTGACATTGCAAATTGGTCACAGCAGCCTTTACATTTAATCACAAAAATGAATCAAAATATTTCTCAAAAGAATAAAGCTGAAGAGGAGGTCACCACTGACTTATTTGAATTGGTGTTTGATATATGAGTCTAGTTGTCTTCTTTGAACAATAAGAAAAAGTAGCAAAGTCCCCTAAGTTCCCTGTCAGATCAAGTCAAATTTTCCTAAGTAGTCGTAATGTAAGAAATCACACCACATGACTATTATATGTTGAAGCTGGTGGTGGTTAGTCAACACGGTTCTTCATTTAAAAAAGAAGTGAAAGGGAAATATGATAGTACAAAAATGCTATGACTAAGAGAGTTGAGCAGCTTAAAGAACTTCCAAGATGCTTAATTGGCCATTTGGAAACTTTCTTAGCAGAAATGGTTCCCAAGCAGTAGTCAAGGGGTTTGAAAAGCCAATTGTCTCCTCATAATTATAAGGTTTGTTGGTTTTTTGTTTGTTTGGTGATATATTTTTGATAATGCAAGACAAATTTAGTGATAGAGTTATTATAGTTATTATGAACTTTTGTGTCAAGAAATTATTTCTTATTTCTATAGACAAGAAGAAAAAAATCAGGGAGCTAGTGTTTCTGAGAGTAACCTTTGGATATCACTGGACAGTTGTATATTTAGAAGTCCTTGGTAAAAGTAGACTTCAAAAAATACTATTAATGTAATAGATAGTTAAAACAAGCAAACAAATAAACAAAAATTGAAACAGTAAGCGATGTCTTCTTTGTAACTCCCTATCTGAGTGTTAGTCACTCAGTTGTGTCCTACTTTTTGTGATCCCATGGAATGCAGCTGGCCAGGCTCCTCTGTCCAGGGAATTTTCCAGACAAGAAGACTGGAGTGGGTAGCCATTTCCTTCTCCAGGGGATCTCCCCGACCCAGGGATCAAATTCAGGTCTCTTGCATTGCAGGCAGATTCTTTACCAGTTGAGCCACCAGGGAAACCTAACCTGAACCTACTGTTCACTTAATAGTCATTAGTCAAGAACTTTGAAAGAAATAGTTGTCACATTGTTTTTTAATTTTTTTTACATTTTTGTTACACAATAAAATATTCTAAAATGTGGCATGAGTCTTAGGAGAACTATTCAATCTTTCCTTATTAAGTTTCTAGCTTTAAAAAAAATAGGTGGTGAATTTGATAAACTTTGTTCACCATAATGCCAAGATCTAAGAGTTTTCTTAAACAAGATCAATTAATTACTTTTTAATTTTAGTGACATAATTTATACAACCTGGGATTGAAATGAATCACCAGGAACACACCAGAATATTTAGTCTGAATCCATGCACATAATAATCCAACTGTTTATATGCATACAGGATTGTCTGGAATGATGTTCACAAAATGTAAGCATTATATATGGAGAAAGATTCTTGGAGATTTATAACATTTTTCTTATTCTTTTCTGCATCACTTGAATCACTTACATTAACTACATATTCATTAATAAAAATAAGATTATTATTTGAATCAAAATAAAATAAAATACATTAACAGACAAATCTTGAAGTTAAACAATATAGTAAGAATACTGCATTTGACATAGCTTACTGTATATGGGGAGAACATTAAAAGTAAAACAAAAAAATCATTGCTGCATTTCACTTTCCCACTAACCTTGTGCTGAATAACAAACCAAGGGCACCACATGAAAGATTAAACCTCAAATTAAAAGCCGTACCATAAGCCAAACTACTTAATCAAAGATGTTTCCAAATAATGATACATTAGAAAGACGTGAAGGCAGGTCCAATAGGCATCTTCATTTATCTCTCAGGTGAAAAAAAATAAATGGATTGAGATGTAAGAAAAAATGGATTAAAATCTATGCTGTCCAAGTGAATTCTCCAATAAATAAAATTCTCAATATTATGTAAAGAATCATAGCTAAGATAATTTAAGAAGAAAAGTTATTTCAAATAATCTATCTCCAATATTCCAGCACATTTTCTTTTTTTTAGCATTAACATTATGAGTGATTAAATGTAAATATTTCTCGGTGCCTGTTTTTGCATGAATATTCCTTAGACATGAGTCTGTCTGAAGACTCTTTTCCCAGACTCAGATTTGAGAGCTAATTTGTATTTATGCTGAAATCAGTGGCATTAATTGAGTTTACCTCCTCCTGATTTCTATGCCAGCAAAGGAATATAATTTAAATTCTAGCAAGAAGGAGAGGACTATTTGTCCAGAGTTAATCTCTTCAGGGTAAATAGCTGGGAGAAAAGGCATCTGTAATTTGTATAGCAAATTTTAGTAAAGATTTAGAAGCTAAATCAGTTCCAGATCTCTTGCTAATCCTATTTTTTAAAACTTTAAAAAATATTAATCTTCTAGCCTTTCTATATATAAAAATCATAAGTAATTCTAAATCTCTATCTAGTAGAAGTTTAATGCCCTTAATTTATTTTGTAGGGAACTTCTGATAAATTTACTTTTCTTGTGATATCCTTTTGTGACTAATAATTATATGCCACATGAGTGACAAAATGGTAAAGAAAACCAGGAAGCTCTTTTTTCATTAAAAAAGAAATAAGACATTTGAATGTACCAATGTGATAAAATCTTAAAATGCAATCTGGGTAGAAGTATGCCCCATGAGCTAAGCAGGCACTACTACTTAGGAATTTACAAAGAAAGAACTTACTTTTAGTTATGTTATGGTTGATTAGACCCACACAGAAAAGGACACAACATACTACATTATTATAAAGAAAATAATGGCTTTAATATGATTAATAATATTATTATCAAAGACCGCCTTGCTAATTTACTAGTAATTTTCTAAACAATTTAAATTGTTCTTAGAAAATTTTACATACACCATCCAGTTTTCCTATATACTGCCTTTTGCCACTTTACCTACCCTCAAAATTGAATTTCTCCTTGACAGTGGCTTGGAAGGTAACACTGAACATTCAATAATTCTTTTCTTAACATCTCCAACACCAGATTCTAAGCTCCTTGAGAAGAGACACTGTATTTATCACCCTGAATCCTTAAGAAGGTCGCATCAGTTCAGTTCAGTTCAGTTCAGTCGCTCAGTCGTGTCCTACTTTTTGCGACCCCATGAATCGCAGCACGCCAGGCCTCCCTGTCCATTACCAACTCCCGGAGTTTACTCAAACTCATGTCCATCGAGTCAGTGATGCCATCCAGCCATCTCATCCTCTGTCGTCCCCTTCTCCTCCTGCCCCCAATCCCTCCCAGCATCAGGGTCTTTTTCAATGAGTCAACTCTTCGCATCAGGTGGCCAAAGGACTGGAGTTTCAGCTTCAGCATCAGTCCTTCCAGTGAACACCCAGGACTGATCTCCTTTAGGATGGACTGGTTGGATCTCCCTGCAGTCCAAGGGACTCTCAAGAGTCTTCTCCAACACCACAGTTCAAAATCATCAATTCTTCGGCACTCAGCTTTCTTCACAGTCCAGCTCTCAAATCCATACATGACCACTGGAAAAACCATAGCCTTGACTAGACAGACTTTTGTTGGCAAAGTAATGTCTGCTTTTTAATATGCTATCTAGGTTGGTCATAACTCTCCTTCCAAGGAGTAAGTGTCTTTTAATTTCATGGCTGCAGTCATCATCTGCATTGATTTTGGAGCACAAAAAAATAAAGTCTGACACTGTTTCCACTGTTTCCCCATCTATTACCCATGAAGTGATGGGATCAGATGCCATGATCTTAGTTTTCCGAATGTTGAGCTTTAAGCCAAATTTTCCATTCCTATTTCACTTTCATCAAGAGGCTTTTTAGTTCCTCTTCACTTTCTGCCATAAGAAGGTCACATAGTAAGCATTAAATCTATGTTTCTATAATAGAATATACATCCTGGTATACCCTGTTATAACAGGATAACCAATCTGATCAACTGTGTCTATTTGGTTGACTTCAAAGACTCAGAAGGCTAGACATACTGTAATGACTTCTCTGTATCCAGTTTTACTTCTATCATTAAAAAGGTTTTCTTTGTGGTAGTGGTAGTTCAGTCATTAAGTCGTATCCGACTCTTGCCATTCTATGGACTATAGCCTGCCAGACTTTGTCCTTGACATTTTTCAGGCAAGAATGCTGGAGTGGGTTACCATTTCCTGCTCTAGGGAAGGCTTCCTTTACCAGTAACTAAACAGCCACTGATAATCACCTAGTATTTTAGTGTAGGTTGTCCCAAGGCAGACTATTATAGAGCTTGAAGACCATATGTGATCAATCTCAAGGTTCATTTTTTCATTATCTCTATTACTACTTTTTTCCCTAGACATGCCATTTAACAAAAATGTCTTCATTCTAAATAGGAAAATTTTATTTAACCCACTCAACTCTAGACCATGAGGTAATTAATGTTGTTTGGATCTTCCATGTATTGAGTTTATTCTATTTAAGTATCTTAGTTTCAGTTTAGTTCACCTCAGGTCCTCAGCTGTGTCAGACTCTTTGTGAACCTATGGATTGCAGCACACCAGGCTTCCCGGTTCAACATTAACTCCCAGAGCTTGCTCAGCTCATGTTCATCGAATAGGTGATGCCACCAAACCTCTGTCATCTCCTTATCCTCCTGCCTTCAATCTTGCCCAGCATCAGGGTCTCTTCCAATCAGTCAGTTCTTTGCATCTGGTGGCCAAAGTGTTGCAGTTTCAGCTTTAATATCAGTCCTTCCAATAAATATTCAGGACTGATTTCCTTTAGGATGGACTGGTTGGATCTCTTTGCATTCCAAGGGACTCTCAAGAGTCTTCTCCAACACCACAGTTCAAAAGCATCAATTCTCTGGCACTCAGCTTTCTTTATAGTCCAACTCTCACATCCATACATGACCACTGGAAAAACCAAAGCTTTGACTAGGAAGACCTTTGTTGCAAAGTAATGCCTCTGCTTTTTAATATGCTGTCTAGGTTGGTATAATTTTTCTTCCAAGGAGCAAGCGTCTTTTAATTTTATGGATAAAGTCACCATTTGCAGTGATTTTGGAGCCCGAAAAGTAAAGTCTGTCACTGTTTTCATTGTTTCCCCATCTATTTGTCATGAAGTGATAGGATCAGATGCCAGGAATGAGTTTCCTGAATATTGAATTTTAAGCCAACTTTTTCACTTTCTTCTTTCAGTTTCATCAAGAGGTTCCCTAGTTCTTCTTCACTTTCTGCCATAAGGGTGGTGTCATCTGCATATCAGAGGTTATTGATATTTCTCCTGGCAATCTTGATTCCAGCTTGTGCTTCATCCAGCCTAGCATTTCTCATGATGTACTCATGTACTCATGTTTCTCATAATGTACTCTGCATATAAGTTAAATAAGCAGGGTGACAATACACAGTCTTGACGTACTCCTTTCCTGGTTTGGAACTAGTCTGTTCTTCCATGTCCAGTTCTAATTGTTGCTTATTTAGCTATATATGGATTTCTCAGGAGGCAGGTCAGGTGGTCTGGTATTCCCATTTCTTTCAGAGTTTTCCATAGTTTGTTCTGATCTACACAGTCAAAGGCTTTGGCATAGTCAATAAAGCAGAAATAGATATTTTTATGGAACACTCTTGCTTTATTAATGACCCAACAGATGTTGGCAAGTTGATCTCTGGTTTCTCTGCCTTTCTAAATCCAGTTTGAACATCTGGAGTTCATAGTTCACCTACTTTTGAAGCCTGGCTTAGAAAATTTTAAGCATCACTTTGCTAGCATGTGACATGAATGCATTTGTGAACATTTGCATTGTTTGCATTGTTTGATCACTGTTTGGCATTGCCTTTCTTTGGGATTGAAATGAAAACTGTCCTTTTCCAGTCCTGTGGCCACTGCTGAGTTTTCCATGTTTGCTGGCATATAGAGTACAGTACTTTCACAGCATCATCTTTTAGGATTTGAAATAGCTCAGCTGGAATTCCATCACCTCCGCTAGCTTTGTTTGCAATGATGCTTCCTAAGGCCCACTTGACTTCGCAATCCAGGATGTCTAGCTGTAAGTTAGTGATCACACCATTGTGGTTATCTGGGTCATGAAGATCTTTTTTTATAGTTTTTCTGTGTATTCTTGCCACCTCTTCCTAGTATCTTCTGTTTCTGTTAGGTCCACACCATTTCTTTCCTTTATTGTGCCCATCTTTGCATGAAATTTTCCCTTGGTATCTCAAATTCTCTTGAAGAGATCTCTAGGCTTTCCCATTCTATTGTTTTCCTCTATTTCTTTGCACTGATCACTGAAGAAGCCTTTCTTATCTTGCCTTGCTATATCCTTGCTATATCTTAGCTTAGACACTATGAAATCATTACAACTTTTCTCCATATCATATTGGCAATGATCAGTTTTAAAATATTAGATTTGGGTATTCTGGCAGCATTTTAATATTTTCTTAAGCTTTGATGGAACTGTGTGGTAAAAATTTGCACTAAAATTAGAAGGCTTTGGATAACTGCGGATTATATGCATCCATACATTTCAAGTCTCCATTAAGAATTGATAGAAACAAAAATTTGGCCTTTAAAAAATATTAGATGACTTTAAAAAATTCAGATTACTACTGAAAACATGCTACAAACTGAAAACAAGGAAAAACCGTTTAAGAGTATGAGCTCAATATACTAGATTTATAGAAAAAAAATTCTTCAGATTATTTATAAAGTATTATAAATGATTCTCATGATCATTAAATGTATTATATAGAACAGAAAGATTCCCAATGGTTTTTAATAAATTATCAGTAAAAATTGCGAAGATAAGCTACAGGGCATTTCATCTCTTTTGGATTTACATTTTTCTTTAATCCCTATTTAGATAGAAAAACTGTTTTAATATATTATAATGTTTACTTTTTGTATCTTTCATAATGAAATGTTTTAGCTGGACAAAACATGAATAATTTTCTCACTGTGGTTTGAAAAGATAACATGGTACTTTCACACTCTCTCCATACCTAGAATTACTATTTCTTGTCTGTCCGTGTATGGCATCTAAAACATCACATGAATGAATTTCCATGCCAATAGGCATGATATACCCTGCCTACATTCTTTAGTTATCCTGGGCCACATCTTCTCTATTTTCTTACTCTCCTTATTCTATATATTGCCCCTTAGACTTTGAGGATATTTGCATTTGGAAACCTTGTTTTAAGATCCTAAAGATTTCATGCTTCCTGTTCTTCTAAAGTTGAGAGAAACTTTACAGATCTTGCAGTGTAGAAAACTTAAATCCATTGACCAAATGAATCAGATACTATCAAGAATGCTTATGAAGACATTTGGAATTTTATAATACATTTATCTTTATTTACTGTAAAATCCTATTCTAGTTGTATTCTATATTTTTTTAAAAATTGAAGAAAGTAGAAATAAACCAAAACCAAAAGTTTCACATCCATTGGACATTTATTGGAATGTGATTTTAGAAAATCCATATGTATCAATATGTATCCATGTATTCATCTTAAATAGAATCTCAATTTTCAATTTAAAGGAAAAAGACTACTTTCAACATTAACATTCATTTAAACATTGGCCTTAGGATTCCTTCAACTTATAAAAGTACTGAATGATAAATTACAATACAACAATATAGTATGCTATCATTTTCTAAGTAAAAAAAAAGATAATTACTAGCAATTATTGAATGTACCTTATATGCAAAGCATAATTATTACTTTTATATATTTTAATAACTGAATCCCTTGGTGTGACACTAGGAATTATTTCCTGAAATTATGCCCATTTTAAACTTTCAAAGATTAAGAGCCAAGTATTTAAAGTCATTTGCCTAAGCTTATTTAAATAGTAATTGGTGGAATCAGAAAAAGCACTCAGACAGTGTGACTCTAGAATTCAGTTTTATCCATTGTGCTGTACTGTCAAAGTGTAAATACTGATGTTTTCATATGGAGTGAAGTAAGTCAGACAGAAAGAGAAATATATGATATTCCCTATATGCAGAATCTAAAAAGAAATGATAGAAATTAACTTATTCACAAAACAGAAACAGAGTGACAGTCTTAGACAGCAAACTTATAGTTACCATGGGGAAGGATTGGGGGAAGGGATAGTTGGGAGTTTGGAATGGACATGTACAAACTGCTATATTTAAAATGGATAAGGACCTACTGCATAGTACAGAGAACTCTGCTCAATTTTATGTGGCACCTGGATGGGAGTGAGTTTGGGGAAAAACGGATACATATATATGCATGACTGAGTGTCTTTGCCATTTACCTGAAACTATCACAATATTGTTAATTCGCTGTGAAAGTGATACTCAGTCAAGTCCAACTCTTTGCAAACCCATAGACTGAGGCCAGCAGGCTCCTCTGGCCATGGAATTCTCCAGGCAAGAATATTGGAGTCGGTTGCCATGCCCTTCTCCAGGGGCTCTTCCTGAACCAGGGGTTGAACCCAGGTCTTCTGCATTGCAGGCAGAGTCTTTACTCTCTGAGTTACCAAGGAAGGCTTTAATTAGCTATACTCCAGTATAAAATAAAAAGCTGAGAAAACTTAAACACTGACATTTTGACCAAATGATTAATAGATCACAAATTGTTATCACAGACCATAAATACTAATGGACAACTGTCTTGCAATGATTATTTTTAAATTCATATAAACAGAATATATCTTTTCTTTCATCTGCCTGAGACACATAAAATATTCTCAAACCTCATGGAAATAATAATTGTGCAATCTAAAAATATTATGTGCATATACATATATATTTATAATATACTTTTATTTTATATTGTTATTAAAGTAATCTATAAATTATTACATATATTTTACATGTGCAAACATATATAATTATATTTACATGTGTGTATACCCACATATGTAGTTATACTTATTTGTGTGTGTTTGTATATGCACATATTAATTTATCTGATGCTTTGAGTCTCCTTTTTGCTGAATATAGAAATAGTAAAAGGGCATTTAGATTTATATAATTTGAAAGCCACCAGTAAGCACTCAGAAAAGAAGGGAGCAGGTTCAAGAGCACAAGGAAGAGATTTGACAAAATATATAAATAAATAAGTGATTAAATAAAACAATGTCTTTCTTGAACATATTAATAAAGAAAGGAAAAAAATAGAACACAGAAATAGTACTCTGAAAATGGCACTCCCTGCCAAATGTAAGAAGAATCTTAGTGAGCTGTTAAGAGGCTGTTTTCTTTTCATTCACATTGATTCAGCAAGATGTGCAAGCCTGTGTAATCACAGAGTCCAAACTCACCAGGAAAAGAAGTTGGTAAATATTTCCCTACTGTTGCCTTCCTTTCTGGAACACAAACATATAAGACTCTGAAGATAATTCTTCTCCTTTTTTTTTTTTTTTTCTTTTTCTCCCACACATTGATATGCAGAAATAAATCACAAAATTTGGGACCTGAAAGAGAGGGCTCACACACACACACTCACATACACACACACCCCTACAGACATAAACATATGTGTATATTTATTTATGTGTATATACATATATATTTATACATATAAGATAAACATTTAGATTTATATACCCACACATACATAAGCATTTGTACACATATACAACACACACACACACATATATATAACTCTAGAGTCCAGTTCTTATCCACTGTGATTGTGAATTGTGAATCCCTTAAGAGATTCACTCTTTTTCTTTTTACTATAGGCTCCTAGCAGTTTGATTATCCTATGTTTATATTTTGTTGTTCACTGTTCAGTCGCTCAGTTGTTTCTGATTCTTTCTAACCCTAGGCTTCTCTGTCCTTCACCATCCCCCAGAGCTTGCTCAAACTCATATCCATTGAGTCAGTGATGCCATCCAACCATCTTGTTCTCTGCCATCCCCTTCTCCTCTTGTCTTCAATCTTTCCCTGCATCAGGGTCTTTTCTAATGAGTCGGTTCTTCTCATCAGGTATGTTTTGTACTAATTACATGTTGTTGAAATAAAATTAATAAAGGGGGAAACCCCCAAAAGATCATCTGACCGAAAAGTTATATACAAATTACCTCATATTCTGCCCATTTTTAAAGGTAAACTAATTAGAACTTGCATGACATAAGATTTATTAAAATTGCATTAAAAGCCATATTTAAGGTGATTCTTATTGCAAGGAAACATTTCAACTCCAGTCTTTCTCTCAAGATGATTTTTCTATAAATGATCAGGCGGCTTCTAAGGAAGCTTTAATTCATCTAAATTTGAGTGCCTTTGGGACTTAGGCATCCATGATACAGTTTACATTTAAAACTTCATCACTTTTACATGCACCTCACTGTTCATAGCACCACTTATTTGCAATAGTTAAGAGATGGAAGGAACTTAAGGGTCCATTGACAGAGAAATGGATAAAGATTATACATCATATACATATATATAGATACACACACACACACACATAATGGAATATTACTAAGTCACTTCAGTCGTGTCCGACTGTGAGACCCCATAGATGGCAGCCCATAAGACTCCCCCATCCCTTGGATTCTCCGGGCAAGAACACTGGAGTGGGTTGCCATTTCCTTCTCCAATGGAATATTACTCAGCCATAAAAATAAGTGAAATGATGCCATATGCAGGAACATGGATGGACTCAGAGATTATCATACTAAATGAAGTAAGTTAGATAAAGACAAATATCATATGGTATCCCTTATTTGTGGAATCTAGAAATATGATACAGATGAACTTATTTATAAAACAGAAACATACTAACAGACAGAAAAAAAAATCTTAAGGTTACTAAAAGGGAAAGGAGTGAATTAGAAATAAACTATGAGTTTGCAATGAACAGATACACACTACTATAAAATAGATGAACAACAGTGACTTACTGACCTACTGTATAGCACAAGGAACTATTAAATATTACATATCTTGTAATAATCTATAATGGAAAGGAATTTGAAATACATATACATTATATTTGAAATATACATATGACTCATTTTTCTATATACCTGGATCTAGTGTGTGTGCATGCTCATTAAATCTTGTCGGAATAGAACAAGCATAATATTGTAAATAAACTCTATTTCAATAAAAAATAATTAACAGAAAAAATTGCATCACTTTGATAATATACCTTATTGGAGATTTTAATAATAATTGTTTATTTTAAGAGAGTTGATAGTAAAATTTGAAACTCCTATACTTACTTCTTCAAAAGCAATCTTAGCCTTATCAATATTCTATATTTATTTGCATTATGCTTCTTCTTTCTTCAATTTTAGTCTCAGTTACTTCTGTTTCTTTTTCTCAAGTAGAATAATTTACCTTTTCCTAGAAAACCTAGTAAACATACTATATGCATGATCCATGAATACAGATATTATAAACATGAAAAGAAAAGGAAGGAATTGTGTTGTATACTCAATATCATTTACATATTACAGAAAAATGTTAAGACTAAAAATCTATAAAACATGGATCCTAGAACTATCTTTTCCCTTAGGAAATTTTTTTAAGCTCCTGATTTTCATTCTCACTGTCAATAAAAATGAGTATGTTGAATGCCGTGTTTGAAAGGTTCTCTGCAGTTATGAAATAGAAATAAAAATTTATTTATAATGTATTATTCCTTTGGGTCTTTGAGACCATAAGTATATATTTATTTTTATGAGTACATTAAGTGTAACACTGCATACAATTTTTTTATATAAGAATTAAGGGACTGTTCCCTTCTGGTATGTTTAAATAGACATATTTTTAAGAAGCATCAAGTATATTTATAGTCCTTTTTAATAGATTCTGTCTAGTATTTATAAAGCAACAAGTTACTAGACCTGTATTCCTGACTAATATACAGCTATTTTTCTCTCTCACTTTCCACCTAGTATGTTAGTATTATAATACAAGTTATTTTGGAAGAAAATATTGAGTGCAATATTTTTTGTGTTATATATATATTTTTATATTATATATATTTATATATATTATATATTTTATATATATATAATTGTGTTATCTTGATATATAAATGTTCTTCTTTTAACTATTAAACTTAGAAAAATCTGTAATAAGCACAATTAGAGATACTAACAACAATGTTCTCTAATGGATCAAACTTATAGCAGAGACAGAAAACTGTGAGGAAAAAAATAACCTGCGAAATTTTCAGGTTGCAAAAGTGTAAATCACTCATTAACACAATGCATAAAACCCAAGCCTACAAAATCATCCATTTTCAGTTCTTACTCATATTTAATAGTTTGAGAGTTAAGCACACGACACAGTAATTTTTGGTGGCAGCTGGTAAAGCTTCCTGCAATGCAGGTGACCCCGGCTCGATTCCTGGGTCTGGAAGATTCCCTGGAGAAGAGATAGGCTACCCACTCCAGTATTCTTGCCTGGAGAATCCCCATGGACAAAGAAGTCCAGCAGACTACAGTCCATGGGGTCAAAAAGAGTTGGACATGACTGAGAGACTAAACACATCACAAAGTTATTTTTAACTCAGACCCTTTCCTCTCATTTTTGACAACTCATTCTGCTCTGAGCAATTCAGATATCATACAGGATTACACTTATATAAAGGTACTTGCCTCACTTGTTTTATTTTATTAGCCTTTTTTTATTATGAAAATACAGTGATATTAATCTGTGTGAAACAGAACATCAATAAAATTCACCACATATTTGAAAAACAAAAAATTTTTTTGAACTTTACCTAAGTTTTCTTAGCATTCTATATATTTGTTATCAATCTTTTCATTTAAATAAACCTGTCTGTCAAGCCATTTTAATTTAGTGAAATAATACCAATGGACATTTGAAACCATCTTACAATTTAGAATATATTCTTCCTGTTCACTATCAGTTCAGTCTCTCAGTCGTGTCCAACTCTATGTGACCCCAAGGACTGCAGCACGCTCGGCTTCCCTGTCCATCACCAACTCCCAGATGCTTAAACTCATGTCCATCAAGTCGGTGATGCCATCCAACCATCTCATCCTCTATTGTCCCCTTCTCCTCCTGCCTTCTATCTTTCCCTGCATCAGTGTCTTTCCCAATGAGTCAAGTCAGGTGTCCAAAGTATCGGAGCTTCAGCTTCAGCATCAGTTGTTCCAACAAACCTTTAGGATTGACTGGTTTGATTCCCTTGCAGTCCAAGAGACTCTCAAGAGGAGTATTCTCCAACACCACAGTTCAAAAGTATCAATTCTTCGGTGCTCAGCTTTCCTTATGGTCCAACTCTCACATCCACACGTGACTATTGGAAAAACCATAGCTTTGTCGGCAAAGTAACATCTCTGCTTTTTACTATGTTGTCTAGGTTGGCCATAGCTTTTCTTGCAAGAAGCAAGCATCTTTTAATTTCATGGATGCAATCACCATCTGCAGTGATTTTGGAGCCCAAGAAAATAAAGTCTGTCACTGTTTCCATTGTTTTCCCATCTATTTGTCATGAAGTGATGGGACTGGATGCCCTATTCATTATGGCATAGCATCATTTCTAAAACTGTATCAGTACCTCTAATTTATTTTGCAGTAAACCAAGGCACGGAAATGATCAGTGGTTTGGCTAAAGGGCTCATTTAGTTAAAAAGAAACATTGGTTTGAAAAAATATACATAATAGAGTAAAACTTCATGCAGTTCCTAGTAGGTGTACTTCTGAAATACACAAAATAGTTGGTAATTTTGGGCTCTGAAATGACAATAAGGTAGTGTGAGGAGGGAGGGGAACCAAAAAAAAAAAAAAAAAAAATCAAACAAACAAGGAAAGACACAAATCCAGTAGATTCCTATTCAGCGAACTTTTGCAAAAGCTCAAAGGTGGAAAAGTGTTGTTCTGTCCTGGTGGCAGGGTTTGCTGGGGGTGAGGGTGGGGAAGGGGATGTTGAAAAGAAAGTGTTGGCGGGGTGGGGAGGGCGGTGTTCCAGGCCAGAGGGAAAGAAGTAAAAGCCTGGGAATGGACAGTGAAAAAAATCAACAATGTTGAGGGGAGAAAAACAGCCTCATTCCCCTTAAGTATTTTCATTCCTCTTTTTCATTATCCCTGTTTTGTTCAGTTATATTTTGTTTTGATTATTTTCTTTTCCTCATGCATTTTCCCACTGCAGCTTCTTTCTTTCTAGTCTCTTTATGTCTTCTCCTTTTAAAAAAAAATTCCTTTTTCCTTATTTCCCATTCTTCTTGTTCTTTATAGGCCCAAATCCTGGGACTAGGCTAATATCAGACTGAAAATGATAACCACCCAGTGTTCTTAAATTCCAAGTCTTGGTTATTATAGTAGTTAACCTGCTTCATTTTATTAAAATAAACAGTAAAAACCTAGATAATGTAAGCAGAAGCAAATTGAAATTTATGTATAATAATAATCAGCTCCTATATAGAAACATGTTCTTACAAATCATGGAAAGAGCTATAAGGAAAAAATAAACAATTTAATCTATCCACACTAGCCTTATTACAGTAAATACGTACTGATTTAGACTTTATAAATGCTTTGTGTAGACTAGAAACTTCTTAATGCAGAACCTATTATCATATGGCTAACATTATTAGGTTGATTTGAATGTTATTATAGGTTAAATCATATCTTCTGAAGCAGAACAACAATAAATGACAAAATTCTCATACAGTGGTGAGTCTATAAAGTTACTTTCAGTTGTCTCTGGGAGATAATAACATCAATAAAAATATTAAAAGAATAATCTCAGAATTTGTTGGCTGAGTGTATCAAGCACTCTCTACATTATTCCATTACTCCAATCTTGTGAGGTGGATAATACAGATAAAGAGTTTGTCCAAATAAAGAGCTTTTACAATGTGTGCACAGTTATACAGATTATGAGAGTTAGAGGACAGACTCTTATCTGTGTCTAACTAACTCCATAAATTACCACTATCTATGTGTAAACAGGAGACAATGACACATTTAAAAATTCTACAAAGAGGCATTAATTTAATTATTGTATTATTTTATGTCAACATTAATCACATAATCAAAATTTTCCATAACTCTCCATTTATGACATTTTAAAATCTGAAGCCATTTATTCATTTATTTTATATAATATTGTTGGTTTTGTTTTTATAAGAAATAATGTTAACTCTTCTATAGCATGAATCTATAACACCAAGTAACAAAAAGGCAAACTTTAAAGTTGTATTTCCATTTTCAAAAATGAATTAAGAGACCCATATAAGTGAGTTTTAACAGTGCATAATGAATAGAAATTTTAAAACTATTTTAAAAGCAATATTTTTATTTTTTAGTTGCCATAAGTATAAATTTCATGTATATTGGTAAAGCAAAACCAGCTACTTTTATGTAGTTCTGAAGTGTTGACCACTGTAATTTATTTCCAAGGTTTATTGTACATGGCCTGCTGAAGCATAAAATTTAATGTTAATTAGGAGACCACTTCTAATAATTGGCTTCATTAACAGTAAACCAATGGCTAGTGAGTTTGTTTCTGGGCTAAGAGATAAAAGGGGATGAAGCATAAGAAGATTGGACATTCGTAGTCAGAGACTATCGTAACTTGCAAAGTGCTTGTTTAGTTAGTTGCCTTGAGACTTGGACTCAATTCTTTGCTTATCTGTTTTGCAAAAGTTATTTGATATAGGAGTCTAAAAGCAGTGAGAAACATGGTCTGAGTGTAACACCATCCCATCCATTAAACGTCACATTAATTCTGAGGATAAATGCTTCTATGGCAAGAACATTTCTTAAGTATTAACTAGTTCCAATAAATAATGCAATGCCCCTTTTAAGAGCTAATCATACTTTTCAATTTAGGTAGCATATGGAAATAAGTTTGGATGGATTGAAGTAAAAGATGTACACCTATTTAACACAGATCTGGCTAATTTACTCAATGAAAGCAAATAAGGAAGGAATGACTCATTGAGAAGAACAACTTTCACTGAGGACCTCTTTAATGTCAAGTACTATGCTAGGTACTGTGCATATGTTATATTTTATTCAATTCCTAAGACAGTTTAGGTCTCACATCATTTCCATTCAGGGTTTGCTATATAATATATGAGCTGTACTGCATAATGAAGATACAGGGCTCCATCTGGGGTGGGAAAGTCACTGTCCCCTTCCCACTGGCTTGCCCCTCCAATCCATAGTGGACTGATGACTCTAGGGGGATTGAAGCCTCCTCATTCATTGAAATGCACTCACTACCTGGGTGAGAGTGGGTGGGGGTGGGGGTCCCTGTAAACCTATCTGCTGAATGTGGAATGTTGTGGGATGGCTACAGCCTTGCTTTCTCCGTGCAGCACATGTTTAACCCCCGTCTGTCCTGCACCATACTGAGATCCCTACTAAGAAAAGAGAGAGGTAGTGGATCAGGGACCTCCCCACAACTGCCACCCCAGACAGAGGGTGGCAGCAGTCATATAGCAGCAACCATAGAAGCAAAAGTTGAGTAGAGAGGAGGTAGATGAAAAGTCATCCCAGATCCCAGGGAAGTAGGGAGCTGGGAAGCGGATCATTGCCTGGGTGAGGCTCTGAGTACCCAGAGAATGCCTCGTTTCCTTTAAAACTTCACTTACTAAACACATCCAAACATAAAATGACCACAAATATCAAGATCACAACCACAAATCATTAAATCCTAAATTTCACACAAGCATGGGCCATTGTGTGACTACACTGTTCATATTTTCATGAAATCCCAGCCTTGTTCTCATTGTACAGATGGAAAAAGTGTCCAAAGTGCTATTTGTCAGCATGAGATAAAATGGGCATGTCTGTGCTCAAATATAGTTTTTGTTGTTCAGTTGCTCAGTTGTGTCCAGTGCTTTGCAACCCCATGGACTGCAGCACATCAGGCTTCCCTGTTCCTCACTAACTCCTGGAGTTTGCTCAAACTCATGTCCATTGAGTCAGTGATGCCATCCAACCATCTCATCCTCTGTTGCCCCCTTCTCCTCCTGCCCTCAATCTTTCCCAACATCATGGTCTTTTCCAGTGAGTTGGCTCTTTGCATCAGGTGGCCAAATTATTGGATCTTCAGCTTCAGCATCAGTCTTTGCAATGAATAGTCATGGTTTATTTCCTGTAGTATTTACTGTTTTGATCTCCTTGCTATCCAAAAGACTCTCAAGAGTCTTCTCCAGCACCACAGTTTGAAGCATCATTCTTCAATGTTCAGCTTTCTTTATGGTCCAAGTCTCACATCCATACATTGGAAAAACCATAGCTTTGACTAGACGGACCTTTGTTGGCAAAGTGATGTCTCTGCTTTTTAAGATGTCTCTGCTGTCTAGGTTTGTCATAGCTTTTCTTTCAAGGGGCAAGCATCTTTTAATTTCATGGCTATGGTCACCATCTGTAGTGATTTTGAAGCCAAAGAAAATATCACTTCTAAAATTAATGAATATATTTTACAGTATACACCTTATACATCATCTTGTTGGAGTAAATATACAGGAGTTAGGAAAAGAAATATATATAAATAATTTAGAGTTCATTTTGGAAGACTGATAAAATATATATACCCTTGGACAATTTAACAAAACTCTGTTCTATCCACAAATAGGCAATGAAAAATCTATATAAATCTATATACATATATTTGTTCACATGTTATCAAGCTCTGTGTTGACTACCATGAGAAGTTCATAGGAAAAGTTATAAAATGGAAGCTAAGATTTTTAACTTGTCAAAAAGATATTTCATCATACCTGTGGATATGTTTTCATGTGGAAATCATTTATTTAGGCTTAGTTTACTATTATCATCATCTCTGATCTAGTGTGATTCAAACAGAAGTGAACTGGGATGTCTAGAAGCACGTCACAGAAAATGGTATGAGAAGTAGAGGATTATAGCTTCCACAAATCCACTGAAATAAAGAAAATTCAAAACTCAGATTAAATGTAAGTTGTAAGGGGAATTCCCTGGCAGTAAAGTGGTTAGGACTCCACACTGTCACTCTTGAGGGCAAGGTCTGGTCTGGGAATTAAAGTTCCACAAGCCACACGGCATGGTCAAAGATAAAGATAGTGTAAGGCGCTGCACAAAAACACAAATCAATGGTCAAATATTCCTCAGAACAGCATGACAGAAATAATTTAAATAATTTTGAATCCTTATTTCACATTTATAGGAAAATTATTTTAATTTTATGATTGTAAAAAATACTTGCTCCAATAAACTTTTAATTTTCCTATAAATCCCTCAGTGGTAAAGCTATATGAGATTTGGCTGGAATATCACTTCCCCTTATTGGCTAACCACCTTTCTTCATTTCTAGATAAGATGCTGCTCCCCAGGGCTCCTGGGAATTCTGTACACAGTCTTCATTTAGCATCCATGTCCCATGTTAAGGGGGCTTCCCAAGTGGCTCAGTGGTAAAGAAACTACCCTGAGCTGGGAAGATTCCTTGGAGGATGAAACGGTGACCTACTCAGTGTTCTTGCCTGGAGAATCCCATAGACAGAGGAGCCTGGCGGGCTACAATCCATTGGGTCCCAAAGAGTTGGACACTACGTAGCAACTGAGCGCACATGCACACACACCTGGTTCTTTAACCTTTCTTCTCCTCTTAGCTCTCAACAAATCCTGGAAAAGGAGAAATCTGCACTTTTCATTTACTCTCTTGCTTGCTTTTGTATCAGCTGTGCTTATTAGCATGTCTAAGAGGTGGCAAACACAAATTTGATACCAAATGTAGGAATGAATGACAGGGAAACATTTCTTTTCTGCCTGAAGGTGCAGCTAATACATTCCTTGCCTGATACTGTATGGCTGAGGACAGGCATGACACTTCCCTATACATCTACAAGTCTTCACAATTCAGGAATAATGGAAATTACTGTGTGTATAATAGACAGATAATGAGAAGTTTCTGTATAATGCAGGGAGCTCAGCCGGGTGCTGCGTGATAATCTAGAGGGGAGGGATGGGGTGGGAGTTGGGAGGGAGATTCAAGGGGGAAGGGACATGGATATTCCTATGGCTCACTCATGTTGATGTATGGCTGAAATCAACATAACATTGTAAAGCAATTATCCTCCAACTAAATTTTTTTAAAAAAAGAAATGATGCAAATCCATTCTAGTCATTCAGGGAAGTTGAAAAATTGTTCATGTTAATACAAACATATACAATCTAAAGTACAGTGTGGAGATTCCTTAAAAAACTGGAAATAGAACTGCCATATGACCCAGCAATCCCACTCCTGGGCATACACACCGAGGAAACCAGATCTGAAAGAGACACGTGCACCCAATGTTCATCGCAGCACTGTTTATAATAGCCAGGACATGGAAGCAACCTAGATGCCCATCAGCAGATGAATGAATAAGGAAGGTGTGGTACATATACACAATGGAATATTACTCAGCCATTAAAAAGAATTCATTTGAATCAGTTCTAAAGAGATGGATGAAACTGGAGCCCATTATACACAGTGAAGTAAGCCAGAAAGATAAAGACCAATACAGTATACTAACACATATATATATAGAATTTAGAAAGATGGTAACAATAACCCTATATGCAAAACAGAAAAAGAGACATAGATGTATAGAACAGACTTTTAGATTCTATGGGAGAAGGCGAGGGTGGGATGTTCAGAGAGAACAGCATTGAAACAAGTATACTATCAAGTGTGAAACAGATCACCAGCCCAGGTTGGATGCATGAGACAAGTGCTCAGGGCTGGTGCATGGGGAAGACCCAGAGGGAGGGGGGAGGGGGGAACACATGTAAATCCACGGCTGATTCATGTCAATGTATGGCAAAAACCACTACAATATTGTAAAGTAATTAGCCTCCAACTAATAAAAATAAATGGAAAAAGAAAATAAAGTAAATATCTAGTTGTAATATAAGTGGTCATTTTCTGTACTTTTAGATTCACCATGATTATATAAGACGTGGCCTTAACATCTAACTACTAAATCTAAAGTTAAAACTTAAAAAAAAAAAAAAAATAGAGAAAATATCCCAGTTCTGGATAACTGGCTTTCAAATGAAATCTTGGAATATGACTCATTCACAAAAAAAGAGGAAAGGGAAATTACTCTTCAAATAGTGGGCTCCTGTTCAACATTAAACCGCAAGGAACCTTTCCTGTTAATGTTTGAGCATTTTGTTTTCCTACATCATTTAGGGAAGGCACATTTAAGATTGAGAAGGGATGATCCCACATCCACAGGATATTTATGTGTATTAAACACTCATTAGTCTATCATTTGTCATAGAATTTCAACAATTGTAATTAGCTCAAACCATGAGCTAACCATATTCAGTAGAAGTGACTTTTTAAATGTAAGAAAATCCATCAGAGAGTTACTCTCAGAGCACAGTAAATATTTGCCATTTGCTACTTACTCTTCACAATTTTTGTAATGGTAGATTTTTTTAAAATCATTCCTGTAATTCTATATTTCTTGATAAAAAGGGGGTGATCTTTTAAAAAAATTAAAAGCAATAAAACTAAAGAGAATATATATTATTGCTATACAAATTATGTACTTTCTTACAGTTATAACATATATTATGTATTTTATATATTATATATTTATATCATGCTAAACACTATAATTTTATATACTGCATGCCTAAATACACTGTATATAAAGAGATGCAATACATATAGTTTCCATATACAAACACATGTCTACTATATGTATATATACATATTCAATACATACATGTAATACATTAACGTGTATATTATATATAAAATTTAACCTCAAATATAGATATTTTAAAATTCAAATGAACTTCATATTCATATCAGAATATTTTAAAATGTAATTACAAAAGAGGGACTACTTTGGAATCTGAACACTAACAGAGACATTGTTTCTCAGAGAATTCCTCCCAGTTGACATTTCAAAAGGACTAAGAAGAAAGCCTGATATTTTGCAGATACATGAGGTCACTACTAACCAGTTTTCAGCAATGACTGTACTATCAGGAAAAAAATTAAGATAATTCTTAATTTTACTCCACAAGCTTTAATAGTATCTAATTCATTTGCTGATGTACATTTTGGATTTGCCTGTGGCCGGTGACCCATTTTGTATTTGAATAATGCATTTTAACTCTCAAGTAAAGCTCTTGATACCAACATCTTTCACCTGCAAACTGAAGCATTAGGCAAAGACCTCATGAATAGTATTATACATTGTAGGTGAGAATAGAATTGTGTTCAACCACAGATACAAGCCCTTAACTGCTTTCACTCTCCACTAACTGATCAGGTCTTCAGTGTTACCCAAGTCTACCATGCTGCACTTTTTTTTTTTTTTAATCTTTTAACGATCATATGGGGATCTATGTATGTCATGATTTGAACTAGGCCCTCCAAAATTTATATAGTGAAGTCCTAACCCCCAGTAATTCAGGATGCATGTGACCTTACTGGAAATAGAGTTGTCATGAAAGTAATTTAAGTTGCAGTCATCCAGCATCACTGAGATTTTTAAAAGGGGAATATGAATATAGGTATGCACACAAAGAGGATTCCATGTGAAGATAAAGGCAGAAATATAAGTGATGCCAAGGGATGTGAAAAATGCCAGCAAGCCACCAGAAGTAAGAATAGAACAGATTCTGGGAAGTAAGAATGGGACAGATTCTCCCTCCCAGAAGGCAGCAATCCTGCCAACACCTAGATCTCAAGACTTCTAGCTTCCAGAATTATGGGACAATAAATTTCTATTGTTTTTCAACACTCAACTTGTGATACCTTGTCATCACATAACAGTGAACTAATATGATATGTAACTTTGAGAACTCCCTGACCTTGGCCCTTTTTGATGGTAACATGGTTTTATTCACATAAACCTTCAGGAAGCATTGGAACCTGAGAAAGAGACAAATATGTAGTTGCTTGGGCACTGAGATCTAAACTTCTTTTCTATATAACAAACATGTCCTAAACATTGAGTTAAACCAGATTATTTTCATGCTTGAAATCAACATTGCTTTGGTTGTTCTTTAAAGGTTCATCTTAGTTTTTGTTTTATTTTTTTTTCCATTTAAGTTAAAGAATATAATATAAAACTTTGTTAATATGGATATCAAAATGTAACAGAAGCTTTCAGTTTTCTGTCACTGTTACTTATTTGGGTCAGTGTGGAAAGGACTGTGTGGTCTTGAATGATTCCAGCATTAAAATTTATTTTACATATTTATGATAATAACGTCAGGCTGTCAAAAATCTTGGTAGATTATCAAGAGCTCTTATCTGCTTGTGGTTCCCTTGATTCTTGAGGATGATTGGGGGAGGCTTTGGGGCCACTGGTCATGCATCTTACACAATGCTCATGGTAGACGGAGGACTACCTGAGACAGAGAAGCTTCTAGCTAAAGCTAAATCTGGTAAATTTCAAGTCCCTGATGAAGAGAAATTACAAACCAAAAGGACAGTTGAGTCTAAACTGTATTTTGGACTTCTTACAACAAGTGTTGACTTACACATGAAGGGTCTCATGTAAGAAAAAAGAAAAATGTAAGGTTGCGTTAAGAAGGGATAAAGGAAAGAAAAGGAAGCAAGATTAACAGCAAGTAGACTAGAGAGAGCTTGTAAGAAAACAAACACTTAGAGAAGAAGAACAAATGGAAGAGTTCACAGGAAGAGTTAATTAAATGGAGGTTGAGTAAGATAGAAAAAGAAAAAATCCAATCACTTAAAAAATCAAGCTAAGTATAAAAGGAATTCTGTTATCACTCTTATACATTTCAGAGAATCATATACTCTCTTCTAAACTAAGTAGTGAGTTCTTGGAGAGGAGAACTGGTATGTGTATGTGGATGGGAGCACATGCAGATGTGTATATTTGTGCATGCATGTACGTGTGTGCCCATGTTTTCCTTTTTGTATCGTCTGCCTTTAGGCAAATTGCCTGACAAACAGTAAGTGCTTAATAAATTCTTATTGAATGAGTGACCTTTGGTTAGCCATTCATAGTTATCTAATTAGTTCCGATTTGCAAGTCATTAGAAGAAATGTTCTTAATGAGGTATCTGGAAGGACCTACAGATCCAGAAATACTACTCGGCTCTACAGCATTAGCAAAAAGAGAATACGAGAGTGGGGAATGGATGAAATCAAATCTCTTTCTAGATGTTTTCCATTTCCCTTTCAGTTTCTTAGAAACAGAGCTCCCGGGACACCAAAGAGAAGTCTGGCACCTGAGTAAAGGAACAGTACTACAAAACATCACTTTTACTAAATCTGTTTGTCTCAGATTCGAGCCCTGCAGGTTTGCAAAATATGCTTCCAGCAGATGGCGTTTTGCATAGATAATAAAGATGTTCACATCTCCAGAGTCTTGTAATTACCTTAAGAATTAAGAGAAGGAAAAGCAGGGGGAAAAAAAAAAAAGAGGTGTAAATTCCTTCTGTTTACACTTCTTTTCAGTTTCATTATCACAATTTGTATCCCATTTCTATTTCCATTACTTTCAGAAGAGTACAACAGAGCAATAGACAATGAGACAACTCTGTATTGGTGAGACAATTTAATTGTTCTCCTAAGAAAGAAAGTCAGTTCACACAGAATAGGGTCAACCTTTTCCATTTGATCTTACAGCTCAAATGTCAGCTATGCCATACATTTTATGTTATTTGAAAAAGTATGAGTGGAAACAAAGATTTTAAACATTTCATTCTGCCTCATTGTCATTTTATCCATTAAAAAAAAAAAAAAAAAAGAAAATTCTCAGTCATGGACTTCCCTGGCAGTCCAGTGGTTAAGATTTCACACTTCCAATGCAGGGGACAAGGGTTTGATCCCCGGTCAGGGAATTAATGTCCCATATGGTGCATGAGACAGCCAAAGGGAAAGAATAAAAAACAAACACAAAAAAATGAAAAAATCCTCAATGGCATTTAACCAACTTAGAACAGTCCTCCGGAATACGTTAAGATCTCCACCGACTACTCTAGTGTCTGTGAAGCTGGTTGACTGTTTCTAGTCAAATTCATCGAAGGTGTTGTATATTAAATTGCTGAAAGCCTTTCAGAATTCTGGCTGGCAAAGCACATTGAAAATGAATAGTGTGGCTACTGTTGGTGCCTTCATTTGCATATCAATGATGAGAATTCTGTTGGTTTCATAGAAATGATAGTGATTGGAGTCTTGGAATGAAAGTGAGTGGTTTGGATATACCCAGGGGTCAACAGAATTCTCTCTGCTTGTGTGCCAACAATTCAAATGATTCTCCCAGTAGGATAAGACAGGCCCTTCACTGGTTTCTGTCCTCTGAGCCAGTACTATGGGTGTCTGAATAGGGCTAAAGAGGTGATGCTTTGAATTCCCAGCCAATGATTTTTTTCAGAGAAAATAATTTCCTGCCAAAAATCACAAAGCCCAACAGCTTGAAATCTCTGCCTCTTTTCCTTTTTGGTTTCATTTCTTTTTTAAAATATCAGTTAAATAAAATATGAACACTTTTGTTCAAGAAAGCCAAGTTATGAGCAATAATTTACCAAGAAATGGACAGATTTTTTTCTAATTATATTTTACTTGCCAAAAAGAGTTTTGCTACCCATAAAAATCTACAGTTCAGTATATAGACATTATTATTCTGTCATAAATGTGAAAGAGCATTGGCAAACCTTATGATAACTTTTCAGATGATGTCATATTCAGTCTGGGAATCAGTGTGGTAAAAAAGCTAATGCATGTGCTATTTTTAAATAGTTGAAAGTTAAAGAAGGAAACAATTTGACTCAATATCTCATTGGTGATATTGGCTATATCATGGGTGATAAAATGTGTGGCACTAGAAAAAGATTTCAGGGACAAATCAAATGTTTTACCTTTAACTAAAAGACGCATTCTTCTAATTTTGCTTTATTCATGAATAACCATCTAGAATGCAAGCACCATGAAGGCAGGATTTAATAGTTCCCACTTAAAAAATTTACTTTTATTAGAGTAAAATTACTTTACTGTGTTGTGTTATTTTCTACGGTACAGCAAAGTGAATCAGCCATACATGTACACATAGCCCCGCCCTTTTGAATTTTCTTGCCATTCAGGTCACCACAGTACATTAAGTAGACTTCCCTGTGCTATGCTGTAGGTTCTCATTAGTTATCTGTTTTATGCAGAGTATCGATAGTGTATATATGTCAATCCCAACCTCCCAATTCGTCCCACCTCCCCCTTTCCTTATATTTGTTCTCTACATCTGTGCTTCTATTTCATTACTTTGCAAATAAGATCTATACCATTTTTCCAGATTTGAATTTAACATTCCTTTCACTCTGGCATAAGCAGTGCCTAGAATAGTATCCAGCATATATAGGGAACTTAATATAGCTGCTGAATATAGGGATAGATTAACCACTAAGAGTCCACTTGGGAGGAGATTCCATTCTTGAATGCAAAACATTACAGGACACCAAGAAGGTGGTTGCAGTATATCCTTTAGCTTTAACCATTCTCCCAGCTCCAGATATACTTTGTCAGCTACAACAGACCTACCAGTTCCTCTAACAAAGTCACAACATCATGTCCACAAACAAATTCAGCATCTCTCCTACCTTGAACTTAATATATCACGTAATATATCACTTAATATAAATACTCTCCTATCATTATGTGTCAATGCTCTGAACATTTGCTTTAACTTCTGCAGGCTTACCTCAGTGACTCACAGGTATGCTTCCTCCCTGTTCCCCTAACCAGGCCCCTTCCTTCTTTTGCTCTGAGTTTAACTACTTCTTCCTTAGACCAGGATCAAACATAATTTCTAAGAATCTTACCTGCCTCAAAATTTCTTCTCTTCCAATCCATTCTACATAAGAAGAATGGACTTAGCATGTGTATGTATATGTATGTATGTGGGTATTTATACATTTAATTTTCTTACATGCTTTCCGTCACAAAACTTTTGAGTCCATACATTTCTACTGTATTCCTTAGCATGTTATCTAAGACCTCAAAACAAGTGTTAATGTACATATCCAGTTATTTTAAGGCATATATTTCTATTCTAATAAGCCTCATTCTTTGATGCTCCCCAAACACTAGATGCTAGATTTTCTTCTCTCTCTTCCTCTGCTTATGTCCTTTCCTCTTCCTGAAAATCCTTCTCCACTCTGTTATAAAGCTAAAAAATTAATTGTCTTTAGGCTTAATGACTTTAGTTCAAAGAGCTCCTTCACAATAAAGCATCTCAGAAGATCCTGATTAGACATTTCTTATGCCTTTGAATTGGCATATATGTCCCTTATGAAATGTGTCATATCCTATTCCACATTATAAACTTTTGCTTGTATATTTCATATCTCTTACTGTACTCCACGTTCTTAAAGACACTGATGATGCCAGATCACTCAACTTTCCAGACTCTTGCATACAGACCTCCCTACAGCGGGGACTTAATTACTGAATTATTAAATTAACCTAAACATTTAACTTCCATAGAATGAAGCCCAATGCTTATATTAGACATTATACTATTTAATTAAAATACAATCCATTTTTACATAGCTGTTTTGTACTTAAAGGTTAACTATTAATATCATTGAATAAAGAAAGTGTTTTGCCACTTAAAATTTTTAGATTATTTAAGGTAAGCTTGATGGAAAGTGAATGAATACTTTCTCCATACCAAAGAAGAGAGAAGTACCAGTTAATATCACATGCTTTTGTTGATGCAATCAATACCAGTGTAGCAAAAACAATGTAGACAACAACATAATGTCTTCATTGGAATGAAAGTGTTCTAGAGCCTCAAGACTCAATTGACTGGAGAATTAGGAAACATCCACTGTGGTATTAGTATTCATTATATACTCTGTCAAGACAATGTTAATATTTAGCATAGACTGCTGCTGCCGCTGCTGCTAGGTCGCTTCAGTTGTGTCCGACTCTGTGCAACCCCAAAGACGGCAGCCCACCAGGCTCCCCTGTCCCTGGGATTCTCCAGGCAGGAATACTGGAGTGGGTTGCCATTTCCTTCTCCATTAGCATAGACTAGTGGTTCTCAAATTTTAACATGCATCAGAATCATGTGTCTTAAAAACTGTTAACACCCAGATTACTAGGCTGAACCTACAGGGTTTCTGATTCAATAAGTCTATAATGGGGTCTCAAAATATGAATTTTTTGCAAATCCCTAGTTGATGTTGATGCTATAGGGACTTTACTTGGAGAAGCACTAATCTAAACTAAGCAAAAAGTACAGTACACACTTTTAGAATTCTTGGCACATGAGCGTTCATTAAGGTTTATAAGCTAGACTGGACCTGTCAAGTAAAACCAGTATCAAAATATAAAATATAACTGAGGTGCCCCACCCAGCACTCCTTCCTTTACCATCAGGTTCCCTCAGCTTCCATTTGTACCAAATACTTGAAATCAAGAGGTTAGTGCAGGACAAAAAAACAAAATCACTATAGTATAATGGTCTTTTCTATCTTGCTAACAATTATATTACAGCGCAGCTCTGAGACATAGAGGGACCTCAATATTCATAAATATAAGAATGGATAAAAGCAAAAGCAAATATAGTGCGGAATTATTTGATAACAATAATCATACTAGTTAACAGAAATTGAATGAAAGTATAAACCAAGAGACTGCATGTAAAACTGAAGCTTTTCCCATGGTAGGAGTTTTCACTGAATCTCTGCAGTAGGAGGTATCTTGCTAGTAAAGTACCATGGTAACTTTTAAATATTAACATCTGACTCTGCATGTCTTTGTTAGAAACAGTACATATTTCTATTAAGAAAATGTATTAACTCTAAAATACAAAAAGATCCCCCTCAATATGAGAATGATTATCTTATACAGTCCATGGAATTCTCAAGGTCAGATACTGAAGTGGGTAGCCTTTCCCTTCTCCAGGCAATCTTCCGAACCCAGGTCTCCCACATTGCAGGCGGATTCTCTACCAGCTGAGCAACAAGGGAAGCCCATATATATGTTGCTGCTGCTGCTGCTGCTAAGTCGCTTCAGTCGTGTCTGACTCTGTGCGACCCCATAGACGGCAGCCCACCAGGCTCCCCCGTCCCTGGGATTCTCCAGGCAAGAACACTGGAGTGGGTTGCCATTTCCTTCTCCAGTGCATGAAAGTGAAAAGTGAAAGTGAAGTTGCTCAGTCGTGCCCGACTCTTAGCGACCCCATGGACTGCAGTCTACCAGGCTCCTCTGCCCATGGGATTTTCCAGGCAAGAGTACTGGAGTGGGGTGCCATTGCCTTCTCCGATATATATGTTAGAGACATTTAAATTAATAACTAAATTATTTAATTTAATATATTTTATGTTAAGATTATAAATAGAAAAAGTCACTGATTATCTCAAAGTTTTAAATCAATAGACTATTTACTATATTTTATATTGATTATCACTGACTTTAATTTTTCTACATACACTTTTTTTTTCTGTCATTTATTCTCTATTTAGCAATGAACATGTATTACTTTGGGCTTCCCTGTTAGATCACTGTTTAAGAATCCACCTGTAATGCAGGAGAAGCAGGTTCGATTCCTGCATCAGGAAAATCCCATGGAAAAGGAAATGGCAACCTATACCAGTATTCTTGCCTGGGAAATTCCATGCAAGAAACAGTCTAATGGGCTACAGTCCTTGAGGTTGCAAAGAGTCGGACATGATTTAGTGACTGAGCATGCACGCATTTATTACTTCAATGGTAAAAAGTTTATTTGTACTAATTTATGTAACTGTAGATAATTAATGAAACATTATAGTTCAATGGATTGCATTTTTCTTTTACAAAGCCTTTAAATTACCATGATCTTCAGTTTTAATAATGCAGTGTAAAAGGCAACAAAAATTCCAGGGTGAACTAATTCAGGTGAGCCCAAATGTCCTAGAACTGCTCATACATAAACCTCACTGTGCTCCATCTCCTAACAAAGATCCCATGTTGTGCAGCAGAAAGATGCAGCACATTAATGAGTACAGCTTGCTGCTCATGTCAAAACACGTGGAGCTAGGATGGTATGGAAACCCGTTTTTGACCATTAACTGGTACATGTGGAGAAATCTAAAATTAGAAGACACTTGGTGATATCACTTAAGCCTATTCATGGACTCCTGCAGGAACACAAATGCAGGCACAATACAGAACTGCCAAATGAGGCAAACACCAGCTGGTCTGAGAGCCAACACTCATGAGCTCTTAGTTTCATAACATGTCTTGCATGCAAGAAAAATCCATTGTCATTAAACTCTCTTTATCCACAGGTGACTTCACTATGTAGATTATATAGAAATAAATGCTTTCCAACAATATATGCATACTTAAGTAATTAATGAGTAACTGGTTTTGAAAATTTAATATGAAAATGACCCACAACAAGCCCACTTAAAAGATTAGCAGCTTAAAACTCATGTTAGTGGATCGACATACATCTTTGGTATCATTCTAACATGTTTATTATTCTAGTGTATTACAGACTCTTGAGAGTCTACATTTGTTTTCAAGCATAGTGGCTGCAGAAAACAGTCTATCTGTACCTAGAAAAGGGATATTGTGGTTGAATGTGAGTTTCCACAAAATAATAATGAAAATTTTCTTACTACCAATAGTGCCTTGAAAATCATTTTTAAAATAGAGCATTTTCAAAACTTCAAGGCTTCTTTCTGCAACCTATTTCATGTCCTCACTCTTGTTTGTCTGCGAGATAGATATGTCTGCACTCTACAAAGAATTCCAGGAAGCTAAGTCATTGCCAAGGCCATCTGAAGACTGAATTGGCTCAAATTAAGACACAGATTTAATGTACCAATCAGTCTGACTTTATTCTAGTTTTTGGTCTATCTTTTCGACATGCTAAGTCATTAAGACCAGATAAAGATTCTGACTTACTAAAAATTTTTAGAAGGGGTCTGTATCTTCACAGCTAGATTTAAGATATATTACTTCTGACAGGAATGCCTGGAAAATAATCATTCACTTCTCCCCATCAGTTCCATGTTATCCCAGGGGTTTGTTCAACAGATGGACATAATTTGCATATTTGACTACCACAGTTTTCTTAATTGCATTTTCCCAGTATACTCTATTATATTTGCAGTTTATTAGGTTTCCCTTTGAAATTCACTTTGAAAATCATACACAATGTATATTAAGTTATCATATTTCCTACACAGTAGACCTCCTTGCAAAATCTAGCATTTGGATGCTTTATGCATTTAGGATTGCATAGAAAACCTATTACCACACTTTAAGCTCAACTGTAACATCTCTGAAAAGTATTTAATGTGTCTACTTTGTTATAAGCGTTGATATTTTAGTTATAAATACTTAAACATGTATTGTTATGACCAAATATTACATAATTTAGTCACTGCATCAGTCAGTTCAGTCGCTCATCATATCCAACTCTTTGTGATCCCATGGACTGCAGCACAGCAGGCTTCCCTGTCCTTCACCAACTCCCGGAGCTTGCTCAAACTCATGTCTATTGAGTCAGTGATGCCATCCAATCATCTCATTCTTTGTTGTCACTTCTCCTGCCTTCAGTCTTTCCCTGCATCAGGTTGGTTTCCAATGAGTATGTTCTTCATATAAAGAGGTCAAAGTATTGGAGTTTCAGCTTCAACATGAGTCCTCCCAATGAACATTCAGGACTGATTTCCTTTAGGATTGGCTGGTTTGATCTCCCTACAATCCAGGAGTCTCAAGAGTCTTCTACAAAACCACAGTTCAAAAGCATCAATTCCTCAGCAATCAGCTTTCTTTATAGTCCGACTCTCATATCCATACATGACTACTGGAAAAAATCATAGCTTTGATTAGATGGATCTTTGTCAGCAAAAAAAAGTCTTATTTCTAATAGGCTGTCTAGGCTGGTCATAGCTATTCTTCCAAGGAGTAAGCATCTTTTAATTTCATGGCTGAAGTCACCATCAGCAGTGATTTTGGAGCCCACCAAAATAAACTCTCTCACTGTTTCCATTGTTTCTCCAGCTATTTGCATGAGTGATGGGACCAGATGCCATGATCTTAGTTTCCTGAATGTTGAGTTTTAAGCCAACTTTTTCACTCTCCACTTTCACTTTCACCAAGAGGCTCTTTAGTTCCTCTTCATTTCTGCCATAAGGGTGGTGTCATCTGCATTATCTGAGGTTATTGATATTTCTTCCAGAAATCTTGATTCCAGTTGTGCTTCATTCATCCAATCAGGCATTCCACATGAGGTACTCTGAATGTAAGTTAAATAAGCAGGGTGACAATATACAGCTTTGACGTACTCCTTTCCCTATTTGGAATCAGTCTGTTGTTCCATGTCCAGTTCTAACTGTTGCTTCTTGACACGCATACAGATTTCTCAGGAGGTAGATCAGGTGGTCTGGCATTCTCATCTCTTTTAGAATTTTCCACAGTTTATTGTGATTCACACAGTCAAAGGCTTTTGCATAGTCAATAAAGCATAAATAGATGTTTTTCAAGAACTCTCTTGCTTTAATTATGACCCAACAGATGTTGGAAATTTGGTCTCTGGTTCCTCTGCCTTTTCTAAATCAATTTGAACATTTGGAAGTTTACAGCTTACATACTGTTGAAGCCTGGATTGAAGATTTTTTTTTAATTAATTTTTTATTGAAGGATAATTGCATTACAGAATTTTGCTGTTTTCTGTCAAAACTCAGCATGAATCAGCCACAGGTATACAGAATTTTGAACATTACTTTGCTAGCGTGTGAGATGAGTACAGTTGTGCAATAGCTTGAACAATCTTTGGCATTGCCTTTCTTTGGGATTGGAATGAAAACTGACATTTTCCAGTCCTGTGGCCAGTGCTGAGTTTTCAGAATTTGCTGGCCTATTGAATGCAGCACTTTAACAGCATCATCTTTTAGGATTTGAAATAGCTCAACTGGAATTCCATCACCTCCACTAACTTTGTTCATAGTGATGTTTCCTAAGGCCCACTTGACTTCACATTCCAGCATGTCTGGCTCTAGGTGAGTGATCATATCATCATGTTTATCTGGATCATGAAAATCTTTTCGTATAGTTTTTTCTGTATATTCTTGCCACCTCTTCTCAATATCTTTTACTTCTGTTATGTCCATACCATTTCTGTCCTTTATTGAGCTTATCTTTGCGTGAAATGTTCCCTTGATATCTCTCATTTTCCTGAGATCTCTAGTCCTTCCCATTCTATTGTTTTCCTCTTTATCTTTGCACTGATCCCAAGGAAGGCTTTCTTATCTCTCCTTGCTATTCTTTGGGACTCTGCATTCAAATGGGTATAACTTTCCTTTTCTCCTTTGCCTTTTGCTTCTCTTCTTTTTTCAGCTCTATGTAAAGCCTCCTCAGACAACCATTTTGCCTTTTTGCATTTTTTTCTTGGGGATGGTCTTGATCACTGCCTCCTGTACAATGTCATGAACCTCCATCCATAGTTTTTCAGACACTCTGTCTATCAGTATAATCCCTCGAGTCTATTTGTCACATCTACTATATAATCTTAAGGGATTTGATTTAGGTCATACCTGAATCGCATACTGTATTTCAATTCTTAAGTGCTAATTTTGTCTTAGAATCTATCACCAACCTATAACAAATGCCTAGATAACTCATCACTAAATCTTAATTCTTTTTCAACTCAGAAAAAAAAAAATCCAGAAGAGAAGAGTTCCAAGAGAAGTCACATTAACATTTGCTTTACTAGAGTGTAAAGCAAAATCATATGTGTTGCCATTACCATTTTAGTCTGCAAGTGGGGAGAGTCTTCTAAGTACAATATACTTCTAAATAAATAAAAATGTCATCTTTAAACATTTTTGAAGATGGTTTATCATATTAAAAAATCTTTATTTTTAAAATATGTTTGAAAAATATGCATTTAAAACACATTCTGTGTACAGATGTAGGCATCCGATTATTTTATTAGGTCTTCATACTAGTATAGCCCAAACATTAGTAAAATAAAGTAAATGCACTTATTTTATTATAAATTTCTCACCCTTCATTTCTCCATTATTTTATCATTATAGAGTTCTATTCATGTAGAAAATTAACGTTTCATTTCCAGATCAGTTCAGTTCAGTCGCTCAGTAATGTCCGACTCTTTGTGACCCCATGGACTGCAGCACACCAGGCATTCCTGTCCATCACCAACTCCTGGAGTTTACTCAAGCTTATGTCCATTGAGCTGGTGGATGCTGTCCAGCCATCTCATCCTCTGTCGTCCCCTTCGCCTCCTGCCTTCAATCTTTCCCAGCATCAGGATCTTTTTCAATGAGTCAGTTCTTCCCATCAGGGGGCCATCAGGTTCAACATCAGTCCTTCCAAAACATATTCAGGACTGATTCCATTTAGGATGGACTGGTTGGATCTCCTTGTTGTCCAAGGGATTCTCAAGAGTCTTCTCCAACACCACAGTTCAAAAGCATCGATCCTTCGGTGCTCAGCTTTCTTTATATTCCAACTCTCACATCCATACATGACTACTGGAAAAAACCATAGCTTTGACTAGATGGACCTTTGTTGGCAAAGTAATGTCTCAGCTTTTTAATATGTTATCTTAAAGCTCAACATTCAGAAAACTAAGATCATGGCATCCAGTCCCATCACTTCCTGGCAAATAGATGGAGAAACAGTGGAAACAGTGGCTGCCTTTATTTTTCTGGGCTCCAAAATCACTGCTGATGGTGATTGCAGCCATGAAATTAAAAGACACTTACTCCTTGGAAGGAAAGTTATGACGAACCTAGACAGCATATTAAAAAGCAGACATATTACTTTGTCAACAAAGGTCCATCTAGTCAAGGCTTTGGTTTTTCCATTAGTTATGTATGGATGCAAGAGTTGGACTATAAAGAAAGCTGAGCGCCGAAGAATTGATGCTTCTGAACTGTGTATTGGAGAAGACTCTTGAGAGTCCCTTGGACTGCAAGGAGATCCCACCAGTCCATCCTAAAGGAGATCAGTCCTGGGTGTTCATAGGAAGGACTGATGTTGAGGCTGAAACTCCAATACTTTTGCCACCTGATGCAAAGAGATGACTCACTGGAAAAGACCCTGATACTGAGAAAGATTGAGGGCAGGAGAAGAAGGGGACAGCAGAGGATGAGATGGTTGGATGGCATCACCAACTCAATAGACATGGGTTTAGGTGGACTCCAGCAGTTGGTGATGGACAGGGAGGGCTGGCGTGCTGTGGTTCATGGGGTCGCAAAGAGTTGGACACGACTGAGCGACTGAAATGAACTGAACTAGTTTGGTCACAGCTTTTCTTCCAAGGAGCAAGCATCTTTTAACCTCATGGATGCAATCACCATCTGCAGCAATTTTGGAGTCACCAAAAATAAAGTCTCTCACTCTTTCTATTGTTCACTTTCAGATAGTGAAAGATAATTATAAAATACATGTTAAAAAAGAAAACCAATCAATTCTAGTAGAATTGAGAAAAGCCGTTATATCAGAATAGTAATAATAGGTTAGACAGCTTACTACTCACGTTGATGGCTGACAGTTTAGTGGTGTGAGTCCATAGGAAACAGGATGACTTTTGAATTCAGACAATTGAAAGTAACAGTTAAAATGGTATGGAAACAAGAACTCCAGGATAGAAATGTGACGGTAAATATGTAAAAGTCCAGAATACGAGAATAAAAGTTGGGACAGAAGAGCCCATAATAAAAGATTACTTATGGTGTTAAACCAGTAAGAAATAGCTACTTTATGATACAAGGAAAGTATACTACAGACCTATTTCGCTCATGAGCATAGATATAAAATTAACAAGATGATTTCAGCAATGCTACAAGAATACAAAATATGATAAAAGACAATGAAACATGATCTATTGGGGTTATGGTAGGAATCTAGCATAGGTTTGGCACACAAAAATCTGATAGCATAATTCATCATGCTAACAGAAGGAAATAAAAACAGACAAACAAACTAAGTTTTAAAAGGTGAAGGCTTATGATTGCTTATGAAACAATTGATGTTTGTTTTTGTTTACGAACAAGAGATGAAAGTTTATGAAATTTATGATTGTCTCAGTGACGCATTAAAATTCCAACAAAAATTCAAAAGCTACTCATGATAAAAAGTCTTAGCAAATCATAAACAGAAAGAAATTCAATCTCAAGAAGGAACCTGCGAAAAACTTCACTTAACAGCATAGCTACTTAACAAAGAAAGACTGGATACTTACATTCTGAGGTGAAAAACAGGAAGGATGTCTGTTCTCACCACTTCTATTAAACATTGTACTGATGTCACAGTCAAAGAGGCAATTGAATTGAAATTGCAAAAAAATTTATATAGTTAAAGAAATTATGAAAATTGAAATGCCAATTGTACTTTTAATAAAATACATTCACATTGTCATCTAGCTATGCAATGGACTATTATGAAAAAATAAAAAGTAACAGACTCTTTCACATACAATAAAATAGGAATGTCTCAAAATGATGAGCAAAAAGTACAAAATGTAGTGCATACTATATATTATGATTCATATAAATTCTAGAAAATGCACCTTTATAGTGAGAGAAGGCAGATCAGTGTTTGTCTAGTAAGCATGATTTGGGAGGAAGCAAGATTATAAATAAGCATAGGCGAATTATGGGGGGGCGGTGAGGAGTATATTCATTATCTTAATGTGTGCATGGTTCACAGATGAATAACTATGTTAAAAATTATCCAAATTGTGTACTTTAAATAGAGGCATCTTTATTATGTGTCAAGTGTACTACAACAAAGCCATAAAATTGATTATCTAAGAAGGAAAATTGGCAAGTGGTCAGCTATTTATTATAACTAATGGTGAATTAAACCATGGTTGTATTTCTCATTTGCAAATCAACTCACCTTGTTGAAAGTGTATTTAGATACTAAGACTGTTTTAATATCTGCACTGAAGTATAAGACTAAAGAAACTAATGAGATAAAAAATAAGGCTCTGGACTTGAGACTATGATCTGTGAAGGCAAAAATCTGAAAACATGAATCAGTATAAAAATAATATGATTGGTTTATAATAAATATTGTCCTGCCATTAGCTTTCCAAATTTTTAAAAGATCCCCTAATACCTGGTGTGGTGGAACTGGCAAAAGGAACAGGTTTATTTTTAAATCTATAATATTTCATGCCAGAATGTGCATAATAAAGGACAGACATGGCAAGGACCTCACAGAAGCAGAAGAGATTAAGAAGAGGTGGCAAGAATATAAGAAAGAACTACACAAAAAAATGTCTTAATGGCCCAGACTACCACGATGGTGTGGCTACTCACCTAGAGCCAGACATCCTGGAGTATGAAGTCAAATGGGCCTTGGGAAGCATTACTACACACAAAACTTTTGGAGTTGATAGAATTTCAGCTGAGCTATTTAAAATAGAAAAGATGATGCTGTTAAAGTGCTGCACTCAATATGTCAGTAAATTTTGAAAACTCAGCAATGGCCACAGGACTGGAAAAGATCAGTTTTCATTTCTATCTCAAACAAAGGCAATGCCAAAGCATGTTCAATCCACCATACAACTGTGATGATTTCACATGCTAGCAATATAATGTTCAAAATTCTTCAAGCCAGGCTAAAACAGTATGTGAACTGAGAACTTCCAGAGGTACAAGCTGGATTTAGAAAAGGCAGAGGAACCAGAGATTAAAGTGTCAATATCGGATCGAAGAAAAAGCAAGGGAATTCCTGAAAGACATACTTCTGTTCATTGACTATGGTAAATCCTTTGACTGTGTGGATCACAACAAACTGTAGAAAATGTTTAGAGATGGGAATGCCAGATCACCTTTACCTGCCTCCTGAGAAACCTGTATTCAGGTCAAGAAGCAACAGTTAGAACCAGAATAGAACAATGGATGCTTTAAAATTGGGAAAGGAGTACATCAAGGCTGTATATTATCACCCTGCTTATTTAACTACTATGCAGAGTACATCATGCAAAATATCAGGCTGGATGAATTACAAGCTGGAATCAAGACTGTTGGGAGATATATCAACAACCTCAGATATGCAGATGATGTCACTCTAATTGCAGAAAGTGAAGAGGAACTAAAGAGCCTCTTGCTGAGGGTGGACAGAAGAGACCGAAAAAGCTGGCTTAAAACTTAACATTCAAAAAACTAAGATCATTGCATCCAGTCCCATTCACTTCATGGCAAATAGAAGGGGGAAAAGTGACAGATTTTATTTTCTTGCAATCTAAAATCACTGCAGACAGTGACTGCAGTTATGAAATTAAAAGATGTTGGCTCCTTAGAAGAAAAGTTATGACAAACATAAGTAGTGTATTAAAAAGCAGAGGTATCACTTTGCTGACAAAGGTATGTATAGTCAAAGCTATTGTTTTTCCAATAGTCATGTACAGAAGTGAAAGTTGGACAGACCAAAAAGAGGGCTGAAAACCAAAGAACTGTGGTTTTTGATTTGTGATGCTAGAGAAGTCTCTTGAGAGTTCCCTGGAGAGCAAGGAGATCAAACTAGTCAATCCTAAAGGAAATCAACACTGAGTTTTGTTGGAAAGACTGATGCTGAAGCTTCAATCCTTTGGCCACATGATGCAAAACTGACTCACCGAAAAAGACCCTGATGCTGGGAAAGATTGAGGGCAGGAGGAGAAGGGGGTGACAGAGGATGAGATGGTTGGATGGCGTCACTGAACTCAATGGACATGAAAGTGTTAGTCACTCAGTCATGTCCAACTCTTTGTAACTCAAGGACTAGCTTTCCAGGCTCCTCTGTCCATGGGGATTCTCCAGGCAAAAATACTGGACTGGGGTCACGTTTCCTTTCTTTAGGGGATCTTCCTAACCCAGGTATCAAACCCAGGTCTCCCACATTGCAGGAAGTTTTTTTTTTTTTTTTTTTTTTTTTTTTTTAACCATCTGAGCCACCAAGGATGCCCAGTAATAGACATAAGTTTGAGCAAATTCCTGGAGATAGTGAAGGACACAGAAGGCTAGCCTGCTGCAGTCCATGGGGTTCCCAAAGACTCAGATATGACTTGGCAACTGAACATCAATAACCTCTTTTCAAAAACAGAAGTGTTGTTCTTCATTTGTTTGATTTCTTTTAACTCCAAGAAAAAATTTCACCTTGGCCAAAAGTGTTCGTTTGAAATGTTGAAGCCATTTGACTGACTATACTAGGCCTAATGAGAGATTAGAATAGAGCAGTGCCAAGACTCATTGGAGATACACTTCCGTATAATCAATCAATTCTCACAACAATATTGTGATTTAGATAGATGAAATGTGTGTGGGGGGGACATTTATTCAACGTTTATTCATGCCACAGAAATTTATTCATCCCAACTATGTGCTAGATGCTGGGATACAGTGATGAGTGCAGCTTTTTACTTGAGTGTTAGTGACAGGAATTAAATCCAAATTTATCTTTGTATTTCTGATTATAACATGCTGCTTCTTTAGGGTTATGTACAAAATCAATCACCTTGAGGACTTACCTGATTTAAAAGAATAATTCTACAGCTTCATAGAATCAATGGATATTTTTCTGTCTGGTATTTGAGGAAACAGTACAATTTACTTGTAATTATTAGGGGGGACTGATGGCTATATATTTTATAAATTTGCTACCTCTCTCTGGATATGATCAACATACTGGCATAACATTTCTTTAGCAGAAAACAGCCAGAATATGCAAAATGTCACCCTGTCTGTGCGGGAGTTAAAAAATAGAGTCCAAAATGGCAATGTTTCAAAAATGTAATGTTTATAAGTTGATATAAATTTCAGACTTTAAACTAGGACTTCCATTTTCACCACCTGAGACCATTCAGTTTCCACTTTATACTTTATGAACAGTTTTACCTGATACCTTTCAAAAACCCAAGGATCTTCACTCTAGGGGAGAAGTTACCCAAAGAGAGTCTTCTTTAATGTCATGCTTATTTCTCCCTGAAGTTACTGCTTTGAGAATAATAGTTTCCTTTGATTATGAAAACTGAATAGTTTCCACATTTATATTCTGCCTTGTATAAGCATGCGCCCACACTTGTAATGGCTAGTGATTCTGAGGCAAGTTTAATTTTATTTTCAGGTTAAATGTTAATGTTTTAATGTTTATTGCTTTGTTTATGTAGTGTATCACAAAATTTACTCTTGACAGTAGAGGTTTGATCATAAAGTGCATTTTGGTAATCAAATCTCACATTATAAAAGCCCAGACAGGTTTAATGTTTGAAGTCCTTGTGAATATCCTCCCACTTGTATAGTTTTAATAGCCCCATTTAACTGATTTTCAACTAACCCTCTCTACTCTCTTCCCTGTATGATTCACTCTTCACAGCTCTACCACCAGTTTCCTTTATCTATCCATCTGTCTATCTAGCTATCCATCCATTTTTCTTCATCAGTGCATATATGCATAGTAGTAGTAATAACTACAAATACCTAACATACAAACCCTTCACAATCTGGTCTCAACCTCTAATTTCTGACTGAGAGTCCTCAAGCATCATTTATTAACACTTCTATTGACTTTTTATTTTCATTGTTGTGATCTAGTTGTATGACACTCACACTTTGAGCCCCCAAGGAAAAGTAACCTCTTTGTGAATGACTGCTTGACCCTCCTTGGAGGGTTCTATTCTTGCATTCTTTTAAGTACATCAATCATTCACATCCACCATACGTTCAATGAGCTCTAATATTTGTTTCAAAGCATCCTCATTAAACTCACATCTACCTCAGAGCAGATATATTAATTAATGTAATTCTGCATTCCTGTGCCCATTGCCAAGCCATTTCCAGATGGAAAATAGTTAATACTTTTTTTTTAGATACAGGATTCTGGAAGTATCTTTACAAATACAGTGACATCATGGAAAGAGAAGCAGCTGAGCAAGTTTCTGTGAACATTAAGGAGATATGAGCACAGACATTTGAGTTTATGGTCAATATAGATTTTGTTTTTCAGACCAAAGATGGTTATGAGACTGGACAGGAATAAAAATCCTTCTTGAATTCTGGATACAAATAAAGAATCATCCCATCAAAAGAAAACATGTCTGTTTCAAACTAGTTCAAACTGTAGAGCCTCTGTTGAAAATTCAGTGGTCCATGTGGATAAGGCTAGTGGAAGTGATTGAAATTCAATGCTTAAAACAGGGAGAAAAACTATGCTTGCTGTTTCTTTAATTGAACAATGATTTTAGAATGTTTGCCCCTCTTATCAGGGTTCTACTTTTATAAGCGCTCTGCTTTCTAGGTGATTCTATATTGACTTTTCTAAGCCGAAGGCATAATCTTTTAGACTCCAGACATGTGCTGTAAGGCTGCTTGACAGTTTATTGCACAATTTGTTTTGATTATCAGTATATTGGGAAACTCTTCTCATTCTCCTGTTTCTTATTAATTAATAACAAAAATGAAACAATTTATCAATGAAAACTTGCTAGAAGATTAACACAATGCACCTGACTGACCAAACAGAAATGTTATGTATAATCATGTATGTCCTAATTTACAGTTTGATATTTTCCAGTTTATTGAAAAGCATACTACCCTAAACATAGTGAAAAATATAATGTGATTCTATCATAATCTAGCCAAGAAAAAAATAGATTTCTATAAATACTGGGCCAACTTTCTTCTAGGATACATTAGTCATATGTTGTAGAACCCTGTGTATAGCAGAGTATCATTAAAGATAACAAATATATATCCTTCTAACTACAGATGACCTGAGACCATGATGCAAAGTCATATGATACATATTTCATAGAATAAATAAGCAAGTAATACTTTGAAATAGTTGAACACATCATGCTACCTATGATTTCCTAAGTGAAATTATAATAGCACTTTCAGTAAAATTATTGCTTACAAAGGACATAACTGCCTGTTCAATGAATAGTCATTGATATCCTAGTAAGTATAAGATATGCTAAGTGACCCCACAGAAACTGCACTTCGTGTGTGTGTGTGTGTGTGTGTGTGTGTACACTAGCCCTTTTCTTGTATTGCACACTTTGATAGAAGGAATGGCTTGTTTTTAAAAGTATGCAGTTAGTAAAATTTGCAAATGAATGTGTGAACAGTAAAACAAAAAACCATGAAATAAGAAACAGCCTTCTACCAAGGCATTTAACCTGGCATGTGTGTGTGTGTGTGTGTCTGTGTGTGTCTGCGTGTGCGTGTGTTGAGGAGTGAGGAGGGATGGTGGTGCAGTAGCCAGCTGGAGGAGCCAGTTAGATTATCAAGCAGATGAGGCAGCATATAAAGGGCACAAAGTTAACTCAAATAAGGCAAAGTTAGGAGCAAATCAGAAAAAAAAAATGCTTCAAAAATGAGATATTTTGAAAAATTAAATTTTGACAGATACTACAAACCAATTCAGTGATACAACATTTTCTATCAAAAAATAAGCATTGAAATTAAAGCAATATGAAGCACGGGAGGAAATGAATACTCCCGATTTTGTATTTCCTTTGGTCTAGTGAGCGTCTTTCTCACTGATCCTGCTTTCTAAATCTTCTAACAATCATGTAGCTATAATAGTAGTTAAAAGAATAACAAGTTTGAAACACAACTTTACACATTACTGGGTATATACACTTTGGAAGCTTACTAGTATTTATAAACATGACTCTTCTTATCTATAAAGTGGAAGATTAACACTTAAACACACTTGATTGTTTAAAGGGTCTTTGAAAAATACATGAATAATAATAGGCACAAATTAGAACCTCAAGAAAGTATAGCCACTTTTCATTTGCTTCTCCTTCTCTATCATCATTATCATCATCGTTGTCTTCCTATTCCTCTTCCCTTCCCCTGCTCCTATCATCATTGTTTAACAAAATTTCTGCTCTAAGTTATTGAGCTGCACTCTGCAAGAACTAGAGCTATTTAAAATATATATCTTTCGGTGGTTAAAACTGGCAGATGTACTATGAGCAAAAAATAAATACTCATTAACTGCACAGATACTCTGTAGAGACATAAAACTGTACTAAGGGGAAAGAGTATTTGCATGCAGAAAATGTAACTGAAATTTTATTAGAAAATTAAACATTTTTAATCTTTGATTAAGAGGTATTACATAAATTAAAAGTGGTTTCATTAGTCATTATTGTTAATTGGCCTTATTAATGAGAAACCTATAAACCTAGAGGGAAATCAAATCTCAAATTTCCATGCCTAAATGATATTTTCTGAGTTAGACTTCATATAGTTGCACCTTGAACTTAACCATTTCTGATTAAGATCCATGCTTTAGAAAACAAAAAGGAAAGCCATGCATATTTTCTTCCTAGATAAATTAAAATAATATTCCTATTAAATCCCTCTTAATTTACTGAAAATTTAACCCCCAAACAATAAAACGTTGGGCATAGAATCTATTTCTTTATGGCAACTTTTAAGCTATATTTTAGTGAATTTTATATTTTCATAATTTATACACATATCACCATATACTAGGAACATTTTATGAGCCAATATTTTACGGTTTTAGCATTATTCCCAGTTATAGTTGCTGTCACATTTGTGTCATTTCCACAAATATTTCCCCCTAAATGACCTAACATTATTTGTGCATTTAATGTTGGTTTATAGGCTTGTAGAAATAAAAAAAAAATCACATATCTCACTGTTTTTCATATTTATTTGCATTCTGTCTTGGATGATTTCCCTGGAAGCCAGGGGAAGGTGAGGGGAGAGAAAGAAGAGGATAGTATTCCAGACCACAGAGGAAGGAATACAGAAGCCACATGAAACTTCAGGAGGTGATGGGGAGTGGTCCAGAGTGGATGCAGCACTAAGGGTTAATGGTGTCAAGCGGAGGCAGAGGGGAGACTGAGGCTCTGAGCCAGGGTTTTGGGGGATGTGTGTATGTGTGTACTGTCGTGTCCAACTCTTTGTGACCTCATGGACTATAGCCCGGCAGACTCCTTTGTACATGGGATTTCCCAGACAAGAATACTGGAGTGGGTTGCCATTTCCTACTCCTGGGGACTTTCCCAAACCAGGGATTGAACCAGAGTATCCAGCACCTTCTGTTTTGGCAGGCAGATTCTTTACCACTGTGCCACCTGGGAAGCCCCATTTTGGAGGATGGTTCTAGGTAATTTTTAAACAATTCTGTCCCACACTTAGGAACATAGATAAAAAGTTAAGCACATATCCCACCACAGCTTCCATCATAAAGTTACAGTATTACTAACTCTAAATTGGGCAGTCAAAGCAGGGACTGAAGAACTATTTTGGGGAAAATGCAGGGAATAGAGCAAAAATGAGTTATTCTCCAAAACAAGAAATTCTATTTTCAAATGTGCATCATAATAATCATTATTTTTATACAGCTTCAAAGAATATTTAGAGGGAAAAGAAAGAAAGAAACTCCCATAACAATTCAGACTGAAGAGTGTCATTTTCTGTTAAGAAGTTAGGCAGTCTACATCTCCATGGGATTTCCTGACGGCCCTGAGTTCTCTGCAACATGTTTTTAAACATCTCATTAAACTAAGAACATGTTCCTCTACCATGGAGTGAGATGATTTTGGAGTTTGGGTTACATCAGAAATCTTATGTCAGAAGATAAAAAGATGACTAAAACACAAACTTTGTCAATACGTGTGTGATCATTTTTAGCAATACTGACACTCAGTGTTCACTCAAATTCAATTTTGTAATCTATCACAGAGAGGTTATATTCCTAAGGGGGGTAGTAGTGTGTGGTCGTCTAGAAATTTGGTTCATTGAACCATATAATGCATCCATACTGCTTTTGTCTGTCTTCTTTTCAAGTCCAGATGTTACTTCTGTAAATCTTACACATCTGAAGTCAGCAAACTTAACCTGCATTTAAAAATATTCACCACCAGATAAGTGATTTAAAAAAAGCAACTTCAAGACATCTCTACTTTTATCTCCCTTGCAGAGCTTGAACTAAGAGCAGCATGGAAAAGCTCTGAAGCTGTTAGTCCCTGAAGAAAAGTAAACTAGATCTCTTTTCCTGTTGTGATCAGCATGCTCTCTACAATAAAAAAGACATTACCATATTTGATTTTTTTTTTTTCTGTGACTAACAGTTTTGGTAACTTTCAGCATTTCTTCTGTTCTGAGAACTGCTGGAGCCACGAGAAAGAGTTGAATTTTTTGACCTGGTGATAGCCAAGATTGGACCTAAAATTGTCCTTTTCTTGTGGCTGGTTTGACACTATTGGGAAAAAACAAACAACAAAAAAAGCTGTCTAGGTAATTACTCTGTCACAAAAGGATGTCTCTTGAATGTTGGATATTTGGCCACTTACAAAATAGGTAAAGGAACTTACCTGAAATCTAATTCATGACCAGAGGTAGGAATTGACATTTTATTCTAAAATTTTCATCACATTATTTCAAACAAAGTTTCCCATTTGTTTGTTAAGTACTAATATGAAGGAGTTTTGTTTCTAGAATTAGACAGTATTTAAATATTGCTGTTGTTGTTTAGTCACTGAGTTGGGTTTGACTCTTTGCAATCCCATGGACCATAGCTTGCCAGGAATCTCTGTCCGTGGGATTTCCCAGGCAAGAATACTGGAGTGGGCTGCCATTCCTTTTCCAGGGGATCTTCCTGACCCAGAGATGAACCCAGAGATGTCTCTCCTACATTGGCAGGTGGATTCTTTACTGCTTAACCTCAAGGAATAGTATCATCAACTTAATAGACATGAATTTGAGCAAACTTTGGGAGATAATAGAGGACAGAGGAATCTGGCAGGCTACAGTCCATGGGGTCACAAAGAGTTTGATATGACTTAGCCACTGAACAACAAATACTGCTACCATAAAGGCAGCACTTGTACTTTAGAGACTAGCCACAAATATCATAATAGGCTATCTACAAATTGAAGTACATGTAGGTGTCAACATAAAAATCTATAGATGACAGTATCTACTATAAGCTATGGAAAGCAGATGCCCCATTTGAGAAAAAGTAATGCTTAAATATTTCTCTTTTAACACAATCAGAGACTCAGCCTTACATTTGGAAATTCAGGAAAAAAATGTTAATTCTGATTGTTAATGTTGTGGTCTGAAAAAATAGCCACATCTAATATTATCTAACACTAGTATTACTATCTAATACTATCTAATGTTTCATGAAAGGTGAAAGGGTTAGTGGCACAGTCATGTCCAATTCTTTGCAATTCCATGGACTGTAGCCTGCCAGGTTCCTCTGTCTGTGGAATTTTCCAGGCAAGAATATTGGAGTGGGTTGTCATTCCCTCCTTCAGGGGATCTTCTTGATCCAGCGATTGAACCTGGGTCTCTTGCATTGTAGGCAGATTCTTCACCATCTGAGCCATATAGATTTGTCTAAAATAATATTGCTGGGGGAAAAAAATGGAGATTTTACTCTAGTTACTGCACTTGTCAAACTCTATTTGAATGAAAGTACTTAGTACATATTATTTGAGGATTATGATAGCATTAGCACAGAACAATACATTTTCACTTTATTGTGAAAGCATTTACATCAAGAAATGGGAATTGAAGATTCCGGTAAAATAGACTATAAAAAAAAGTGACAAAGCAAGTAATTCGCTTCAAGTTTCGGGTTTCAGATAATAAAATATATGCCATGTATGTTCTCTGACCCCTCATTCATTTATATAACCAGATTTTAAATTAACCTCAATAATTTTATAAGACATCTGAACAGTTTTTACATTTTTGGGTGCCTGCCAAGACAAGATGTACTGGAACCAAATTCTATAATGTCAAAGGGCCTAGGAAGCCTTTAAAAGGTTTAGATTATCATCAGATCAAAATTGGATCCTCAAATAGAGCTTGGTTACTTTCAAGCTGTTTTCAAAATGATATTTAGCAAGAGATGATTAAGAAATAATCTTTCTTTAACCTTAATTTCAATTCTCTGATCCATCAACAAACAGTTCCTGAACGTACAATATTCTAGTTACACAGGAAGGAACAAAAATCTAAGCCAAAGAGGAAAAAAAAAACACAAAGAAATCCTCATCATCAAGTAATTTAGAGTCTTCCAGGGAACCATAGGCTACTTCCATGGTTTACTTCCCTTGAGCATATGTTCCATGAATTTAAAAGAATCAAAGAAAAAAACTGTTCATGTGTATATGTATATGTGTACACACACAATAATTGAATATTATATATTAAAATATTTAATTATATATTTCATTTAAAGAGTCAAAATCATTTGAACATGTATAAACTCATATCTTTCCTGAGAATAAATAAGGGTATAAAGTAATATACTATAGTTTAGTGGCTTCCTAGGTGGCTCAGTGGTAAAGAATCTGTCTGTAATACAGGAGACCTGGGTTTGATATCTGGGATCAGAGGTCCCCTTGAGAAGAAAAAGGCATTTCACTCCAGTATTCTTGCCTGGGAAGTCCCACGGACAGAGGAACCTGGCAGGCTACAGTCCATGCGGTCACAAAAGAGTGAGACACCACTTAGCAACTAAACAACAACAGCAATATTTTAGTGAAAAAAATTTTATTTGCCAGAAATGTAAATACTTATATCATTATGTATTATATCTGTTAGTAGCACAACAATTCAATTAGTAGGACTACATAGGAGACCTTGAACAAGACAAAGAGTTTAGTATTGTTCATATATTTGTATCAAATGACTTGAAACTAAAAGAAAACATTTAAAAAATAACTAAATGAAAAAACATAAAATTGTTGAAATAATGTTCAGAACATCCTATTTTGGGTAATAACTAACTATGTAGCTAACACAATGCTACACACTTTTTTCCAGCACATTGTAAATTAACCTTGACAGTCATTCTAAAAGTCCAGCATTTCTTTTCAAACTTTTAGACACGAGTCTATAATGTTCACAGATGTAAAGTGAGTAATCAAGATCATAAGACATTTTACTTTTTCCAATCTATTCTGTTGTCTAGTGAGAAGCAGTATAGAATAGAATATAGGATAGGATAGGAGCATAGGATAGAGATTAAGAACACAGTCTTAATCTTCAGTTCAAATTGTGTGATGTCAATCTATTTAGCTCTATTCTCTAACCTTTAAATGGGGGCAAAACAGTACCCATATCAAATGACTAGATGTTGTGAGATCTGAATGGCAATACATGTAAATCATGTAGAATATCGCAGAGCACAGAGAAAAGTTACAATAAATGTTATCGAATAATACGAGGGATTCACTCTTTGATCCTTAGGGAGTCACTTGTCAGATTACATTTTTCCAAAATGGCCACAACAATAAAGACCTTACTCATTTCACAATGTGACCGTGTACTACTATATCAAGTGGTTGAGTCTATGCCTTCTTTTCTTGAAGCTGGATGAAACCATGTGACAGCCAGAACCAATAGAATGTGATGGAAATAAAGTTTTATGACTTTCCAAATTGAGATTATAAAAAAGTGTTCGAGTGTCTGCCTCTCACTGTGTCATCTGATTCTGTCTCTGTCTTTCTCTCTGTGTCTCTATCCTTGCTGTTGGATTTAGTCACCAGGCTATAAGAACGTATCAGTCATATATATGTAGACATTTCAACCAAAATCTCCAATTAAATTCCGGGAAAGAACCATCATCAACTGCTTGACATGTGAGTGAGAAACACTTTGAAATAACACCAGCTTTGGCTACTATCTAACTCAATTTTCATGAGATAACCTGAGCATGAAACATCAACCCATGTCCAGTCACCCCCAAGATCATGAGAGATACAAATGAGCAATTGTTGTTATTTTAAGCCACTGCTTGGCAGGTACTTTGTTATACAGAAATAAATAACCAGCACAGTCACCAAGTTTTCTTCTGAGAAAATAAATTACTGAAAATAGGATAACTGAATGTTTCTGAATTTGATTTTTTAAAAACTCTAGTTACAGAGCTGAAGCATCTTTTTCTTCTAAATTTATAGATCATATGTAGGCAGAGTCAAAATTAGATTTAATGAAATTTTTCATTTTCATTACCCAGAAAGAAAGGGATGATCCATCAGTACTCTGAGCAAGGTTTGGCATGAGATGGTGGACAAAAAAGGCAGACACATATATTAAGGGACTTCCTCCTAAGGTCAAGAGAAGAGTATTTCTAACAGCAACTATCACAGTGTCAGGACTTTGGCGTCCTTCTTCTCATAGGACCAGATGTAAAGAGTTCTGATGCGTTGTAAAGAAGAAAAGGCAGATAATAGCCAACTTGCCCAGACACACTGAGGATAACCATTCACTGAGGTGCTCTGCTGTTCAGAGAAATATAACCAACTAACTTTTGCAACACATAAAACTAAAAACCAACCCTCTTAATTAAACATAACACTGGTATCTTTGTTCAAAGTGCTGCAGTATAATTAAGGTACATCACCCAGCTTTTTATATCATGTCTAGAGCCCTTGTTTCAAAAACAGTCTGTTGGACAAAGAAATTTCTTTGAGACTTTTCAATTTCTCAAAAAGTGTCAACTCACAGTCATATAGCCCACTCCTAAATCATTCTAAATAGTCAATTATTTATATTACATGATTTTTAAGTTGATGCGTTATAAGCTGGTAAATTATTTGTGGGATTATATAAATGTAAAAATAAGCAACCAAATATAAAATAAATTACTTAAAATCCAAAAGTAATAACTGTAAGGCTTTGATTTACCAAAATGTGCTTAATAGTATTTTGAATCTTTCCCTGGTGATAAACATTATGAATTACATAGAGATATATTTGTTTAATATTTAGACCAACTTATGATTCAGGGATGAATGTTCCAGTTTGTCAAATAGCCAAGACACTATTTTTTTTTACTGTTGCCAGGCTGATAATCTTCTCTGTGCATATATTTGAAAATCTTCACTAAATGGAAAAATAAATAAAGCATAAAAACAATTTAGCCCCAAACTGTTTTCTGTTTCAAGAAAGTTTGCGCTTGGTAACAATCAGGATGACTGGGGACTTTTAATTATATTTGTGATCCTTGTATTGCAAATAGACTAGGAGTTTTCCAGAAGAATGGGGATGCTTTGACTGCCAGATGTAAGAAGGAGATTGAGGTTAGAGACATCCATCTCAACTCAAACCCTGACACTACTTTTTCTCCTGCTGCTCTGAGGTCACAAGGACCCACACACACTGAATTTCTGTATACTACGCTTTATATGTGTTTACTCAGGCATGGCTGTCTCCCAGGAGACTCCTTATAAGCATCAACAAATGTAGTCTCTGGTGATCAAAAGAGCAAAGTCTTTGTCCTTCTCTGTAATTTTTTTTAACATACATTACAGTATTTTTACCTTCCCTTTATATGCTCTATAAAATTCCTTATTTATTAAAACCTTTGTAGTTATAGCATGTCTTGGGAAACATGGCCTTGTAGATAGATACGATATAAAGAAAAGCAAAAGGAAAATAATGATACCACCAACAACAATTAGTAAGAATCTTAAATTTGCCAGGCACAGCACAAAATACTTTTCCATCTGGCCCTGCTAACTTTAAAATGTTGCTAAAATAAAGTCTTCTTTTTATGTTACTTTGTCAAATTTCTTTTATTATTTCCTTTGAGCTATCTTTGTTACAAACTTTGTGCCTATGCTATGAGAAATTCAACTAATCATTTAGATAACTGACCAAGTCTCCTTTCACGAAAAATCATTAGTGACCCCGTTGTCCCTACCCCAGAGGACGGGTCCTTAACATGTTTTACTATTTCTCCAGGATATTATTCATCATCCTTCTTGAAAATGCCAAGTTTCTTCTTGGCACAGAGCTTTGTACATGATGCTTCCTTCTCCAGTCATTTCCATCCTTAATCCTCTGTGTCTGTAATTATTCCCCTTCACTTACTTAACCACAAATCCTTCCTCACACCTCAGGTTAATCACCTCCTCAACCATTTCTTCCTTATTATGGTCACATTATGATGAATACATATAATATACACCATTATATACTCTCATGTCAATAAACTCCATACATTAGAGCATCCATAGTAAAGTGAATTTGGTTAACATCTGTCTCCCCAAGACGAAAAGCTCCATAAGGGTGAGAAAAACTACATTTTCTCCAGTTAGAGTAACTGGCACAATGTTCACTAAATGTTATTTAAAATACAAAGATAGATTAATGACTGAAAGAATTAACATAAACTGGTTTTAGATAGGTTTTTGCTTCTCAATTAACTGCCTGAAATACAAAGAGAAAAGGTAGCTTATTTTTTACACCTTGCCCCATAGCATGTAAGCACCAAGCACCATGTTACTTCTGTTCCACCCAAATCTTTATGTAATTATTAAGCCACCAATTAGGGAGAAGGTGCTGACGCAGAAGGGTACCAGGAGAGCTACAGCAAACCAGGAGCATCCTTCAGAACAAAGCTGCTAAGGCAAAGAGATAGGATCATCATCAGAAAGATGAATTCATACCCAGGAAGACACCAGCATGTATCACATCCAACTGGTTAGGCAAGCACAGGAATATAAGGATGAAAAATGATAGGAATTTCCCAGAGAATTATAGTGGGTACAAGCTGGGCTGATTGCCTAGTTCAAAATGGTTTCTATGATGCCATAATACATCCCCTCCTTTTCATACTCCTCTCTGCTACAACAGCTGAAGGAAACACAGAACTTACCTGGACCCAACACTGGTGTTCAAGCTCCTAATCACCTCTCCTGGTTGAGTAGGTGACTCAAACCAGGCCAATTTGAATTCTCCCTTGGGAATTTTAAAACTCAGGCTGAGATTAAGCAGCAAACCAATTAAAGATCAATTCAGATGTTAAGATGCTAACAGTCAAATGCATTAATGGTACTGAAAAAAGAGAACTCTTTGCTACTTCTGTAGTTAAAAAAAAGAAAGAAAGAAAGAACAAAACAGGCATGGATAGAGAGGGAAAGTGTGTGTGTGTGTGTGTGTGTGTGTGTGTGTGTGTGACACAGCAAAAGAAGGGAAGGTGGGAGAAAAGAAGGGAGCGTGGCCAGAGGGAGAAGACGATGGAAAAAAAAGAGAGATGACAGATTGCAAGTCCCGTTAATACTAGTGTTTCTTTAGCCAGTTTCACTCCTGACCCTTCCAAGGATTTGATATGTGAACCCAAAGTACTTCCTTTCTTGCTTAGCCTTGTTGTAGTTGGGTTGAGAGAGAACAGAAAGACTACGGCAGGACACAAATACCACCTGAGAGGCGTGACGCAGAAGTCAGGTTTGATCAATTTCTTTTTCAGCAGTACTCCTATTTGGTTCCATGTGCATAGTTATGGGGACTGAGGGGTTTCTGGAGGGTGAGAAATCTCAAAACACTGTAATGTGGCTTCACCATTAGAAACCTGAAGCCCGAATATGATAATGTCAAAGAACAGAGGAACATAAGGTTACAAGAAGCTGTCTTGCTATAATAACTCATAGATCACTGACCACAGTTAATGTCCTTAGATCCTCATGAAAGTAGGCAATTTATGTAAGCAATCTAGGTATTTTTATGTAGACACTTTCATTTAGTAATGCTTACAAAATAAGCAATAAAGTAAGCAATAATTTTTATATATAATACTGGCAAACTAATAAACATTCATCTGGATACTCACTTCAGAATGTTTACCTGCACCTACATCTTTTTTTAATACCAAATCTGTATAGTGTATGCAAATTAGCAACTGAGTATGGTTTAAGATTTGCAAAGTGTTGACTTTTTTCTTTCTCTCTCTTTTTCAAACTCTTAAGAAAAATTTTATGTTTATGAATTCAAAGAACAGGGAAAATAACTGAATATACTCATTTTTATTTCATGTTAATGTATTCATTCATTGAAACCATTTACTATACAATGAAGAATGGAGGACTCGCATAAAAAGATGAAACATTTAACTTTAAAATAGTATTGTTGAGCTTGTTTGTTTATTGTTGAAAGTATCTGCTTCTCACCTGTAGGAGAACATAGTAGGACTGGCATTCTCCTTACCAATATATAGGAACCATTTGATTGCTGACTTCAAAATAGCCTTAATATGGAACTTAGGGGTAATGCCTGGTTTGTCCAAAGGCCTCAGAGTCCTCTATTCCTACCTTGACTCTCTAGATTTTGCCAGTCCTCCGAGGGGGATCTTTGCCTGTGTTCTATCTCTAGAATCAGCCCCATTCAGTTCCCGAGCAGATCTAAGTGCAGCCATGTAAGAAGTTCACAATGTATGTGGCAATGGTTCTTATTTCAGTTAATCCATGGCCTTTCTCTATAATACTCCTTTCAACTATAATAATATTGGCTTAATTAATAAAAATGCATGTGTCTAGCTTAGTTTCCCCATCAAATACTCCTGTTCACTCAGTTATTAAACTGCCTAGAAACTCAGGTTTTACCCTGGGTCCTGATCATCTATTTGGTTCCTGTTAGCTCCCTTACCAGACTCTCAGGTCTAATATATTTCAAGGCTACCTGCTATGATATGACAAATATTGGGACATATTTATACTAAAATCATGCTTACCTCAAATTCAAAATTAACCAGATACTCTGTTTTTATTTTATATTTTATTATTCTGGCAATGGCCAACAGGGTGCAGAATGTGAACCCATTCTGGACTGAACTGGACTGAACTGGACTGAACTGGACTGGACCGGACTGAATGTGAACCAGTACCAAATACACAGAATCTCTCGAGCAGGGTCAAAACTTTATCTAGTCCAAGAAAATACTTTGATATAAAGTCGGATCTCTCAGTCTTGTCAGCCCTCCTAACTGAGTCCCTGTTTCTCTAGTTGTACCCCTGATGTTTTATGGGAGACTTTTCTCTACTCAAGTTCTCAACTTCTTTTTTAAATCTGCAAATTTAACTAGGTAGTTTCAAAGGTCTCTTCCAAGTCTAGGTTTATATTCTCAAGCTGAGTTATTTCTCCCTCAAATCCTAGCGCTCCTAAGTACAAATCCAGGTTTTATCATACGAGCCTAACTCCTTGTGTCTCTTACTCCCGTGTCATCAGGAGTTGAGCTCTTGAAGAATGCCGAAGTCTGGAGTTAAGTGTTAGAATGCTTGTGAATGTCACCACAAGGTGACAGTTACCTTGGAAATATGAAAATACTCTTATTTTCTTTCAGATTTTCATAACAGAAAGAGGACAGTAAAGTTCTTTTTAAAACAATTAACAAAAAGGAACGTATAAGGCACTTGGAAATTTCAGCCAAGGGTAGCATTATCCTGCACATGATTACAAGTCTATACTAATAGTCTTGCTTGTCCCTTGCCAGTAGTTTAAAAGAAACTAAAATTTTAAGTGTGATTTTCTTGCTGCTATTTTTAATTCTTAGCTATAATTATAATTCAAGAGAATTATATTACTTAAGGCATGCATGTGGTCAGTTTTCTGAAAAAGCCATAATCTCATTAAAATGAAACTAATTTTAAAGACCTGTTCAAGTAGATGAAAACAACTGGGGTGGGGTGGGGGAACATCCAAGAGGATCCTAGAAATCAGATATGTGCTTGCAAATAAATTAGTCTTATACCTGACATGATGCTTGCTTTTTCAAATGAGGAAAGAATAAAAAGGCCAAATGTCATTTGAAATAATATATGTCAGTTATCTCAATGACGGATATTACTAATTTTATGAACACTTGAAACTAAATTTCCTGGTAGAATATTGAAATTAGAGCACTGCAGTCAGACACAGACTTAAATATAGGAAAACAATATTATGCACAACTTCACAAAACTAACATAAATGCTCAGTAAGAAAACTGGGGAAAATTGAAAAAAATGTTTGCTGTCATTCAAAATATTGTTGTCATTTATCTGATCCAAACTAAGCTATCATAAAGATATTATTCATATAATTATTTATTATTCAACTGAAATGATGGAAGGTATGATATCTAGAGTTTAAAACATCAAATTAGAGAATCTAAAATAACTATACTAATTATATGGTTTAACACAGAAAGAAAGAAACAAGATTCACTCCTCAAACTCAATTATCTATTATATATGCACACTAACATTACTAAAGCAAGAGTGAATGTACAGAAGCCACAAAAAAGAATAATTTCCATTGCAGGAACCAGAGTTGATGGGGAACCATGAGGCATACAGGCCTGCTGGGAATGAAGAAACTACCTGTACCTTCTAGAATTTAGTAGTACCAGCCAGTGCCTTGGAATATGTGGAGGCTAAATATGTAACTCTATGGAATATATATGCTCAACAAATAACATCTCCCCTACAGAAAATGTGCTCTGATCAAACAGACAAGGTGTTCAAAGACAAAAACTGCTTCTTGATACAAAAAGGTCACCTGTTACATACATATTAAGGCATTTAATCAACAAATTGGGCCCTAAAGGTTAAAACTGATTTTACTTAAAAACCAGTGGTTCAAAAAGGTAAAAGTAAAGGGAAACCAATTTTGGAGTTTGAAAGGAATGATGAAAAATGTAAAGAACAAACAATATATTTAACACAAGAAAACTCACAATGAAATATAAAATTCTAGCATTAAAGTAACTAGCATCATTTGAGTACTTATACTGATTTGGTACTACTGAATTACTTTACAGAGTTCATCTTACTCGTCAAACATATTTATGAGTTAGGGTCTATCATCTTTATGTACAGAGAGGAAATACATTTGGAGGATTTAGTCACTTGTTCAAACTGACCTACAAAGTAGTGAAGGCAAGATTGAAAGTAAGATCTGAATGAAATCCAATTCCATGTTGTTAGGTGCTATAATATACCATCCCTGTGGGCTACCTAATTGTTTACTGATGACAAGCTGAAAGGCTTCCCTGGTGGCTCAGATGGTAAAGAATCTACCTGCAATGCAGGAGACCTGGGTTCAATCTCTGAGCTGGGAAGATCCTCTGAAGAAGGGAATGGCTACCCACTGCAGTATTCTTGCCTGGAGAATTCCATGCACATAGGAGCCTGGCAGGCTACATACAGTTCATGGGGTCACAAAGAGTAAAGACACAAGTGAGAGACTGAGGAGACAAACACAATGAAAACTTGAAGGTCACTGAAAATAAATATAAGAAATGGATGTATTGTAACCAGAAATCAGGAGAGTCTGGGGCAAGTACAGGCTTAGACTCTGACTAGCTCTATGAACATAAGCAAGTAACTTCACTTCTCTGGGCCTCAATTCCCTCAACTGTAAAATTAAGAAATCAATTTTAGTAGATTCGGGAGGGATAGCTCCTAGTTTGTTCACATTTTCCTGGATCCATAACTTTTCCTAGTCCTTTGCACACGAACACCCTCTTCCAAAACAAGAGAAGATTCTACACATGGACATCACCAGAAGGTCAACACCAAAATCAGACTGATTATATTCTATGCAGCCAAAGATGGAGAAACTCTATAAAGTCAGCAAAAACAAGATCAAGATCGGGAGCTGACTGTGGCTCAGATCATGAACTCCTTATTGACAAATTTAGACTTAATTGAAGTAAGTAGGGAAAACCACTAAAGCATTCAGGGATGACCTAAATCAAATCCCTTCTGATTATACAGTAGAAGTGAGAAATAAATTTAAGGTATTAGATCTGATAGAGTGCCTGATGAACTATGGATGGAGGTTTATGACACTGTCCAGGAGGCAGGGATCAAGACCATCCCCAAGAAAAAGAAATGCAAAAAAGCAAAATGACTGTCTGAGGGGGGCCTTACAAATAGCTGTGAAAAGAAGAGAAGTGAACAGAAAAGGAGAAAAGGAAAGATATAACCATTTAAATGCAGAGTTCCAAAGAATAGCAAGAAGAGATAAGAAAGCCTTCCTCAGTGATCAATGCAAAGAAATAGAGGAAAATAATAGAATGGGAAAGAAGAGATCTCTTCAAGAAAATGAGAGATACCAAGGAAACATTTCCGCAAAGATGGGCACAATAAAGGACAAAAATGGTATGGACCTAACAGAAGCAGAAGATATTAAGAGGTGGCAAGAATATACAGAAAAACTATACAAAAAAGATCTTCATGACCCAGATAATCACGACGGTGTGATCACTCACCAGACATTCTGGAATGTGAAGTCAATTCAGCCTTAGGAAGCATTACTACGAACAAAGCTAGTGGAGGTGATGAAATTCCAGTTGAGCTATTTCAAATCCTAAAAGATGATACTGTGAAAGTACTGCACTCAATATGCCAGCAAATTTGGAAAACTCAGCAGTGACCACAAGACTGGAAAAGGTCAGTTTTCATTCCAATCCCAAAGAATGATAAAGCCATAGAATGCTCAAACTACTGCACAATTGCACTCATCTCACACGCTAGTAAAGTAACGCTTAAAAATTCTCCAAGCCAGGCTTCAACAGTACATGAACCATGAACTACCAGATGTTCAAGGTGGTTTTTAAAAAGGCAGATCTAATTGCCAACATCCACTGGATCACTGAAAAAGCAACAGAGTTAAAAAAAAAAAAAATCTATTTCTGCTTTATTGACTATGCCAAAGCCTTTGATTGTGTGGATCCCAATGAACTGTGGAAAATTCTGAAAGAGATAGAATACCAGACCACCTGACCTGACTCTCGAGAAATCTGTATGTAGGTGAGGAGGCTACAGGACATGGAACAACAGACTGGTTCCAAACAGGAAAAGGAGTACGTCAAGGCTGTATATTGTCACCCTGCTTATTTAACTTATATGCAAAGTACACCATGAAAAACGCTGGGCTGGAGGAAGCACAAGCTGGAATGAAGATTGCTGGGAGAAATATCAATAACCTCAGATATGCAGATCTTCCCTGGTGGCTCAGATGATAAAGCCATCTGCCTATGATGCAGGAGACCCAGGTTTAATCCCTGGGTTGGGAAGATACCCTGGAGAAGGAAATGGCAACCTACTTCAGTATTGTTGCCTGGAAAATCCCATAGATGGAGAAGGCTTGGTAGGCTACAATCTATGGGGTCACAAAGGGTCGGACACGATTGAGTGACTTCACTTACTTTACTTTCAGATGTGCAGATGACACGATCCTTATGGCAGAAAGTGAAGAAGAACTCAAGAGCCTCTTGATGAAAGTGAAAGAGGAGAATGACAATGTTGGCTGAAAGCTCAACATTCAGAAACCTAAGATCATGGCATCCGGTCCCATCACTTTATGGCAAATAGATGGAGAAACAGTGGAAACAGTGGCAGACTTTATTTTTGGGGGCTCCAAAATCACTGCAGATTGTGACTGCAGCCGTGAAATTAAAAGACGCTTACTCATTGGAAGGAAAGTTATGACCACCTAGACAGCATATCACAAAGCAGAGACATTACTTTGCCAACAAAGGTCCGTCTAGTCAAGGCTATGATTTCTCCAGTAGTCATATATGGATGTGAGAGTTGGACTATAAGGAAAGCTGATCACTGAATAATTGATGCTTTTGAACTGTGGAGTTGGAGAAGACTCTTGAGAGTCCCTTGGACTGCAAGGAGATCCAACCAGTCCATCCTAAAGGAGATCAGTCCTGAATAGTCATTGCAAGGACTGATGTTGAAGCTGAAACTCCAATACTTTTGGCCACCTGATGCGAAGAGCTGACTCATTTGAAAAGACTCTGATGCTGGGAAAGATTGAAGGCAGGAGAAGGAGACGACACAGGATGAGATGGCTGGATGGCATCACCAACTCAATGGACGTGAGTTTGAGTAAACTCCGGGAGTTGGTGATGGACCGGGAGGTCTTGGGTGCTGCAGTTCATGGGGTCGCAAAGAGTCAGACACGACTGAGCAACTGAGCTGAACTGAACTGAACTTGCACACTGATGCTTGCCACTGCAACTTGCCTTGGTAGAAGGGACAGTGGGAAATGTGATAGAAGCTTGAAACCTCCTTGCTCAGTGGACATGACCCTCCATTGCTGTTTCTGGGTGTCCTGTACCAGCAACTAATAGTAATCCAGGGGAGCTTACCCCCACTACCTCAACTAATGGCACCAACCATGAGACATGTAAAGGAGACCAGTGGACTGGCGGCTCATGAGTGAGTCCAGGAAAACCTACGAGGAGAACCACTCAGCTAGCTCAGCCTAAATTGCTCATTAATCAAATTGTAAGCTAGGAAAAGATTGTTGCTTTCAGTCAAGAGTAAGTAAACTTCCTCTGTAAGCCAGATAGCAAGTGTTTTAGACCGCGTGATTCATAAGATTTGTATCACAGCTCCTTGACTGTTGTTATAGCACAAAGGCAGCCACAGACAATGAGCATAAAAATGGGCATGACCTTGTTCCAATAAAACTTTATTTACAAGAAAAGTCACCCTCCCCCCTCAAAAAGACAGTACCTGGGTTTGACCCTTGGATAGCAGTTTGCTGACCTTTGTTATAAATCAATAAATGTTGCCATGGTTTGTTAAACAGTAAAAACTGATACCTTGACCAAGATGAGTTCATTAATACTGAGAAAATAAATTCTCTAGTTAGAATTTGAATTGCAGGTGAAATGAGAATTATATTATTCCAATTAAAAGCTGCCCCAAATATTAAATTTTCATCAGTGAATAGAAAAGAAAATGCTTGATTTTCTCCAAATCAAATTTATTTTTTGGTGAAAGCAATTGCTTTAAAACATTGGATACATTACTAAAAGTTTATTAACCAGAACAATGTAAATATAATGGAAATTTCACCCAATACTTCTTCCTTGGCCCCATGAGAACAACATTTTCATACACACATACATATACATACACACAATAAGAATAAAGCTTTACAAATCACTAGTCAAATGTGCTTTAAAAAGCATGGTTGCTAAGCAAAATTATAAACCCACTGATCTAAGCAATGCTAAGGAGAATTAAAATAAAGAAATCAAAAGTTACAAATATCTTGCTATGGATAGTATATGTATTATTCAATAGTTAGTGCCAAATGTGATCTTCCCTGTGATGTGCCACTTGTAATTACAACTCTAAAATATAATAGTGAAGAGGATGGATGATGCTGAGGAAGGTGGAGAACTGAAAGATCTGTGTGTCCTTGGATGCTGAATGCATAATTTTGACCCAAATATATCATTTTTAATTTATGCAGAATATATCTCAAAAGAAGTTCAGTCAATGTTACTAAATAAGGGAAGCATTTTAGTATACAAGTGAACTGACAACATGAAGAGTGTATATGGATGAATAGATGGAGTGTAGGGTGAGGGCAGGATAAGGGTATAAGAGTCAAAAGAGAAATAATAATTAGCAAAGGAACAGTTTGAGCTGGGCTTGAGACGAAAGTATAGCTTAAAGTAGAGTGAGAATAGCTCTCAGTCAAAGACTAATTTTAGGGAAAAAAAAAAACTCTAACCTAGAAAAGTTACTGCTACAACCTATCTGGGTTAAAAAGTTCAGAGTATTAAGACCATTAAGAACATTCTAGAAGCTGTCAAACTATGTCAGGAGAATTTGTGAAGAAACTAGGGAATGCCCTTATGAGTAGTCATGGATCAGGCAGATGGATTCAGACCAACATTTTTGGAAGTAGGTTAACTATAAATAGAAAAGAGTTGTACAAATGATAGGACTTCAGTGTCTCAAAAACACTGATATCTTAACATTAGGTGTTAAGGTCAAAATCATGTAGAAGTAACTACAACTTAAGCAATGAAAAATTTGTAAATTAATGTTTTATTAGAAGTATGATTTATGAATAAATAGATTGATTCACAATGCATTTTTTATTAATGTTTAAGTTGTTTAGTCACAAACAGCAAATGAATAGAATTTAATAGTAAAATATAGAAAATGAAGAAAATTCTTACTCAGGGTATGACTTAGCCAAGAATTACCTTAAATTTTAAGAATTACTAGGAGTCATTTCTGTGAATTGGTGTATAAATTGGAATATAAATTAGTACAATGTTCCTTAAAACATTTTGGTGTTAAGTATCAAGCTTCTAAAGTGTTTATATATTTAATTTAATTCTACTCATAACAATAATTATAATAAGACTTTACGCCCAAAGATGTTCATTAGAGTCTTATTTTATTTTTTTCTGAACTGATAACAGTAGGAAGGCTGACATTTAAAAAAAATAGTTAAATAAAATATGGTAGGTACAATTAATACATTTTATATGGCTGTTGATATTTGTGAAGAGTTCTAACAATCTGAGAAAATTATTAGCTGAATAGGATAAAAGCAAAATAGAAATCACATATACATATTGATCTCGTATACAAGATGTATGTAAAACATTTACTAACTGAGAAAAATCTGTCAGAAGATATGCTAAGTTAATAACAATAATTATTCTTGAATAGTAACATCTCCTCATTTATACTTTTAAAATTTTCTAAATTTGCTACCATGAATTAATACTATTTTTATAGAAATTTTAAAATAAAATGCCAGAAAATACAATTCTTTCTAGCTCAAAAAATCTTAACTGACTCTTCATTTGACTTTCTTTTTTTTAATGTTCAGATTTATTTTTTTTTTTAATTAATTAATTTTAATTGGAGGCTAATTACTTTACAATATTGTAGTGGTTTTTGCCATACATTGGCATGAATTTGACTTTCAATGTTGGTCACAATCTGTTACCAAAATCTTTCTTATCCAACTCCCCTCTTCCTTTCCGTGTAACACAGATAGACTGATGGCAGTTTCTTATTTTTAGGTTTACACATCTCCAGCCTTTGCTCAGTTGATTATCCAGAACCTTTTACCTGTTTCTCTCCATCTGTCTCCTTCCTGATTTTTTTTCTTTTTTGGCCATGCCATGTGGCACGTGGGATCCTAGTTCCCTGAGCAGGGATAGAACCTACAACCTTAAATTGGAAGCTCGGAGTCTTAACCACTGAGCTACCAGGGTAGTCCCTCTCTCTCTCTCTCTCTCTCTTTTTTTTAACACTCTTCCTGGTATCTTCACATTCCCAAAACCCTGTAGAATTGCTGTGTTGAGCAGCTCTCTTAACTGCTTTTGGCAATTATATGCCACCTTCATAATTTTAAACAATAGAAACCCATCTTAAACATATTCTTACCAAAGAGGAAAAACAAGAGTGGGAGGTTAATAAGTTTGTTCATTCCTGGAAGGGTTTTTCAACCTCAGCATTAATGGCATTCTTTGTCCTGGGGGCTTCCCATTTGGGGCACTGAAGAATGTTTAGCAGTTCACAGCCCTTACCCGCTGAATGTCAGTAGCATCTGCCCCCGCCCCGCCCCCACAGGTGTCAAAAGCAAAAATGTTTTCAGATATTGCCAAACATCTCCCTGGGGCAAAATCACTAAAGATAAGAACCATTGGTTTAGGAAGAAATATAAATGCCAACCTGGTCCTAAAGATTAAAATCACTTTCTCTAAACTCTCATTCCACCATCAAAAAGACTCTCACTCCACTAATCAATGTCAATCTCAGATTTCAAACATACCAGATCAAATAATTCAGGGAAAAAATACATTGTTCAAAATAATAACCCATGAGAAACTTGATGCAGTCTGTAATTGACCTGTTGTTGTTTAGTCACTAAGTCATGTCCAAATCTCTTGAGACCCCCTGGACTGTAGCCTGCCGGACTTCTCTGTCCAAGGGATTTCCCAGGCAAGAATACTGGTTGCCATTTCCTTCTCTAGGGGATCTTCCCAACCCAGGCACTGAACCTGTGTTTCCTGCTTTTTCAGGCAGATTCTTTACCACTGGGCCACCTGGGAAGCTCTTAGTTGACCTGCCGGTGAATTAATTTCCTTGGTCAGTATGATAGTCTATTTGGAAAGAAAAAACCTAGACTGCAGTTGGTACCACTCAACCTTCTAAGGAAAGAAAATGCTTTGGTTCTAAGAAGGGAGAGGGAATTCAGGGGTTCTTTAGAGTCTCTTCTCTACTTATTAAGGCTGTAAGCTGCTTAAAGGTAAAGCAATACCTTTCCAACAATTCCAGTTCACAGTTCGCAAATGTTGCCTTGAGAAGTTCATTGTATAGTCCCTTATTAACTGAAACATTTTAAAGGAAAACTAAGTTTCTGAATTTTTTAAAAAAGTAGTTCAGTTGCTCAATCATGTCCGACTCTTTGCGACCCCATGGACAGCAGCACCGAAGGCCTCCCTGTCCGTCACCAACTCCCGGAGTTTACTCAAACTCACGTCCATTGAGTCGGTGATGCCATCCAACCATCTCATCCTGTGTCGTCCTGTCCCCTTCTCCTCCTGCCTTCAATCTTTCCCAGCATCAGAGTCTTTTCAAATGAGTCAGCTCTTCGCATCAGGTGGCCAAAAGTATTGGAGTTTCAGCTTCAACATCAGTCCTTGCAATGACTATTCAGGACTGATCTCCTTTAGGATGGACTGGTTGGATCTCCTTGCAGTCCAAGGGACTCTCAAGAGTCTTCTCCAACACCACAGTTCAAAGGCATCAATTCTTCAGCGCTCAACTTCCTTTATAGTCCAACTCTTACATTCTTACATGACTACGGGAAAATCATAGCTTTGACTAGACGGATCTTGGTCAGCCAAATAATGTCTCTGCTTTTTAATATGCTGTCTAGGTTGGTCATAGCCTTTTTTCCAAGGAGTTCCAGTTCTAACTGTTGCTTCCTGCTCTGTATACAGATGTCTCAAGAAGCAGGTCAGGTGGTCTGGTATTCCCATCTCTTTCAGAATTTTCCACAGTTTATGTGATCCACACAGTCAAAGGCTTTGGCATAGTCAATAAAGCAGAAATAGATGTTTTTCTGGAACTCTCTTGCTTTTTCAATGATCCAGCGGATGCTGGCAATTTGATAGCTGGTTCCTCTGCCTTTTCTAAAAGCAGCTTGCCGCTGCTGCTGCTAAATTGCTTCAGACATGTCCAACTCTGTGTGACCCCACAGATGACAGTCCACCAGGCTCCCCTGTCCCTGGGGTTCTCCAGGCAGGAATACTGGAGTGGGTTGCCATTTCCTTCTCCAATGCATGAAAGTGAAAGTGAAGTCTCTCAGTCGTGTCTGACCCCTAGCGACCACATGGACTGCAGCCTACCAGGCTCCTCCGTCCATGGGGTTTTCCAGGCAAGAGTACTGGAGTGGATTCCTATTGCCTTCTCTGAAAACCAGCTTGAATATCTGGTAGTTCATGGTTCACGTATTGCTGAAGCCTGGCTTGGAAAATTTTGAGCATTACTTTACTAGAATGTGAGATGAGTGTAATTATGCGGTAGTTTGAGCATTCTTTGGCATTGCCTTTCTTTGGGATTGGAGTGATAACTGACCTTTTCCAGTCTTGTGGCCACTGCTGAGTTTTCCAAATTTGCTGGCATATTGAGTGCAGCACTTTCACAGCATCATCTTTTAGGATTTGAAATAGCTCAACTGGAATTCCATCACCTCCACTAGCTTTGCTCATCATAATGGTTCCTAAGGCCCACTTGACTTCACATTCCAGGATGTCTGGCTGTAGGTGAGTTGTGATTATCTGGGATGTGAAGATCTTTTTATGTATAGTTCTTCTGTGTATTCTTGCCACCTCTTCTTAATAGCTTCTGCTTTTTAAATTAACTGAGAGTAAATTGTTCTCAGTTGTTGTTTCACAAAGATAGCTTTATCATCTCTATAAAAATCTTTTGAAAAATATGAATTCATTTTCAATTTGTTCTGTAAAATTAAAATTCTTAGAAATCACTTAAAAACAAAAATCTGTGTTAGTATTTTGATGAATTTGGTATCAGCGAACATTAAACCTGCCATCGAGATCCAACTTATGCAATAGGATGACAGAACATTAAGACAGAATTAGGACAATATAGAATAAAAGTCTAACTATGTACACTTTTTAAGAGGAGGAATTATACCTTAAACACTCTGCTGATAGGATAAAAATATTATTTCTTATGATTAGTATTTATGTTTGTAAGTGTATATATGTGTGCATGTGAGTATGATTTAAATATTGATATGTCTGACAATAAATGTAAACCTAAGAATTTTATAATTACATATTTAAAAAATTTTAATGTATCCTCTTTAATCAAACTGTTTATAAGGCTCATTATATTAAAATGCTTTTAAAAATGTTCACAACACTTCTTTGTTTACAAATAAAAATTTATAATGTTGATCTAGCACTGACATAATACTTTTTAAAAATAGAATGTTATAAATGAATTTCAGGTTAAGAATATGATTCTCAAGTCAAGAAAACACAATTTCAAATTGGATTTTAAAGAGTTTGAGAGCAAACTGAATGAACCTTGGGTAGATACTTTCTGGATCCTATAATTTTACAAAGTAATCATTTTATCTGTCAGAGATACGTTCCAGATATTGAGAAAAAATAATTTGAATAATATGTAAACTACCAAAACGCCATAAAATAAACAAGCAAAAAAAAAAAAAAACAAAACCCTGACTTCCTTACTATAAATATAATTCGATCTTCAACTCATTGAGAAATATTTTGGTCTCAGTAATGACAATTTATTTTAAATTGAAGTAATTTTGAGCATATATAGTATTTGTTGCACACTGAATCTATTTTAGATACATTCTCATTACAAATACATTGCTAGAATATAGACTATTTTATGATCCTATGAGAAATTATGTGAAATTTATAATTTAAAGACTTTTCCTAAAGTTACTCAAATTCTTGGGCCTAATATTTCAATAGATTATCTAATGCTAATAGTAATACTTGAATCATTTTCCTCTACTCTTACATTTATATTCTAAACATTAGATATCTTTAATTCATTTAAAACATAATTTTAAATATTCATATATGTTGTAAGAAGGAAAACAATGTCTTCATAGTTTGTGTTGGCATTTTTTATTAGTCATAACTACCTGACATTAGTAAAAGTAATGAAAAGGTATGTTTAATCTACTATTGATTTTAGTGTAATTAAAATATAAAGAGCAACTAAAAATACCTTGATGACTTCTGAGAATATAATATTTATAAGATTATTAAACTTCACAAAAATAACAATGAAACATTATTCATATATATAATCTTAAATGTTTTGTCATAAATTAGAATGAACTCACTACCCAACACTGAGAAACTAAAATGTTTCCCTGATATGAAATACTTCTTTAGTATGCTGTATGTTTTATCATTGCTGTTTTTTGTTGCTGTTGTTGTTGGGGATTTTTGCCTCCATTCTAAGTTTTTTTTTTTTTTTTAATAACAGTTTTATTGATATATATCCCACATACCATAAAATTAAACAATTTAAAGCATACAATTCAATGTATTTTATTATAGTCCCACCACAATCAACATTACAACATTTTCATTTCTCCAAAAGAAAATGCCTTACTCTTTAGCCATGACCCACTATCATTCCTTAAACTTTTTGCAGCTACAGGTAACATCTAATATATTTTCTCTATATATTCATTTGCCTATTCTGGACATTTGATATAAAATAAATTATATAAAATGTGGTCATTTGTGACTGACCTCTTTTATTCAGCTTAAGGTTTTCATGGTTCTTCCATGTTGTGATATGCATCAATACTTCATTTTGTATTATTCTATTTTATGGATATACCACATTTTATTTACCCATTCACATACTGACGGATATTTGAATTGTTTTGACTTTTTGGCTATTATGAATAGTTTTTCTGTGAACATTTATGTACAAATTTTGCATAGACCTAACATTTTCATATCTCTTGATTATACCCAGGAGTGGACTGCTTTGTTTTTTGAAAACAGAAGAGTATGCTGCTGAACACATTGCTTTTATATGCTACATTCTTCATGTAATTTCTATTTTCTTAACAGCTTATGAAAAAAAAATAGCTGTATTTCTTTTCAAGAGACAACAATACATTTTGCTGTTGTGAAGTTTTTAAGACTGCATTTCTGGTGACAATGCTTTGTTTGCTTTGTTTTATAAATCCCACTAGCATTTGAACTCACAAAGGTAGTGGTTTACTTTCATTTTGAGACCCATTAATGAGTAAGCTGCTATTCAACTTGACATTCTCTCTAAATAGAAATAGGTGGCTATTTAAAATTTTAATAAATGGTTAAGAAACAGAGAGAATATCACACATCGTGAGAATTCCTTGAAGTCTTCCTATCTTAACTTGTAATAAATGTCTTTCTTCTGTGGGGTGAGCAATTGAAATGTTATCCATCAGTATTCTGTTTCAATTCAGTAGAAATGAAAAATGCCTGATGTCACTGTCAAACATACTCAGGAAGATTTGATGAGCAAGCCCATAGGAAAATTGTCTTTTCTCAGAAATGCTCTGATGATTGGCACAATTTGTGTGCAGATGTTTTCCTTTAATTTGCAATTCTAATACTCAGAGAAGAACATACCTTTTCAGATGGCTTACCCGTAATACAGTGATACAGAAATCCACAAGGGAATTATCACTAAGGAATTATGACATATATAAGCTTGGGAGTGCCCTTCTGGGACCAAATATAGCTCTAGAACCAGTGTCCTTCTTTGTTTCATACTATCACATACCAGATTTCATACTATCACATCATATGGTAGATGCTAGATTTTAATGTCTAATGAATAAATGTTAAGAATCCGTATTTATTATCTTATAAGAAAATTATATTTAACACAACAGTAGAAATTGAGATGTGAAATATTAGAAGTAGATAAAAATTATAAGGAAAAAACAGATAAGTACTAATTAATACTTATGAAGTCCAAACCAAAAATTCTGATGCAATAGAAATGTTTTTATTTTGTCAAACATCTCAGTGTGGGCCCTAGGTAGAAATCAGAATTTTACCAATGTCATACGCAATCCAGGATTCCTGGTCCATCACAAAGTCACTTTAGTGAGCTGATCAAAATGCAGATGGCTCATCTACTCAGAGAACCACTAAGAAGAGAATGATGTACTCAACTGCTACAAAATGCTTCAGATTTGTAATATGTGTTTGTGTATGTAATATGTGAATTTGTATGATCAAGATTAAATCCTTGGTAGAATCAATGAAGGAAACCAGTCAGCATAGTATGAAGGGTTAAACATAATTAAGCTAGTTATGTCAATATACATCATTAAGGTAATAGAGAATTATTGGATCTACCACTATTTATTTAGAAATATGTCATGCAGTAAGGCCCCTGCATAAGAACCTTTAAGTTATGAACTTTCAAAAATGTGAACGTGTGTTCCATAAATGTCAGGAGTGAGTGAAGTTGCAGTTTGCCTTTTGACTTCTTTTGCTGACAGTCCTTCAGCTCTGCCATCTCCCACTTCCTCTCCTTCCTCCAGTCAGTAACTCTTCTTGCCTGTTCACTGGATGCCAGCTTTTATACTATCCTACTGTACTTTTCTGGGTACTGTGCTGTAAGATTAAAAATGTTTATTTTGTGTGTGTGTTTGCTTTTTATCTATTATTTGTATGAAAAGCATTATAAACTTACTACAGTACAGTACTGTATAACCATTTCATATTGTCCATGGGGTCCTTGAGGCAAGAATACTGGAGTGATTTGCCATTCCCTTCTCCAGTGGACCATGTTTTGTCATAGCTTCATTGAATTATACAAGCCTCTTTGCCACAAAAATGCTGTGATCTATGTGATCAGTTTTCTGTGACTGTGATTTTCATTCTGGAGTCTGTGGGACTGTAGTTATTGCTTCTTCTCTCTGCCCTCTATGGATGAGGACGAGACGCTTGTGCAAGCTTCCTGATGGGAGCGACTAGCTGTGGGGAAAACTGGGTATTGTTCTGGTGGACAGAGCCATGCTCAGTAAATCTTTAATCCAACTGTCTGCTGATGGATGGGCTGTGCTCCCTCTATTAGTTGTTAGGCCACCCAGTCTTAGACTCCACAGGCTCTATGCTGGGGCTATTGGCAACCTCCAAGAGGACTTATACCAACGTGAATCTCCCAGCACTGTTGCTGTCAGCACCCCTGTCACCATCGAGAACCAAGTTGACCCGCACCTCCACCAGAGACCCTCAAATGTTCACAGGCAGGTCTGGCTCAGTCTCCTATGGGTTCATTGCTCCTTTCCCCTGGGTACTCGTATGGACAAGGTTTTGTTTGTGCCCTTCAAGAGTCTCTGGAAAAGATCAGTTTCCTTTCTAATCCCAAAGAAAGGCAATGCCAAAGAATGTTCAAACCACCACATAATTTCACATGCTAGCAAGGTAATGCTCAAATCTTTCAAGCTAGGCTTCAGCAGTAAGTGAACTTCCAGATGTAGGAACTGGACTTAGAATAGGGAGAAGAACCAGAGGTCAAATTGCCAATATCTGATGGATCATAAAAAAAACAAGGGCACTTCAGAAAAATATCTACTTCTGCTTCATTGAGTACACTAAAGTCTTTGACTCTATGGGTCACCGCAAACTGTGGAAAATCCTGAAAGAGTTGGGAATATCAGAACACTTTACCTGTCTCCTGAGAAAACTGTATGAGGTCAAGAAGCAACAGTTAGAACCTGATAAGGAACAACAGACTGGTTCAAAATTGGGAAAGGAGTTTGTTAAGGTTGTATATTGTCACCTTGCTTATTTAACTTATATAGAGAGTACATCATATTACAAGTCAGGCTGGATGAATCATAAGCTGAAATCAAGACTGCCCAGAGAAATATCAACAATCTCAGATATGCAGATGATACCACTCTAATGGCAGAAAGTGAAGAGGAACTAAAGAGCCTCTTGAAGAGAGTGAAAGAAGAGAGTGAAAAATGGCTTAAAACTCAACATTCAAAAAACTAAAATCATAGCATCCATTGCTATCACTTCATAGCAAATAGATAGGGAAGAAATGGAAACAGTGACAGATTTTATTCCCTTGGTCTCCAAAAACACTGTGAATACTGACTGCAGCCACGAAATTAAAAGACACATTCTCCTTGGAAGGAAAGCTTTGATAAACCTAGACAGTGTATTAAAAAGCATAGATATCACTTTGTTGACAAAGGTCTGTATAGTCAAAGCAATGGTTTTTCCAGTAGTCACGTACAGATGTGAGCATTGGACCAAAAAGAAGGCTGAGCACTGAAGAATTGATGCTTTTGGACTGTAGGGATGGAGAAGACACTTGAGAGTCTCTTGGACTGCAAGGAAATCAAACCTGTCAATCCTAAAGGAAATCAGTCCTGAATATTCATTGGAAGGACTGATGCTGAAGCTGAACCTGAAGCTCCAATACTTTGGCCATGTGACACAAAGAGGTAACTCATTGGAAAAGACCCTGATGCTGGGAAAGATAGAGAGCTGGAAGAGAAGGGGGAGACGGAGGAAGAGGTGGTTGGATGGCATCATCGATACAATGGACATGAGTTTGAGCAGACTCCAGGAGACAGTGAAGGACAGGGAAGCCTGGCCTGCTGAAGTCCATGTTGTGGCAGAGAGTTGGACACGGCTTAGTGACTGAAGAACTATACAGACACTTGTGTTAGTAGGGTCCCTAGGCTAACTTCGTTGGACTTACAAACAATTTGGACTTAACAAATATCCTCTGTGAACAGAACTTGTTGGTATATAGGGGAGTTATCCTGCTTCTTTGTGAAAAATCAAAAATTTTCTGAACTAATATGACCTAAACTTATTGTTAAATTAGCTAACCAGTGAGGCTCTGAAAGAAGCACAAAAAAAGCAAACACCAAATTGACTGAGTATCAGGCTTATTTTCAACCACTTTTTGGGAATTTTCTGTCTTCATATGCTGCAGTCCATAGTAACAAGAGTCCAACAGCTTAAGAAACAATGGAATTTGATTTTCTTTTTCTTTTCTCTTGTTTTGTGCTGCTTCAAAAAAAATTTCATTTAATTCTTGCACAACTCCATTTACTTTGTCATATCCCTATTTGAAATTCTTTCTGTCCTCAAGATGTTCAGGAGGACATCAGCAATGGAAATGTGCACCCAGCAGTAACCATGGTGGACCAGGACACAGGTGTGATTATAGTGACAGAGGATGGGGGCAGAAAGCATTGAAGAATTTTCAATCATTTACATGTAATGTCTTGCTTAGATATTTCTGAGTTTAAAGCACAGTTAATCAGAAGGTCTGTTAACCCAGAGAACTTGTTTTCACATTCCAAAAGAGCTATTATACACGTTTGGACAGATTCTTAATATCACAAGGACAACACATCTAAGACACCACTTAAGTTCTAGCCATCACAGATGTGTAGATAACAACACTTTCCTGCAGGTGGCAGTCAAGTATCTTTCTTTTTAAACATATTTTCATATTCTGCAATTATTTTGAAAGGTGGAAGGGTCTTAAGTAAAAGGAGTTTGTTTTCTTCTCCCTTATTTGTACAAAGCCATCATATGGATTAGAAGTGGCCCTGCATTGGAGATATACTATTTTCAAGCAAGAAATCTTTAGACATTTTAACCTCTTTGAAACTGACTTCTGGCCTTGGTTAAAAGAATTAATGTATTTATAAGTTTATTTGAAGATTATATCTCATTGCTTAAACATGTTAAGGACTCCATAAATGGTATTATAATCTGCTGTTTATAATAAACAGTGTTATGCTCGGTATTATTTTCTGGAATGAGTGAAGACAAGATTCTATTCCAATACTGGAATAGACTGTCAAAGAGGAAGGCAGCTTCCTCTCCCTATCGTTCAAGGTCATGTAGAGGTAATAACATCTGCCAGGGCCTAGGTCAAGGTTTCCCATTGCAATTGCAGGAGACGATTGGTAGAAGCATTAAAATGTCCCTTTAATGAACTAGAGAGATGTGATTTGGAGCCAGGAGACGACAAAGCCAGGAGTAGAACATGACATAGGAATATGTTTGAGATAGCCCAAGTGGAAAAAAATTTCTCAAGGATATTATAGTGAGAGAACAGAACCTAAAAATCAATACAGCATGAGGGGCTTTGGAGCCACTGTAATTTGGAGTACTTTTGATTAAGCGAGTAAGTGGCTCATTTTGTCTCTTATGCTGTAAACCTGAGCATGTTTGCCAACATTTGACAAATGTGTAGTTATCTTGCCCCTCCCCCCATTTCACTTGGACACTAGTAACCTTTTACCAATGATTAGCACAGGCTTTTTGGGGTTCCTAAACTTCCAAATAATAATTTATAGCAATGACAGTGGGCAATAACAATTGAGAATGGTTAATATTATAAAATGGTAATTGAAAAATAATTTCTATAGCACAGGGAACTATACTCAATATTTTATAGTAACCTATAAGGGAAAAGAATAGGAAAAAATAATATATGTGTGTGTGTATTGTGTGTGTGTATATACATATATATAACTGAATCACTTTGCTGTACACCTTTAACATTGTAAACCAACTATACTTCAACCAAAAAAAGAAAAATATAATTCCTACCAAGGATTTCAAGTTAAACACATGGAAAGGCCTTAACTCAGCCACTGCTTTCATTTGCATATTTAATTTTCTTTGGGAAATGCCATGAGTTCAGCTCATTAACAACTACATGACCCAGATGCACAATCTTGCACTTTCCTTCCTTCCTTTGATGCCTCTGCCACTTACCCCCAAGGACAAGGCAAGAAAAGAGTAGGTAATTTTCTCATTAAAAAGGAACACAGGTGAAATGATAGCTAATTCCAGCCATTTGAGATCTCACTATGCAGAGTATCTTGGTAAATCAAGACAAAGTCATTAAAATTATTGTAAAAAATTCATCTGTGCAACAAATCTTTAGACACATTCATTGCATTAGCCCCTAGGTACTTCCATAATTTAATATAAAAAGTCATAGCAGATAAAGGTCTGAATTGTAAGCCTATAAAATTCACTCTTGGATACCATATATATACTAAATTGAATAAAAAGCACATGAATTTCGTTTGGCGTATGCCTAGAAAATAAAGTAAACTCATGGTTGGAAGGGTGATAGGCCTAATCATTTCAGGGTTGGTAGGGAGAAGGTGGTGGGAGGGGTCACAAGTTAGAGCTGTTGATCAGAAGACCATGTCTCTCTTTTTCATCAAGGGCACAAAGTTCTGTTTTATCAGAATTTAAATGTAATATAAGAATGTATCAGTGAGATATGGTAGAATCAAAAGTCACCAAATTGTACCACCCTTGATTCTTTCAGTATGGTACATGGAAAGGATGGGAAGAGAAGGGAAGGAAGTAGCAGAGGGATACCCTTCAACCAGGTACCCTTCCTCAGCACAGGTACCTGTGCTGCTACTTTTATAACTGACCTAGATTTCACTATCTCCTGCAATGCCACTCTTAAGTTTTATAAACCTGACCTCTGGAGTAGCTTATTTAAATCTTAAAAATCAGCAAAGCCCTGGATTATAAACAGACTGAACGATATAATATACAAAGATTTCTCATTTTAAAATTGGATCTTGGCATATGCCCCAGAAATTTTTTAAAAATTAATTAATTAATTTTAATTGGGGGCTAATTACAATAGTGTAGTGGTTTTTGCCATACATTGACATGAATCAGCCATGGCTGTACATGTGTTCCCCATCCTGAGCCCCATCCTACGTCCCACCCCATCCCATCCCTCAGGGTCACCCCAGTGCACCAGGCCTGAGCACCCTGTCTCACGCATTGAACCTGGACTGGTGATCTATTTCACATGTGGTAATATACATGTTTCAATGCTATTCTCTCAAACTGTCTCACCTTCACCTTCTCCCACAGAGTCCAAAAGTCTGTTCTTTACATCTGTGTCTCTTTTGCTGTCTCACATATAGGGTCATCGTTACCATCTTTCTAAATTCCATATATATGTGTTAATATACTGATTTGGTGTTTTTCTTTCAGACTTACTTCACTCTGTATAATAGGCTCCAGTTTCATTGTCCCAGAAATTTTAAGCAAAGTACTTCCACAATTAATTCTGTTAGTTCTTTAGAGCAAATTAACTTGATTACAGCCTTCAGTCCTAAAGTGCACACTCAAAAAAAAATTTTTTTTTAAAGGTTTACACACAGTCTGGTGCTTTTACCATAAAATTCATGCATCTTATTTATGTTCCTAATTTTCCGTCAGAATTAAGAATTTCAGAAAGCAGAAAACTACAGTGATTAATGGCATTCATCTTAGGCCAGCCTGAACCTTCCACTAGCTGTGTGAAAGAAATCTCTTTGCTTCTCTAAGTACAACTTTCCTCAACTGTAGATTCAAAATAGTCCTAGAACTTAACATATGAGAAGTTTGAATGAGATACTCAAAGAAACAGTTAACTGAGTGTCTGATAAAGAATGTTCAACACATACCAGCTAATATTATGATCATAATGGGAGGTAAAATCTCCTGGCTCCTGTGTAGTTCTGCTATCTGACTTGGCTTAATGTTATTTCCCTGCTCCTAAATTGCTTTTGATATAATTACAGATAGATCTCTACTCACTTTGAGATTTTCTTTATCTTTCCAGAATGAACAATCAGAACAAACTTCTGAGAGTTTCAAGGCCAAGAACTTAAGTAGAAACAAGTCTCAGTTTTACTCATTTTAATAAAGAATAGAGAAAGTATAATAAAGAGTCAACTCCATTTTTTGATGTTTACAGCTGTCAGCTTGAAGCTTCACCACTCTCTCTTGCCCTTCTTCCCAAGTTTGGGTAAACAGAAAGGAAAGGTCTGGATGCTCCTTTTTTGGTCCCATTCCCTAACCACCACAAAAACCCAAGTCCATATCCTTTACTTGTTCTCCCAAGCCACTTTGGGATCAATGTTGGGGCCAACTTGATCCACCTTGAAAGCCTCATTATATAAGAAATGAAATGTATTTTTTCAAATCCTCTTGGAGTGTATGAGTGAGTGAGTGACTGAGTGTGTGTGTGTGTGTGTGTGTGTGTGTGTGTGTGTGTGTGTGTGTGTGTGTGTGTGTGTGTGATCATTGGTCTTGATACTTGAACCAAAATTGGGACGGTAATACATCCTGCAAAGGAGTGACCACATAAGCAAGCATAATCATGTATTTTACTAAGTTAAACTGCAGATGATTCTCACTTCTCTAAACAACTGAATTTCAGGTAAATTGTCCTAGCAATCTTTTTGTGGTCAAATTATGTAAGAATGGTTTCCAGAAATTTTCTGTCTCAAAAACTTTATATTTCTTATACAGAATATGTTAACCTTTGAGAAAAAGAAATTGAAAAGAACTTTTAAGATAGTTTCACAACAACCTACACACACAGGCAGAAGGTCATTTTACACAATGAATATAAAAGCAGATGATTTTAATGACCTTATTGGATGTTTTTCTTTCAGCCACAATAAAATGAAAGGATGAGTATTATATAAGATTATTTAAAATAGAACTCTATAAGTAAAGGTGCACAGGACTTGTAGGATAAGACCTATTCCATCATAATCTCCTTACTCAACTATACTCAAACACGAAGTCTGACTAACTTTTCCAAAAGTGGCATTATTTAAATTAATAGGGTTTACAAAATATTATTTCTCCAAAATTTACAAAATCTACTTATTGTTAAAGGGGAGATGTACTTGTATCTTCTCATCCTTTTAAAGTTATGGGGAAATAATGTAATTTATAAAGAGGCTTTTTCTCCATAAGGCTTCCCAGATGGTACTAGTGGTAAAGAATCCTTCCACCTGCCAGTGCAGGAGATATAAGAAATGTGGATTCGATCCCTGGGTCGGGAAGATCCCTTGGAGGAGGGCAGGGCAACCCACCCCAGTATTCTTGCTTGGAAAATTCCATGGACAGAGGAGCCTGGAGGGCTACAGTCCATGGGGTAGCAAAGAGTCAGACATGACTGAGCAAGTAATGTATAAGAAAGGGATATATATGAACTTCACATTATTTTTAATTGAACTTCACATCATTTGTTGTATCTCCTCTATGCAAAAACCTGTGTTACACAGTGGATATAAAATGGGAAATGGGGAGGGAACATAATTCTATTAGAACTAAAACTATTGTGGCCCAGTATTGCATCACTGTACCAACAAATATCCACGTAGTCAAAGCTATGGTTTTTCCAATAGTCAAGTATGGATGTGAGAGTTGGACTATAAAGAAAGCTGAGCACTGAAGAATTGATGCTTTTGACTGCAGTGTTGGAGAAGACTCTTGAGAGTTCCTTGGACTGCAAGGAGATCAAACCAGCCAATCCTAAAGGAAATCAGTCCTGAATATTCATTGGAAGGACCGATACTGAAACTGAAAGTCCAATACTTTGGCCACCTGATGTGAAGAACTGACTCATTGGAAAAGATCCTGATGCTGGGAAAGATTGAAGGAGGGAGGAGAAGCGGACGACAGAGGATGAGATGGTTGGATGGCGTCACTGATGTGATGGATATGAGTTTGAGTAGGCTCCAGGAGTTGGTGATGGACAGGGAAGCCTGACGTGCTACAGTCCATGGGGTCACAAAGAGTTAGACAGGACTGAACGACTGAACTGGGATTGCATCACCCAGGGTTCATATTCCTTAGTCACACTGTACTGTAGATTCCATCTCTGCAGTAGGAAAACCCTCATGATTGCACTATAATACACTCTATCAAAGTACAGATATTTCTGTACTTTGTGTATCCTAGCTCAATCTTTAAATCACCTACATAACAGAGTTAAGTGAAATCTACATCTCTCTCCAAGGAGATTCTGGCAACTGGTCCTCAGGCAAAGTGCTTTATAGGAACCTAAAAGGGGTACTTTGTTTCCTAGGTAGCCCCTAGACACAGATATCATGAAAGTTATTAGAAAATATGTATGAGAAAATAATTATAACACAGTTTTTATCTCCCACATGAGATTTTTGTTGGTATAAAGTAGATAGAATAATCTAGTATGTTCTTAATATGAAAATGCAGGTTGTCCCAGCTTCCTGGGAGACCTGTGTACAGAAGCAGTATCTCAAGAAGCCCTGAGGGACAGCTTGAGGTCCGCAGAGTTAAGAGGCTGCAACTCCTTTGCAATCACACTACTCTGGCTTCATCTGATTTGTGCACAGTAACCAGATTCCAATTAAGATCCCGCTGTAGAAAAGAAAGGGTTGTTTATGGTGTGTGTGTGTATGTGTGTGTAAGTGTATGTTTTGTTGCTTTCAAACTGCTTTAAGAAATTAACAAATACTGATCTTGGTTTTACACTTTTCTGTTAGAATATAAGCAAAACTATAATTCCTCAAAATAGTGTAAGGCTTACTACTGATTCTAATATATTATCATTTTTATGCCAAAATTTAGGTTTGAAGATATATGTCAATTTGCTTCTTATCTCAACGTATCTAAAAAGTTGTTTACTATAACTCTCTGCTTCAGTCTTCACTTCTCTTTTGATCATCAGTCATTATTCTTAGCATCCCCAATTTGCTCCTCTACTCTGGTCAGTAGTGAGGACACAAACAAGTTTACATTAAGGGTGCATGATCATCCACATATACTAAGTCTTAATTGATTTTTGGCAATACAGAAAAGACAGTAAAAACAGGCGTAGGCTTCATGAAAACAGATTTGATTTAAAATTCTATTGACATAATAGTTTAAGAATAAAACAAATGAATGACAACATTTTGCCCTAAGTCCCTTCATAGTCTGTAGGATTTAGTTGCAAAATTTCCTACATGATTTCTTGTTCATTTTTTCTTCTTCTTTCCCTGCTATTGTCTTCCTTCCTGATATATCTTCCTTCTACAATATCATGTTGGTCTTCTCACTGAGTAAGCCTATCAAATATTATCAGGTTCTTTTGCTCGTGGATGATGTCAATGTCTTACTCAAGCTAGTTAAAAGTGACTGGTCAATCTTCATTATGCATCAGAAACTATTTACTAGTACCCAGTATGTGCAGATGCTGCACTAGTTGGTAGGGAAGATGTGAAACTAAGATAAGATGTCTTTTCTCTGAAGACAGATACTCACAAATTCCAAAATTTGAGAAAAATAAAAGTAATCTCAAAAGCCAGAATCAAGAAGTGTGAGTAGTATACTATGAGGTTTCTTGATTTCATATGCTCATAATATTCTTATGCTCTTTTCTAGAAAAGTCCTCTTATCATCACCTGTATAAATTTATCATCTTTTGAAGTCCAGTGTGAATTTGTTCTCATCCAAAATCCTTTTGCTAATCATATATTTCATTCTAAACATGGCTTTAAAAATCCTGGGTCTCCTATTACATACTAATTTTCTCATACTTTATACTAAGCATTTTATTAAGTGTTTTCTTATTTGGTTAATGTTTTCAATGGGACTCTCACAATTCTTAGGATGACCCTGGACCCTGACCCAGTGGAACCAACAAAAACTGGAAAAGCAATTCTGAATAGGGATAAAGTAATCCACAAAATGATATAGATACACACACATTTATATGTATTTAAGTCCTTAAGTTGTGTTAGTCGCTCAGTTGTGGCTGGACTGCAGCACACCAGGCTCCTCTGTCTATGATATTTTCCAGACAAGGATACTGGAGTGGGTTGCCATTTCCTTTTCCAGGGTATCTTCCCGACCCAGGGATTGAACCCAGATCTCCTGTACTGCAGGCAGATTCTTTACCAAAAGTATTAGGTTAAATGCAAACTACTAAAGGAACACTGTGAAGAAAAATAAGAACTGACTGCAACATCTGAAAATATATCAAGTCAAGGTATAAAAAATGATTAAAATTACACCTTAAAATGTATATTCTAAAGAAAAATTGTGGCTAGTTTAGGTGCTAAATTAATTATAAGTTCACTGTTGATACCCATTATCCTTTTTTTCCCTCAGATTCATTTATTAGATCTTGAAGTAATAATATTTTAAAAAATAAGTTGTTAATTATATTTAACATGCTTAATAGTTAAATGAAGAGGTAGCCAACACTCTATGTATCCTTTGTTTTGTTGTAATTTCTAAATTTCACCTAATTGCCAGCAGTTCTTATGAAGCTACTCACAAAGAAACTGGTGGAGAAAAGAAAGGAGTTTAAAACTATGGTTCATTTTAGACTATGTATTTTTTTTTTAACTTATGATACTTAAACAAAAAACTGGATTGGATCCCAATTAAATTTTAGACTCCATAGATGTGCAAAATTTAGTCTGAGCTAGTCATCAACTATACATATGTAACAAGTTCTGCTATTTTATATTAAGAATGTTGAATCCTTAGTAATACTCTGAAATAAAACAGCTATCATATGAAAATTCTTCCTTATTATATTTTGAACAAACCTGTTCAACACATACTAAAGGTCAGAATTACAATTTTAAAATGACTCAAAAGATTTTTTTAAGTGAACATCCTGAAATTTTCTAGAACAAGAATCACATTCCACTGCATTTGCCATATAAATTATTTCAGACCTGTATAATCCCCTGAAACTCCCGAGTAAGTATTTTATGGTCACACAATTTTAAAAACACTGGGGCCTGAAGCATGTAAAATAATCAAAAAGTTGCAAAGACACACTTTTGAGACAAGTCTGAAGGAATTAGCTAATTAACCAAAAGGTAATTTTAGGAATATGAAAAGATAGTAGGTAAGCTCATGGAAGCAGTCTTCCAATCTAGCAGAATTGGATTTGAATCCTGACTCTACCACTCACTGGCTCCACAATTTAGGGAACTTACTTAATGTTTGGAATTAAAGTGGAAGATTAAGCTATTAACATATAGGATTAGTTATTAAGTTAACTGACAGCACAGTCAGACTCAGAGTAGACACTGAAAATTTTTGAGAATGAGTTTTAATTGCTCAATACAGAATTTCCTATTTGCACTATGCTTAAAACAGTTTTAACTGAAAAGCACCAATGTTCCTTTTCCAACCTGTGTAAGCCACTTACACGAGATGAGCCTTCAGCTTCATTTATAAAACCCAGGGAACTTATTTATTATTCTATTATATTCTAAATAGCCTCTCCAAGAAATCCCAATTTAAACGAAATTAAGATTTTGAAGCACATAAATAATGTTAGATAAGAAATGTCTAAAGGTTAGAGCTCTCAACTCTAGCTATATATTAGAATCAATTGACAGTCTTTAAAAACACTGACACCAAAGAAATCAAATTGGAATCTTTGTGGCATACAAACTGCACATAAGTGGGATTTCTGTATGTTTTAGCTGCATGAAAATTCTGACTGTAGTCAAGATTGTGAACCAACACCTTAAAGGAAAGTTGTATGAACTTAAGGTGTAAGGGAAGTTATGAGCAGACTTAGCAAAAATCCCAGTCTAAACACCTTTGCTTGTCTTTTATTTCTCCATCAATTTTGAATGAGATCCTTGCTGGGTATAGTAATCCTGGTTGTAGATTTTTCCCTTTCAGTACTTTAAATATATCCAGCCACTTCCTTCTGACCTGTAGAGTTTCTGCTGAAAGGTCAGCTGTTATGTGTATTGGGTTTCCCTTGTATGTTACTTGTTGCTTCTCCCTTACTGCTTTTAATATTCTTTCTTTGTGTTTAGTCTTTGTTAGTCTGATTAGTACGTCTTGGCGTGTTTCTCCTTGGGTTTATCCTGTATGTAACTCTTTGTGCCTCTTGGATTTGATTGACTATTTCCCTTTCCATGTTGGGGAAATTTTCAACTATAAATTCTTCAAAAATTTTCTCATACCCTTTCTTTTTCTCTTCTTCTTCTGGGACCCCTGTAATTCAAATGCTGCTGTGTTTGATATTGTCCCAGAGGTCTCTGAGACTATCCTCAGTTCTTTTCATTCTTTTTACTTTATTCTGCTCTTCAGAAGTTATTTCCACCATTTTATCTTCTAGCTCACTGATATATTCTTCTGCTTCAGATATTCTGCTATTGATTCCTTCTAGAGTACTTTTAATTTCAGTAGTTGTGTTGTTTGTCTCTGTATGTTTATTCTTTAATTCTTCTAGTTCTTTGTTAATTGATACTTGCATTTTCTCCATTTTCTTTTCAAGGTTTCTGATCATCTTTACTATCATTATTCTGAATTCTTTTTCAGGTAGTTTGCCTATTTCCTCTTCATTTGGACTTCTGTGTCTCCAGTTTGTTCCTTCATGTATGTAGTTTTTCTCTGCCTTTTCATTTTTTTTTAAACTTACTGTGTTTGAGATCTCCTTTTCCCGGGCTTCAGGGTTGAATTCTTTCTTCTTTTTGGTTTCTGCCCTCCTAAGTTTGATCCAGTGATGTGTGTAAGCTTTTTATAGGTTAAGATTTGTGCTGAGTTTCTGTTTGTTTGCTTGTTTTTACCCTGATTGGCAAGGTTGAGTGAGGTGGTAATCCTGTCTGCTGATGACTGGGTTTGCATTTTTGTTTTGGTGTATTTTTGTTGTTTAGATGAGGCAGCCTGCACAGAGTGCTACTGGTGGTTGGGTGATGCCAGGTCATGTATTCAAGTGCTTTCTTTCCTTTGTGGGAGTTCTCACTATTTGATACTCCCTAGGGTTAGTTCTCTGGTAGTCTAGGGTCTTGGAGTCAGTGCTCCCATGCCAAAGGCTCAAGGCTTGATCTCAGAGTCTAAGAAGTGTCCCAGGTGCTTTGTATACAGTTGGAGTCCTACAGTCACTGAGGTCAGCAGAGGTGGAGTCATTCAAACTGGTTCCCTCAGGGCTCTTGCTGAATATAGCATGTTTAAGCAAGGGCCTAGTGCAACACCCCACTGCGCAGCAGAAGGTGAGCAGGATAAGGAGGCTGTCTTGACAAGAAAAAGTTAGAAGAACTCAGTGCCACCAAACCAGCTTTACAACAAATAGTAAAGGGACTGATGTAGTCAACAAATACTAGAGAAGAAAAAGATCTACAAAATCAACCCCAAACAATTAAGAAAATAGGAATAGGAACATATATTTCAATAATTACTTTAAATGTAAGTGGATTAAATGCTCCAACCAAAAGACACAGACTGGCTGAATGGATACAAAAACAAGACCATATACATGCTGTCTACAAGAAACACACTTCAGACCTAAAGACACATATAGACTGAAAGTGAGAGGATGGAAAAATATATTCTATGCAAATGGGAAGCAAAAGAAAGCTGGAGTAGCAATCCTCATATCGGACAAAATTGACCTTAAAATAAAGAATATTACAAGAGATAAGGAAGGACACTGCATAATGATCAAGGGATCAATCCAAGAGGAAGTCATAACAATTGTAAATATCTGTGCACCCAACATAGGAGCACCTCAATACATAAGACAAACACTAACAGACATAAAAGGAGAAATCGACAGTAACAAAGTAATGGTAAGAGACTTTAATAACCCACTCACACCAGTGGACAGATCATTAAAACAGAAAATTATTAAGGAAACCTAAGTGTTAAATGACACATTAGATGAACTGGATTTCATTGATATCTTCAGGAAATTCCATCAAAATGCTGAATACACCTTCTTCTCAAGTGCATGTGGAACATTATCCAGGATGGAGTACATCTTAGGTTACAAATCAAATCTCACTAAATATAAGAAAACTTAAATTGTATCAAGCATCTTCTCTCACCATAACACTATGAGACTAGATATCAACTGCAAGGAAAAAAAAAAACAAACTGTAAGGAACACAAAACACATGGAAATTAACACATTTCTAAATAACCAACAGGTTACTGAAGAAATTTAAAGGGAAATCAAAAATTTCTAGAAACAAATGACAATGAAAACATGACAGCTCAAAACCTATGGGATGCAACAAAAGCAGTTTTAAGAGAGAAGTTCATAGCAATATAATCCTACCTCAAGAAACAAACAAAACATCAAATAGACAACCTAACTCTACACCTAGAACAACTAGAAAAACAACAACAACAAAAATCAAAATTAGTAGAAGAAAACAAATCATAAAGATCCAAGCAGAAATAAATGAAAAATAAATGAAAGAGACAATATTAAAGATCAATAAAAATTAGTAACACTAAAAGTTGGTTCTTTGAAAAGATAAACAAAATTGACAAACCTTTAGCCAGACTCATCAGGAAAAAAAGAGAGAAGAATTAAATCAACAAAATTAGAAATGAAAAAGACAACAGACAATGCAGAAATGCAAAGGATTATAAGAGACTATTATTAACAACTATATGGCAGTAACATGGATAACCTGGAAGAAATGGATATATTTTTAGAAAAGTTCAATCTTCCAAGATTGAACCAGGAAGAAACAGAAGTTATGAACAACCGAATTATAAGCACTGAAATTGAAGCTGTGATCAAAAATCTCCCAAAAAACAAAAGCCCAGGACTAGATGGCTTCACAGGAGAATTCTATCAAACATTTAGAGAAGAGCTAATGCTTATCCTTCTAAGACTCTTTCAAAAAATTTCAGAGGAAGGAACACTTCTAAACTCATTCTACAAGGCCACCATCACCCTGATACCAAAACCAGACAAAGACAACACAAAAAGAGGAAACTACATGTCAACATCAATGATGAACATAGATGCAAAAATCCTCAACAAAATTTTAGCAAACAGAATTCAGCAACACATCAAAAAGCTCATACACCATGATCAACTTGGGTTTATTCCAGGAATGCAAGGATTCTTCAATATATGCAAATCAATCAATGTGATACACCATATTAACAAATTGAAAGATAAGAACCATATGATAATCTCAACAGATGCAGAAAAAGCCTTTGACAAAATACAGTACACATTTATGATTAAGACTCTTCAAAAAATGGGCATAGAAGGAACCTACCTCAACATAGTAAAGGCGGTATATGATAAGCCTACAGCAAACATTATTCTCAATGGTAAGAAACAGAAAGCATTCCCCCTAACATCAGGAACAAGACATGGGTGTCCACTCTCACCACTATTATTCAACATAGTTTTGGAAGTCCTAGCTACAGCCATCAGAAAAGAAAAAGAAATAAAATGAATCCAGATCAGAAAAGAAGTAAAATTCTCACTGTTTGCAGATGACATTATACTGTACATAGCAAACCCTAAAGATAGTATCAGAAAATCACTAGAGCTAATCAGTGAATTTAGCAAAGTTGCAGGATACAAAATCAATACACAGAAATCACTTGCATTTCTATATACTAACAACGAAAAATCAGAAAGAGAAATTAAGGAATCAATCCCATTCACCATTGTAACATAAATAATTAAATATCTAGTAATAAACTTACCTAAGGAGACAAAAGAACTATACACAGAAAAATATGAGATACTAATGAAAGAAATTTAAAATGACATAAAAAGATGGAGAGATATTCCATGTTCCTGGGTAAGGAGAAACAATATTGTGAAAATGACTATACTACCAAACACAATCTATAGATTCAATGTGATCCCTATCAAATTACCAATGGCATTTCCACAGAACTAGAACAAAGAATTTCACAATTCATATGGAAACACAAAAGACCTTGACTAGCCAAAGCAGTCTTGAGAAAGAAGAATGGAGCTGGAGGAATTAACCTTCCTGACTTCATATTACACTACAAAGCTACAGTCATCAAGATAGTATGGTACTGGCACAAAAACAGAAATATAGACCAATGGAACAAGATAGAAAGCCCAGAAAAAAACCCATGCACCTATGGGTATCTTATTTTTGCAAAGGAGGCAAGAATATACAATGGGGCAAAGATAGCCTCTTCAATAAATGGTGCTGGGAAAATTGGACAGCTACATGTAAAATAATTAAATTAGAACACTTCCTAACACTATACACAAAGATAAACTCAAAATGGATTAAAGACCTAAATGTAAGACCAGAAACTATAAAACTCTTAGAGGAAAACATAGGCAGAACCCTATGACATAAATCAAAGCAAGATCCTCTATGACCCACCTCCTAGAGTAATGGAAATAAAAACAAAAGTAAACAAGTGGGACCTGATTAAACTTGAAAGCTTTTGCACAGCAAAGGAAGCTGTAAGCAAGGTGAAAAGACAACCCTCCAGAATGGGAGAAAAGAATACCAAAGGAAACAACTGACAAAGAATCAATTTCCAAAATATACAAGCAGCTCATACAACTCAATGTCAGAAAAACAACCTGATCAAAAAGTGGGGGAAAGACCAAAGCAGACATCTCTCCAAAGAAGACATACAGATGGCTAACAAACACATGAAAAGATGCTCAACATAGCTCATTATTAGAGAAATGCAAATCAAAATTACAATGAGATATTACTTCACACTGGTTAAAATGGCCATCATCAAAAAGTCTACAAACAATAAATGCTGGAGAGGGCATGGAGAAAAGGGAACACTCTTGCACTGTTGGAGGGAATGTAAACTGATACAGCCACTATGGAAGATGGCATGGAGATTCCTTAAAAAACTAGGAATAAAACCACCATATGACCCAAAAATCCCACACCTAGGCATATACCCTGAGGAAACCAAAATTGAAAAACACAGATGTATCCCATTATTCACTGTAGCACTATCTACAACAGCTAGAACATGGAAGCAACCTGGATGTCCATTGACAGATGAATGGATAAAGAAGTGTGGTACATATACACAATGGAATATTACTCAGCCATAAAAAGAAATGCATTTGAGTCAGTTCAGATGAGGTGGATGAACCAAGAACCTATTATACAGGGTGAAGTGAGTCAGAAAGAGAAAGATAAATATGGTATTCTAACACACATATAAGGAATCTAGAAGAACGGTACTTAAGAACTTATTTACAGGGCAACAATGGAGAAACAGACGTAGAGAACAGATTTATGGACATGGGAGAGAGGAGGAGAGTGTGAGATGTATGGAAAGAGTAACATGGAAACTTACCATCTTACCAACTTATCTATTTTACCATATGTAAAATAGATAGCCAATGGGAATTTTCTGTATGGCTCAGGAAACTCAACAAGGGCTCTGTAGCAATCTAGAAGGGTGGGATAGGGCAGGAGATGGGAGAGAGTTTCAAAAGGGAGGGGATATATGTATTCCTATGGCTGATTCATATCAAGGTTTGGCAGAAAACAACACAATTCTGTAAAGCAATTATCTTTCAATAGAAAAAAAAAAAAAAATCCCAGTCTATTGTCCAAGCTAAGGGCTCTGTGACACAGATTTACCTCAAAGAATCCCTCACCCAGTTTCCTTATCTGACATCTATTCTCTTATTTCCATCTTTCTGGATTCCACGTAATCCCTTCAAACTCAGTTTGTTTATAATTGAAATTATTTTCATTCATTAATATCTGTTCTTCATATTTTTATTAAAGAAACCTTCATTCTCAATTTTCCAAGATCAAAACTACAGCATGAAATTTGAAACTCTGTTTTATCACACAAAATCTGCAGGTATACCTACACACAGACGCCACCCATCAGTCAACACATTTCTATTTCATCTTTAAAAGTGACTCACCCAGGAAAGCCTCCTCTGACCCTGTCAAGATTAGGTTATTAGATGTCTTCAAATATGTGCTTAGCCCCCAGTCTGCTCCATAGGACTTATTATTGATTAAATTTTAGGTTTATATGTGTGATCTGATGTTCAAAGCCTATATCAAACACTAGAATTTGAAATAAATGGAGGCAAGAACAATGTTTTTGCTATTTATCTTCAGAAACAATACAAGTGACCCACACACAATAAACACTCAAAACATATTTTCTGAATAAAGAAAAGTAAAATTAATCTTTATTACTGTTATTTGTGCTTAGTTATTGGTAAGTCTGAGCTTCTTCTCATATGTCTATTGGCTCTATGCATTTCTTCTGTGAATTAGTTTCACTATGGTATGATCATTTTGGCTCAGTCAAGACTGTATTTTATTCATCTGAAGACAGAGATCAGGTCTCCAGTGACACAGGTGTACATTCTGGTGTCAAAATGTACAGTTAATCATTAAGAACTGACACATAGGATAAAAATATACAGCTGATTGACCTAATATCTTCAGGTTTGTGTATGTTGTGAAGTAAAATCCTTTCAACACTATCCATTACAATATCACAGAATCTAATTTCTACAGATCATAAAGATGAGTTTATCTGCCATTCTGTATTTGTGAGATATAGTCTGACTAGATTCCCTAAGTTATGTCTGGTAACTTGTACCAGGAAGAAATTGAGTATGGTTCGGGGAACATAGGCTGGCCTCTTATCCCGGCAACTTTTCTGTTGGCTTATGTGATCCTGGGCAAGCACTGCACCTTTTTCAGCTATTATTTCTTAACTGAAAAGCAAAGAGTTAGAACAGATGCACCTTCAATACTTTAACTCTGATATTCTAGGATTGTTAGAATTATTTACATGTAATTATTGAAATTGGATTTGTTTTTTCTACAAATTCTGAGGATTTAGATGTCCTACTCATGTACATGCCTATACTTGTGTGCTGTGTTAGTCTCAGCTGTCTGACTCTCTGCAGCCGCATTAACTGTAGCCTGCCAGGATCCTCTGTCCATGGGAATTTTCCAGACAAGAATACTAGAGTAGGTTGTCATTCCCTTCTCCAGGGGATCATCCCAACCCAGGGATCAAGCTCAGTCTCCTGCATTGTAGGCAGATTCTTTACTGGGCCACCACGGAAGTATGTGCTTATATCTGTGTGTTTTTGTGCACTGGGAAAATGTTATCCAAATTGCAGAAAAGTTTTCACTAGTCTACTTTTTCCATGAAGAATTAATTCAGCATGTTAGTTTTATATTGATGTATTAAAACTTAGCAACAAGCTTAGCAACGTAATATTCACTTATTATCTCAGAGTTCCTCCAAGTCAGATATACAAGCATGCCTTAGTTGGGTTCTCTGCTTAGGGTCTCAAAAGGCTTCAGGCAAGTGTTGGCTGAGGTTGTGGAGTCATCTAGAGCAGAGTCTTCTTCTCATCTCATGGAATTGTGGCAAAATTTATCTCCTTGCTGCTGTACAGCTCATGGAAGCTTGCTTCTCCAAGGCCAGCAGGAGAGATGCAAAGTGTCTGCTGCATCCAGCCTCTCACTAGTTGACTCCTTTTAAAGACCCCACCTGAATAATCTTCCTTTTAATAAACTTAAAAGCCAACTGATTAGGGACTTTAATTACATATGGAAAATTCGTCCACTTCGCCATTTTACATGGGTTGAAGCAGTGGCAGGTCCAGTTTACACTCAAGGACAGGTAATTACACAGGGTGTGGTACACTGAGGTCATCTTAGAATTCTGCATTATTACAGGCACCCATGGTCTATGAAATAATTTGAAATTATGCTTTTTCATAAGAGTTGCATTCTGAATAGTATTCCAAGAGGTTTTAATGTTTCATTTTATCTGTAATGTGGATGTTTTATGAAATGTTATTAATGTTTTAACTTCTTTATATTGTAAAATACTAAGAATTTACTTTTAATTGGCCTAATAACTATAAAAATATTTTTTTCAGTTATTAACTATAGTTATCTCTTTAAGAAGATTCTCAAAATGTAAATGATTTAGAAATATGTCTGCTTTTATCAAAAGCCTTTGACTGTGTGGATCACAACAAACTGGAAAATTCTTCAAGAGATGGGAATACCAGACCATCTGACCTGCTTCCTGAGACATCTGTATGCAGGTCAAGAAGCAACAGCTAGAACTAGACATGGAACAACAGATGGTTCCAAATAGGAAAAGGAGTATGTCAAGGCTATATATTGTCACTCTGCTTGTTTAACTTATATGCAGATTACATCATGTGAAATGCTGGGCTGGATGAAACACAAGCTGGAATCAAGATTGCCGGGAGAAATATCAATAACCTCAGATATGCAGATGACACCACCCTTATGACAGAAAGCGAAGAAGAACTAAAGAGCCTCTTGATGAAAATGAAAGAGGAGAGTGAAAAAGTTGGCTTAAAGTTCAACATTCAGAAAACTAAGACCATGGCATCTGAGTCCATCACTTCATGGTAAACAGATGGGAAAACAATAGAAACAATGACAGACTTTATTTTTGGGGGGCTCCAAAATCACTGCAGATGGTGATTGCAGCCATGAAATTAAAAGACACTTGCTCCTTGCAAGACAAGCTATGACCAACCTAAACAGCATATTAAAAAGCAGAGACATTTCTTTCCCAACAAAAGTCTGTCTAGTCAAAGCTATGGTTTTTCTGGTAGTCATGTATGGATGTGAGAGTTGGACTATAAAGAAAGCTGAGCACTGAAGAGTTGATGCTTTTGAACTGTGGTGTTGGAGAAGACTCTTGAGAGTTCTTGCACTGCAAGGAGATCAAACCAACCAATCCTGAAGGAAATCAGTCCTGAGTATTTCATTGGAAGGACTGATGCTGAAGCTGAAACCCAATACTTTGGCCACCTGATGAGAAGAACTGACATACTGAAAAAGACCCTAATGTTGGGAAAGATTGAAAGTGGGAGGAGAAGTGGATGGCAGAGGATGAGATGGTTGGATGGCATCACTGATTCAATGGAAATGAGTTTGAGTAAGCTCCAGGAGTTGTGATGGACAGGGAAACCTGGCATGCTGCAGTCTATATGGTCGCAAAGAGTCGGACACAACTGACTGACTGAACTGTTACGATGCTACAAGAACGTGACAGTTTAAAACACAGACTTTGGAAAAAAGAAAATTTGTTTTCACATGAAAGAATAAAGAAATTTAAGTTACAGAAAATAAATATCTGCAAAATGAATGAATTTTGGCTTATTTTCCCCTTGTATTTTGAACATGAACATTTATTTTTGGGGGGTTCAGTATGTCAGGATAGTACATAATCTCACTTGACTTTCATTCTTTGTGGTGAAATACCTATAAATAACATCCCAACCTACAATTAAATTTCATTCTTCTTAGAAACATCATATGATAATTAAACCACAGCATTTGGAGCAAGACACCTGGGTTTGAATTTCAGTGGTACTACTAACCCACCAGTTGTGTGCCACTGAATATATTACATATAATTTTGGAGTCTCAATTTAAAATCATCAGTAAAATAAACATAATAATAGGTACCAGCCTCAACAGGATTATTGAGAAGATGAAATTTGTTTAATTACATTTGTTCCTTTGTACTTAAGAAAAAGCCTGGAGCATGACATTTGTATGTCTGTGTGTATGAAATGTATAAACATTTAATCCATTTAAACATAAAATTATGCCTTAAAATTTCAGACCTGTGTGTGCACATGATGGTAAAGACATCCCTAAACAACAATTAAGGTGCTAAGAGAAAAAAAAAAAAATTACTGCTTTTCAAAAGCCTTAATGCAAAAGGTTCTGAGACTTGAAGCTGCAGGAAAGATACAAAATCCCACATAGTAATTCAACTGACAATATCCATATACTCATACCATTGTGGGTGTTTGTTTTTAAAGATTAGCATTAACCCATACCAAAATTTTCCACAGTTTATTGTGATCCACAAAGTCAAAGGCTTTAGCGTAGTCAATAAAGCAGAAATAGATGTTTTTCTGGAACTCTCTTGCTTTTTCGATGATCCAGCAGATATTGGCAATTTGATCTCTGGTTCCTCTGCCTTTCCTAAAGCCAGCTTGAACATCTGGAAGTTCTTGGTTCACATATTGCTGAAGCCTGGCTTGGAGAATTTTGAGCATTACTTTACTAGTGTGTGAGATGAGTGCAACTGTGTGGTAGTTTGAGCATTCTTTGGGATTGCCTTTCTTTGGGATTGGAATGAAAACTGACCTTTTCCAGTCCTGTGGCCGCTGCTGAGTTTTCCAAATTTGCTGGCATATTGAGAGCAGCACTTTCACAGCATCATCTTTCAGGATTTGAAATAGCTCAACTGGAATTCCATCACCTCCACTAGCTTTGTTCGTAGTGATGCTTTCTAAGGCCCATTTGACTTCACATTCCAGGATGTCTGGCTCTAGGTGAGTGATCACACCATTGTGATTATCTGGGTCATGAAGGTCTTTTTTGTACAGTTCTTACATGTATTCTTGCCACCTCTTCTTAATATCTTCTGCTTCTGTTAGGTCCATACCATTTCTGTCCTTTATTGAGCCCATTTTTGCATGAAATGTTCCCTTGGTATCTCTAATTTTCTTGAAGAGATCTCTAGTCTTTCCCTTTCTGTTGTTTTCCTCTATTTCTTTGCATTGATTGCTGAGGAAGGTTTTCTTATCTCTCCTGGCTATTCTTTGGAACTCTGCATTCAAATAGGAATATCTTTCCTTTTCTCCTTTGCTTTTTGCTTCTCTTTCACAGCTCTTTCACAGCTATTTGTAAGGCCTCCTCAGACAGCCATTTTGCCTTTTTGCATTTCTTTTCCATGGGGATGGTCTTGATCCCTGTCTCCTGTACAATGTCACGAACCTTCGACTATGTTGATCACAATAAACTGTGGAAAATTCTGAAAGAGATGGGAATACCAGACCACCTGACCTGCCTCTTGAGAAATCTGCTTGCAGGTCAGGAAGCAACAGTTAGAACTGGACATGGAACAACAGACTGGTTCCAAATAGGAAAAGGAGTACATCAAGGCTGTATATTGTCACCCTGCTTATTTAACTTATATGCAGAGTACATCATGAGAAACACTGGACTGGAAGAAGCACAAGCTGGAATCAAGATTGCTGGGAGAAATATCAATAACCTCAGATATGCAGATGACACCACCCTTATGGCAGAGAGTGAAGAGGAACTAAAAAGCCTCTTAATGAAAGTGAAAGAGGAGAGTGAAAAAGTTAGCTTAAAGCTTAGCATTCAGAAAACTAAGATCATGGCATCTGGTCCCATCACTTCATGGGAAATAGATGGGGAGACAGTGGAAACAGTGTCAGACTTTATTTTTTTTTTGGCTCCAAAATCACTGCAGATGGTGATTGCAGCCATGAAATTAAAAGACGCTTACTCTTTGGAAGGAAAGTTATGACCAACCTAGATAGCATATTAAAAAGCAGAGCCATTACTTTGCCAACAAAGGTCCGTCTGGTCAAGGCTATGGTTTTTCCAGTCATGTATGGATGTGAGAGTTGGACTGTGAAGAAAAGCTGAGTGCCGAAAAATTGATGCTTTTGAACTATGGTGTTGGAGAAGACTCTTGAGAGTCCCTTTGACTGCAAGGAGATCCATCCAGTCCATCCTAAAGGAGATAAGTCCTGGGTGTTCATTGGAAGGACTGATGCTTAAACACCAATACTTTGGCTACCTCATGCAAAGAGTTGACTTGTTGGAAAAGACCCTGATGCTGGGAGGGATTGGGGGCAGGAGGAGAAGGGGACGACAGAGGATGAGATGGCTGGATGGCATCACCAACTCGATGGGCATGAGTTTGAGTAAACTCCGGGAGTTTGTGATGGACAGGGAGGCCTGGTGTGCTGCAATTCATGGGTTTGCAAAGAGTCGGACACGACTGAGAGACTGAACTGAACTGACTGAACTGATACCCAAAATATCGATGACTCAAACATGATAGGAACACAGAATATAAGTTTAACAAACTTGAAAATATAAAAGCCGAAGTTAGAATTTGCAGGAAACAGGATAGCAAGTGAAGACAGAGGTGTTGAAAAAGAGTAAGAACGATAGTATTCTCATTTAATATAGGGAGGGCTCTCTGCATGCTGCACAAACTGATGGTATAAGAAACCAAACTTTAAACAAGTCATATAAATATGGAAAAATAAGAGAATAATTACTTTTAAAGTACACCTCTATCAAATATTGAGAAGAGTGAGGAAGATTAGTAGGATAATGTAATTGCACAGCTGTTACTTTTCATAGATGAGAGGCAAAAAACATTTTCAGAAATTGATAACTCAATAAATAGAAATATATGTTAATTTTTAAAAATATTTAAGTAATTTGCAAAAGAAATTTTAAAAGGCAACATAAAAATCCTTCTGCAAAGTGGGATTATTGGTGGAAAATTTTGGGAGCTAGTGCTACTTTTGTACTATCTTATTTTGAGCTGTATCATTATATATGCATGCCACACATGCATATGTATATATTATACATATGTGCATATAAAACTATGGATATACACATACACATATAAAGCTATCTATATCAATAGTTAGCTATCAAGAAAGAGAGGCAGAAAAATTGAAGAGAGACTGCAGGGAACAGTGTTATGAAAAGGGTGTTTATCATAGGTCACCAGACTAGTGATCTAGTCAAGGATCTCATTGATTTTTAATTGTACAACAGGTATTCATGGATTCCCCCTTTTCACCTAAGATAGGAATTGACAGGAGCCAGGCCATGATTAGTACACAGCGTGTTGGAATACCCTAAAATAAAGATATCTCGAAGTCTAACAAGGGGTGGGGGAAGGAAAGGGTGGGACAATGGAGAGAGTAGCATGGAAATACATACACTACTATATGTAAAATAGCTAGCCAATGGGAATTTGTTGTATGACTCAAGGAAATCAAACCGGGGCTCTGTGACAACCTAGAAGGATTAGATGGGGATGAAGGTGGGATGGAGGTTCAAGAGGCAGGGGAAAGATGTATATGTATGGCTGGTTCATGTTGATATATGGCAGAAACCACCACAATATTGCAAAGCAATTATCCTTCAATTAAAAATAAATAAAAAATAAAATAGGTCTCAAAGTCCAAACAGAGGCCAGCCTAGGTCCTGTAGCAAAGCTTGGTGAGTGGGACCAAACTTATTTACAGAACCACCTGACCACTCTTTCGGATGCCTCTGAATAGTAAAACCCACATAGCCATAGTGGAAATGTGTTGTTTCTTCTCAGGTCATGTTTCTCCTGCATTCTGACCTCTGAAGAGACCATTTCTGGTTAAATAACCCCATGATCCCAACAATATAAGCACTATTAAAAAAAATCCACATATTAGAGCCACCACTGCCACACACACTTCCTAAAATCAGGCCTTGCACTCCCCTTGGGAGGGTATCTAGGTCTAAGGCAAGAGCCAGGAAAGATGTCAGAACACGGGCAGAAGTAGGAAGCCTCGTGATGCCTGAGAGCCTGTCCACTCTTTCCCTAGACAGGCCTTGGTTAGTCATCCTTTCTGTTTGTACTCTGGTTCCCGCCATTTCACCGTCTGTCTCACTTTCATCTCTTTTATTTTATTATTTAACAAATTTACCAGTTATTGTCCCAATTTAGTAGTGTTCCTTAGGCAAGAAAGCCTGATCTCCTTCTCATTTCTAGATCACTGTACAATGTCCTGAAGGTTACTAATCAACCAAAATGACTAACAGGGCATGATTATTGCCACCTAAAGGAAGTTTTTTTTTCCCTAAGAGGCTTTCTGCTCCTGAATTTTGAGTTTTACTCCTTCAGTACCTATGCTACAAGATTTATATTTTGAAAAATCTGAGTAATCTATTAAATTTCAAATTAAACAATAACTAAGCAATCCTATAGTATTATTGGAAAACACTAATGAATCAAGGAAGAATTCAAGAATTTACTCTAATATTTTTAACAATTTGATCATAAGCCTTTGTTAGAAGACTTGGAAATCAATCTCTGCCTAAAAAACATTTTTGTGGAAGGAATGGTGGTTGATTATGCCTTTATAATTTTAAGTATAGAAAAAAAGTAGCTTAGAACTTTCATAACCATTTGAGTAAAGAAAAGCAAAAGTCTGTTTTTATTATTCGGTTAAAGCTATTTTAGAAAGAAAAATTTCTATCTGCTGTATCTAATTTCTCCATTAACTGCTGGACCATCGGTTTTAAAAATCAGTTGTACAATTGGCCATTCTCAAATAATGTTATAAAAGTAGTTATAAGATTACTCCTTCTATTTTCTTCACAGGATTTAAAGTATCAGTGTATCTATTAACTTAGTGACCCAAGTAAGGAAGCAAAATAATTTAAATTATGTTTTTAGGAACAAAGAAACATAGAACTCATTTCTATTTTGAGGAAGGATGAAAAACAAAGTCTACAATTCATAAAAGTCCATTACAAACAAAATATGATGCATACAAATATGAGATCCTCCAGAGGCCAGAAAAGACAGCAGGAAAATTTGCTTAAGAGATTCAGTTCTTATCCTACCTAATTAAAGAATTAGGAGAAAAACGAAACTCGGCAGTAATGACATGCTTTTGGTATTTAAAAGCATCTCTGGCATGAAAGCTTCATCACTCCCTCATTTACTTTACAATTTCTAAAATATAGACATGGCAACAACCCAGATTTGAATTGGGAAATTAAAAGCATTTTTTTCTTCCTTGAGGGGTTTATTTCAGAGACACTAAAATTGGATTGTAAGAAAATGTACAATGCAATGTGGCCAATGTCAATTTCATCTGCATCCAGTGAAACTGATCAAATGATAAGGTGTCAACAAGTACCAATTAGGAATATAAATATACAATGTGAAATAATCAAAATATTGTCCACTTATTTCAAATCAAGATGGACATTTTTTGTTGTGTTTCTCTTTTTCCCTCTTCCCTCTAGTCTCTGGAAAACCAATGGCCAAATTCAAATTTGAAGAAAAGACTGGCATATGGAACTAATTTTAGAGTTGTTAAATTAAACAGGGAGACTCTGAGGCTGAGGTGATCTTAATGCTCTTTCTGCCTAGGAGGCAAACCAAAATCTAAGCAGTAAATGCCTTAAGGTTACAAAAATCAAAAGGTAAGGACAACCAATCACAAACTAGGCTTTAAGGTATTTTTGTTGTTGTTTAGTCACTAAGCTCGGTCTGACTCTGACAGCACTGACGCAGCATGCCAGGCTTCCACATACTTCACCATCTCCTGGAACTTGCTCAGATTCATGGTCATTGTGTCAGTGATGCTATCTAACCATCTCAACCTCTGTCACCCCTCCTTCTTGTGCCCTCAATCTATTTCCCCATCAGGATCTTTTCTGATGGGTTGAAGCTTCACATCAGGTGTCCAAAATATTGGAGATTCAGACTCAGCATCAGTCCTTCCAATGAATATTCAGATTTTAAACTATGTGTGTATTAGTCTCTCAGTCATGTCGGACTCTTCGCAATCCCATGGACTATAGGTCCCCAGGCTCCTCTATCCATGCAATCCTCCAGGCAAGAATATTGGCATGGGTTAGCCATTCTTTTCTCCAGGGAATCTCTCTGACCCAGGGATCAAACCCAGTTCTCCTGCGTTGCAGATGGATTCTTCACCATCTGAGTCATCAGGGAAGCCCTCATAGTCAATCAATAATCCCCTTGATTTGCTTCTGCTTTTTCTCTATAAAAATCTCTCTCCAGCTCTTTTCTGGAGGTGCTCCTAAGAATTTCTTGTTCATGCTGCCCAATTCAGAATTTTTGCTCATTTAAACCCTTAAAAACTTTAATACGCCTCAGTTTATTTTTTAACAGACATGAGGTTGGTTCACAAACAGTTTAGGCAGATACTAACAACTTTTTTGGTAAAGAATCCGCCTGCAATGTGGGAGACCTGGGTTCAATCCCTGAGTTGGGAAGATCCCCCGGAGAAGGGAAAGGCTAACCACTCCAGTATTCTAGCCTGGAGAATTCCATGGTCTCTATAGTCTGTGGGTTCACAAAGAGTCAGACACAACTGAATGACTTTCACTTTCACACTTTCACAACAACTTTTAAATTTCTTATTTATTTATTATTGGTTCCTTATTTATGGATAGGCTGTGACATCCTATTTTAAAAAAAAAGTAATAAAGCAACATTTATATTTTAATAACTTATGTTTGTATTCAATACACACTCACTGAGCAAGAACTAATGGCAGAGCAGGCTCCAGTTCAAGTGTTAATGATGTGAATGTGACAACAGAGACAATAACCTTACTCACATTGATACGAATGTCTAACCACAGACATGGTACAAATGATTTCTCCAAAATCTCTAGTCTTATAAGTAAATAAGAAATTTACTTATAAGTAAATAATTTTAAGTATTTAAAGTAAATTTAAGTATATTAAGTAAATTTAAGTATATTAAGTAAATAAATTTACTTATAAGTAAATAAGAAATTTACTTATCTTCTGAAATCTGAGGCATAAGTGGGAGTGACATCATACGAGTTAATCAAGATATTAAAAATGAGACTTTAACAGCAAATCCTGCAATGTGGTTTATTCAGTATGTGTCTTAAAGTACTGGTATATGTATATATAGAGTGAAAGACACTCTATATATACATATGAGGTTTAAGATATAGTAATGGAATAAGATATGCATGGGATGTATTGTAATAAAGATTAAAATGCACTTGATGGGAAGAGAGGTGCAGGTGAAATGTTGAGGTGTATTTAGAGACAGTGATTTCTTATGACATGTGTGTGGGTGTCTAGAAGTAGGGTAAAGACAGTTAAATTTTCACATATTAGTTTCCATGGAATTTTATTTTTTTACTTTATTTTTAATTTGTTGCATTACAATTGCTTTACAATGCTATGTTCATTTCTGCTGTGCAACAAAGTGGATCAGCTATATGTATAACTAGATTCCATCCCTCTTGAGCCTCTCACCCCACCCCCCCATCCCACCCTTTTAGGTCATCACAGAATTGTGAGCTGAGCTCCCTGTGCTATACAGCAGCTTACCACTAGCTATTTTACACATGGTAGTGTACATATGTTAGTGAAATTTTAAAAAAAGACCATTTTAGTCAATTTGAACTTGTCCTAAAACCTGGTCACTTATCAAAACTGCTAAACAAGAGCTCTTGGTCAAATCTTTAGTTTTGACAGGATGACCATGTTGTATTACTGAACTTGTAGTCTTCAAATTGAATCTAACAATGTTCCCAAAGGTGTATGAGAAAGACAATTAAAAACACTGATTGTAGTTGCTGCTAGCAGCAAATTTCATAAAGCATCCAAAATACTGTTAATTTATTCAATAGAAGTCAAGATTTCCCAACCCCCATAACTCTTCTATTTCATTCCCTTTTCATGACAGGCTGGTTATTATTTTTCCAGAAATGTTAACAAAGACAATCTTAAGCGGGCTGATTTACTCTTTTTCAAATGGCAATGACTTAATGGAGGCATTGATGCAGGCATAAACCCATAAATCAGGTTCCAACTTAAGAAAGAGAATGTCAGACATTTGCTTTCAGGATTACAGTGCCACATGAGAAAGTTGTAGTTGTATCATAGTGCAGCTTAATTTTGGAAAGCTTCTCTTTTGCTTTCTTCCATATGTTTAATAATGGCAGATTCCATTAATATACATTATAATGTATAAATATATTTAAGAAAATAAGTTATATTACTAACTCCTACATTGGATTAACCTTTCTAACATTAGTTATACTCTTGGCTTTAAATAATGAGACCATAGGGAGTTATTTAGAAATATATTTACAATGCATTTATAATCTGACATGCATTAAGTTTAGAGTCAAAAAAACATAAGGTAGAGTTCTACAGATGCTGAAGTCTAACGAATAATGGTCAAGTTCAGAAAGAGTCAGTAATGCTAGAGAGAATTTAGTTATAATGATCAAATAATAAATTATCTCAACAAAGAAAATCATATATGATATATAAAATCATATCTCAACAAAGAATATCATATATATATATAACAAAATATATATATATATACTAACCCATACATATATTTTTCATGTGAAATAAACTCTCTTGGTATAGAAATCCTAAGCTAATGCTAGAGAAATGCAAGAGAAGTGTTGGTTGCTTACCCAATACTGACAGTATTTAACAGTTTGGCCTTCTATTTTTCTAACAAATGCAACTCTTTAGGGAATTTGTACTGATAGCCTTTAGTGATTTATTTAGGAATGAGCATGTAGTGAGATTTCTCTTATGTTATAAAGAATAGATTCTTTGGGGGCTTCTGAAAAAGGTTTCTTTGCTGATAACTAGACACAAATTCACAGATGAAGTCTTTTTTTTCGTCTACTGAACACTAGTGTTTATATGTGCCTCCTAGAACATACAGCCATCATACAGTCACAGTGGATGACTACCGAGGGTAAATCCCCTAGTTGAGGAAGGCAGAGCAGAAAGACTGTGTGGTAGGCTGCATGCTGACTCCAAAAGACACCAACTCCAACTCCTTGCAACCTTTGAATCTTACCTTACGTGACAAAAGAAAATTTCCAAATGTGATTAAATTACAAATATTGAGATGGATAGATGATCCTGGATTTATCTGGGTGGATCCTAATGGTAAACATAAGCGTCTTTATAAAAAGGAGACAAAAGGAGATTTGGCCCACAGAGAGGAGAATGAAATGTGTTGAAAGCACAGAGAAATTTGAAGATATTATACTGCTGGTTGGAAGATAGAGGAAGGAGTCATGAGCCAAGAAATAAAAGGAATGCAGCTTTACAATCTGCATAAGCCAAGGAGACAGATTCTTCTCTCTATATCTCAGCAGAGATGTCCCTGAAGGTAACTTCATTTTAGCCAGTGAAACTAATTCAGACATCTAGCCTCCAGGACAGTAAAATAAAAATTTTTATGTTATTTTCAGCCACTAGGTTTGTGGTAATTTGTTGGAGCAGCCATAGAAAACTAATATAGATGGAAAGATTTGAATGGACCATTAAGCTTATTCACTCTGGAGCCACTCAGCCACAGTACTGCAAGGTACATATGGGAATTATCTGAGTGGCACAGGTAGTTGTTTTCTATGATATTTGTTTGATGGGTTATCATTTTTGCTGACTTTACTGGATCTTTCTCTAAATTTCTATCGCATGTAACATTACACTCCCCTTTACTTTATTTTAGTTTTTTATATTGTCAGAAGTTCTAAGATATCGATCAGAGCCCAGGAAAGAAATAAAGCATTTATCAAAATCTTATATAGTTAATATTAAAGCTATCTCAATAAAAGGCAACACCATATTTTCAATTGCTCAAGTTAGAGATAATTAGCAGCCATCTTGAACGCTTGAATGCATTTTTGTCTCACACCTACATACAATCTGTCAGCACATCTTTCAGCTCTGTCTTCAGTATCTCCAAAATCAGACAACTTCTCTCTCCCCACTTTAAATGCTACCATCCTAGCGCATACTACTCTATTTAAGGCTCACAGTATATCCATACTGTATGGTTAGCCTTCAGTGACTGTTCCTGATACTACCCATATTTCCCAGAAAGCAGAATGACCCTTTACAAAATGTACAATATAATGGATCATTTCACTCTCCTGCTCAAAACCTTCCAGGTGTCTTCCCATCTCTCTTGGAATAAAAGCCAAACTCTCCAAAACTGGCTTCCAAGCCCACATGAGCTGTGCAACGTGGATTCCAGACTGAAGAAACAGAAGCCCCCAGCTGAAACTGACCTACCATGGCTCACAGACAACACACAACATAAGGGAGGAAGGGACCTTTCATTACTGGAAATCTTAAGGTCATTTGCTATTTGGCAAGATCTAGCAAAATGTGGCAAAATATGCCAAAAATATCCCTTTTATCATTCTCTCTTTACCACCTAACATTATACATTAATTTATTTACTTAACTTTTTGGTTTTCTCTCCATAGACATACTCCATAAATGAAGGACTTCTCTGCTTTGTTCACTGTTGAATCCTCAATACCTAAAATACATAGTCCCTCCCATTTAATGTTGCATGAATATAGTCACTACACATGTAAACAAACATCTTACTGTTACCTGAAAGAACAAGTGACTACCCAGATAGTGGCCATCAATCCAATGAACATCCAATGAACACTCAGGCCTGCTCTTCTTTAGGATGGACTCGATGGATCTCCTTGCAGCCTATGGGACTCTCAAGAGTCTTCTTCAACACAATAGTTCAAAAGCATCAATTCTTCGGTGCTCAACTTTCTTTATAGTCCAACTCTCACATTCACACATGACTACTGGAAAAACCACAGCTTTGACGAGACAGAACTTTGTTGGCAAAGTAACATCTCTGCTCTTTAATATGCTGCCTAGGTTGGCCATAACTTTTCTTCCAAGGAGCAAACATCTTTTAATTTCATGTAAATTTTATTTATTCACCCTTTCTCCCTCATTAGGTTAAGAACATATCTTGAGTATTTATAAAATATAACATTAAAATGGGTTTCCCTGGTGGAACTAGTGGTAAAGAATCTGCCTACCAATGCAGGAGACACAGGAGATACATGTTTGATCCCTGGGTCAGGAAGATTCTGATATACTGAAGTCAGGAAGATATACTGAATGTATATGTTAACAAATCTTTGAAAACATTTCAAAATCTTAGAAAAATTTGCTCATAAGTTATGTTACATCAGAATGTTCTGAGATATGACTATTTCCTTTTGGTAATAAAGGGGTTTCCATGGTCGCTCAGACAGCAAAGAATCTGCCTGAAATGCAGGAGACCTGGGTTTGATCCCTGGGTTGGGAAGATCCCCTGGAGGATGAAATGGCAACCCACTCTCGTGTTCTTGACTGGAGAATCCCATGGACAGAGGAGCCTGGCGGCAGGAGTGGGAGGTATGGAGGAGGGTAGGGCAGGGGTCACAAAGAATCAGACATGACCCAGCGACTAAGCACAGCACACAATGATAATAAATATAGTCACAAGGGTGCCTGTCTGTTGAGGAGTTTTTCAGACACAAAAGGTAAGACATGGAGTCAGAGAGATCTTAGTACTACCTAGTCAGAACAGTCTACATCTTTAAGAATGGTATGGAATCAATACTGTGATAAATCTTATTTTCTGCAGGTCTTATTGTGATTTCTCAGTAATATTCATTCTGTAAATACACAATTTAAAAGGTGATAGATTCTCCCTGATTTTTTATGCTATATTCTATAATAATCATCAAGTTGTTAAGTATCCAGGAATCTATGAAACTCTCTCAATGTAACATTTGACCAGAATTTGAGTGTCTTGATAGTAAATGGTCCATACCTCATTTTCATATGGAGTGTTTCAGGAAACACTGCCCAAAGAACACATTTTTTTTTTTTTTCTTTTTTCCCATGTTTATCTAGAGAGAGCTAGAAAGACATTCAGGCAGGCTAAACCTCAAATGAATTTGATAATGTTCAGTGGTTATAAATACAAAGAGATGTTCATCTATTGAAAACACAGGGAGAAAAAATCCTATTAAGATAAACCATCTAATTTGAAAGAGGCAGAAAGATAGGGAAAAAAAGTTACATTATCGGGTGGTTACAAGCTAAAGTATAATAACCATTAAAAACAATTACTCTATGTGGTTCTTTCGCCCTATTTTAGAAAATGACTGTAAATCAAGTCAATCTAAAAGCACTGTTTATTGGAAAACATTTGCATTTTTAACTGAGAAATAGTTGAACTCTTCAAAATGCTTTAGAAATCAATTTTTTTATGTATATATTTCTTTGGACATTTGATTACCTTATAAAATTCTGAATATAGTATGAAAAAAACCTCAGAGCTTGTTTAACCTGAGCCTCTCTTTTCTAAAGATAAAGAAATATGTTTACAAGCTAAATTATGGAATTAGAATGTATCATAAACGAGATGGTTAATTCCTGTCTTCTCATTTAAGATGTGTTAAAAGTAGTAGTTTTAATGTCTGTACCATAAATAGTAAGTTTATTATTACTTAATAAAATTTTTTTTACTACTTTTAATGTGTACACCATTAATAATGTTTAATTTGCATTGATTGTTCCTAAATGAATAAACAATCATGGAGAGTGGGTACTGCAATAGTAAAGCAATGCTTAAAATTCTCCAAGCCAGGCTTCAGCAATACGTGAACCGTGAACTTCCAGATGTTCAAGCTGGTTTTAGAAAAGGCAGAGGAACCAGAGATCAAATTGCAAACATCCGCTGGATCATCGAAAAAGCACGAGAGTTCCAGAAACACATCTATTTCTGCTTTATTGACTATGCCAAAGACTTTGACTGTGTGGATCACAATAAACCGTGGAAAATTCTGAAAGAGATGGGAATACCAGACCACCTGACCTTCCTCTTGAGAAATCTGCTTGCAGGTCAGGAAGCAACAGTTAGAACTGGACATGGAATAACAGACTGGTTCCAAATAGGAAAAGGAGTACATCAAGGCTGTATATTGTCACCCTGCTTATTTAACTTATATGCAGAGTACATCATGAGAAACACTGGACTGGAGGAAGCACAAGCTGGAATCAAGATTGCTGGGAGAAATATCAATAACCTCAGATATGCAGATGACACCAACTTTATGGCAGAAAGTGAAGAGGAACTAAAAAGCCTCTTGATGAAAGTGAAAGAGGAGAGTGAAAAAGTTGGCATAAAGCTCAACATTCAGAAACCTAAGATCATGGCATCTGGTCCCATCACTTCATGGCAAATAGATAGGGAAACAGTGGCTGACTTCACTTTTCTGGGCTCCAATATCAGTACAGATGGTGATTGCAGCCATAAAATTAAAAGATGCTTACTCCTTCGAAGGAAAGTTATGACCAACCTAGATAGCATATTAAAAAGACATTACTTTGCCAACAAAGGTCCATCTAGTCAAGGCTATCACTTTTCCAGTAGTCATGTATGGATGTGAGAGTTGGACTATAAAGACAGCTGAGTGCCGAAGGATTGATGTTTTTGAACTGTGGTGTTGGAGAAGACTCTTGAGAGTCCCTTGGATTGCAAGGAGATCCAACCAGTCCATCCTAAAGGAGATCAGTCCTGGGTGTTCATTGGAAGGACTGATGTTGAAGCTGAAACTCCAATACTTTGGCCACCTGATGCAGAGAGCTGACTCATTTGAAAAGACCTGGAAAGATTGAGGGCAGGATAAGAAGGGGGCGACAGAGGATGAGACGGTTGGATGGCATCACCGACACAATGGACATGGGTTTGGGTGGACTTCGGGAGTTGGTGATGGACAGGGAGGCCTGGTGAGCTGCGGTTCATGGGGTCGCAAAGAGTCAGACACAACTGAGCGACTGAACTGAACTGAACTGAACACCATGTAAGTTTTGAATGACTTTTCATCTATTTATCTCTGTTAAGAATAAATACATTATCAAGGAAGAGAGGTAAAATACTTTAGTTAGATGAATTCTACTTAACACATTTATGATTATTAAATATACCTGGAAAAGAGAAAAATTATGCTAACTGTTGCAAGATTTTACAAAACACATTGTTAAAAGTCTAATCATTTTCATCATTTGTCGAAAATCTTGTATGAATGTATTATATTCATATATTGTATGAATACATTGCCTTAGGAACAAGTATTTGAAACATCTTTGCATGGGTTTCTGAGTGATCATTTTTATCTTTTAAAGTATAAAATATTTAGTAAAAATAAATATCTTTAAGTTTTTTTGCCATAAACTGTATTTTCCTAAAAACAAAGAGCATCAAGAAATTCTGGATATTTGAAGATTTTAATGACCCTTTCACTTATAAAATTAAAGATATAAAATTATCTTTGTTGCTATAAAAGACCATGAGTCAGAACACATAAGCTTCAATTTCAACCAAGCTATAAGTGACTTCCCAATTCATTGATAATTGAACTGACTACCTTTATTGCACAGAGCAATTACAAGGCAAATCAACCATAATCATTGCAAGAGAAGAAACAGTTGCTCAAGTATATGTGATAAGCTGAAACAACAGTCCTGGTTCCACCCAGCTTGACTAAGAGATACTTTCTCTTAGGTTCACTTCAAAACAAAAAGATGTTCTTACTATACAATGTCATTACTAGGAGTTACAGATTAGAAGTCTTACTTTCTATTTATTGTGGTGAATAATGATGCACTTGTGTGAAACCAAATGCCCCCTGTAATCAGTTTTGGTTATTTGCTTCTCTTTTCTTAGCATACTTCTGCATTTTTCCTGTACTGATCAATTACAACTATTGTTTTCTGGGTAGCTGCACAGCTTTCATACACTTTCATTAAAGAGCTTATTTGTTTATATCATTTTCTTTTTCATTTGCATGATAAGCAGGATGACTCCTCAATATATTCCACTATCCTAATTCCTGAGTCCTAAAAATATGCTACTTTACATGGCAAACGCGTTTTGCAGATGTGCAGTTATGAACCTTTTGATGTGGAGATCATCCTGTATTATCATTACTTAGATGGACTCATTGTAATCACAGGAGCCCTTAACACAGAGATCTTTCTCTGGCTGAAGCAGAAGAGATACAGCAGAGAGGTGTGAAGTAGGAGAGAGCTTTATATACCTTCGTCATTTTGAAGCTTGAGAGGGGCATGGAACTAGAAATACAAGTTGCCTTAAAGAGCGGAGAGAAGGCTCCAACTGACAGCTAGCTGGAAATAAGGGCCTCAGGCCTAAAGCCCCCAGAAAGTCCGTCTTGCCAACCGGTTTGAATGAGCTTGAAAAGGGTTCTCCCTAACAGTCTCCAGATTAGAGATCAGACAGGAAAATGCCTTGTGAGAGTCAGACGAAAGGAACTCTAACTAACACACACTTCTGATCCATGGAACTGAGTGAACAAATGTGTATTATTTTAAGCCAGTAAAAGTGTGGTAATTTGTTATGCTAGCATGGAAAATCAGATTTAGTTTTACAAATAAACTATATTTACTTCTTTGGAGTGGAGATAATTTTTTTTTTATTCATGGTGATATCCTTGGTCTCTTCTACTGCCTTTCACATAGGAGATGATCAATAAAGTTTATTGATTGAATATAATGCTCTATTATCTTCCATCCTTGATCTCATTTTAAGTTGATTTATTTATAATCTATCTGTTTTCAAGAAGGATATAAAGTGATTTACAATAAAAGCAAATAAACTAAGACCCAAAGACAGAGACAAACAAAACAAACTAATATATAAAAGTGGGATTAAAAGATAGCATATACTTAACTTGATAGAGCAAGTAATAATACTTGAAGCCAAATTTAGCACTGAGCATCCCATAAGGCAACAAAAAAGAAATCACAATTTCTTACACAGTTCTCACCATCTAGAATTATAAAACTACCCAATTCATCAAGAACCATGCTTTTCTTCTTTTACACAGCATCTATACATAAAAAACACCGAGAATCATAATTGAAAACTATCTTCTCCAATGCATGGCTGAGGGATTACATATGCTTATATTTCTCAAATCAGCCCCTATTTATATAGTTTACCAAAACAACCAGATTATGCTTAGGAAATCCTGGACATATAAACATGCCCACTGTCACTTCCCTTCAAGGCTGACTCTTGCAGGAAATCAGATGCTTGCCCAGGTCCCAAACTAACTGTCAATATTCACCAATAGAATAATCTGAAGTTTCTCAGCCCAAGGCTCCTTATACACAGTGATTACTAAGGACAGGTCCTCACTGCAGCATAAATACACAACCATGTGAATGATTATTGTCACGAACCTTGGACCACACAGAGGAGAAACGAGTTCATGCTTTAAGCAGATGACTGGAAATGTACATGCTCAACTTACTTCATTTGAAGACAAATTTAAATCATTTCATCCCCAAATGCATTCTTGTCTGGCCCCCAAATCACTTCCAGATTCTCCAAATTACTTATTTAATACTTTTATCATAGGTAGGGGCCTACTGCCAGGCGTGTGAGGTCGGACATAAGCAGGTCAGCTTCTGCAGAGTTCACAGTTCAGTAGTCAAATTCCAAAGAAGGTCTTCATCTACTTCATTTCTGAGGGAGCAAGAATTTAAATATTTTGGTGTTCGACATGTTTTAGATTGCTTCTTTCTTTTTAAAGTGTTGATCTCGTCAGCTTCACCAAAGTCACTGAATTTACCTGTTTTATTTCTACTATTTAATCTTACAGTATTTGCCATCTCCCGTTAAATATGAATCTAATGCAATTCACTGAGGCCAGTGCTGTCCAAACTTGTTGACTGATAAACTTCTAATAATGAAGCAAAATGAATTTGAAGTCCCACCATATTTAGGGATTTGCTCAAGAGAGTCTATGTGAGAAAAATGGTTTCATTTGTTGGTATTTTTAAATTTGCAGAACTACCTAGAACATTATTTCCCCTAAATATTTGAGTAAGGTCAATAAAAATAAGTTACAAAAAGATGTATCATTTGATTCTCTGTATGCTCCCTGCACACCCAGTTTGTAAGCATAGATGTTACTTCACGTCAATTCAGTTCAGTTCAGTCGCTCAGTCACGTCCGACTCTTTGCGACGCCATGGACTGCAGCACGCCAGGCCTCCCTGTTCACCACCAACTCCCGGTTTACTCAAACTCATGTCCATTGAGTCGGTGACGCCATCCAACCATTTCATTCTCTGTTGTCCCCTTCTCCTCCTGCCTTTAATCTTTTCCAGCATCAGGGTCTTTTCAAATGAGTCAGCTCTTCGCATCGGGTGGCCAAAGTATTGGAGTTTCAGCTTCAACATCAGTCCTTCTGATGAATATTCAGTACTTATTTCCTTTAGGATGGACTGGTTGGATCTCCTTGCAGTCCAAGGGACCCTCAAGAGTCTTCTCCAACACCACAGTTCAAAAGCATCAATTCTTCAGTGCTCAGCGTTCTTTACAGTCCAACTCTCACATCCATACATGACTGGAAAAACCATAGCTTTGACTAGACGGACCTCTATTGGCAAAGTAATGTCTCTGCTTTTTAATATGCTGTCTAGGTTGGTCATAACTTCTCTTCCAAGGAGCAAGCGTCCTTTAATTTCATGGCTGCAGTCATCATCTGCAGTGATTTTGGAGCCAAAAAAATAAAATAAAAGTCTCTTGCTGTTTCCACTGTTTGCCCATCTATTTAACATGAAGTGATAGGACCAGATGCCATGATCTTAGTTTTCTGAATGTTGAGCTTTAAGCCAACTTTTTCTCTCTCCTCTTTCACTTTCATCAAGAGGCTCTTGAGTTCCTCTTCGCTTTCTGCCATAAGGGTGGTGTCATCTGCATATCTGAGGTTATTGATATTTCTCCCAGCAATCTTGATTCCAGCTTGTGTTTCTTCCAGCCCAGCATTTCGAACGATGTACTCTGCATATAATTTAAATAAGCAGGGTGACAATATACAGCCTTGACGTACCCCTTTTCCTATTTGGAACCAGTTTGTTGTTCCATGTCCAGTTTTAACTGTTGCTTCCTGACAGAAATTGCTTCCTGCAAGCAGATTTCTCAAGAGGTAGGTCAGGTGGCCTGGTATTCCCATCTGTTGAAGAACTTTCCACAGTTTGTTGTGATCCACACAGTAAAAGGCTTTGGCATAGTCAATAAAACAGAAATAGATGTTTTTCTGGAACTCCCTTGCTTTTTTGATGATCCAGAAGATGTTTGCAATTTGATCTCTGGTTCCTCTGCCTTTTCTAAATGCAGCTTGACGATCTGGATGTTCACAGTATAAATAAATACTTCACGTATAAATAAATACATGAATCAATAATCAATAAACTAAATTCATATGGAGAAACATACCTAATACTTGCCTATATGCTGACGGTAAAACCAAGACTTTCGACTTTAGCTGTAAAATTAGAGTGATGGTAAAAGGACAAAGAAACATTGGTATGGTAAACAGTTGCTTGAACATTTACTTCTGGTTATGTGGACTTTACTCGAATGGTTTTGAAACATGTCAGACATGGAAAGATAACATTTCTAAGGCAACCTTCATATTAAAAAGCTCTACTGCTATAGTTTCCATTTCCTATGGCGCAGTTCCAAAGCAAGCAGAATGAAGGAATAAATGCATGAATGAATGCAATGATATAAAACATTAAGCAGAAAAAATGATTCCCAAAGTAATAAAATATATGAAAGCATATAAAATGGCATTCTCACTTTTTTTCCCTTTAATTCAGGGGTTCTAGCATTAAAAACAGCAAAAAATGAAAACCTATCTTGTGAAACTTATTTTATCAACACTAAACCAATAGTTTTATTTGTTTATTTTCTTATTTATTTTGAGTGGTAGTTCTTAATAGAGTTTTATCCTGGCAGAGAAAGTAACTGCTTGTGCCCTAAAATAAATAATGTTACCTCTCCAGAAAAGTTAAACTTAAGAACACATTATAGGTTCCAACAGCAATAGATTCTGAGGGATCCATCACTCAACCAGGAAGCCTACTTGCCAAATTAGAGTTCTGATGGTTCCAATTATAGTACAGACATTTTCACTGCCAAATCATGAATTCAATTTTCAATAATGATAAAGAAATATGTTAGCTAAGTTCAATAGAATTTTTATAGCCTAGAATTTTTAATGCACTTGTGTATTCTGCTTATGTTCACTCAATTTTTTTTTTATTTTTCACTTAACTGCCATAATTTTCAGACAACAATATTTAGTTTTTGCTACAACACAATAAATCAAATTTAAAGAGCTAGATAAACTCCAATGGAGACCCATTTTCTATGAATGTGATATGTCTTTTTGAAGAAAGAAAGCAATAAAAACTAAAAGAAACATTATGTAAATATCAGTATAGTTTGAGAGCCTTACCATATTGAACAGATACAATAATGCATTATATTATTATAGAAATGCAGTTTAACTCATTATATGTCATTTAATTTCTGATTTGCATTATAGAACTTTGTATATTAGAGCAGTGAAGATAGACACCAGAGGTTTCTTCAAGTCACAGTTATTTTAATCATCTTTTTGTCTACTTCATTTCTTGTAAAGTACCTAATAACTTTCTAACAGTTTAGTTTCTTCAGTAAACTGAGGATTTATTTGGGATCTACCTCATTACATTTTTAAGGGAGTTAAAATAATTAGCAGATATAATTACACTGCAGAATACTGAATGCACAGCAAATGTCAATAAATCCTGATCACTAACATTTTATGATTTTTTGTTTTAATATTTACATTTTATTATTATTAACATGTTATGGTTTATTATTATAATAATTCACATACTAATGTGATTGGGTAGAATTACTGTCATCATGATCATCAACAAGGCGTAACTGTTGAGAATCTATTAACTGCAGGATATTTAGCACTATCGACTTTTTTTTTTAATCTATGACTTAAACTGTGTGCTTTGGACACTAGAATGGATGTGACAAAGTAAGTGACTTCTTTGGAGTCATGGTATCAAGGTGGTAATTGCATCCATCCCACAAACTAGCTGTGTGATTACCAAAAAAAGGTCACCATCCCTGGAATTTGTCATCCTTAGATATTAAAAAAAAACATACAACTAATTGAATGAAGAGATCTGTCTATAGATATATGTATGAAGCTTCTTACAAGGTCAAGATGTTTGCAAGGAAAGACTAGAAGGTAAACTTCACATTATAACTGACACAAAGACCTCAAATTAGCCAGGACGGAACATTCGCATGCTGAAGACCATAGACATGATTAGGTAATTCATTAGAAGGTTGTTTCATAGATCTGATGATTATAGGTAATAATAGCTATTTTTATAGCTGAGAACAGGTGTCTCAGAACGAGACTAACCCCAGGAAGACAGAACAATTGTACCTGAATGGTTTAGCACATGCTCCAGTGGAGGTTTCTTGCATTTGCACTGCTGTAATTCATCTCCATAACCATTGATAACTTCTCCCATTAAATTTATTAATATAATCAAGGAACTGATAATCAAATTCTGACAGCTTAGCCTCCATTTTCTCTCATCTAGAAAATAGTATATTTCCATTGAATTCATAACATAACTCAGAAGGGATAATCTTTTCCTCATTGCACTATTAGCCCTGTAAGTTGGCTATATTTTCTTAAAAAATTAAGTTTAAAAGTTTAAAAAAAAAGTTTATAATTACAAATGCTTCCATTCCATCTTTGATAGTCTGGACCAATAGCTGGTTTATCTTCTGATAAACAGAAATAGATAGAAAACTCAAGAAAACAAAACCCACTTATGGAAATTAAAATTTTCAATGAGAAAACACAATTTGTGACTGCTTAATCCTTTCTACTGATTTTCCTGTCAGCACTCAGAACAAGGGTTTTCAAATAAATGAACCAATCTGTAGGAAATAAATTAATTCCCTAATAACTAGAGCTTAATAATTTCTCAAGTATTATTTCTCTCCATAAATTAGTAATAATTATAATAGAGAATATTTAATTGCATGAAAATTTTTCATGAGTATATTTTTTTGTGCTTTTACTTTCAGTCTCAAAATGTTACCTCTTCAATTGAATTAAATTGCTTCAAATATCAATAGCTACTCAAAACATTAATTTGTGATATAATGCCTACAATCTAAATGAAATCAGCTGCCCATTTTCCTCTGGAGCTAGTATTATCTCTGGTTAGGATCATAATTCTAATGTAATTGATTAATTACTTTTTTATTATAAAATATGAAAATATTTTGCCAGAAATGAAAGCAATTAATCTCTGTCAATCTTTTTAAATGCTGCATTATATTTCACTACAGAGAAGTAGCAGGATTGATTTAACCAGTATTCTATAATGTATAGTTGATGTGTGAACCACAACAAGTATTCCCATCACTTTAAGATGGGAATACCAGACCACCTGACCTGCCTCTTGAGAAACCTGTATGCAGGTCAGGAAACAACAGTTAGAACTAGACATGGAACAAGAAACTGATTCCAGATAGGAAAAGGAGTACATCAAGGCTGTATACTGTCACCCTGCTTATTTAACTTCTATGCAGAGTACATCATGAGATATACTGGGCTGGATGAAGCACAAGCTGGAATCAAGATTGCTGGGAGAACTATCAATAACCTCAGATAGGCAATGACACCACCTGTATGGCAGAAAGCAAAGGGGAACTAAAGAGCCTCTTGATGAAAGTGAAAGAGGAGAGTGAAAAGGTTGACTTAAAGCTCAACATTCAGAAAACTAAGATCATGGCATCTGGTCCCAACACTTCATGGCAAATAGATGGGAAAACAGTGGAAACAGTGGCTGACTTTATTTTTAGGGGCTCTAAAATCACTGCAGATGGTGATTGCAGCCATGAAATTAAGAGACACCTGCTCCTTGGAAGAGAAGTTATGATCAACCTAGACAGCATATTAAAAAGCAGAGACATTAATTTGCCAACAAAGGTCCATCTAGTCAAGGCTATGGTTTTTCCAGTAGTCATGGATGGATGTGAGAGTTGGACTATAAAGAAAGCTGAGAACTGACAAATTGATGCTTTTGAACTATGGTGTTGGAGAAGACTCTTGAGGGTCCCTTGGACTGCAAGGAGATCCAACCAGTCCATCCTAAAAGAGATCAGTCCCGAATGTTCACTGGGAGGACTGATGTTGAAATTGAAACTCCAATACTTTGGCCACCTGATGTGAAGAACTGACTCATTTGAAAAGACCCTGATGCAGGCAAAGATTGAAGGCAGGAGGAGAAGGGGACAACAGAGGATGAGATAGTTGGATGGCATCACCTACTCAATGGACATGAGTTTGAGTAAACTCTGGGAGTTGGTGATGCACAGGGAGGCCTGGCGTGCTGCAGTCAATGGGTTCGCAAAGAGTCGAACATGACTGAGTGACTGAACTGAAATAAACTGATTTGAACTGCAACAAAAATCATTGTGAATCATCACCATGTACTTGTATATCAATACTGATTATGGGTGAAAATCTTAGAATATAATTTCTGGGTCTAAAAATTACATTTTGGTTTTGATATATGAAACCAAATTTCTCAATATATCCGCACCTAACTCTACCTATAGCATACATGGATACCAGTTTTATCAAACACTAAACAGGTCAGGATCCTTTTTACATGCACCTAGACATAGAGACTTTCATTCATGTTTTAATCTTTCAACCTTCTGAATAATTAAAAGGATCTAAGTGTGACATCACCAACTCGATGGACATGTGTTTGAGCAAGCTCCAAGAGTTGGTGAAGGACAGGGAAGCCTGGGATGCTGCAGTCTATGGGGTTGCAAAGAGTTAAACACGACTGAGCAACCGAACTGACTGAACTGAGCTGAGGGGAGAAGTTGTTCCTGTAATTTTTCTCCACTTATTTCCTTTTTTCATGAGTTACCTATTTCTTCCTCTACTCTCAAAATTTTTTTACTCTAAAACTTTCTAAGTCCATGAAAGAAATAAGTTCATATATTGATGACACCACCCTTATGGCAGAAAGTGAAGAGGAACTAAAAAGCCTCTTGATGAAAGTGAAAGAGGAGAGCGAAAAAGTTGGATTAAACCTCAACTTTCAGAAAATGAAGATCATGGCATTTGGTCCCATCACTTCATGGCAAAGAGATGGGGAAACAGTGTCAGAGTTTATTTATGGGGGTTCCAAAGTCACTGCAGATGGAGATTGCAGCTGTGAAATTATAAGACGCTTGCTCCTTGGAAGGAAAGTTATGACCAGCCTAGACAGCATACTAAAATGCAGAGACATTACTTTGCCAACAAAGGTCCGTCTAGTCAAGGCTGTGGTTTTTCCATGGTCATGTATGGATGTGAGAGTTGGACTGTGAAGAAAGCTGAGTGCTGAAAATTTGATACTTTTGAACTGTGGTGTTGGAGAAGACTCTTGAGATTCCCTTGGACTGTAAGGAGATCCAACCAGTCCATCCTAAAGGAGATCAGTCCTGGGTGTTCATTGGAAGGACTGATGCTGAAGCTGAAAGTCCAATACTTTGGCCACCTCATGTGAAGAGTTGACTCATTTGAAAAGACCCTGATGCTGGGAGGGATTGGGGGCAGGAAGAGAAGGGGACAACAGAGGATGAGATGGCTGGATGGCATCACTGACTCGATGGACATGAGTTTGTGTAAACTTCGGGAGTTTGTGATGGACAGGGAGGCCTGGCGTGCTGCGATTCATGGGGTCCCAAAGAGTTGGACATGACTGAGTAACTGAAATGAACTGTATATTATTGCAAAAAATAGAGAGGACTTTTGGGTATCACACAATCTAGGTGAGGAATTTTCACAATTGCTAACATGGTGTTTCACGAATAAATCATTCTTTTTACAGACACAAGTCTGTAAAGAGATTTAAAATGAAGGAAGAAGAGTGTAAATTGACAAAATCTGTACCAGATTCTTTGAATTTGCCCCTAAGTGAAGCTTATGAATATACATATGGGATATGAATAGATACATGTAGCACTGAGGAGAAATCCAGTAAAAGAAACATATTATTCATTAATGTAGAGTCAAAGGAATGTCAAGACCTATATATGCTTTCTCCCAGTCACTGCCAACTGCTACAAATATAGATAGAAAACATGTGATTTCAGAAAGATATCAAAAGAATACAGTCCCATTCTCACTATTAGGCATATCTATTTTTACAAACAAGTACAATATCTATTTGAGTTCCAGGAAAAAAATGTGAATAAATTACAAGTTTACCAAACAAGACTGTGAAAAAAGAAATGTCTCTGTGGCAAAAGAAAGGGAAATGGAATATTCACTGAGAAATGAAAAGGAAAAAGAAATGTGTGGTGGTTTTAAAAGGGGAGGAATAAATGGAAGTTTGGATCTTCCCCAGATGTTTGGAGAAAATGTTTCCACAAACCCCAAAGGACTCTAAAGCTGTTGGCTAAAGTTCCACCATCTCCCACATGTCAATAAGCCTTCAGGGTTTTTATGCATTCCTAAACAGATGCCCTTGTAATACTGTCTTCAAACAAGGGAAAGCTATACTGGAATTTTGACAAGTCTGAATGATTCTTAAACACAAAAGGCTGCAAAGATGGTTTCTCCATTAATACACTGCTGCTCTGGACAGAGGACAGCTGAGTCCAAAACAGCCTTGAGAACAAGCTGCTTCTTCGAGTCACCCGCTGTACGTACATCTTAAATCTCTCTCTGCCACACAAGGGATATGTGTGGCAAATGTGAACCAGTTTCAACTGCAAACTCCATTTGGCCTCTTTCCCATAAAAGTGGGTGCAAGATCCAATTTCGGATATTCAAATTCAGCATATTTATACTGAGTTTTTTTTTTCTTCAGTTTTTATTTTGATTGTGCTTTATGTAGATAATGCTATACTTTATATTTGGCATGTAATCTTCAGCCTTCTCCTTCTCTAACCTAGTAGTACAAAATGCTGCTGCTGCTGGTAAGTCGCTTCAGTCGTGTTCGACTCTGTGCGACCCCATAGACGGCAGCCCACCAGGGTCCCCCGTCCCTGGGATTCTCCAGGCAAGAACACTGGAGTGGGTTGCCATGTCCTTCTCCAATGCATGAAAGTGAAAAGTTAAAGTGAAGTCGCTCAGTCATGTCCGACCCTTAGCGACCCCATGGACTGCAGCCCACCAGGCTCCTCCGTCCATGGGATTTTCCAGGCAAAAGTACTGGAGTGGGGTGCCATTGCCTTCTCCGAGTACAAGATGCTAGTCTTGACTTTTTCCCTCTTAATATTCTAAACTTGGTTGGGAAGATCTTTAGTTTTCACAGTGCCTTCTTCCTAGCTCAGGGCCAATCTTCACACTGATTATGAAAGAATTAAGGAACTCCATAATTACATGCTTGGGGATGATAAGTGGCAGTTTGAAAAACTGGTAAAAATCAAACAAAAATGCAACATGCTCCACATTCAGACGCATATATTAGTTTTGGCCTTGCTACTCATTTGGCCAAGTAAAATCCTCACTTTGCTTAAAGCTCAGTTTTCTCATCTGCAAAATCAAATTAAGTGCAATTATACAGCTCATTTTTACTGTGCATTGTGTGTATTCACATTATCCTCCATTATTAAATTTATTTACCACTTATTTAATAAGTATGTCAGAGACATATGTCGTGAGGATGAGGATCACAAAAATAAAGCATGTAAAAGTACCTTAAAAAAGGTTAAGCTTATTTCAGATATTGCTATTACCACAACTTCACCCATTACTGTGCAACTACTGAGCAACAGGAATTCTATCATCTTCAAAGTAGGGCTCACACACACACACACACACACACACACACACACACACACACACACACACACACAGAGCTGCATTGTATCATTCCTGGTACAACCAGACTCTACTTCAGCCATAGTATAGGATCAGTTCACAGTTTCAGGGCTATTAGGGCTTCCCCGATGGCTCAGCTGGTAAAGAATCTGCCTGCAATGCAGGAGACACAGGAGATGCAGGTTTGATCCCAGGGTCGGGAGGAACCCCTGGAGGATGGCACGTCAATCCACTCCAGTATTCTTGCCTGGAGAATCCCTTGGACTGATGAGCCTGGCAGTCTACAGTCCAAAGGGTCACAAAGAGTGAGACATGACTATAAGACTAAAACTTAACTTAGGCTACCCATAATGGGTTTCCCTGTCTTCACTGCTAACCACTCAAAGTAAAGCAGTTAAAGTCAACAGCTTTATCCTTATCCTGTCAGAAAGGGTAAGAGATATCACAGAGTTTTAAGACCACCTTTCTTTTCTCTCTCTCCCTACCTTCCACATGCATAGACATCTGATTTTGGCAGTTGCTCACTTGAATATTTCATATGATGACCAACGAAGAGGTCTTATCCATCTCATAGTCACTGTGCACCTAGGACATCTGTTCCTACTTTGAAGAAATAAAAATATTCACAGTCTAGTGATATAGAATACAGTCAGCAGTCAGACATAGTTTTTTACTCTTATTTGATGAGAGAACACTTGAACACCTATTATGAGATTTTATGTTAAAATTGATTTTTCATTATATGCTCCTGTGCTAACATTGGTACAAAAGGCAGAGTCAATTCTTTCTGCATATTTGGGCCATTCACTTTTCCTCATCCATTTGAGGCTACTTTGCAAAGAACATTGATTTCTTAAAACATTGATTTTGTTCTTGATAAAGTAAGCACATATACAATTAAAATAACATTTTAGTATTATAGAAGTATGGAGGTATTGATTACAACTAATATGGAGTAGAATACATAGCTGTCTTCTAGTTTTGTCGGATTAGAAATGGATTTTCAAGAGAAAAGGTCTTCGGTATTTTACAACAACTTGGTATTAGATGTTTTAAAATTCATAATTCTAATGCTTTTAAAAACTATATGTCTACATTCTTTACCTGAAATGGAAATGAAGGGCTGATAACATCCCATTTCCTGCATTTATATAACTAGTTAGTACATAACATTATACTAGTGTCTTCTATATACCTACCTCCTCTTACGTGCTTTATATATAAAAGCATGACAAAAATGTAAGGAGAAAAGAGTCAGAGACAGACAAGAAAAATAAAATTAAAGTAAAAACCACCAAAAAGTCTAAGGACAGGATACAAAGGTGCAATTCCACTGACCTTGGAAAAATAAATTTTGTTGCATCTGTGTCAGAGTTCAGGAGCAAGTGTAAAAGGTGTGGGATGTAATTTTATGAAATTCAAAATTTCTTGTCACTATATTGCTTTCTGTGCAGAATAAAAGCATTCTTAGAAACTATACATACACACACACACTCACACACACAAACCAGATGCATCTTTTAGTCTGTCACTGGTCCTGACTGACATACGATGGCTGAAGATAAAGACAAGTATCAGAACTACTAATAACGATCGGATGTGTCCTCTCCATGTTCACTATCTCCTGTAATATTCATACAAATTTCTGTGTAAAACTTTTTTGGACTTGAGACTGGGACAGAATTATGAAAAGATGCTTCAAAGAAGATGCCAAGTAGCAGCAAAATTTCCATTATTAGGTCATTCAGTCCAGGAAACCATCCTGATTCTTACGCATAGCTTCACATAGTTTCATAGGTTACTGCAGCTAATAATTAGAAATTTGAAGATGGGGCAGGATGAAATCCTGAAAATAGGAATGTACAATATGTGGACAAGGGATATATGTATATATTTCCCTAACTGGAAGAAAATAATGCCTAAATTTTTTGACTCATCTTCGCTTTATACTATTATTAGTATGGTTATTCCAAAGCTCAATTGTTGATGGTTATTCCAAAATACAAATATCTGTGGGATTTCAAAATTTTAAATCATTCAAATAGCTCTTAATTTAATTGAAGTAGCCTTTTCTTAGCAAGAAATACAAACCCATCTCTCTATAGGTACTGGCTTAGAGCTCTACATAAACCCCAACCACACGCACATGCATAAACCTTCTGCATCCAGTCAAGGCCGCAGAACAACCACTCTAATGAATCTGCAAGCATTGCGCCCTCTGCTGGCAACGTGTTTTCATCAGTTTTCTCTTTGTGTCAAATCCTACCCACCATTCAAAATTCAGCTAAACTAACATTTCCCATTGGAAACCTTCCGTAACAGTTTTCCTTGCTGTGAAGAGAGAGACTTCTAAATTATGAAAGAACTATTGGGGCAGATGCCATAGAAAGACATAGGCAAAACCTTCTGGAGGTTCAGATTAGACAGATCATTTCTCACTCCAGTGGTTTTCTATCCAACTTCATACAGATACTAGTTTTTGAGCTTTGGAGATTTGATAAGTGGCAGAGAAGGTACAGTTGTGAAGACAGAAGCTTAAAAGGGAGAGATAACGGTGAAAGGAAGATTGACACCAGCCTAAGGAATTTATACTGTGATCTTGAGTTAGCGGGGGAATGCAGACTATTATGAAGCAGGGGATAAATTGAATGACAATTATGCTATAGAAATATTAATATGATATATAAATGCAAAATTTACTTGTATAAGGAAGGATACATTATAAGCATGAAGACCAGACAAATAATTACTATCATAGTACAGGAAAATGTGTCCCCAACAAGGATAATGTTGTAATCAATGGGGCAAAATTTCCAAATGTTTCAGAAACTGAATCAATGGGATTTATCATTTTATTAGATGTGAATTGGGGAGAGAGATAGATGAGTTTAGTTGTTATCACAGAAACTTTGATTTATGCTTGCATGTACTATTAGAGGGGACTGGGAGGAAACTGGAAATACATTCCTAAAGTTTAGGAGAGAACTTAAGGCTGAGACAGGTAGATAAATAGATAGACAAAATTATACAAAATATTATATATATGCACATATATGCACATGATAGTAGTTTTGTAGTGAAAATGAGGAATTATAGACAGGTGTGTGTGTGTCTGTGTGTGAGAGAGAGAGACAGACAGAGAGGCAAATAGGGAAAAAGCCAAAGGTGTACAAAAACAGAAGCCAAGACAGGAGAGCAACTATGATCAACACTATCCAATGTCCAAGGAACCATCCATTATTAATAGAATATTTTAAGGAAGTTGTTGAGACAGGCTTAGAATTTTTGTCTCTGAATTCTAAATTATCTCTCTTTTGATACCACTGTCCAGTATCACATCCCCCCTTTAAGAATTATAGGTTTTCTTTGGTATTTGAGGCCTCAGTCATAAATTTCTTCTGGGCTATGAGAAAGGTTAATTCAGTGTACAGTCTCACTCTTCTTCGTAGCCACCTAAATGCATCTGAAAATGGTGTGAGAGGTGGTAGGTGGAAAAAGACTTGCAAACATATGGAAATGTTAGGTAGTTAGAAAAGGAAAAAAAGAGTCCAGAATGGTGGTGGCTAAAAGACAAGGATGGGAAAAGCCCCGGAAAATAGAACAAAGAAGGTCCGAGGACTGGAGTGAGGACCTTGGGTAGAATGAACAGCACTCCTGGCTAGCCCAGTTTACATAGAGCAGGCCCAGGGGAGGAGAAAAAAAAAACATACAAAAAGAGGAGCCAAAGGGCCGGGGGTCTGTCTCTTCTTTTCGCGTCTTTTGGGTAGGCGTAACCTCATGCCTCGATGATGTATTTTCCTTCATTTTCTAAATAAAACTGAGATATTACACGGAGCTGTAACACTGATCTGTCCAAGAGCTGTGACATGGTTTGTCTGAGGGCTGTAACGCTGGTCCATCGCTTCAAATTTTTGTTGTGATGAGACAGAACTGAGGAAATTACATACTCCCCCGACAGAAAGAAAGACCAACACCAGTTGATATTAAAATGTATGTACATATAGCTCATTTTAACAATAAGAACATATACAATTATAATTCATTTTTATGAGACATCCAAAATGAATGTCTTGATTATGTTTATGTCAATTTTATCACTGAAGTTTTCCAAATTTATCCCAAGAATGCTTGTTTTTAAAATAAGATCAATCAGAGTGCATGATTTGGGAAGCCTGCCATGTGACATTCACACAAATTAAGATGAGATAAACCTAAATCAAAAGAAGAAGAAATTTATTTTACTTTTGCAAAATCTAACATCTAGAGTCTTAAACGCCCTGACTTCATTACATTCACTAACACATTTACTTGTTCTGAAATCATAATGCATGCATAGAACTATAGCTACATATAAGAAAAAAAATAATGGGTTTATTAAAGCTAAAGGGTTTTCACATTTTTTTAATGTATGGTATATAATATAGCAATAAATCAAAATCAAATTTTTGGAACTTTCAAACAATGTATTTGAATTTTAATACTGTGTATGGTTTAGTGTTTCAATCTTATTATCATAATATTTGTTTGACATTACATTTCTCCTTAAACTTCCTCACAAAGTAATCCAGATAATTTGTGTGGGTAAAAATAAAACATACCCTGGTCCATTAGCCCTTTATAGTTCTGCAGGGCACTGTAATAGGCCCTATGGAACTGTAGAGTAGAATTAACCTTCCTTCTACAGCCTCTCCCAATTTTGTATTCAAGCTGGTTGATCCCCAGAGAGTGGCTCAGCTGTTAGCTGGTGGTTTATGCCATTTATAGAAATACATTTACAGAGTTAATTCCTGCTCAGGACAACATCATGCTGCATCCATTTCATAATATTTTCCTCTTTGAGTTTTCCTAAGTTTTCAAATACTGTCATCAGAATCTCTTTGGGGCCCAGGCAAGTCACTTTGACATTTACACTAAAACAATAAAGTTTTAGACACAAATTGTGCTAAAAACAATATTTGGAGTCTTAAATTTACAATAGTGGTATGTATTTTATAATTGCTTTAAAACATTGTTAGTCACACTCTCTAATTTTCTTAACATACTGTCAGATTTTCAAGCAAGCCTCATTTTGATATAAAATATCATATACCTAATTAATATCTTTCTCTACAAGTTAGAGGCAAATATGGTTAAATACTGCAAAAGAAACCAACTCAGGACAATTCCAAAACTAGGAGAGAGACAGAGACAGAGAAGATTCAGGTGAGTATTACCTTAGTTCTATACCTTTGATACATGTAAAAATGATCACTGTGCATTACTTCACAAAGTAGAAAAAGAGTGTAGTATTCCCAGTAATTTAGCAAGGAAGCATTTGTCTTCAACTATAAACATTACGGGACTTTGGAATTTAGAAAAATACAACTGCAATGATAGTAACACTTGAACTGTGAATGACTAAGAAAAATCCCCAAATGGAATGGTACTCACATGCGTGGGTTACACACTATGATTCATGTTACTGAAAATTAAGTAATGGTGGTTGAACAACAGAAAACAAATGGGAAGAAAGAACAAAGGAGTGAGAGTAATTGTGTGTGCTTATATGAATGGGGAAAACATGATGAGAACTGGGAACTGTATCTTTTTTCCATACTGAAAAATTTTAATTGTAAAATATTTAATTTGGTCTAGTTTTTCAGAAAATTTACTAATTTATGCTGGAATTATGTTAGATTATTACATTATATGTCTATGTATTATATTGTGTATATATATATATATATATATATGATTATATTTTCTTCAGTCAGTACATCCCTCAAAAGGTTAAATTATATGTTTTAATGCACCTTTTCTTATGTACATTTACCTCCTCCCCACATACATAACAGCATTTCCTATCAAAGTTATAAGGAATATGTTACTCTGAATGTATAAAAAACAATCTTAGCACTGCAGTTAGAACATTTCTAATCTTGGCAAGATAAGTACAGATTCAAAAACAATTATTTTACTAAATAATTTCCCAGGTGAGTAAGAAGCTAACGGTCTACACTGTGGTGAGTGTTTTAATTAAAGATCTTAAACGTAATCCCTAAGGCTTCTTTAAACAGTCTTAACTATTAAAAGTTTAATAAAAGAAAGAAAACAAAACAACAGACATTCATGCATTCATAGGGCAAGCACAGTCTATTTTCTGAACAGAGATCCTTATTAGTTTGCTAAAGCATAGTTTAGAAAATGTAATTCCACACACAATGGGTTTATTTCCCTGGTGAGACTGGCAACAAAACTTCACATTTTGAGCTGTATAGAAACACTAATGCAAAAAAAGCTAGGCTATAAACAGTACTTTGTGAAGTAGAGACAAAAAATAGCAACAAAAAAATAATTTGGAGGGGGCTATTCTTGCCAATGTTATCTTCCTAATTTAATCAGTTAATTAGATTTTATGTTGTCATTTGAAATTATATTTGAAATAGTTTATCTTTTTTAGTGATAATATGAAACCTTGCAGAGTATACTATTAAAATACAACAGTTTTACATTCTCTCCTAGGAGTACCTTTAAGTAAAATTTTCACTTGATAAAGTTTGCAACTTAAATATCTATGTAGATCAAATAAAGTGAGTTAAACAGTCTGGCAAACAAACCAGAGGCAGAGCAAAAGAGAGTTTAAAGTAATAGGTCATGGAAAATACTACAGTAAACTAAAAATAACATGCAGTAGTTGCTTAGCTACGGCGAAACTTTACTGGAAGGTGGGCCCAGTATTGTTAAATCTTTTGATATTTTGAAAGAAGATTTTAATAATTCAGATTTTTGTGTAAAATCAGTTGTTTTCTTAAATGATACAACTTACATAAGGTAAAAGTAATAGACAAAAACAATAACAAGCAGATAAAAATTCTAAAACTCACTCTTCTGGGGCAATCCATATAACCCCTATGTTGCCTTCAAGTTGGCAATACACAACATCTTACTATACAATTTAAAGTGTAAAATTTCTCTTTGGCTCATGCATGTGATACATATATATATAATGCTGAATTTTAATACTCTGAAATTAATATATTCTAAATGTCAGCCCTTTATTTCTTCAATTTTCAATATGGATATGACATTTTCATCATAGTATAATAATTTCTTCCTTGATGCATTATTTTATCTGAAATTTAACTTGTTAGTGATTTCAGATATCTAGTACCTGTTTAGTTGTTGCCAATCTCCCTCAAGTGAATTAAATCAAACTTGTAATATCTGGTCTATCATTTGACAGAATACATTCTTCTTATAAGCCATGCCCTTTGCAAATGGTAAGAAACCTGCTGTTCTTCCATTCCTAACATTTGCATCCAAGAGGATTGTAAGTGGCCACCTTGGTTCAGTAAGCCACAGTGGCATTATCTAAAGGAGATTATTTTTCTCACAACACAAGACGTCTGAAGATATATAGTCAGTGTTTGCTTAGAAAATCACCAGAGGTCTAGGCTAGCTCAATTGTCTTGATGGAGAATCCTCAATTTGTAGCTTTCAGCCTTACAACCACAATGGAGTGACTCCACCTCAGGAATAAGTAAGCAGTAAGATAGAGGGCGTATCAAAAGGCAAAGGGTTCCTGGCAGCCTTGTCAGTCCCTTTTAGTTAGGAAATCAAAGCTCTTCCAGGACCGCTATTCATATGTGTCCCCTCATGTCTACTCAGCTAAAACTGGGTTATGGGACCTTCAAGAGAGTTTGGGGAAAGGGATATTTTTAACTGGGTACATTGCTGCCCTAAACAAGATAAAATTCTATAGCAGGAGAGAACACATCTTTCTCAGGCATCTAGCAAAATCTGCCTGCCATGATGATTCCACTCACACATCTGGAGGCGGTGCTGAGTTTCACTTCTAAGAGCCAGAAGTCAGCCTAAAAGCATTTTGCTGCTGCTTCTCCCACCACCACTTCCTCCTCCTCCTCTTCCTTCTTTTTTAGTATCATATGATCAACTCTTAAGATATCATTCATTATAGAAAAATAGAAATAAAGGTGGCAGAGCACACTGTGTCTACTGACAAGCCATCAGCATGAGCTACTGTAAGATGATTCAAAAGGATGGGCAGGGGACAGAGCCTACCTAAGCTGTAATGCATTATTAATCTGTCTCTGAAACTGTAATTACCTTCTGTTTCTGGCTCCTCTAGCTTGCAAACAACTGCACTTAGCCTTCTCCTTTGTGGATGAATTAGTGATCATTTCATACTGTGGTTTACAGTCTGTTACTACTTTAGCTTTCACATTTGAAATTCTGTTAACTAATAAGTACATCTGAAATTTATAATATATGTGAAGTACTATCTACCCCATTATATGGATGGCAGCCTCTGTGGGTATTCCCTAGACCCTCAATTTATAAGCTCAATTATCAAACTGATTTAGACTATTTCTGGGATATATCTTTTATAAGGACAAATGCTGAATAGCTGAAATAGTTACACCTTCTTTTCCTTTCAATTATTTTTTTAAGAAAGTGAACATAACATTTGTTTTCACAATTAAAATTTTGTTGAATAAATGGCTGTATGGAGATAATGAATGCAGTAAGAAGGATTAATAGTAACTACTCATCTTTATAAAGCAATATGCTTTTTCATTCCTTTTTATAATAGGAAATATTTTATAACAATAAAGAAAATTAAAGAAAAATCATGAGAGAAAGCTAAAAATGTATCAAAACTCTGGACTATAACAAAGGTGAAGGTAGTGGTTCTAGAGGAAATATTTGGCAATGACACTTTTTCCATCCTCCTATAATTCAATTCCTAGTATTATCAACCTACTCAGTTTAATCAGTGCTAACCTAAGAGATATATTTTCCAGTAAATTATTTCCAGCCATCAAATGTCATTTCCCATGGAAATTCTAATAAAATGCCTAAAATGCATTATCTGACATTTCAGTGGGTCTGTAAGTAGCTTGTCAATTGAGATTCTAAAATCTTTACATGGTATGGATTTCTGCTTTATGTTCTAAACTCTTGACTTTTCACAGAATAATTTACATCACAATGAAGCTATTTAGCAAGGGATGTCTAAAAAATCAAGTCCAATTATATATAATGGTTACAGCTCCACATGTACACTGTATTATGAAGAACCAGCAACTGAATAGTTCTGCACTTAATATTGATAAATAATATCTCAGAGTTGCTTAAGTCAGCAATGCCTAGAGCCGAGGAGAAAACAGCTGACTACATAAACTTGAAAATCCTCTTAATCACACAGAGACTTATTAATAAAAGGATCAAGAACTTATCAAAGCTTGGTCAGGTTTCTCCCTAGAAGGTTAAGATAATTTATTTTTTTTTTTGGTAAGCAACTATTTTGTCATGTGCTTGGTAGACACTTTTGCAAAAATCCATGGATATTTTGATACTGTAACATGTCTTTCATGAACACAAAAATTCAGCTTATCAACCAAGACATTCAACCCTCAAATCCACAGAAATCTCAAATTTGAATAACATTGTTAAAATGCAAATTGTATCATTTTCTCTTTTTTGATTCCTTGAAACTTCTATTTGAAAGTTCTTCCAATAATTTATTCACTCATCAAATACATACAGAGCATTGACTAAAATGCAAGCATTATGTAGAAAGTAAGATTGAAAACCTCAGCCCTCAGGCACCTTTAGTCAACTGACAGACTTAACACTAATAACTATTTAAATAATCAACTAATTACAGTGATAATAACTGTTCCAAAGGGGTGGGGGAGAGCATTTGCTACAAAATATTGTATCAAAACTTTCTAACAGAAACTACCAAAAATTTCTCTCTAGAGTCAAAGAAAATATCTCTAAGAAAACCATACATAAGCTGGAATATGAAGAATGGAAAAGGGATGAGTCAATGAAGTGTTGAGAAAATAATTTTAAAAGCAGAGCAAACAGCAGGTGCAACAAGTAAAACAGAATTACAAACAGTCAAGGAAATTGAGGGCATCAAAGAAACAGAGTGTAACATGGTTTGAAAGACAAGAGCAATAAGATGATGTGGAAGGAGCAAGACCAAACAGAATGTTGTGAACTGTTGGAGTGTCGATTTCATTCCAAATCAGAGCAATTAAAGGGATGTGAAGGGACTTAAAGTGGTCTAGGAGAGGTAGGGACATAATCTTTAACTATTAAAACAAAGCAACCCTTTTATGTATCTGTTTATTAAATAATGTAAAAGGAATAATGGTGGTGTAATATTTATGTACTAAACATTTTTGTTTGAGAATGCCATGCAGTAGGTAGGTACACATACTCAGAGGAGTCAGCTGACTAAAATGGCTGACTCTAAAGGCATTCACAGGATCACTGCAAAAGTATTACACAATATCGTAAGCTAAATGTTCCAATTTTTCCTAAAGATGAATTCATTTTACTCTCTTTAGCATTTTAACTTCGAAATAAATGTGTCAAGAAAGCCAAGAAGGAAGATTTATCACTTAGGGATGCATATTAATGTAACTGAAATCTTAAATATAACGACGGAAATGGTATGGTGAAGACGAAGTCCCAGGAATTCAAAATATTCATATCAAAAGATGAAGTGAGGAAAATTTATGTTCTGAGCAAACCATGTGAGGATTATTACATTACTGTTTCCAACAAGTTCAAACCAAAACCCCATTAAATATTTGATCAGTTTGTGAAAGACCAGCAAGTACTCTTCACAATCATGAATATGAACATCTTGCAGACAGTTTAATGCATTTCAGGCCCATAAAAAAAGATTATGCATGATACAATAGTGCAAAGTTGGCATATCCTAACTGTATAAAAATAAAAATGATGAAAACCACTGAACAACAAATAAGTTCATTATAAAATAAGCTGTGTTTGGGAAACATCATAGTAGGCTGAATCAAGGGGTCACCAACTAATACTGAAATTGTACTATTTCAAATGTAAATTAAGGATTTCTCTATCATTCTAGACCAATACGTCAAACCTAGAATAAACAGTTATTTTAGGATAAATGCCCAGGTCAAGCTATTCATTTGTATCTATAAAGAAATGCCAAAACAATTTTCACCATCAAATTTCACTGTATGATTTTGCTACTATAATTGTAATCCTCATTTTAGGAGATTCTTTCTATATTAAAATACTCAAAAATTAGTTAAAAATCAAATACATATTTGAAAGGAGGAAATAAGGCGATTAACACACCAGTTTGCACAGTGGTACCACTTGGTATCTGAGATTTCACCCAGCTGAGAGCGAGAGGGAATAGCCTACTTTAAAAGACTGAGGGACACACTTAGCCTTGGGGAAGATGAGAAATCTAAGTGTGAATACTCTCAGAAGGGATTCCTCATACAGGAGCTCACAGAAAAATGGGAGCATGGGTAACTTAAGGTGATAGACTGGAAAAACATCATTGTCACGTGAAGAAGGGTTCTGTAATGAAGGATTTTATCTAAAATCAAAACAAAAAGCAAAAATTATTGCAGAATTATCTAATTCACAATTTTACTTTGTTATAATCTACTGAAGCAAGCTTTGTTTTAGTTCCTAAACAAATTATTAGAAATCACATTGAGGAAAAACTGGACATTTTAGTAACTCACCTGAAATCAAATATAATTCTTTCTGCATTTGGGCAAAGAGGGAGGGGCAGAAGTTAGGAGGGGTGAGATATTTTATTGAATAACTTAAAGTGGCAATTTAATACTGATAATGATAAATGTTAACAATTTAATTAGCAGTAACTATTCAGTTCTGATCTTATATTCTGTTTGGTGAAATATATAAATTTGAGGTGAAAGTGAAGTCGCTTAGTCATATCCGACTCTTTGCGACCCCATGGACTGTAGCTTACCAGGCTCCTCTGTCTGTGGGGATTCTCCAGGCAAGAATACTGGGGAGGGTTGCCATTTCCTTCTCCAGGGGATCTTCCCAACCCAGGGATTGAACCTGGGTTCCCACATTGTAGGCAGACACTTTACCGTCTGAGCCACCAGGGAAGTCCTATATTTGAGATGGAGTTTTTCTATTTTAATATAGAAATATAGTACACTAATTATGCTCATTTTACATTAAATTGAAGAATAGAAAGAACACACATGTTTACAAGTGACCAGTGCAGCTAACTAGTATGAAAAAGTGTTTTTAAGACTGTATTTAGGGGCACAGATCCATAACAGAAATTCTCTAAGGTAAAAGAAATCATCCTGAGAATGTACTACTGTGAATTTAAGAGAAATTCAAAATAAATTGGATGATTGCCTTTTTTCTATTAAGTTAGCAGAACCAGAATATTTAAATGGGTAGATGTATTGATTCATGTCTTTCTATAAACAAAACAATCTTTTGACAAATCTTAACACCTCCTCTCTCATTTTCTTAGAATTTTAGGATAAAGTATGAAAGCTCTATTATAAGCCTGATAAGTGATCAACCCCTCTCTAAAGAGAAGGAATATACCATTCACAAAGCACAAATCTTTTTTTTTTTTAATCACCATACAGCTCCTTATCAGAAGAATATTCAGTTATTAGATACTAGGATAACCCCTTTTCAAAGTTAAAACAAAATGTCTCCTTGAAGGTAGTTTGAGCAGTGATTTTTATCATTTCAGGTTTAGGAAATAATCATTTTTAATTTCAAAAATTCATTGATAAAGTGAATATGATTTCATAGCAAGAAAAGAATCAAAGACAAGGTACACTTTCTTCCTGGCTAATAGGCTGTTATTGTTGATAATATTAGCATTATTAAATAGACACACAGAATTTCTGTCTGAGACAGTGATCACTTCACTGATTCCATAATTGACCAAACAGATCAGGCATTTAGTTAGACAATGCAGTTCACTCCAATGGTTTTCTAATCATCCTTCCCATATTCCGCCAAATGGAACACATTTTCTGAGACAGAATCTGCTGTGATGATCAAGGATACCTCTTCTGAGAATCCCTGCTTTCAAAGAAGCACTCAGTGTCTTTCTCTGACCATTATTAGTCTTTGAAAACATAACTTGTATCCCAAGCATTTGAAATACGATACCAATAATGATGCCTCACTAACTACAAAATTTGCTCCTAGAAACCTGCATGTAGCCTACTCAAAACTGTGGAAATAATTCAATAGTAAAATGTCCAACTTAAAAAAAAACAACAAATCTAAGTTTCAAATTATACTAATCTCCATAATTTTAATATGTGAATACCATTTGGTTATGTACTTTAATGAGGCTAAAAAAAAATCTTTTTTAGTGGTTATTGCTATTGAATCATTTTGTGAAATAGACTGACATCAATGACATGCCATTCAGATGCTATGTGTTAAAGTTGGTATTTACACCAGAGTGGCTCTAGATTCCAAATAGGTGCCCCTTCCTTGTTCCATACCTATTCCACAGGGCGACGCAGAGAGACAGGTATTCTAGAGCAATGCTTCTTAAAGGCATCAAATCACAGGACAGTCTTGTTGAAATGCAGATTATGATTCCATGGGGGGTGGGAGGGACTGAGATTCTGAAACTAAAACAAGTTCTCATGTGATGCTAATACCTGGTATCACTAGCCACATTTTGAGATGCAAATATAATATTTGAAAATATTCAAAAATTTTGTTATACCTACCTATGCAGGCCTGTAAATTCTATCCTGACCACAATTCTTTTTGTTTTCTGAGAAGATGAATTTTGAGTAAATACACAGTAAAATACTTTATTATTTTAATATTATATGTGATTTTAACCCTATTATTCTCATACACGACACTGAATTAGGTTTACTCTATTATTTTTTTTTTAAGCAGCAAACAATAACCAATTTTTTTGAAACAACCACAGCTCCAGACAGAGTAAATTTTTTTTCAACCTATGGGATTAATCTCATGTTCAATAATAATTAGTAAATGTTACCTGATTTTTCATAATAATGACTAAAGGAAGAATTTGATCTGTATAAAATATTGATTGTTAGAATACTGATGTCTGGTACCAGTCTCAAAAAATATAAGTGTATTTTTTCATTAGTTTAAAAAGGAGAAGCAAATAAAAAAATTCACAACCTAGTAGGTAGTAATATTTTTAATGCAACAAACAGAAAGGACTTTCTGGTAACTGTGTTTTCACTTTGAGGAAACTATCAGAACAAATATCCAAAAAGAACAGTTTTCCCAAACCTAAATTTTGATTCACTGATTACTTCTAATATATATTTCTTCCCTTCCTATGAATTTCATCATTTCTCTAGCTAAAAGCACAAAGTAAAATGAAAAATGTACCTTCCATGTTTGGCTGGAAAAATTTCAAAATCTTAGGCTACATGAGAAAAGCTATCAGCCGGAGTCAGTGTTATTTGTGTTCCTTAATAAAAGTTGCCAGATAATTCAGGTAAAATGCTAATGTCCAAAAAAGAGTCTCTCCAAGCTGACTCAGCCATTTAGAAATCTAATTAAGTACAGAGACATAAGTATATTTGTGCATATTTATGTATTATGTATATTACACATATTATATAAATGTATTACTGAGATTATATATGATAGCATGTTATTACTCATCAATTCATGCATTCTAGTAGATAATAGAGTTCAAAGACATTTTTATTTAGAGATAATGTGATTCTTTCCCTTAAAATAAAATACTTTTCACATAAAAGTTGATTTATCTGAACAGCCAGCCAGATCACATATCACTCAGTGGTCTAATTCATGGCTGTGAGATAAATGATTAATAATGTACATGGTTCTGCATGTTACTTTGTATCATGTCCTAAATGTTTATGATAATTTGGATTCTTTGCAAGTTATATTTACATGTACTAGGTAGATTTCAACAAATGAACTCAATTTTGCACTAGTCTTTTGAATTTTCTATATCATGACAATGGTTTCATGGAACACTTCCTGGACAATCTAGTTTTCTTGAATAAAGTGATTCTGTATTAAAACTTCTTCAACTTGAAGGAGAACAAAAGCATCCCATTGGTAAAACCTTAGGAGATTTACAAAAGATGCTTTTGAAACTAATTTTCCCCTTTACATACTTCTTGAGAAAGATATACAAGGAAATCATATTTTTATTCCTTTTCTTTATGTTAATACATTAATACCGAGGGCTCAAACCGATACCTAATTGTCCAGAGGGCCCATTGTAATAACTGTCTGATGGTCTCTGGTTTCTGCAGTGACCCAAACCCACTTGGATATCACCTGGAAAAATGACTCTTTTGGCCTTGCAACAGGAAACATATTACACTGCTGCCACAATTTCTGGAGTTTTGATAAAATGTTTCTGCTACTAGGTTGGGGTAGACAGGAAAGGGAAGGGACTATATGCCCCTGAGATATGCTATCTGTCTCTGTAGATTAGCTCCCATTTTAAAAGCAAAACAACCTTAAACAAAAAGAACCACTTTATTTAATTGGCCCTACAGGGAATAGGGGAAAAAATAGGAATCCTAAATAATATTGAGAGCCAAACATTTTAATCAGTGACTCATCTGGCCTGGAGCCATTCCAGTATACTATATTATTAACTATTGAGACACATGGAGAAGGAAATGGCAACCCACTCCAGTCTTCTTGCCTGGAGAATCCTGTGGACAGGGGAGCCTGGGGGGCTGCTGTCCATAGGGTCGCACAGAGTCGGACACGACTGAAGCGACTTAGCAGCAGCAGCAGTAGCAGCATTGAGACACAAACCAGCTTTCCTTCCCCCCACCCCTCCAAAAAAATGGCTATTGAATTACACCTAGTACTCTAAAATGCTTTTCATGAGATTGCACAATTAGGGGAAAAGAGAAAAGGAGAAAGAGTTGCAGTAAAGATAGGATGTAAGCGGTTTCTGCTAGCTTCAGTAGAAGAATCCATTTTAAAAATGCACATCACACACACATACACACACATGGACATACATCTACTATAAACTTTCCTCTGCCCAAAGGAACTTGTTAGGCAACTTAGAAATGTGTACAGAGTAGAACAAAAATTCTTTTACTCAAAGCCTCTTTGTCTCTTTAGGATCAAGTTAACACAGCCAGTGTCAAGAGTTTTCCTATGAGGCTTTGAATGACTTGCTAGAGGCAACGTTTTAGCATGCTATACATCTGGAAAAAAATACTTGATTGTATGTTCCTTGAGTTCCAGTCTACATATGGGGCTAAATTCAATTCTATGCAGTAAAATAATTGTGATCTAATTAAACAGAGAAAGAGATAATATGAAGACAGAGGTTCAACTAATCAGAACTTTAAAATTAGGACCTGGCTTCTTTTTGTTTTGTGACATCCCACTCTCTCTCAAATCTGACAAAATGGCATGTAGATGTAAGTTCTCAGACCAGGCCAGTTGTTTTGCATCTTCATTAACATAGCTTGAGTTATTTTCAAGCTTCTAAAGAATATTACTGCAGTGTGGAAAATGTATGTTGCATTAATTTTTTAGAGTTGTATTCTTGCTTTCTGATGATAAAACAAAACCATATTTTATTAATCTCACTAGTCTGTGGCAAATAATAAATTCACAACATTAGCCTAATATATTGGAATTAATGGTCACACTGCTTTTATCTGGTTCAGTTAAACTTCTTTAGTTGTGACTGCCCTCTTTGCTATTTGGGCAACACATGACTTATTTCAAGAGAGTGAAATAGGGCTTAAAAGATTTGTTTTTAATGCACATATTTCAAGGAATTAGGTTTAATTGAGAGTGGTATTACTATTTTGGAATAAATCTTTAAAATGCTATTATATGTTTTAAAATAGCTGTGTGTGATGTCTTTGGATAGCAAAGATCATAGAATATGTCCATGAATACTTTCTACTTGAATTCCTGATGGACAGGTTAATTAGCTCATTCTTGTCTCTTTCCAGGGGAAACAGCTTAATAACTACTTTGCACACAAAGTCTTGTGGTGCAACTTTTACAGGAATATTTTTAAATTGTAGAAGTGCATACGTTTATTATATAAAACTTAGAAAAAAATAGAATAGAGGATAACGACACTTCTGATCTTACAATATGGGTGCAGCTACTATACTGATATTCTGACATAGTATTCAGTTTACACTGAAAATCCTTTTTGGTATACCTTTTGCATTTAGTGTAATGGTACATACTTTTACATCATTTAAAACTTCATAACCATTTTATGTACACAAAATAGTCTGTCATAAGGTGCAACAATTTACTTAAGTGACTTGGAAATTCACATTTTCTATGTTTTTGATATTTTAAATAATATAGAAAACTCCATGTACATATCTATAATTTCAGGTCAGTGAGTCAAGGACAAAAATTGGACCCCATTAGACATCTACTGAAACTGCAATCGTGTGCCCTCCCCCCCACAAATTGCTTTTTCCTTATTTCATCTATATATTTGAAGTGGCAACTGTCATTTGTATAACATGAACTTGCCCTCTGTCACAGTAAACTTGAATGTTCTCTGAGAAATTTTAATCGGGATTGAGTGAATGACCTTAATCCTCTCTGAATGGTTCCACTATGCAACTCTCAAGAACTAATGTTGGTATATTCCAACACGCAGATTGAGTGAACAGAGGAAACCTGAGTGGTGTCAGAAGGATAAATAAAACAAACGACAGAAAAAAAAGCAGTAACAAAGAGCAGAGAGAGAGTGCTTATGACATACATTCCCACTAAATTACATTCCTGAACCATATTTACATTCTTGATCTTGGTTTTTTAGAATATATTTTAGGAACCTTGTATCTTTATAGCAACCTGTTTTTGTTTTTGTTTTTGTCCATATGGGGTTTCTGACTCTTCAAAGGCTTATTTTATAGTCAATGGAAATGAATATTTCAAAGGCTTTTGATACACACTGCATATGGTATATTTTACTGTGTTACCTTAGCTAAACTGAAACTACATTTCTCACAATTCATCTTGTGCATAGTCTCCAGTTAAGCCACAAAAGAAACCTGCACACGATTTGGCAAGCAGAAAAGTGAGAACCCGTTTTCTCTCCAAAGGTGGGTGTAGGAAGTCAGGCGCTGGAGCATGCGCCCTGGTCTGCCTGCTGACTTACCTGTATGCTTGCGGCTCCTTCAGCTTCCATTGACCCTCTTCCTTCAGCTTCTCTGAGGTTAAACGCATGTGTGGGCCTCTGGTGAAGCTGCCTACTTCTCCTGTAGGTCATCCTTATCATCAGCGTTAGAGTTGGTGAGGGACAGACAGGAGCTGAGTTCCAGTTTATCTCCTTGGGTCCCCCTTTATCCTCCTGGGTTCCAGTTCTATCCTTGCTCTCTTCTACTTCATAGCCCAAGCAACTTACAACAACTTTAAGCTCAACATTAGATGAAGAGGCAATGGCCTAGTATAAACGTCCCCCTCAGCTGCCACAACTCCATAAAACTTCCTATGATAAATTCCATATTTCACAACACAGTAATCTGATTCTCTGAAATTGGTCTAGAAGGTGAGTGCTATTATAATAAAAACTAAAATCATGTGGTATTGATGTTGGGTCCAGCAGCAAAGGAAGCTTGAAGGGCTTTGAAAAGACTATGACTAGCAGGAGCCTGACTAGCTGGAAGGAGCTGAGGGTTTAAGGAAGAGAGGCCAGTCCCCAGTTACTCGAATTGTCTCCAACTGATCAAGTGGTACAGGTGACCGATACTAAAGCACCGAGGGAAACCATCTCTGTGTCTGAATTCCTTACCTTCAACCTGTGCTCTGCCCCTCAGGAAAGAGTGGTTTATTAGCAGCAAAATATGATTCATGAAGCAACTGGTGCTAGAAGTGAAGGGGTCAGAGTTGCATCTGCATTCCTGTTCTTGAGTTCTATGCTAGAATCCTGTATCCTTATAGAAAAATTCCCTTTTTGGCTCCCTAGTCCAAATTGAGTTTCTCTAATTAATTAGCACTCAAAAGGAGGCCTACCTAACAATTCACACAATCTGTAGAAACAAAGATTCTTCATGCATGTTGCTTCCCCCTACCCCCCCCCCAAAAAAAAACTACCACACTATATCCTTCCAATTTTATACTATTTTGAATGAAGAAATGTCCCCTACTTAAAAAACCATGATCAGTTATCATTTGATGTATAAACTTAAACAAGTTCTTTTGTTCAAGGAATTACACAGTTATCTAGGAAATATTTTATTGAGTTCTTGAAATGTACAAGGTAGTAGGTTAAACAAAGAGAAGACTACAAAGAATTATATGGTATCACACAGCAGCAGCAATGAGACATTAACAGAAACTAAGGCATTTCCTTGATTCTATGACCCACTTATTTTTCACATTTAAATATGTTTAAAATCAAGGCACATAATTTAATTGATGGGTGCCTTTAATGTGGGAGTGTTTCTTTTCTTCTCCTTGAAAAGCTGCTATTAAATCAATAGGTGCACCTTATCATCTATGATGTTTTAGAAAAGAGGAAATGCAATATAGCACAAGCTTGTATGTAATAAGTACCATGTAAGTGACACCAGGAGACTTAAGATTTTCCCTAGTTGGATAATAAGAACATATCAAAGCATTTCAGCTGCATCTAGAAGAGGAAAGGGCATGATATTTAACAAAGATCTCCTGTGAACTCATAATATGAAAATTCATATATTCCTGACAACAGCTGTAAATGATAGGAATTATATTAGTTTTCCTGATCATACAAATGAGGATCAGATTAGTGAAAATGTCCTTGAATTTTCACACTTAGATGTCTCTAAGTTGAAGTACAGACTCTTTTCAGAACATGATAATGCATTTATATCATATTTACTAGGGACTTACTACATTCACTATGTAATATGTACAGTGTATTATGTTCTCAATCCTTTGCAAACAATAAGATTCAATAGGTTTTAATACCACCCCCATTTTAGAGATGAGGAAACTGAGACCCGGAGAAATAAAGAAAGAAGGTATCACAACTAGGAAGTGACAGAGCTAGAAGGGTTAAGAACCCCAGCAGTCCCCAAAAAAGAGTGGGTTTTTATTATAATCACTATTCTCTGTGCCTCTCTTGACAGCATAAAATACCTTCTCCCAATTTCTGACTATCCCGTTAAAAACTATGGTCCCCTGGCTTTGATTCCTTTTACCCAACCACATAATTAACAAATTTACGATGCAAAGAGAACAAGATGGTTGGATGGCATCACCGACTCAATGGACATGAGTCTGAGCAAGCTCCAGGAGTTGGTGATGGTCAGGGAAGCGTGGCGTGCTGCAGTCCATGGGGCTGCAAACAGTCAGACATGCCAGAGCGTCTGAACAGCAACAAAAACAATGTAAATAATTCATTGTCTGTTTCTATTATCTCCAAGTCATCTCCTTAAAGGCAGGGATGTCTGTTTGGTTCACTGATGTACGTTAGTCTGGGACTGTGCCTCGCACAAGGTAGAAGCTCCATAGTTATTTGTTGAATAAATAAATGAATACATTTTTAAAAGGAGATGAGAAAGTGTATTCCACGTGTGAACAGTAATTGGAGAGGAGCAGAGGCAGAGCAGTGGGAGTTGTGTTCTGAAACACTGATTAGTGTGGTCCGCCTAAGGTGTCAAGTGGGAGCGGAAGAAATCTGTGAGCAAGCCTCCCAGAAAGGGAGGTGAGAGGCACCCAGGCTCACTGGCAGGAGCCTTTGCTCCCTCACGTTTTGTTTGTAGCTTGTTCAGCAATAGACACTGGAAAGGAAGGCAGGAAGACATCAAAGTAGCTGTATTGTTCATATTTTTTCCTCTCTTTGGCAGCTATTTGCTCTCTTTCCTGCTGACACTACAATTTCAGCGATTTAATGATACAATTGTTTCTGAAAATGACACAGAAACAGACACCCTCTGCCATTTAATTGGCTGCCCTGACGAAGTGGAATCGGCTGCTTTCCAATTTCATTTTTGAGGGGTGTGAGAATCTGGAGAGGCTGGGGAAAAGATAGCATTCACTGCCATTATAAAAGGTAAAATCTTAAGGAAGGATATTAAACTCAGCCTTTTTAATTAAGGCCTGTCACTTCCATGGCACATACCAGGATACTACGACGATCACTCAATCCCAGCAAAGACTGCTAAAAGAGTTTCTCCAATTCAGTCTGCCCTTCGGTCAATGGAGCTTCACTTACCATAGGGATTCTACATTATTTTATGTCAAGTTTACTCTGAAGTGGTTTGCTAATCCTAATAAATCATAGCAAGAAGCATACCTCTGTTGCAAACATCTGACCATTTGAAAACCTTTCCAAGGTTATACAAATAATAATGGTGGAATCCATTAGTTTCACACATATTATGTTTCGCCAGGATCTATATACTCGATCTCTGTTCCAAACTACCTCTCATAATAAAGTGTTCTATTTTATGCTCAAATATATTTTCAATAATCCTTCTTCTTTAAAATCATCTTAGCACTACAACATTTATTAAGTTATCCTGTTGGGAAACTAAGCAAATGTTTTCTCTCATTTCCCTATACCAAAGATTAAAGAGTTATGAAGCAAGTTGCATCTCTGTCATATGAATCTCATTCTAGTTTTAGTTCAAAGACCAATTTAGAATGTATTAACAGAAAATTATAAATGGAATGCCACTGGGTCTTGCTGAAAATGTTATAGTTCTAGCCAAGAAACAAAGTTAAGTATGCCATGTTCATCTCTTCTCAGAACAAGTGGTTACCAGGGGTCACTTGGGGTGTTCCGACTCAGTCCTTCTGCAAGCTCACCATTTTGCCTAATGTGTGATGTTTAAGCAAGCAGAGGACTGACGCTTGAGACAGGTGCTTGAAATCAAATGACAGATTTCTATCCAATCCTATGTCACCTATAACTGAGGATTAGACTACTTTCACAAAAAGACAATTGGAAAGGCCAAAGAACTATCAATTACAAGCCAATAAGGAACATACTCACTCCACAAATAAAATTTCTGTGTATCAGACAGAGGGATATGGATATTCAGAGCTCACCCCAGACCTCGCACAGTTGGCCTATTTTGAATTTACCACCTCTACTGGAAAAGGTGTTCTTCTATTATTACTTTCCCACCTAAAACTCTAATTTACCTTACCATTTCAAATACCTGACCAAACAAAATGTCAAACCTTATACATAGAATTTACTTGAATAGCACCTACATCAAAGTGCTGCTTTCTTAGAAGTACAGAAATGTTAATACATATCAGCTTGGCAAAAAGTTCTCTAATGGCAAAGGTATTGCCTTTGAGAAGGACAACCCATGTATGGAGCAGCCCATGTTTTCTCTAACAAAGGAAACCAGAGATTCAATACAAGAAGGAATACATTTAGTAGATGTATTGCTTATGAGACGAATGGATATAAATTAAATGAAGCACATATTTAAAGGGAACCTGGAATAAAAAATGCAATCCACAAGAGAGAAAAAAAAATCTAAAGAAAGTTTCAAATCTATGATGAATTCAACTGAGCAAGAGGAAAGCACAGTGGTATCATCACTTGTGGGATCACAGTTAAGAAACAGCAGGGTGTGTGTGGTGTTGGTCAGCCTCACTAATGGATGCATACAATTCTTAGAGCAAGGTTTTCAAAATGAGGAGAGTGCTAGAAGTTGAAAACGAAATCCAAATTAAGAGCTGTTGTCCTATATCCTTAAGCTAACCTTAGGGCAGAGGGCTTTTAAGGCTCTTTCCTCCCTACTTAGATGTTAAAAACCAAGTAGTTGATCTATAAAAATCAATGATTCTTAATTTGCATGAAGGCTTTTTTCAATTTTGTGGTGTCCCTTTATTATCCAGGCAAAATGTTTTAGAATAGCACAGTTACTTCATATTTATTTATGCGTCTCATGAAAAAAACAAGTATCCTTTACTTTTCCCTTCCTCCAACTGGAGTGCAAATTTTAAGGTAAAGAACAAGGCAAGTTTTTACTCAGAAAGACTTCTCTAGGAAGAGGTAGGCTTCCAGGATAATAAAACTATCATGGCATCTATCTTCTCCTCTACATGACAGTGACTTTCAAGCAGATTGAAAAGGGATTTATTTATTCATCCAATAAATATTTATCAGAAAAAGACAAATGGAAGAAAATAGGATATTGGATCTATGGAATTTTATGTTTATTTGAGGTAAGACTTAGCTAAGGCCTGGTATATGAGATCAGTAATATTTCCTCCTCAAAGTTACCAAAGAAATCTGAGTGATTCAGCTACTGGGAAGGGGGGATGTCACCATCTTTTACAGACAAAACAGATAAAAATCAAGGAGGAATGTTTGCCCTCATTATTTTTTCCACACCAGCTACTGGGTCTCCTTACTTCTGATTTTTCATCTATGTAGACGATCATAATGCTGTCATAGTTTTTCTAAGACACAGCTCTGATTATAGGGTTGCACAGATTACAGCAGTAAACAAATAATAATAACAAGCACCTTAAATATCCATTTTTCATTTATAAGTAAAATACAATTTTTTAGATCAGGTTTCAAAACTTCCACCAAAGAATCCCAGTTCAACATTTTTTTTTTCAACATTTTGAAATAACACCTCACTCTTATCATATTTGAGGATTCAATCTCTCCCCTACTGCCAAAACATCCCTATTCATTTCCACCTCCATGTTTCTTATACTTCCCTCTTGAGGATGGATGATTTCATCCATCCTCACGCACCTATAGCCCATCAAATTCAAAATGTCATTTGCTTTCTTCAATAATTCATTCATATTCCAACAGATAAAATAAAACCTCCTTTTTTTGAAATTCTTATTCTACTTTGTGTTGACAAATTAGCAATCTCCACCTGTAATGTCATTATGTATATGTAGCCAATATTTCCCCAATCATTTGCAGATATTATTATACATAATGTCTTCATAGTAATAAATACAAAAATCACTAGCTTGGAGTCAATACCAAGAAAATATCTATCTTTATACACTGTCAACTCAAGTTGATCTTTTATTACTTAGTTTTCTCTTGACATTATATCATACTAATTATATCACACTGATCTGGAATTATGTATTATTTGTATTGATGTTTGTCTTTGTTTAATTACAGAATTGTACAATACAAAAAGTGGGCAACTTTGAAGTCAGATTTTGATTTGAAACTAGCTCTGACATTAAATAGCTCTATGTACTTGGGAAAAGTATCAACCATCTTAAAGCTTTAGTTTATTTCTAAATTATGTATCAAAACCTTACAGATGTTTTTGAAAATAAAATGTAATGATTCTTATTAAGCACCGAGGACATGGCAAGGCCTGAAATGAACTACATCCTTCTGTTGGGACATCATCTCATGAGTCACACTGTCTCTTTTAAAAAGGAACACCCTGTAACTCAGTTTCTACATATCTCCCAAAGTGTGTAGTAGAACTGAACACAGATCACAAGCAATCAGTGCCAGTAAGCATATGTAAGGAATGGAAATAGAGTTTTATACAGACTTTTAAACACTGAATCTTAACTGAAAAATAAAAAATTGTCATGCAATAGACAGAACTCAGGTCAAACAGTCTGACACATCTGACTCTAGATTTGTAGATATTACTTACTAGCACTGTGACTTTGACACAGGTCCTTTACTTCTCTGAATCTTCATTTCTTCACCTGTGAAAATGAGGACATTGGACTAGATCCATGATTTTTAACTGTGCTTTAATATATATTGGCTTATTTATTCTGTGAATGAAATTTTATGGAAGCATAACAAATAGAAGCATTAAAAGTAGAGCTACTTTGGAAGTTTAGAGTCTCCACTTTTTGGTCCCTTCCTGTAAGCCAGACTAAATCTGGCTTAAACCTGGTCAAGGATTTACAGAGGATTCATGAAGAGTTGTGACAATTTGGTTTATAAAAACATCTACTCAGAAAACAGGTATAAGAAATGACAAACTTTATCCATTCATCCATGGAGGATATTTAGGCTGTTTCCACATCTTTGCTATTGTAAATAATGCTGAAATGAGAAATATCTTTGAGATACTGGTTTCATATCCTTTGAATATATATCCATAAATGAGATTACTGGATCAAAGGGTATTTATATTTTTCATATTTTGAGGAAAATCCAGTGTTTTCCCAAAATGGCTGTACTGATTTACATTTCCAAATGTTTGTTGATGAATGGATAGAGAAAATGTGGCTATATATTTGACTAAACACACACACACACACACACACACACACACACACACACACTGTCTGGAATATTAATCAGCCTTAAAAAAAAGGAGATCCTGTCATTTGTGACAACATGATGAACCTGATAAATATGATAAGTGAAATAAGCCAGATACAGAAAAGCAAATACTGCATATTCTCAATCATAGGTGGAATCTGAAATGTCAATTTCATAAAAACAGAGAGCAGTACTGTGGTTATAATTAGCTACGGAGAATAAGGTATGCATTCTACTGGTCAAAGAATATGTAGTGTAGTCATGCAATATAAATAAGTTCTGGAGATCTAAAGTACACAGTGTGATTATAGTTAACAGTATTGTATTATACACTTTAAATTTGTTACATTTGACATTTGTTTAAAGAGTAAATCTTAAATTTCTTGCTCTTTCCTCCTCAAAATAATGGTAACCATATGAAGTAATAAATATGCTAATTAGCTAAATTGTAGTGAATATTTCACAATGTATACATATACCAAATCATTAATTTATACATCTGAAATATATGCATGTTTTAATTATCAATATTCAAATAAGTCAGATAGCTTTTTAAGTTGAGGAGAAGTAAGTGAAAGGTCAAACTGTAAGCTATCTTTATATTCACCAAATATTTCCTAAAGATTCACTGAAACTCTAAAAGCCTTCGTACTAGGCATGTTGCATACATTATCTAAATACCTAAAAATTCCCAATTGAAATTTTACAACTCTAATATTTAAATTCAGGAAAAAGAGATAACTTGGATTATAAATGGAAATACAACTAACAAATAAGAATGATCATACACTGATGTTTTACGTTTTAAAAACCATATCAGCTACAAAACTCATGTAGATGAGCTGTCTTCACACTTTAAATATCACTTAGAGTGTCATGATGAAGACCACATCATAGAATGGTCAGTGTGTAAAAATCTTGGAAGAAATTATACAAGAAATTAAATATGTGTTTTGTAGTGAGAGAGATGATTTGAACATTTTAACAATGAAGTTCTAGGAAATTCACTCTACCTCTAAGCCACAACTTTGGGCTTCTCTAGTAGCTCAGATGGTAAAGAAATTGCTGGCAATGCAGGAGACCTGGATTTGTTCCCTGGGTTGGGAAGATCCCCTGGAGAAGGGAAAAACAACCCACTCCAGTATTCTTGCCTAATTACATGGACAGACCATGGTGTCACAAGATGTTGGACATGACTGAGTGACTAACACACTTTCTAAACTGCAACGTATCTGTAAAATACAAATAACACTATTGATCCTCCTTGATTTTATGTGTTTTTTGTCTTTGCTTGTTTTTTCGGTGATTGTAAAGTAATATTTAATATAAGAAAATACTAGCTCTTTTAGGTGCCTAGTAAATATTAGTTCCTTTTCCTTCTCTTATTATATAATTTCATAAATATAATTGACATTGCTCAACATAAACCATGAAGCAATGTTAGCAACTCAACATGTTAATGGTCTCTTTCACTGTGGTTTGTAACTTTCTAGCCTTTCGAAGCTGTTAAAATAAAGTCAAATAATGATACTGCTGTGGCATAAGTGTATGCTAGGATCAATAAAGTGTGGTTGTTGGAATAAATTGCAATTAAAGAGGTATGGCTTGATTGCTTGACAGTAGGTAGTCTTTCTGGCCCAAATAAACCCAAGCATCAGTCTGATTTATAGGCTGATTAGTATGGACTTCACATGCATCTCACCGGGAGACCATCAGATCACATTGACTTCCACCTGCATCAAGAGTGTGCCCTTGACGTTGTTTCATGTCACTGACGGGTGCCACATCCTCTTTACTTGTTTACTTTGTTTATTCAGGAACATAGTCATAATTTTTAATCATGTAGAACATAAGAAATGTAATACCTTTGTAAATAAATACCAAAATAGCTGTTAAAAATTTAGTATTGCTGCTGGGCTTTTCCTGTTTCTATACATTTACGATAAAAGCATGTGTGAATTCAGAAATGGCATAGGCATCAATATACCAAAGAAGGAAGATTATTATTGAATTTTTGCAGCAATAGAAAAATACACATCAGCAATCAATTTATAGGCTAGAAAAACTCAGGATATGTGTATTTCATGACAAATTAGTTGACTAATTCCTTAAAAAAAAAAGAACCTAATTTTTATTTTCTAAATAAAGAAGTATGCTTATCTAAAGAATAATTTTGCTTATTTCTAACATGTCTATTCAATGTGGTATTTTATACACAATAAATTCTAATATATTTGTCGTTTTCAGTCGTTCAGTCATGTCTGACTCTTTGGGATTCCATGGACTGCAGCATGCCCGTATTCCCTGTCCTTCACCATCTCCTGGTGCTTGCTCAAACTCATGTCCATTGAGTCAGTCTTGCCACCTAACCATCTCATCCTCTGTTGTCCCCTTCTCCTGCCTTCGATATTCCCAGCATCCAGTTCTTATCTAATGACAGCTCTTTCTACCAGGTGGTCAAATAGTGAAGCGTCAGCTTCAGCATCAGTCTTTCCAATGAGTATTCAGGGTTGATCTCCTTTAGGATTGACTGGTTTGATCTCCTTGCTGTCCAAGGGACTCTCAAGAGTCTTCTCCAACCACACAGTTCAAAAGCGTCAATTCTTTGGTGTTCAGCCTTCTTTATGGTGCAAATTTCACATCCATACATGACTACTGGAAAACCATAGCTTTGACTAAATGGAACTTTGTTGGTAAAGTAATGTCTCTGCTTTTCAATACACTGTATAGGTTTGTCATAGCTTTTCTTCCAAGGATCAAGGGTCTTTTAATTTCATGTGTGCATACCTACATAATTATTTAGTGAATATGTGACACACGCACACTAAAGTGAGGTAATTTAAGCAATCCTTTGGATTATGAATTTTATGAAGGTATATAGTGTGTATGTATCTGTGTTTTCTTCCACTGTTGTTGTTGCTTAGTTGCTAACTTCTGTCTGACTCTTTGCTACCCCATGGACTGGAGCCCATGAGGCTCATCTGTCCATGGGACTTCTCAGGCAAGAATACTGGGGTGGGTTATCATTTCCTTCTACAGGGCATCTTCCAACCCAGGGATCAAACCCACATCTCCTGTTTGGCAGGCAGAGTCTTTACCAATGAGCCACCTGGGCAGCCCTTTCTTCCACCTTGTATTTACTAATCAGTCTACTCTCTGCTAGAGAAATACATTTTTTTAACAAACAAATTAAAAAAGTACAATTATTCAAAAGGAACAATTATATATATATCATTATTTATACATATGCATGAATATATACATGTACATACACATATATAATTGTTCTTTTGAAGAATTATGCTATATGAATACTTTTATATGTATATATACATATATATAATTGTACTTTTTAATATCTATATATTATATATATAGATATAAAGCATCTTTCCTGTAAGTCCTACTTCCACATTTCTGTAAATGCTACATTAAAAAAGCAAAGAAACAAAAATAAAAATCATGCAAAAAATACCCTGATGCCATACCTTCTATGTTATCCCATATTTATGTTAGATATTTATTTTAGGTGCTACTGTTATACCCAGTAAATCCAAATTATATTTATTGTAGTAAAATTACATAATTTTCTGTCTCTGAGCCCCATTTGCCTTTATCTACTTCTTCTAAAATGAAAGTTTTGTGCAGGCCAAAGTCAAAAAGACTAGCTGTTTTTCTACATTGATGAATTCTCCTCAGTTTCTGACTTGTAAATAATATTCAATATGTATTTGTTGGATGAAGGAACTAATCACAATTTTTGATTATAAAAAGTGATTACAATATTTTGTGTTGGCCAAAAAGGCTTTTCCGTAACATCTTATGGAAAAACTCAAACAAACTTTTTGACCAACCCAATATTTGTGACTTTACACATGAAAATACATTTTGATAATTCTGAGTAATCTTTTTATAGCTTTTATATATGACAGTACAAATATACTGTAATGTAGTACAAAACTACATTAAATTTAAGCAATTATACCAAAAATAGAAAATAAAACACTAGAATCAAAGAAAGCATTTTAAAGAACAAAATAGGATCCAAAGATAAAATGTTTCTGTGTAAAAATTAGAAGTCCCTGAAAAAAAATACGAGAAAACAAATTAGGATCAAAATCCATTCCCTAGCTCTTAGCTAATGTCATCTAAAATAAGAATTTGGGGTCATTGAAAGCAAAATATATGTCTACCGATCTTGTTAATTTAAGGATTTAACATAATACCTGGTTCATTGTGAAGACTCAGGTCATATTTTAAATGCATTACAAATGAATCAATCAATTATTTGAAGCAGGGCATCTAAGAATTGAAAAAACAGTATATAAAATGCCAGGAAAATATAATAAAGACTGGAAAATATGGAAATGTGTGATACAGTAATTTAACTAACTAATACAGCATAGACTACATATGTTGTATTGTAAGATGATGATACTATTTTAAACTACAAGTGATATTAGAACTTCAGAAAAACAAAGTATACCTGAATATATAGGTATAAAAATATTCCGCAATGAACCAGTATCCTTTTCCACTCTGAATTAAGTGTCATTAACAGAGTTGAAGATAATATTTGAGAGCATCTTTTCCCATCTCTGTGGGAAGGTTTGGTGAGGAGGAGATAGCATTTTGCTTTCCTGTTTTGGGTTAATTTGCTGAAGTAAACAGTGGAAGAGAATGGATAGGTATAGATCTGAAAGCAAGAAACACCGTAATTCTAAGAATGTGTGTTTTTGCACAGACCTTACAGCAGCTGATCAGCTCTGACTGATCTTTGGTATTCCACCAGTCTGATCATCAACTTGTGCAAAATCTTGAAATAAAGAACTACAGTTTTATCTTCTGCATAACTGTGATGTCGTTAAAATAAAGCAAGTGTTTAAATACTTATATCTGCCAGGTGGTCAAATCTTTCTCTTCACTCTTGCGCATACCCATCCTACCCATCTACATCTATTTAATTCTTATGAGCCACAGACAACCCCACTCCCATCCAGCTGCTTTTTGCTTCTCTGCCTTGCTTCTGCCTGTTCTAACACTTCATAGCCTTTCTTTGGGGTTAGTTCAGATCAATTCTGTTTTTCATGAGTACATTTTTTTCTCCAGGTAATTTTTTGTTAAATTTTACGATTACCTTTTATGAAGCAGAACTAAGCTTTTAAAAGCCTACATCCCTACTTCAGATCAGTCTGAACTTCTAACTGTAAATTACCTAAAATTGTCAATCACATATGCCTGTGACCCACTTTCTTAACAGAAACTATTGTTTTCTAGATTTTTTTAAGAGCACCATTTAAAGTAAAATAAGCATTAGAAAATAGTGTTTGGGGGTATAAATTATAAATTTAATGATTTAACAAGGGGATGATTTGCACTCACTACAAATGTGAAAAACACTGTCCCATGCCTAGCATACAGGGCTTCCCTGGTGACAGGGTACAGAATCTGCCTGCAATGCAGGAGACCTGGGTTTGATCCCTAAATCAGGAATATCCCCTGAAGAAGTGAATGACTACCCACTCCAGTATTTTTGCCTGGAGAATTCCATAGACAGAGGAGCCTGATGGATTAGTCCATGAGACTGCAAAGAGTCAGGCAGAACTGAGTGAATAAGTCTGTATGAATGCATGGCATATATCATCAAAGTCAAAATTCTATGCCTCTAAGCAACAAAATGGATGCTGAAATTTTGTTAAAAATATTTCCTTGGTCATTTATAGTAAGCAAAATAAAACTTGGTGTCCTGGTATTAAAAATGTATATTTTAGCATATACTATTATAAAATTAAAAAGTTTACCTCTCCCATTATTTGAATACATTGAATACATAGGAAAACATTAGTGGTCATTTTCATTTAGTAATATCTGTTTTAACCAACTTTAAAATAATAATTTAGAAATGGTAAAATAATTAATTTAAAAAAGAGTCATTTGTGATAAGCCCGAAAATTATCCTCTAAATATATTCATATTTTAATCTCCCAAAACTGTGAATATCTTATATTACATGGTATAGGAGAATTAAACTGCCAATGAGGTGAGTTTAAGATAGTGGGGGTTATACTGGATTATTCAGGTGGGTCCAGTGTAATCGCAGGGTTAGGATAAGTGAGAAAGTGAGGCAGGAGAGTAAGAATCTGAATGATATGATCTGACAAAGACTTTACTGACCATTGCTGGCTTTGAAGATGGTGGTGATATCTGCAATGCAAGATGCCTTTAGAATGTGGAAAAGGCAAGGAAATGGATTTCCTCCTACAGCTCCCAGAAAGAAATGCAGCCATGAAATAAATTTAACATTTATGTACAAGTTCTTGTGAACTTATGTTTTTATTTTTCATGAATATAGCTCAAGTAGTACAAATGTAAGATCATATGATAACTCTGTTTATCATTTAGAGAATCTTTCAAACTGTTTTCCAAAGTGGATGGTACCATTTATATTCATTTACATAATACATACATTTACATGATATATACATTTATATGTCAGCAATGTGTGAGGACTCCAATTTCTCCATAACGTCAAGAATACTTGTTATTATTTGACTTCTTACTTGTAATTATCTTAGTGGGTTTGTAGTGATACCAAAGGGCTTCCCAGATGGCTCAGTATTAAAGAACTTGTCTGCTAGTGCAGGAGACAGAGAAGATGTGGATTTGATCCCTGGGTTGGGAAGATCCCCTCAAGGAGGAAATGGCAACCCATTCCAGTTTTGTTGACTGGAAAATCGCATGGACAGAGGAGCCTGGCGGGCTACAGTCCACAGGGTCACAAAAATCAGATGACTTAACACCAGGGCAGGAGCACAAATGTTACTTTACTGTGGTTTTGATTTGTATTTCTCTAATAATTAACAAAGTGAATATATTTTTATGTACTTATTTGCCATTTACAACTTTTTAGAAAAATGTCTATTCAAACCCTTCATCTATATCTAGTATCGTATTAATAGTTAATAAATAATTATTTTCTCCTTTAGGGGATATTACTTATTTTTAAAATATACATTACTTTTTGGAGAAGGTTTAGGTTCACAATGAAATTTAGTGGAAGGTACCCATATTTTCCATATACCCCCTACCACAACACATGCATGACATTCCCCATTGACAACATTCTTGACCAGTGTTCACCAGAGTGGGACATCTGTTACAACTGATAACATTGTACTAACAAATCACTGTCACTCAAAGTCTATAGTTTACATGAGGAACCACTCTTGGTATTGTGCAGCCAATGAATTTGGATAAATGTATAATGATATATACCCATCACTATAATATCATACAGGGTACTTTCATTGCCCTAAATATTCTTTGTGTTCTATCCACTCCTCCTTTTCTGCAGTCCCTGGCAACCACTGATCTTTTTATTGTCTCTGTAGTTGTGCTCTTTCCAGAAGGTCATATAATTGGAATCCTATAGTATGTAGTCATCTCAGATTGGCTTCTTTCATTTAGTAACATGCACTTAAAGTTCCTTCATGTCTTTTCATGACTTGATACTTCATTTCCTTGTGTCACTCAATACTATTACATTGTCTGGATGTACTACAGTTTATTCATCTATTCACACTGAAAAACACTTTCATTTCTTCCATGCTTTGGCAATTATGAATAAAGCTGCTATAAACATTCTGTGTACAGGTTTTACGTGGACCTAAGATTTTAGCTACTTTACTAAATAACAAGGAGTATAACTGCTAAATTCTAGTATCATAAAGTATGTTTAGCTTTGTAAGATACTGCCAAAATATTTTCCAAAATGGCTGTACCATTTTTTTGTATTTCCACCAGGAATGGATGAGAATTCCTGTTGTTTCATACCTTCGGTAGCATTTGGTGTCTTCAGCGTTCTAGATTTTGGCCACTCTAATAGTTGTGTGTGTGTTTGTGCATGCATACTATGTCACTTCAGTCATGTATGACTCTTTGCAACCTGTGGACTGTAGCGTGAAAGGGGGTCCTCTGTCCAGGGGATTCTCCAGGTAAGAATACTGGAATGGGTTGCCATGCTCTCCTACAGGCAATCTTTCCAACCCAGGGATCTAACATGCATCTCTCATGTCTCCTGCATTGGCAGGCAAGTTCTTTACCACTAACATCACCTGGGAAGTCCCTAATAGTTTTGTAGTGGTATCTAACTATTGTTTTAACTTGCATTTCTCTGATGACATATATGTAGACCAACTTTTTACATACTTATTTGACAACTGTATATCTTTGAAAGTATCTCTTAAGGTCTTTGGTCATTTTTAAATAGGGTTATTTGTTTTCTTATTCTCATGTTGTAAGAATTTAAGAGTTCTTCATATATTTTAGATAACAGTCTGCAATGGACTAAATTATTTGTGTCTCTCCAAAATCCAAATGCTGGAATCCTAACTTCTAATATGATAGTATTACGAGGTAGAGCCTCTGGGAGGTAAATAAATCATGAAAACTTATGAATGGCACTAGTGCCTTATCAAAAGTATCCCAGAAAGTTTGCTTGCCCTCTTTCTGCCCTCTGAGGATACAGCAAGAAGCTGGCAGCCTACAATCTGGAAGAGGGCATGCACAACATGTCAAATTTGTTCAAGTCCTGAGCTTAGACTTCCCAATCTCTAAGAATGTGAGAAATAAATGTTTACTATTTAAGCCACCTAGTCTGTGTTATTCTGTTAAAGTAATCTGCACTAGGACACAGTCCTTTATCAGACTGTGCCTTTTGCAACTATTTTTGTCCATTTTGATGAGAGTATTTTTATTCTTTTGAATGTGCCTTTAATGGAGCAAGTTTTTTTCAATTTTAATAAAGTCCATCTTATCGATTTATATTCATGGAGGGGAGACTATTTAATATGGCAGTTTCAGTTATAGAGAACAAATCCATATACCTTTAACATGATGAGAACTTGGAAGGGGGAAATAAAAAACATAGGATGGGACTTGAATGTTGCTAGAAATTTACCCGGATAAGACCAGAAAATTTTCAGGATTATGTCACTACAAAGTAACTCAGCATCATCCCTGTATCTTTCAAATAATAAAGACAGAAATATTAATGATGCTTATTAAGGCAGGTGGATAGATAGAATTAAGTTAGGGGAGGTATATGTTCACACTCTATAGAATAATATAGAATAGACAATAGTTTTTGGGTTAATAAGTAGACCAATTACATTAAGTACACTTTTTCCTCCTCTCTGTATTTTATTATATTATATATTATATTATTAAGCCCTGTCAATTTGTGGTTCAGCAATTAATTAGCAAGGACTTTTCTTTTGTAGTCAAACATAGTCAAATTAACTTCAACTTAACTAAGAAATAATATTCAGAATGTAAAAAATTAATAAACAGAAATCTCAACTAAATAGAGTCAGGAAACCAGAATGGGGAGCTGTCATACCATATGATGACAGCAGAGCCTAATAAGAAAGACCCCTCTTAATTCCTGGCAAGGTCTCAGCCAAAGAAAAGCCAGGTACTCTTTGTTTACTATAGCTCTCTAATTTCCTTTTCCGCTTTGTAAAAGCATTCTCCTTCCCTTACTGTTGAATGACTTGCACATGGCTCCCCATGGTTGCAGACCCCAAATTATGATTTTCTGCTGATCCTGAATATACCAGTTTTTGAGGAGTTGGAGAAATATATAACATCTATTTGTCTTAGGTCAACAAGAACCAAACCAGTTTATATTGGAAGTAGGCATTCTAAACAATTCTGTAATCTAAAATACTGCCTTTATTTTGCATCGTATTTATTTTACATGACAGTCTCCGAAGTGGCTCATCTGAACATGATTAAAATCAATGAATCATGCTTTTTCCAGGCTCTCTGCAGTGCGTATCAGATGGCTGACAATAACCAATTTGTTTTTTTTTCAGTACCCAATTACACTTTGATGGAGATTAAGAGTCACACATAAGCCCTTTCTAAAAAAATAGAAATGAATTTATTTAAATAGAACCTCTTATTCACTCTTAAGAAAGGATATTGTGTTGAAGCCATGGAGTGATTAGAAGGTTCTAAGTAGGCATGTCAAACTCAGTCATAGCTGGAACCCTCAGCCTTTAACAATATATAAGCTTGGATCCAAATCCATTATTTATCTAAGAAATGATGGGCCAAAAGGGGTTAATATCATCTGGAAGTTTGAATTCTAATCTTTCTGACAAGTAGAGGATTTCTAAAATATCATTGTATATTTGCATAAGATAAAAAGCCCCATATTTCCCCTTTGTTTTTAATTTCTGAAGCTTTTTGAGGAATAAAAATTCAAAGACCAGGGAAAATGCAAAAAGACATGCAAAACAATAGACATGTTCAGGTTTTTCCCAAATAGAACTTTGATAATAAAGGTAGATGATAGAAAATGCAGAACCGTATAGATAAATTAGCCATTCTCTTTAGGAAAACACTGCTTAAGAGAGATTTTTGAGTCAATATTATGTAAGCATGTTAATTTTGCAGGCACTGATAGGTGAAACCAATTACATTAAATCTCACTTTAAGAACAGAATGTGGTGGAAAGAGGACTGAATAAGGTGGTTTCTTATTAAATCAATCTGCGGTCACTGCTTGTATTTCCAAAGCAACCCATTTTTATCTTATTACCCTTTGGCAGGTGGTCCATTTTCACCTCATTTTTGAAACTAATTGAATTGCATTCACTGAATTAGTAAGAGGACACAATATTACAATCAAAACATAAAAAATCACTTTATCCAGTTTAACTATCAATAGATTATTATAATTATACAAACACTCTTGCTGATCTAAATTTTTGTTTCATAGCTGGAAGTACTTAACCCAATATCAGTGCATCACTTTAACTGGGCAAATTCTTATACTCAGTAATCTGTTTTGACCATTCTCATTCCTATTCTTCTTTCATCCCTTCTACCATGTTTCATTTGACTAGGGCTAAATTAACATGATTTATTGCTATTCAAGTAGAAATTTTACATCACCTCTGTAGACAGAGCAGCTGAGGTCCTGCATATAAAACAGACAACTGGCTTACATGTAAGGTTAAAGTAATGAAATATGGATCACAAGTAGTAATGGCTATATATGTGTGAGAATGTGGATTTATAATTCCAAGAGCATAGTAATTGAATGTATTGCTTGTTCAAGCATTTTGAGATACTGGATATAAACCTTTCCAACAATCTATTCGTATTTGATTACATAATAGATACTGTCCTTTTTCTATTACTCTATTTACTATAATATTTATTTAATATGTTGTTGAACTGACTCAAGTACAGAGCTTACAAAACAGAATATCACCTATTTTATGCAGGATTTTATCTAGAAAAATCTATAGTAACTCTCATGTTTCTACTTTTCTTATACAACATCCATAACACTGGCCCTTAAATACCACACTATCTTTAGGTAACTTAAGTATCAGGAAGAAAATGTTAACATATTGAACAGAGTGAATAATGGAGTAAAATTCTCTCAAAGTTTATAAGTCACATAGAGTGTGTGAGGCAAGTTAGTTTTCCTTTAACAAGATCCTTAAAATGATCAGAAAACCTACTTTTTACTTCATTTATCAACTGGTTTTCCTCAATCCAAAAAAAAAAAAAAAAAAAACCTGAAATAATCATTTCCAATATGCTCAGCTGTGTTACAGTTACATATTTGAAATTCTCGCTTTAAAAAACTCTCCCTTATAATCAGGGTTTGGGGTGGAGTTGTGGTCATGTTAATGTTGTTGAGATAGTCCTAAAGTTTGCTCCAGAAACAAGTTTCTGCGGAAAAATCTTGCAGTAATGGCCCAATGACCCCAGTGGAACCACTAACAGCAAAACCTAATGCTTTTCCCTCCCAGCCATTAGACTGTCCTAGAGCTTGTTTGCTCCACATCCTAACAGTACTTTTCAGTCATCAATATTAATTGGACAAATACTTTGTTCGCATCATTATAATAAGCATTATTTAATTCACTCTCTTCTATTTTTAACAATACAACAACCTCTCACCACTTCCTTCAACCTCAGAACTGGAGAAGAGGGAGTTTGGGAAGCATGGGGGATGAATGAACACTTTCAGAGGAACCATTCTGATATTAATATAAAGCCTCTTAAGATGGGAGAATCAAAAGAACCTTATGCTCTTTTGAAAAATCAAGATTTTTCTTTACCTCCCAGGAGATGAGAACACACTCTTTAAAATTAGTTTGTGGCAACCTTTATGTCAAAATATCAAAATAAAATTTATCAAAGATTAAATTTATTTAAGTCCATTTCCAAAACAGGAAATTTTAAAAAATTGATTTATTTGGCTGCACTGGAACTTATAGTTGCAGCACACAGGATCTTTGGTTGCAGAATGTAAACTCTAGTTGAAACATGTGGGATCCGGTTCCCTGACCAAAGATCGAATCCAGGTCCCTTGTATTGGGAGCATGGAGTCCTAGCCACTAGACCACCAGGAAAGTCCCCCAAAAAGGAAATTTTCATCATTTGTTAATAAAATTTGATAGTTTCAGTCTATATTACATTAGAAAGTTAGCTCCAAAACACAACCAATGACTATGAAAATTAAACTATTAGAAGTCCTCCAGCTTTTCTCAAGGGTGAATTGAATAATTGATTTACCTACTGTTAAACATGCGAAACATAAGGAAGACAAAAAATAACAAAGTGAATTTCCATATCCTTACAATCAAGCTTAAAAATTGAACTTCATCAATAAAAGGAAAACCTTCTAAACTGCGTTCACAAACTATATCACTCCCTCATCCTCTAGGTTACTAGTCACCTAATCAGTAATTATAATTCCCATGTTCCTCATATATTTATATATACACACACACATATATATATATATATTTATAAAATAAGAGTATAGTTTACCTGTTTCAATACTATATATGAATAGTATCATCCTTTACGAATACTTTCACAATTGCTCGGCTTTAAGTTTATGGAATTCATCTAAAGATGTATATATATATATATGTATACACACACACACACGTATATATGTATGCATATATGTACATATATACATATATATATATGTATGCATATAAAATTGGTAGATAATTAAGTTGATAAGCATTCAGAATATCTCTATTGTTACAATTAAAATATTAATATAGATGTATGTATATTTGTTGGATGATCTATTTGAAAGTCAATCTAGTGTACAGGAGATTTTCCCAAATACCATAGATACTGTCTTTTGCCCTCTGTATAACCTTTATTACCCAAGTCTTTGGGTTTCTGGTGTTGTCAAATGTAAACAGAATAGCCACATCTATTCTTACTTCCTCTTAGGATTTTGTCAAAGGCTTTCCTTAAATTCTTTGACTCTTAGCTGTGAGTGTACAAGAATACTTCTTGTGTTTCATTCAGAACATGTCTTGTACCTCGTTTGTATTGGGAAGGTGGTTTGAAATGCCTTGTGGGTCACAATGCTGTAAGGGATCACATGAAGACTGAATTATGAGATGGCAGCTGGTATGTTATCAAGTTCTCTTTTATTCTGTTAGCTCCATTGTCATGCCTGTTTTTACTGCAGGGTGGAAAGCACATCAAAAAACTCCAGGAGAGAGGAGTGGAGCGCATGAGACAAATATGTACCCTGTGTCTTTTGCACGTGTACTGGATGTCATAATGGTGGACGTCATCATGGTACCTTTTTCTCATCTTAACATGTATTCTATAGTTAACTGACAGGGGCATGGTACGGTCACTTTAAAAAATACGTTTTCACCAAACAGATGTACACTTTCTCGTGGAAGGCTAATAAAAACCTTATTTTTCTTAATTAAATAATACAAAATTGGCATTTTAGAATTGTATATCATTATACACTTATATTGTTGTAAATATTCTTTGGGTAAAATAACTAATTTCTATGGCAAAATAAAAATTTGCAGAACTTTCATTTCTGCTTTTGCATTTTCTAAATCATCTGATTTGAGTTACTGAAGAACAACTTATTGGAGAAGGCAATGGCAACCTACTCCAGTACTCTTGCCTGGAAAATCCCATGGATGGAGCCTGGTAGGCTGCGTCCGTGGGGTCGCTAAGAGTCGGACACGACTGAGCGAATTCATTTTCACTTTTCACTTTCATGCATTGGAGAAGGAAATGGCAACCCACCCCAGTGTTCTTGCCTGGAGAATCCCAGGGACGGGAGCCTGGTGGGCTGCCGTCTATGGGGTTGCACAGAGTTGGACACGACTGAAGCGAATTAGCAGCAACAGCAGCAGAACAACTTATGAATAAGAAATCTATATCCTGGTATATTCCATCCTGTTCTATAAATTTTAATTCCTTGTAATATTAGCAAACAAAGTCCAAAATCTTTCTGGGTCAAATAAATTTTCTGTGCTTAGTTTCTCAGGCACATCCGACTCTTTGAGATCCCATGGACTGTAGCCCACCAGGCTCCTTTGTCCATGGGGATTCTCCAGGCAAGAATATTGGATTGGGATGTCATGCACTCCTCCAGGGGATCTGGAATATTGAAAATACTCAGACTTGTCAATCATATGCTTATGTAAACTTCCATATTTTGTAAAGGAATGTTCAGTTCAGTTCAGTCACTCATTTGTGTCCGACTCTTTGTGACCCCATGAACTGCAGCATGCCAGGCCTCCCTGTCCATCACCAACTCCCAGAGATCACTCAAACTCATGTCCATCAAGTTGGTGACGCCAACCAGCCATCTCATGCTGCATCATCCCCTTCTCCTCCTGCCCCTAATCCCTCCCAACAACAGGGTCTTTTCCAATGAGTCAACTCTTTGCATGTGGTGGCCAAAGGACTGGAGTTTCAGCTTTAGCATCAGTCCTTCCAATGAACACCCAGGACTGATCTCCTTTAGGATGGACTGGTTGGATCTCCTTGCAGTCCAAGGGACTCTCAAGAGCCTGCTCCAACACCACAGTTCAAAAGCATCAATTCTTCGGCTCTCAGCTTTCTTCACAGTTCAACTCTCACATCCATACATGACCACTGGAAAAACCATTGCCTGGACTAGATCGACCTTTGTTGACAAAGTAATGACTCTGCTTTTTAATATGCTATCTAGGTTGGTCATAACTTTCCTTCCAAGGAGTAAGCATCTTTTAATTTCATGGCTGCAATCGCCATCTGCAGTGATTTTGGAGCCCCAAAAAATAAAGTCTGACATTGTTTCCCCATCTATTTGCCATGAAGTGATAGGATCAGATGCCATAATCTTAGTTTTCTGAACGCTGAGCTTTAAGCCAACTTTTTCACTCTCCTCTTTCACTTTCATCAAGAGGCTTTTTAGTTCATCTTCACTTTCTGCCATAAGGGTGGTGTCATCTGCATATCTGAGGTTATTGATATTTCTCCCAGAAATCTTGATTCCAGCTCGTGCTTCATCCAGCCCAGAATTTCTTATGATGTACTCTGCATATAAGTTAAATAAACAGGGTGACAATATACAGCCTTGATGTACTCCTTTTCCTATTTAGAACCAGTCTGTTGTTCCATGTCCAGTTCTAACTGTTGCTTCCTGACCTGCATATAGGTTTCTCAAGAGGCAGGTCAGGTGGTCTGGTATTCCCACCTCTTTCAGAATTTTCCACAATTTATTGTGATCCACACATGGTTAACAAAAGAAAGCCTACAGGACTGGTATTCTATAGATCACTCGGGAAATGCTTATGCATTTCTGCACTTTAAATATAGAAAAATAGAAATAAGATGAAACTCTATGACATGCCTACTTTAATTAATATACAGATTTTATATATTAAAATATAGGTTACTATTGCCAGTAGAAATTTACTGATCATGTTTACTAAGCTAAAGTCTAGTGGTAATAGAGAATACCTAGAGGTGTGCATTGGGGATAATACAGATACTTTCAGGAGAAATATTAGTATCTAGTAACTGGATATATTCACATCTCTACTTATTGACTTATTTATCTTTTTATTTTATTTCAGGGGGGAGCTTTAAAGAAAAGGAAAAATGACTTTATTCCTTTCCTGATTTTTTTTTTTAATTTGTTCATTTGAACCAAGCTCAGATCTGCTTGGCCAGACACTAATGTGGTTTCCTAAAAGCTTATTAATGCACCTCAGAAATAGCAGCAGCAGCAAGTAAAGTGGTAGAGACAGCGCCTCTATGAGGATATTTTTCTCCTAGGAACTGTCTGTTTTATGCCAGTCATGCCAAATATCAACCAGATGACTTAACCATAATGGACCCAGAAGATTCAATGCACAAAAATTTCTTTCTCATGGGCTTGTCCCTAACACTCGAAATGCCATTTCAAAGTGTTGGTGAGCAATACTTGAGTGATTAGCAATTCTGTAGAGATTTCTGCTTTTGAAAAATTCACACATATTTTATTTATTTAATCATTGTGATACAACTATGTGAAAGTAAAGAGAAAGTGTTAGTCGCTGTCTGAATCTTTGCAACCCCATGGACTGTAGCCTGCTAGGCTTTTCTGTCCATGGGATTCTCCAGGCAAGAATATTGGAGTGGAAAGCCATTCCGTTCTCCAGAGGATCTTCCCGACCCAGGGATCATATTTATGTCTCCTGCATTGCAGGCAGATTCCTTACTGTCTGAGCCACCCAGGATAAAGGTATTAAATATCCCCATCATATAGATGAGGAAAGTAGGCTCAAAAAAAAAAATACTGTAACACATTCTAGCAAAGATTGATGTATGCCTTATTATCCTTGTGTGAGTGAAAGCATTAGTCTCTCAGTCATGTCCAACTCTGCAACCTCACAGACTGTAGCCCATCAGCCTCTTCTATCCATGGAATTCTTCAGCAAGAATACTAGAGTAGATAGCCTTTCCCTTATCCAGGGAATCTTCCCAACTCAGGGATCGAACCTGGTCTCTTGCATTTCAGGCAGATTCTTTACCTTCTGAGCCACCAGGGAAGTCACTTATCACTCTTGTGCAGTGCAGTGCATTACTTAGTCACTCAGTCATGTCTGACTCTCTGCAACCCCATGGACTGTAGCCCACCAGGCTCCTCTGTTCATGAGGATTCTCCAGGCAAGGATACTGGAGTGGGTTGCCATGCCCTCCTCTAGGGGATATTCCCACCCAGGGATTGAACCCAGGTCTCCCACATTGCAGGTGGATTCTTTACTGTTTCAGCCACTAGGGAAGCCCCAAAATCTGTTTACGTGGTTGTGCTAGGTCTCAGTTGCAGCATGTGGGATCTTTGATCTTCACTGGGCATGTGGAATCTTTACCTGTAGTATGTGAGATCTAGTTTCTTGATCAGGGATTGAACCTCCCCCCCACCACCTCCCTGCATTGAAAGAGCAGAGTCTTGACCGCTGGACCACTAGGAAAGTTTAAGAAGAGTCCTTCCAGCAAGATGCGAACCAGTGACTTATTACCCTTGAAAGTGAAAGCAAAAGTGAAAGTCACTCAGTCATGTCCAACTCTTTGCCACCCCATGTGACTATACAGTCCATGGAATTCTCTAGGCCAGAATACTGGAGTGGGTGGCCTTTCCCTTCTCCAGGGGATCTTCCCAACCCAGGGATCGAACCCAGGTCTCCCACAATGCAAGTAGATTCTTTACCAGCATAGCCACAAAGGAAGCCCATACTTCTCCCTTACTTCTGGATGGTTTCTAGAAGATGTTTATTTCTAAAGTTTACAGATAATATACTCATAAGAAAGTTTTAAAAGTACACAGTTACCACAATACTTTATATTACTCATTTATAAATCATAAAATATACTTCTATCAGTCAGTTCAGTTGCTCAGCCATGTCTGACTCTTTGCAACCCCATGAACTGCAGCACACCAGGCTTCCCTATCCTTCACCACATCCCCAGAGTTTGCTAAAACTCACGTCCACTGAGTTAGTAATGCTATCCAACTATCTTATCCATTGTTGTCCCCTTCTTCTGCCTTCAATCTTTCCCAGCATCAGGGTCTTTTCCAATGAGCTAGTTCTCTTTATCAGGTGGCCAAAGTATTGGAGATTCAGCTTCAACATTGGTCCTTCCAAAGAACATTCAGGACTGATTTCCTTTAGCATGGACTGGTTGGATCTCCATGCCCTCCAAGGAACTCTCAAGAGTCTTCTTCAACACCACAGTTGGAAAGCATCAATACTTCAGTGCTCAGCCTTCTTTATTGTCCAAATCTCACATCCATACATGACTACTAGAAAAACCGTAACTTTGACTAAATGGACCTTTGTCAGCAAAGTGTTGTCTCTGATTTTTAATATGCCGTCTATGTTTGTCATAGCTTTTCTTCCAAGGAGCAAGTATCATTCAATTTCATGGCTGCAGTCACCATTCACAGTGATTTTGGAGCCCAAGAAAATAAAGTCTGTCACTGTTTCCATTGTTTCCCCATCTAATTTCCAATAAGTGATGGGACCAAACGCCATGATCTTCACTTTTTGAATGTTGTGTTTTAAGCCAGCCTTTTTACTTTCCTCGTTCACCTTCATCAAGAGGCTCTTTAGTTCCTCTTTCTTTCTGCCATAAGGGTAGTGTTATCTGTGTATCTGAGGTTATTGATATTTCTCCTGGAAATCTCAATTCCAGCTTGTGTTTCATCCAGCCCAGCATTTTGCATGATGTACTCTGCAGAGAAGTTAAATAAGCAGGGGACAATATACAGCTTTGACATACTTCTTCCCCAATTTTGAGCCTGTCCATTGGTTCTAACTGTTGCCTGGTTCTAACTGTTGCCTTTTGCCCTGCATACAGGTTTTTCAGGAGGCAGGTAAGGTTGTCTGGTATTCCGATCTCTAAGAATTTTCCACAGTTTGTTGTGATCCACACAGTCAAAGGCTTTAGCATATCTAATGAAGCAGGTGTTTTTCTCTGGAATTCTCTTGCTTTCTCTATGATCCAGTTGATGTTAGCAATTTGATCTCTGGTTCCTCTCCCTTTTCTAAATTCAGCTTATACCTCTGAAAGTTCTTGGTTCACTTACTGTTGAAGCCTAGCTTGAAGGATTTTAGCATTATCTTGAAAGCATGTGAAATGAATTCAATTATGTGGTAGTTTGAGCATTCTTTGGCATTGCCCTTCTTTGGGAGTGCAATGAAAGCTGACCTTTTCCAGTCCTTTGGCCACTGCTGAGTTTTCAAAATTTGCTGGCATATTGAGTGCAGCACTTAACAGCATTATTTTTTAGGATTTGAATGTAGCTCAGCTGGAATTCCATCATCTCCACTAGGTTTGTTTGTAGTGATGCTTCCTAAGGGTCATTTGATTTCACACTCCAGGATATCTGGCTCTAGGTGAGTGATCACACCATCATGGTTATCTGGGTCATTAAGATCTTTTTTGTATAGTTCTTCTGTGTATTCTTGCCAACTCTTAATATCTTCCACTTCTGTTAGGTCCATACCATTTCTGTCCTTTATTGTGCCTTATAGTATGGTTTATATTTTAAAAAAGAAAGCAGCCCCCAAATTAAGAAAGGGAAAACCAACAAATATAATAGCAACACAAAATTAATATTTTTTTCCCAACCACCAGTGGAATGTCTTACGTACCTCTGCACTGTATTCCAGTTACCTTTCAGAATACTGCTTCAGAAATACACAATGTCTTGACTTTTTGCATGCTTAATTTAACAATCATAAAACTAAATTTTTGAGAATTCTCTACTAGAAATAAGTGTTTTCAAGAGGCTTCATGCCTTAATAAAAATTGGCATGAATTTTGGCAAAAATTGGCATTATTTCATAGAATGAATTTTGGTGTTCAATGGCCTGATTTCCAAATCTTACTCTGATTTGCTATATGGCCCTGAGAAAATGATTTGACATCTTTGTTCAGTGCCTGTACATTGAGATAAGACTAATATTAACATCAAGAAGTTACTGTGAGGATGAAATAAGCTAATATATATGCAAAGTGCTTAAAACAACTTGGCACATAATAAGTCTTGCAAATGCATTGGTTATTATTATCACAGCATTATTATATCACATTGTGACCATAAGAAGGGGATTATTTACAAAGAGTTAAAAGATATCTATGACATGCCAAACACAACATAAGCACTAAGTGTTTACCAAGTGAATAGGAAGTTTCCTTGACATTAAAACAATGTAATCTAGCAGAGAGCCATGAGATCACTGGGGATGTTTCCATTAATCAGAGGTGAGTATTTAGTGCTTATTTATAATAAAGAAAGAAATATAATTGTGTGGAGAAAATTTATAAAAATATTTCTATGAAAAATTGGCACAGTGTTATTGACCATACTGACACAGTGGCAATAATGATACGTTTCCAGATGCTCTATATTCAAAAGCTCCTTTGACTCTATAGTCAAAGCCTACAGTGCTCATGACTTAGATTCATGGATTAAAAAAACCCTATTAGAAGGCTGATGTGTAACACTCAAGAAAGCATATTATATGGAAGAGCACAAATGAGACTATTAGATAATGAAATTCCACATAATAAGTTAACAAAGGTTTATCTTCATTAAAAGATCATATTCCTTATCGAGAAATTCTTTCAACAGAAAAATCTACTTTTAATCATGAAAAGCTTATTAAATAAAATTCATGGTAAACCTATTTGGAGATAAAACAGCAAATAAATAATGTGCTAGTTTTATTTATTTTTTAATAATCTCCTTGTAGGATATTATAATTTCATTGATCACTGAAGCAAGCTTCAAGTATTTTAACATCCAATTAAAGATAGTAGAGTGTGCATTTACTTTTAGTTTGGCACTCTTTTATGTGTAAAATTCCTTAGTTTATGGTTGCAATGTCTGTGGATTAATTTTGAAAGATTTGTACTTATTGGTATCATGTTAAATATAACAATCTATTTGAAAATTTTTGGATTTTATAAAAGCTATTAAAAATACCCTGTATTTATTATACTCTAGTACTATTACAGTATTTACTGTTATTAGAAATATACCTACTACATAAATATTCTTTAATCTGAAATTCTATTTGCTTACTTAAGAGCATTCTATGTTCAATACAGTAGTTAAATTTCATTAAAGGAGTCCACTAACATTACATATTTTGAGTTTCACCAAATAATGCATTTTCCTATCATGTAGTATCAATATATTATTTCCCATATAAATATTGTATTAAATCATAACTTCCTGAACTGGGGGTTGGTATACTGTATGTAGATGTAGGTTCATTTCAAACTCACACTTTGCCATAGAAAATCACATCACTGCCTTAATATTATTGAAATATGTAATTCAACAATACGATGTGATTTTGTTGCCCAGATGTGTACATATATCAATAAATCTAGTACTTATTACCATGATGTTGAAAAATTATACCAATGGAAAGGATATTTTTTTCCTAAAATTTAGAAATTCTTAGGTTTAATTATGGGCTTCCCTGGTGGCTCAGTTGGTAAAGAATCGACCTGAAGTGAATAAGGTTTAATTATATCATTAGTTCTGTCTGTAACATTTGAACATCCATTATTTGCCATCTATTCTATATAAATCAAAATAACAAAAATATTTAGTGCCAGAAAGTGATGGGTAAACATTATTTTCTAGTATTGTGTCTGTACAAGTGCATTTTCTTACATTTGACTTTTTAATCAAAGTGATACATATATGACTAGCAATCAAGTAATAAGGAAAAGCTTATGATAAAACCCAAAGTTGCTGTCATCTTTATTCCCTCAGTTTTGTTTCCCAAAGATAAACATTATTATGTCTCTAAGTTGTTCTTCGTCAAGTTTCCTACCATCTCTTGGTAATTAGTATTTATTTTAAATACAGTCCCCAAAGCAGTTGATAGCTTTTAAGTCTTGGAGAATGCTAAAACTAAAATATACATAAAGCTTTTCAGTAACAAGATTCTGGCACAAATTATTAATCTGTTTTCTCTAATTTATTTCTAGAAGCAACAAAGAAAAGCAGTATAAACTAGCAGTATAACGGGTTGAACATAAATCTCCAAAATATCTGTTTTTATAATTAAAAATAATTGTGTGTGCTGCTGTGAACTAAGTTGTGCAGTGTAATTAAACATATTTAACATATATTAACTCTATAAGTAATTTGCATAAATTATTCTGCTTAACAAATTTAGTGTACACCAGAGGATACTGTGATTTTTATCAATGCACTCTGTTAACTGAATGGATAATGATATGGTTTGAAAGTTGAGATGTAATTATAAGCCCTTTAGAATCATCAAATGAAGAGTATTATAGGCTATTGGAATAATTAGCAAAAATTATAGGGAGACTTGCATGTGCTGTTTTGAAAGTTGAATTGAACCTCTATACCTAGTCATCTGACAAATATTAACCATTCATTCATATTTTCTCAATGTGCCTTTCCAGATCTATTACTTCATAAGCTAGGCTTTTATCCAGAGATTCAGTATTATGCATACACTTCCATATAATTAGAGTAAAATTTATCCTAATTGAAAACATGGAAAGAAATTCAAGTTAATGAGATACATTATAGTACAATAAACCTGAATGCCTAAACTTGAGTTCTGATTCTTGATTTGATTACTAAGAGGTCAGTCCTTTTATAAAAACTGGCTTCAGTTTCCTCATATATAAAATGCGATAGACTTGGATTCATAAAAATTCAAAGAAGTCCCTTTAAGTACTTTATATAATCAGTCACAATTACTCTCAGTTTTATTTGTTATTCTAATATTTGTTTTACAAAATAAGAAAGCAATGTCATCTCATCAAGTGCCTATACCACGGCACTTGATTATCTAGAATGGAGACTTATCCACAAAGCAACTCACATTTTCTTTGGCTCACTCTATCTCTCTTCTTTCTTTCCCTCTGCAGAGGCAAAGCCTTTTGTGGGTAGAGTATAAGATTGTCAGAGAGTATAGGAGACTACACGTTTGACTGTGGGGCAACCACACCTCCTTCCTTGTCTCAACCGTGCCAAGAAAAGAGTGGGTACCAAAAGTTTCCAAGCATTTTGGCTTTAGAAACCCTTTCCACTCTTAAAAATTAATGCAGACCCCCTAATGATTTTATTTACATAGTTTTAATCTAGCAATCTTTACTGTAGTATGTTAAAACAAAGGTCATTGGAAACAATTATTTTATTAATTCATTAAAATAATCTCATTAAATACTAGTATATAAATACATTTTTTATTGAAAAATTATTCTCTAAGACAGAAAGGTGAAAGAGGGGCCTGGTTTTGCATTTTTATAAATCTCTGTAGTGTCCGTGTTAATGGTAGGTAGGTGGTTTCTCATATTTGCTTCCAATCTACTGTGAAATCACATGCCATGAAGCCTCTTGAAATCATCCCTGTACAATCCTAAAAGAATGAGGATGAAAAACAGCAAACAGTTCCTTAATGTTACAAAACATAGTCTGAGGTCTCAATTCCTCTGAAAGGGTTTAATCCCCAGGCCACACTTTTGAGAAATCCTGGTGTAGGGAAAGGCATGGAGATGAGATGCAAAATGCTGGGCTTTGAGTAGCAGAGTGCCCAGGTAGGAAGTGGGGAGGAGAAATGGGCATTGTTTGATCAAGACCCAACCATGAAGAACTTGTATACAGTTGTATATATAATACGCCTGGTTTATATTATCCTTCAGTTCTAAAAGGAAAGGCTACTTCAGAAATAAACATTTCAAATGTGTGAACAATTAGTAATATATCTGAATTATAGTAATCCTATCTCCACTTGAACAAGAAAAAAAAAAAAATCCCATGAATAGAATCACTATGTGATTGATTAAGTGGCTTTACCAGTTTTGTGAGGCTTTAAATATTATTATACTGCTTAAAAGGAACAAATCAGTGCTTGGAGAGATTTAACTAAAATAAATGAAAAAATTAGAAATGAAATCAAGGTAAGCAAGAATTAACTTCCTACTCATCCAACAAAACTTACCAAGAGAGGAGCTGAGATTAAAGACAAAAAGCTTGGAGACATAAGCATGATTTAAAGCAAATTAGATGAGCAGAA